>NC_091865.1:644512-1284025 GCF_019399895.1 Cardiocondyla obscurior | reverse complement strand
GGTAAGAACAATTTAGCGAAAGCTCTTTGATACATGTCAAAAACTGTGGACTATTCTGAAACATTTTCCCCCGATATTCTCAAGACTTCGAGTAACCACCATGTATGTGATACGACGCGTGTGCGTACTTTCGCGAATGGCCGGGCACGAGCAAGCGAAGTGGAACAACGTCAGTTACAGTTTCTCGAAACTGGTATGTTCTAACATCACTCTAGGAAACAGTCTCCGTGCAAATGCAGGATACCAAGCGTGCATGCAAGATTTTTCAAACTAGGATATTCCCCCTTCAATTTGCAAAAATAAAACGTATTGTTCTATAGAATACATTAACGTCTGTTAAAAAACAAATTCAATCTTTTATTTTTTATACAATATTTTCTTTTTTTTTTTTCTTTATTTTTGGTTAAACTAAAATATTTTATCGTGCAGATAAAAAAGAGAAAACAAAAAAAAATGCAAGAAAAATATAAAGATGAACTTCTGCATTTTTGTAAATTTTACATTTATCTGTATTACGTTATAATTTTAACGTAAAGAAATTTAATCGACGAAAGATGATGTGAAGGGTGCAGAAAGGACTATACTATATATGTATATTTTACCTAGATACGCGTCTGCGGGAAACGTGCTTGCGCATTCATAGGATTTATCGTAAAATGTAGGATTCAGTAGGAAAGGTTTTATATCTTGACGAGTTTGGAGGCGATTTTTTCATAGCATAATATAATTGAGAGGGTATTACTCGGTACTTTACGAAACTCAATATTAAATATTAAAATAAAATTAAAAGTTAAATTTTTCTCAACGAAAATTTATTAAACGTATCGATTGAATACTAAAATTGCATTTTATTTTTTAAGTTTGATTTACCAAAGCACTTTGTCATATTACGCTAAATAATATTTTATATATTTACATTTTCTTAGACAATTATCAATTTCAAATTCTTGTCAAGCGACATAATACTTTTGAAATATCGACTTTAATATCCGATAATACATGCTATATGTCGCGTGCAGGAAAACCGTAGGACTTGATATCAATAATTTCAAAACTCGCGACAAGCAATTCGTAAAACTCGACGCGGAACTTGCAAGTGAAAAGGATCTTGATGATTTTGAAAATGGAATTCGACACTTTTCGCGTGATCTATAGATCTCGCGACAATGTAGCGTGCGAGAAATTTCGAAATTACACTCGCGGTGTGACCGGGAACAGAAACGGAAAACTCGCAAGTAACGTTACGGTATTTGTTTATCCGCGGGGCGTCGTAAGACTTGTTGGTCGATTGGGTCACTGCCAAACTTAGTATTGCTTCATAAATTCTTACCAAGGAACCGCTGCATCATCTCGCGCTGCGTTGCAAATAGCAGCGGTCGCGCACCAATAATCGGATGTGTCCAAACCAGATTTATAACCGGCGCTGTCCCTTTCAAAACTAGCGCGGATCGCGCGAATTAAAGTTCGACGGGGCCGACCTATAAGGGTCGTAGGTTTCGGCGTGGTGAAAATTGTCTGCGGTCTAACTGAGGGGAGATGGGAATAAATCTGCGAATTTGCGCCATCGGCCGCCGTGGTTGCGACGACCTCGCGGTATTATCATCAAAGCGTTCCATTACGTTCGATTTAATGCAAATATGATTGCATTGCCTCGGAGCTGATATTTTTGTAGATATCTAGTCATATTGGTTGTGCAATTTATGTATACATGTACGATCGACGGTCACGCGGAACAGCTTAACGCGGGATGGAAATTCGGAATCGCTATGTTTGTTGAAAAGTTCCATATCACGGAACGGACTAGAGCTTGTAGCATTAATCTGACTTGTTAGGTAGCAGGATATTTTCTAGATTTTCAATCTCCAATTGTAATCTCGAGCAAAGAGACTGATGTCACGCGCTTTTTGTTGGCACATATGAACGGCGGGATTTGATCTTGAATGTAAAATTTTTTTTTTCCCTTTAATCCTATAGTTTTTATGCATTTTTGCATCTCGAACTTAATTATATAGATAGCGTTGCGTAACCTCATTTTAAAGACAGAATCGTTAATAAAGAAAATGCGTTGTTGTTCGAGATTTTACCTCGTTACCGCGAGTATTGGAATAACGTCCAGCTGCGTATGATTATATCACATGAGAGGCATGAAGAAAATCGTATGCGATTTTCGAGAATCACCTGGGAAGATGAGTATGGAAATGAGGCTCGCAGACGTGGAGGGACGGGCCAAACAGGCGATTCAACCCCAAAACGTGGGCTCAGATTAGCCAGCGGGCTGGAGTGGCGGCTGCAGATAAAGTGATTACTTTCAGCACCCGTGGTCTCATTCAGATCCTTTCTTTTAATTTAGTCCGGTCCTTTTAGAGACGGTGGCCCTTCTCCTACTTGAAAACCTCCGTGACGGCGATAAAATTAAACTTCCACTGTGCCGAAGATTTATTTTCTAAAAGGAACTTCCTCGCCTGGCTGCATCACACGCACCGCGCCAAATTCAATGCAAAACCATCAACCCCTCCCTTCCCCTCCGTTTCCTCCTATGTAAAGACTTTAACGGGAAAATAGTGCTCTGCTTCCGACGATACTGCTAAAGCACACAAAATGCGGACGTGCGAACTAGATTAAAAGTTTTATTGTCTAGCTATTTTTATAAAAGAAAAAAAAAAGAAAGACGGAGATCTTGTAGATGCATTTTTAATACTAAGATAATATTTTAAATAAACTTATAATGCTTGTAATGTTTGATTTTAAAAAAGTTACAGCATTGATAATTTTTTTTAAGTCAAAAAATAATTTATACAAGTATATGTCTTGTCGTTTAAAATCCGAACTCGGGGAGAGGTCGTGACAAAATAGTTGCTTTCTCATTTGCTCTATAACGAAAATTGATTTTATATTCGCGAAACAACTCGTAGACAGAAGCAAGTCACGTATCTTTCTTGCAATGCAATATGTACGATTGTAATTTAAGTCAACATCGTATATACGTATGAAAGAAAAACGTGCAATGAAAATTTTCCAACAAGTGCAGTTTGCAGATCCTTTTTATTCTACTTTCGCGTCCTTACAGCTAAATAAGATTGCGGGGCAAGAAATCCTGCTTTATTATTTCCCGTAATTAACTGCTAACTACGATTTATTCCACTTTAGTAGATTTACGATCATAACGCAAAGAATTTGTTCGTCAAAGGGTGCGTTAATTATTTTTCCCGCTAATCGATTACAACGTAAAATAATTTAGCGATAAAATTTATTTTTAATATTAATCATTTACAATACGTTTAGTTGAAATTAAATTTCGGTTATATGAAAGAAAAATAAAATAAACAAAATTAATTAAAATCTAATGATCGATCTGACTCTCAATTATCAAACATTAATTACTTACATTAAAATTACATACCGATCTATAATTATTGACTTATGTGATTTATAATAATAATTTGATTACTAAAGTTACATATAAATATTATATTTATTTCTATATTATAATTATAATAAATTAGACGTTATTGAAATAATCTTATACTACTGAAATAATCTAATAATATATTTTATAATATTTTACAATACAGATTCTTTTTATCACTTTTTCATGCATTAATGACGAATAAACGTCCTTGTAGAATACTAATCGTCGTGCCAAGAGAAAGAAAGAGAGAGAGTATATCGATCATCAATTATATTCGTAAAATAATCCACCATGTATACGTACTAGTTCAAGTGTGTTTGGTCGTGCGTTTGACAACATGACGGACAACGTTGCCGGACACGAATTAATAATCCGTAACTCGACGATTTTCTTTTCTGCGGTTTGCAGTTTATGACCGAAAATTAAAATATCGGTACCGCATGCATGCAGATATATAAAATACGAATCTCGTGAATATTCAAACTTATATGGAATATTTTTGCAAATTATTTATCCCGTAACAATAAAAAAAAAAAGAAACAGAATTTTACCGTCCGATTAAGCATCAACATTCTTTACAATGAAGCACGTTGACTTTCAAATTCACCAAAATATACGCAAAACATTTACATGTTCTTTTTAAGACATTTTTTTACGGGTTAGAAATTAACTGTTTTCAAAGGCCAATTGTATTGAATGTAATTTTTTTTTTATTACATACAATAGCTTTCGTATTTTTCTATCATTAAAATCGTCATGCGTTACCAATTATCAAAGCGAATCTCCAAAAATTATTAATGTTCCGTTTATTTGCTTGTTAGAAACATTTATCGCGTCACAAAACGCCGCGCTGCTGATCGATTATTAATTATTTCTATAAAAATTGAACGCCGTGATATATCACTATAAAAATATTCGCGATAACGCATACTTTAAGCCGACGCGTGATATTACATAAATCTCCTGGTATTAAAGGGGAGGCGTGCAGACGCCGAAATAAAATCCATAAATCTGTAGATCCTATTTCAGTGCCCGCACGTATCTGTAGTAGAGCGGAACGCACGCGCTAGTCGCGCGGTATTAATCAATTAACTCCGCGTCAAGTGCCGGTATTGCGTACTGAACGAAACGTGACGCCTGTTTAAGGCTCACTTAGCTATTTACCTAACAGGCACACGTGCCTGAAATACGTTAGCCAAGAAACAATAATTGCTATAATCGAGCGAACGCCTCGCGTCATCGCTAAATCGACATACGGGTAATTATAACGCCGTTTACCAATTATGACGGCCGTGAATGTGCGAAAATCGACATCTGTCCCTGACAGTGGTATTTTTCTAACTGAAAAGCGAGAAAGAAAAAAAAAAAAAAAAGCACACAAAGAAAAATCTCTGAATAATAACGTTGCGGAAAGAGAAACGTCACCGGACAAAGAAACACAGAAAGAGGAAAGAATTAATTTCACCACAATTTTTGAAAGGGGGTGGTAGACATTTTAGAGGAAAAGGAGGAAGGGGGTGGGAGGAGGGGAGGGAAAAAAGAAATGGGGGAGGGATCAACAAGAAGCCGAATAAAGAGGGTTTGGGTGGAGGATAGCTCGACGTCGTTTATGAAGGTCGATGTCAGAGGCGAGCCGCATTGTAGGACCAAGCGATTCCATAGAAAAGCTCGACGAGTGAGCAAGCGAGCGAGCGAGCGAGCGAGCGAGCTGTTGACATGTCGGCGTATTATGGGCAGGCAGCTTTTATCCGACAAAAGAGGACATTTAAAGGAGGGGGTGAAATTGTAAATTCAATTTCCTGGAAGAAGCCTCAGCTTCGCCATCCCTTCAACATTTTCCAACATTTTTTCACCGGCAACCGCGAAGGTTTCACGAGCCGACATTGTATTTTCACATGAGAGTCGCTACTGTAGTTCCCATGCACCTGCTGCCTGGGTAACGATAAACTTACGTAGAAAAGCCGCGTAAATCGGCATACGAATAGTCTTTGTTGACGACAAGTCCTCCCCGATATGTATAATAACATTTTGCTAGAAAATTATTACGATATTGCGTCCATACGTCTATCCGGCAGTCGATGTAAATTATAATGTTTATTACAAGGGAGAAATCAAACCCTTTTGAGGTATCCGACCCTCCACGTTCGGCCAGTCGGCTCTCATTCTTAACAGTCCCACTGGCGAACGAACGATCCCTCGGAAATTTTATGCCTCTTGAATATATTCATGATTTTCCGCGGGAATCATACCAGTTTACCGCTATACCGCACAACCGGGTGCAGACCGACGCGAATCGACAGTAACGCTTTAAAATCGCGCCGTGGGTTGACGAAGTGGCGAGCAGGAGGAACGTACCTGCTGAAATGGCTTGCCTTCGAGTTTATACGTATAGTCAGCTGGCTTTGTCGTTGATGGTAAACCGCAATGACTCTCGCAAACTTGTACCTTTACTGAGCGGACGTTCATTCACACGTAAATTTTTTGAAACGATTTAAAATTGATTTTTTTTTTTTTTTTCTTCAACGTGAATTTCGTTTTGACGAGGAAAGGTCATTTCTTGCAACTGTTTCAGCTTCAATATTAAATTTATTTTTTAGTGAATCAAATTCAAATACAGTTCAAGTTTTCTATTTAAATTAAATTTATTTTTTATTATTTTAAATATATTGTGTGCTCTTTTTTTTTTTTTTTTAAATAACAATTTATTTAATACGTTTATGTAAGTATAATTTACGAACTTAAATTATCGAAGTAATATTCACGGGGTTAAATTATTCAAATATCTTTTTTTTTTTATTTTTTAAAGACATAAGATCAGATTTAAACTAAGTTTAAATGCTGGTAGCAACGGGAGCTGGTTGGTAACTTATGCCAATGCCCTGTAAAGTTGTTTCTGCCACTTATAACTAATAGGACCTGGGCAGAGTATACCGAGGCTCGCTTCCTGGCCTATTTCGATAGTAAGCAATGTTATTCCGCTGCCGATTCTCTCGACCGATAACCGAGTCTGCATCGCATAACTGTTCGAGAATATAAATTAGGGAGTCAGACTAGCTTGGAAATTCGCCCGATGTCGGAGTGTGACTACATTTGTTGTTCAAGCTGAATCTCGCGAAAAATCAATGTGTCATTGAGAGCACGAATTTAAATGTAAATATTATAAATGTCATATCTACGGACCAATTGATTATCCAATTCCGTCGGTCAAAATTATTTCATTGAAATGTTTACTGCCTCGATTTACTTATTCAATGATAATGTGAACAAAATTGCTTTTAAATTACTCTCTAACAATTTGTGAAATATTGCATGTAGGCAAAATAAAATTCCACGTTCTTATTAAAACAATCATAATTGAGAAAGATTAATGCTTTATCGAAATTGTGATCAGCGTTATGATTTAATTGTTGCATTATTGAGATCGCACGGGGTAGCGAAAAAGTTTGTAACGTTGTCGACACTCTATTTTTTTTATTTTTTTTTTTTTCTCTCTTCGAGTCTCATCTTTGTATATAACAGAGCCACGAGACGTTCTTCTAATGGTATAAAAACGGAGGATGGCGTTTCTCGCTTCGGCGGAGGCAAACATCAATTCGCGCTGACGCTGGCGAGGTGTGTCGTAGTCGAAATCGGGAATAGAATTGTCCGCCTGGTTAGAAACTTACATCATTCTTTACGTTTTCCTTTCCTGTGCTTTATATCTTTATCTGTGAGGCGTTCCACTTCTATTACAATTTTTTTTTTTTGTTACCAATTTGATAATAATTAAAAATTGAATATTTCTTGACAAAAATATTTAACGATAAGCAAAAGAATTTTTAATTATCATACATTAATTTAAATACATGTCTATATTAATATGCTTTTTTTTATGTTACAGTTACCGGCAGAAGTCTACCACTCCGCTGGAGCTCATACAGATTGGTAAGTGGCATCATTTTTATTTTCATTGTTTATAATTGAGTTTATAGTAATTTTAAAGAATAACGTGCATGTAGCGCGCGCATGATTTTTTCTAATAAATAACAAAATAAACGTAGGAATTTAAAAAAGTGGATAATCATATTTTTTAGTCTTCGAATAATATTTATTAAAATAAAATTTTAAGCGTAAAAAGCGTGCAACGTTATAAATTAAAAGAAAGTGCGATAAATAATATTTTCTTATAATTTTTTGCCAATAAGACTGAACGGATTGTACATTATAGGAAAAACCTGTCATTAACAGATAATGTGATAGAAATAGAACATCCTATATTTCCTTTCTTTTCACTCTTAACTTCAATTCACTAACCTTCGCTCTTCTTTTTCTTCTTTGGCCCCGGTCCCAGCCTCTCGACCGACTTTACGTCAATTTTGTTCGTATTTTTCTTCTTCCGCCGCGAAGTAATAAAATCAATGTATTATTTTAATTAAAAATTTATTGAAAGTTACGTTATTATATATTTCGATTAATTAATATTTGTAATAATGATTACAAAAACTAAATTAAATATGACGTCAGTTCTACACTTTTATTACAAATTACTTAATGATCGTTACAGCTGTAGTTAATTATAAAATACAATAGGTAGAGTTATAATTAATTATGACACTAAAAATAGTGTGTTAACTTACAGTGTCATAGTATGCACTCGGTAAACATCGATGGTAGTTAACAAGTTTATCTTCAACGTTAGATGCTTAATCTAGGTAGATGTATACGCTACATTATGCGAAACTCATTAGGCTAAAGGCATTCCAGAATTGTTAAAGAGCTATGCTTTATCGAACCAATCATTCTCTCAGCATCCAAATATCGTATATTTCGCACATGTCGGTACGTCGATCCTACGCGCGACAGTTAAATCCTCAATTCCGCGGTTTTTTTCATACTTTTCTTATCGGATTATAATGGCTGCGGTACAAAGAGAAATGCAACATGCAAGACTGACCGATATCGACTTTTATTACTGCAGATTGATGCTTCGAGCAAATCACCATTTGTCAAAAAAAAACATTGTTATTTTTTATTCAAAGTAATCCTCGCTGGTCTGCAATATTTTTTTTCTATCACTTGCGTATACATTTATCGCATGTACGTATTTGCGCATATTTTTTTTACAACTCTGTATATGATGCACTCTTGTAAATTAATCATACAGTTCGAGCAGTAAATCTGAATCAGCGTATTTGGGATTTGCCCTTTCAAAGTTTCACGCGTGTTAAAGTGCAGCCTCTCTCACGGAATTATCGCCGCTTAACGGCTCGCGATTGCTGATGCATTTACGTACGTGTGCTCGCACGCGATCCCACCTACTAGATCAATAGAGGCATGTGCACGATGTTTGCGAAAGAAATAAATAATTGACGGTCGATTGAAACGAGCTTGATTCGGAAACGATCGGCCGCCCATACGTTTTTACGTCAAGCGTAAAAAGATCTGAGAAGAGGGGTTACAATTTATCGTACGCGTCGATTTGCTTACCCTCGAATTCACGTTCGTGGCACTTCCACCCCCCTCCCTCCTTCGTATACTCCCGCTTGTCTCTGCTCAACTCCGTTCTCATATAGTACAGGGGTCGATACCGCGCCCTGTTTTCCCCATCTTTCTTCCATTCCGGCTTTTTGTTTATGGAGAAGTAAGTCCGCCAGAATTCACAATGAGGCTCACGAATCCGGTTTAGCATTTAGTTACGCGACTAAATACTTACTTAAGAAAACACTTTCCAGCCGTTCGATGGAATCCTTAGAATCTAACGGGCTGTGACGGCGCGAATTATATAGCTGGATTAACCGCGCCGAACACGCAGACAAATTGTAACCGAAAAAAAATTTCGCCCCGTCCCCCCCTTCTGCTGAATTTGCAGCGCGTAAACGAAGCTCTTATACGTTAAATATTAATCTGAAATTACGTCCCTATGGCAAATGGCTTGAATTACTGCAAGCAATTAACTCAGACGCAGCAAAATTTGCCAGGATCCATTATTACACAACGCCAAGCGCGAGATTACGTAATCTAATGATATACGATATGGCGCGCTAACTGCTCGCGGAATTTTGCGCGACCACAATTGTTGTTTTATAATGTAACTCTCTACGTGTTCTTGTTGCACCTTATTTTCCACTACAAATGCTTTCTAATTTTGCTGAATAAAATTAATTGCAGAGATGCAACTTTTATAGTGCTAAGAGTAAACCAGTTTAAAGTGAAACAGAAGGCAAACGGAACATTTTATGAAAACAAATCCTAAGAGTTTAATGCTTTTAAAGAAATACCTTGCGGCTATTTTGTTTTTATTAAGTTCCGCAATAGTACATCTTAAAAATGCTTAAAAAAATGTTAATTGCACCACCGTGTACCATTTAATATGCAGTACCAATTGCATTATGTGTACGTATACATATAATGTGCATTTATCTTAATATCGCGGAGATCCGTATTCATTATTACAAAAATAAAAAGATTAGAATTACGTTCGACACATTGAGAGAACCCAGAAAGCTCTACCGGGGTATTCGGCGTTACTGATATGCGCGTGTGTGCTTTAAGAAATCTACGCGTTCAATTTCGCAGAGTGGTCCCGTCGACAATCGTAAATTACGAAGAACGAAAAACAAATGCCGGTCATCGGCGATCTTCGAGATATCCGAGAAATTGATAACCAGTCCGGTTGAATCTGAGCGACGCGAGAGAGAAAAAAAGAGAGAGAGAGAGAGGAGCGTCGGTACTTGAAAGAAATTAAAAATGCAAATGCAGCGCCAGCCTATTGTCCGTTGGATACGAAATCACAATTTGCATCTCTTTGTCCGGCCACGAGGTGCAACTTCGTCCGGCATTATTCGCGTGCACTTGATAACTGGGTTTTACATTCGTGCACGGAAAACGAAGGTATAAAGCAACGCGTCGGGAATTCTGAAAATTATTAATATTCTGTATTTTGAACGTAAATTTAATTAATTTTTCACGCATACGAGTTGATATCTTTCCCGGCCATATGCAGTTAAACAAAATTTCAAAATTAATGCTCCGCGAGAGTTATGCTTAACGCTCATGTAAATTGTAAAAAAAATTTTGTAAATACTAATTATATATACCTAATATAATTCATTTTATTCTTTAAGTTGATTAAGTAAAGTACAAATAATTGACTTAACCGACGAGCATCGCAACGTATCCGCCACTTAAATAATTCGTTACACATTGAAAGTACGTAATATTCAATATAATATTTGACATAATATTCAGATATAAATTCTCTTACTGCTATGAATAAATTATACCGTGTAGGAATGAGACACATAAATAAAAATCGAGCAGACAATACGCTGATAGCGGAGCTCCGCACATACGTACGTACGTAAACGAAAAATAAGTTGTATTTGATGAATCAAGTTATTGACGTTAACGCAAATTAGCATCTGCGATTAATAATTTAAATTTGGAGAGTATAATACGAACACTTCGCGCAGAATACTTTTTATTATTTATAACCTCGGCAATTTTAGTTTTTTGCATATTCCATCTATACGTTCTTATAATATGTGCATTAATTAATTTTATATTACAAAATAATTCCAGTCACGGGTGCGACTAGATCGATAAGATTTTTTATTAATTTTCGCGTATATAAATTCATTGAAATCTTTTTTTCCGTTTCGGTTACGTTTACGATCTCAACGTTGTGAAGATATTTGTTTAATACGAATCGCATTTATGAATAATAATTATACGAAAGAATTTAGGAACTTCGAGTTTTCGCTAAATGCTATCCGAGTTTATCGGATAAGAATGATGCGATAAAAGCTAGATGAACGCTTTATGCCGTCTTTCGTCTGGCGTTTTCTAAAGCGCAACCAACGAAGCGCATATCTCACCGTCAATAGTATCTAAAGCAACGTATGTCGGTGGGATTCTCCGTAAACAAGAGCATCGCAATAAAATCTGCGAGAGTCTGGCGAAATTACTTCAGGTTCGTTTCATTCGACAGATTTTTTAGCAGAGATAACGTTTGGCGAAACTTTCTAGAGTAAGAAAACACAGTATTGTCGGGAGATTTCGTGATTACGCGGATGTATCTCTTAACCGTTTCGGTATAGCGTTTCATAAAAGACGAGAATCCCTACTAATACCACGTTAATACCAATACCAATCTATTCTATCTGCTTGAAACAGCGTGCAACGTAGCAAATAAGCTCCGTCTACAATTCAACAGCAACTGTTTACTTCTATTTCGGAAATTAAACCCTCGCGAAATTCGATAAAGAAGTATACATAGTTATCCCGTGTGACATTTTCTTTTTTTTTTTTCGGACCTTGTTTGGGGGCGAATTGTTTGCAGATGAATAACACGTTACATCTAAACGAGAATATCAAACGTGAATTTGTGGTGCAATAGGGCAATACGCGGCAAATGGGAATCTAAATGCTTTACATTACGAAAGCGTAGTCGTAGTTGTGCAAAAATTGAACAAATCTAAAAAATTTAAATTTATATTAAAAACAAAAAAAAAGGAAAAAAAAAGAAACGAACGAAATCGTTCTATTGCGCTGGAAATATTGTAACGTTGCACACATTCCGTTGCATGGATTTTTTTTTTTTTTTTTTCAACTATTTTGCACCGTGGAAGAGTCTCTATGTACGTTATTGCATATTAATTGGGGAATTTTATATACGTTTTTTTCTTCACGTGCCGTGACGGCACTCTCGCGTGTATACTGTCGATTTCGCCGGCCCAGCCAATCTGAATGCTAGCCGTTCATGGTATCCTGCCCTTATGATGCCACAGTTATTGCATTACTGGGAACGAGCATTCCGCCGGATACGGTTGCCTCGCATCACGTCATAGCGGTAGTCCGTCCGTTCCTCTCTCCCTTCTACCGAAACCCAATAATTTCCCTTGTTAATACATAGTTTGCGGGGACCGTCTCTTTCCTATCGGTAACTTCATTTCGCGCGTCAGTATTAACTTCGATAAATGAGGTGTAAGCAATCTATCTCGTTATCGTCACCATAAGGAACGTACGGAAAAGGCATTCGGTTAAACCACGCGGGAAAATTTAACGCCAACGGTGAATGTTTGAACAATTATCGGATATAATATTTGCGCTCTTGCGCGGCGTGTGTGTACAAATTTAGGTGTACGTTATTAATTTGCGATAATTATAACAAATAATAATATTTATGTCGGGAGGGATTTTAGAGATTACCGCCGCACGTGCGCGCACACACGGCTGATTAAATTACATTGTCATAATTATCAACGCGACGTTATCACGTTTGGACTTAGGCGAATATTCGAATCTTAATCAATAATAATGCGCCGCAGACGGTAGCGGACTTGATAGCTTCCTGGTCATTGAATCGTCCATTATGTCCGTGCTAATCCAAGTTCTTGATCCGCTTAAATTATACCACGATTGCATTTGCACCTCTGCAACCACGCGATATAATAGGATTGCGAGCCGCACGTACGTACACACGGACACGTGTACGCCGTGAAAAGCGCGAGAGCGCCATTAAACAAGTAGACATCATTCCCATTATTGTTCATTCTTCGAACATGCGTAATACCGCGCCCGAGCATATCAAGTCGCGGCAATGTAATTGCGAACAGTTTCGCCCAGCGCCGGCTGAGTTTAACAGATAGAAAATTTTGGTTTACACGTGTATTTGTGACGCCGCGTACGCGATAAGCTTCCACGGGACGAATGGATTTTCGGGGAAAGAGGGAAAACGCGGTGTCGGCTCGCGCGAATACTGACAGGGAAGAGAGATGACGAGACAGACACTTTGGCGGAGCAACGGCGGCCCGGCGAGTTCGAGCTTGTACAAGTACGGATTACAAAATAGATATGTACTAGACTATGTGTACCTATGGATAACGAGCTTCCTCTCTGCCTCGGTTGTCAGTTACCGCTAATGAGCTACCGTTCTGTTTTCTATTCCTACATGTATAAAGGTCTGTCCCGTCTTCTCTGTCCCATTTCTATCGTCCTCCTCTTCTCTTTCTCTATCCCGTGAGAATTCAAGACATTCCCTTTTTCGTACCGGCATCGATACTGTAAAATGAAACTTCGACAGTCTATGCACATCGCACTACGCAACTTAACGCATACACGCGACCTTTGTTATTCGTATTCGCTCGCTGTTACATTTAACACGGTAGCTTATCGGACCCATGAAACCCTTGAAGCGTTGCGATTTAACATTGCGCGTAGTATGGCGCAAGAGGAGCGCAGTAGAATTTGATATTTTGTTTTTCTCGACTGCATATATTTGACGAGGAAGGTTCGGAAATTTTTTGAAATTAATTTTAATTAGATTAATACATAATAAAATTATCCGATTAATTTGAAGAGCTAAAGAATTTTGACATGAATTAATTTAACGAGTAATTATTTCGATATTTAAAATCGGGCGATAGATAGTTAAGAAAATTTACAAGCAAGCTGAAAAATTAATAGCAATCATTCAAAGTTTCGCAGAACAGTAATTAACTTTCAATTTATGAACGTAGTTGTGATAAGAAAAAAGCGAGAATATCTCGGACATAACGTTGCATCTCGCATTTTATTACGTATTATTGAGTGTACAGTGTATCATACAATTTCTATCGTTATACATATGTATTCCTCGTCTATAATTCTATAAAACATTCATGAGTTTTATTAAGTATTAACCGTGCTTTGGCCAATTTATGGCATGCGATTTTTTTCAATGATTAATTAAGAATATATATATATTTAAAACAGTCACGATTAATAAAACAACTCGTTGTAAAAAATGCATAAATTTGATGGTAAATATTTGGTAAAATTCAACACATAGCGTTGTATTATTCAAACAATGCTTATCGGATGAATGTTTCCTTTCTATCCAAACATGTCGCACTTATTAAAAGCTGCGCTACTTAGAGATATCGTCGTCGGTAGGATATTCACGAAATCTCTCGTCCGATTAACGATAATTACGATATAAAAAAAATACAACGTAAAGAGCAGATCGTTTACAAAAGTTATAGTTACACGAGAGACTCGAGCAATTATTGTTCCGTCATATTTTATTTGGTTCGAAAAATCCCGCGACGCTAAATAGCATCGTCGCTGCTCGTCACAGCACGTTATGCAACTTATAAGCCGCGCCGGTGCAACGGCATTTAAATGTTAAGGGAAAAAAAAAAAAAACGGATGTATAAGGGTCGCGAAGGAGGAGAAAAGAACTCGAGGATAGCACGCACGCCTTAAACGGTAAACGAGAACGCTTGCCATCGCGCAGCTGCTTCAATTTCAAAGGCGCATCGCGACCATTCAAGCGTTTCAGCAGCTTGCTGCAACGAAGATGGTGTTAATTACCTGGCGCGAGCGGGAAAACAGCCGTGAAAATCGCGCGAGAAACGTAGCTGGCGCCGAGTGGCGAGAACAAATTTGTCGACGCTCGTACGCCTTTCGAATACCGTGCGGAATTTTGCGAATCGCCACTGTTATAACCAGCAATATTGAAAATAACGGGGAAACGTTTTCGTTCGGAATTTAAATTAATTTCATAAGTCCCGCGTCGCTGGCGAGATCTTAATTTCTGATAAGTAAGAAGAAATTTACAAAGAGGTACCATTTACCATCGTGCTTTTTTTTTACGTCTGTTATCTAAATTCTTTATTATTTAAATTAGTAATAATTGTGACGCTTTTATATTTTTACTTATTGTATGATCATCAAAGCACGTAGTTACAATTTTTATTTTAGTAGATTGTAATGTTTTTATCTTTCAAACTGTTTTGATTTTCTGAAAACGTGTTTTTCTCCTTTCTCTCTTTTACAATTGTCGATATTATCCGCAGATATTGGAAATGTCACGTCAGGTAATACGAATTTTACGTAATATGAATTGTGCAGCTGAATTTAATAATCCGTTTGCTGGATTCACGATAATTATGTCGACAGTGCATGGAATATCTGATTTGGCGCCGAGCCAAGGACTTTATTATTAACTGTAACGTTGGATTTACATGAATTGATAAAAGAAGGCGTGGCGATATCGATTAATTGCCGTTTTTACATTGTTATGCCACTGATATATTTCCGTTCAAATAATTAATGAGGTAGTTCTTTGAACAAGTTCCATTATCAACATCAATAAAATATGATATTTAATCATAATTATAAAATCACCAACTTTTAAAATAACATTTGATGAAATAATTATAATAATAGTCTGCACGTGTATTCATTAGAAAAATTAATTTCCACAAAAAATTTAATATAATAAACTGACAGAATAATTATAAATTTTTATAAAAAAAAAGGAAAAGAAAAATTGCAATAAAGGGTAAAAAAGCTGTTTTAATGTATAATTGTGAATCTTGTTAGTCGAACTTTAACATTCAATTAATTATTCAATGATTATAATTAATCGATATTTACGACTTTATAATATTATAGGTATTATTTTATATACTTGGGGTAAAACGCGATCGCAGTTTATGATTTTTATACGAATTTAAAATACATTCTAAAGAAACAAAGATTAAATTCCTTTCTAAAGAGCGATTAAAATCATGCTAAAGCGGCATATTGAAACGTAACGATGCGAGAGATCGCAGCATTAGCCTTTGATTGTTCGCATCTGGCATAATTGTATTATAATAAGCGAGAGTTGGTTTTCAAGGAACGCAGACAGTTATAAATAAATAATCTGCTTTAATCTCTTTATAAAAGAAAGTTATTTCTTTTTCTTAGTCCCTGCAGTTCGTTAAGAATATCTGAAATCTCATTATAAATGTACGTTTGACAGATTCAGTAATGATAATTTTATTCCCTTCGACGGAACTTTCCAAACTAGGCTATTCAGGTTTTCTGTATTATTTATCGTTTTAGCATTCATTTATTTACTTCATTCCGAGATTATACAGCAATAACTGAGAGAAAAATGCGTGTACATTATTTGCGCGCAGGGTTGGATTACGGAAGTAGAGCGAGGCACATTTTTTGGGATGGAGATAGGAAGAAGTAGCTCGGGAGGAAATTGAATGTTTTAATGCAATTTATTTTGAAGACCCGCGCTGTTTTTCGCGTACGTAACACATCTAAAATTTAATGCAAATTTATTTTTTACCGTTTCAATTTAATTTGATATTCGACCCGATGATCTTTATAGTGTTAAAAAAGAAATTTAATTTCGAAAATTTCTTTCAACCTTCGTACTCTCCTTTCCCTCAAAGCAAAATGTAAATTGAGATTATTAGCTTAGTTACACCGACAATAGAATGTCTCGGTTTTGCTGGATAATCCGCAAAATCATTCGCGGATTGTCTGTGACTGGGACCAAACACTTTATCGTTCGCTGTTGACTTTGGCGACTGTCGCACAACCGAATTCATGTGTTCTGTCTGTGGAAATTGCTCGATGCTCTAAATGTAATAGCGATCGATATGCGTTTCTCACACAATGTCGCCGCGGAGCGTGAACTTACGTGCAGCATTTCGTACGTACAATCGTGTTAATAATGTTACGCGTCACAGTCGCGAAAACTTTCATCAATAACCAGTAAAGCAACACGCGCATTCGCTCGGCGAAGCCGCTCTTCAAACAATGACGTTGTAGCGCCCGCGAGAATCTAAGGAGAAATTCCGTTTTCTTGACGGTGGGAGCCGCGGCACCTTTTGTCTTCGAGGTAAACGCGAAAGTATAACACGCCGCGATTGAAATGACATTCGCGCCTCGCTACCATTCGTGCCCTGTAATCGATAACGTGCAAACGCCTCCGATAAACGAAATGCGCTGAATCTTGATAAGAGGGTAAAGAAGCAGCTTCGCGTTTCACATCGGTGCAATTTATTCCGGTAGTTACTCACGTTTATTATTTATTCGCTTCCTGCGCAACTTTGCCTCTTTTATCGCGCACCCAGAGGCGACTCGGAACCATAGCCTGGGGCTAAGAGATTTTTGGATTGTGTTACGGCGGAAGAAGTCGGCGTTAAATTTACAAGGAACACGTTTATTCAGATAGTATATTTAAATACAACGGCATTTCTTAAACCAACTTTAAATACGATACGTACTTTAATCACCGGTTGGGTGGGTTATATTATATATAAAACAAATAATAATTGAGCTCCTTTGTAAATCTTTCATAAAAAGTGTGTCGTCTTTCACACGTTTTCATTATTAATAATTCCGAGAGAGATGGTACACTTGTTATAAGAGCTTCAATTTCCAGCAGCAAGTTGAAAAACAAACTGCACGTAGAAATGCTAAATAGTTCAATAATTATTTTGTTGCAAGAAAGAGAAATTGTTGAAATTTTTTTTATTTATTCTTCCGCGCCGGTAAAATAATACAGTTATTTTTTACGCTGCTTCTAGTTATGTTTATTTATTCCTTGAACGTTTATTCAGATACTCAGAGATAACTCGTGAGAATAAAAAAACCTTTTTTCCTGAAGAAGGAAAAATTTTTTTACAATTCAAAAAGAGAGAACCATATTTGTTGCAACGCAATATACAATATCCGTGCATGCTTTCGTAACTTCAGCGGCATTGTTCTCGTAAGATAAAATATATTTATAAACTGTATACATATATAAATTACATATAAATTATGAAAAACGAGAGGCGGAATTTCGCACTTTATTCAGTTCTTTTGTTATGTAATCTTTCGCGTTTATTATTTACTTGCTTCTTGCGCATTTTTGCTATCTTTATCTTTCAACCGGAATATACTTCTCAAAAGCATGATTCCCCGAGGTTGGGAGATTTTTGGAATGCACTACGGAAATCAACGTTAAATTTGCAAGGAACACGTTTATTTCAACGGCCTGCATAAGTAGCGGCACCAGTTCTCTAGAACAGGAGACGCCCCGTAGCTTTATAATGACACTAATTGCACCGCCTAGCGCTCTCGCCAGTACAAATAAAGGAGAGAAAAAAACGAGACGGACAAAAATTTAATTACGGCGACCTTGTTTAGTGCTCGCAACCGTCGGGAGAACGTTACTCGGCAAGCTTGAGCATCGGGTAGGAAACTGAAACGCGTTGTCGCTGTTGGTGTCGTTCTTATCCTTTCTAACCGTACACATTTTTCTTGGAGAAGTAAAATTATTTTTGCGGTTTAAAGTAACACATTAACCATCCGTTATGGTAATTTCTAACTCTTTAAAAAAAGATTAAAAGAAAAAAAAAAGTTTCTCTTCATTAAAATAACATGTAACATTCGCGCCAAATTTTTAAATGCCTAGAATCAAGAACGAAAGATATTTAATATTGAAAAATTAGTAATTTCACGTAGAGCGGAATAATTTGGATTAAGTGTTTTCTAAATAGATTCTGAAATTCTCCGGAGAATGAACTCTTGTTAGATACGTTTCTTGATGTAGCCTGTATACGCATTACACGTGCGCACCTACCTCGAGCTTCGCGGATCATGTATCACGAAGTTACGTGTCTGGGCTTTCGCGGAATCGAGTTTGTGTACGTGTCAACGTAATAATGCATTTTCGTATAGCGGATGCATGACGCGCCGCGAGAAGGGCGGGGTCGGGACAGCAACAAACCGAGGGGATGCTACGTGAATCCGTGCGACAGAGGGAAACGGGGGGAGGAGGGGGAGGGGGAATCGCGTCGGAGGTTACGCGGCAAGTGAAAAGAGCATGAAAGGGGGTGCCGAGTTTCCGGTATGCCGAAAGGCAGAACTAAAGAGGGTGGCCGGGAGGGACGAAGTGACTACTTGCTGCAGTCAAAGCAGGATAAACTATCGGTCTGTATCAGTGCATGAAGCGGGCCCATAACTTTATTTTACCCTCCCGGGGTTATATGTAGATTTATTGGTCGGACGTTGGACACGCTATTTCGGCGTTATTTATGGCCACGTCACGGTGCTGCGCGGCGCAGTAAAGTTGCAGAATGCAGCGAATGTATAGGAAAGTATCGAAAAGAGTGTAACGGCTTATCCCGTCGAAGCCAGTTTTGTTTGCCACCCGGCGTGTAAAATCTATTTATTGCGGTAGGAGCATGTGATTTCTCATACCGTGAGGTATCTTAAAAATTGCGGCATTATTCGCAATACGCTTTGATTGTGATTGAATAATTTTGTTTTTTTTCTATTTTTTTTCGTTGGAATTCGTCATTTTCCTTGCGAGGATCCTTTTAGTGGACATCGATTTAATAGATGTCGATTAGAAGAACCTTATATCGGTTTAAATGATAGTTTGCTGACCTGGAAACTAGTCACGTCTAAATATATCACGGTAATGGAACGACTCTTACTGGCCGATTAATCATATTAATAGAGAGATATTTTCTCATATCCGATATGTCGATATGAGTTCAAATCATATCCAATAAAATTAATTGGTTTCTGATCCACTATCGAGACAGATTATTTTGAGTTAGCCAAATCAACGTCACTCCAGTATCCACCTGATTACATTTACAATTTATAATTTGCAAATAACTATTAAACGCGTTGACCTACAGCAGTTAATTATTGTACTCTCGGAACTAACGATAATGCTTATAATTATCTATTTACAAGTTAAATCCCGCGGTGTCTCTCTGAATATAATAATAATAATGTTAACGCGTGAGAATATTGCGCATTAGTCTGATCATGAATAGAGAAAGAGATGTTGTAATATTCACGAAAAACAGGATAACTTTTCGGTTTAACGATTTCAACGCTCGATATTAATGAGGAGCACAGGAAACGAAGTTTCGTCGTTATTATTGCGTGGTGAATGAGATTTCCACAGAGAAATACCAATGGAACAGTCATGGGGATCATTGCACCGTTTCGACTCAATTAGGAAATACTTCGTGGTTTTCACTTCGCATTTCCAGAGCAGAATGCCCCAATTTGCGCATTAAATCTCGACCACAGTCCTTTTAACAAAAATTTCGATTTAACCACCGAACACAAGAATTTGCTCAACTTGATTTAAATTTTTTATACCTTGCAACATTATAGTTTATTTCTTTTTTTTTTCTTTTCTTTTTTTCTTTTGACGGTAAAGTTTTAAATATATAAAAATTTTAGAATTAAAAGCACGAGCTTTTTCTTCTACTTGCTCTTTTTGGTATCCAATGGACGTAAAATGGTGGCGGAAGAAACAATAAAACCAAACGGTTTTTTTTGCAACATGCCATATATACGTTCCGAATGAAATATTACTTAGTTGCGAAGCCAGAAAAACTGAGAGAGAATAGAGAAAGATATTTTTTCGTACTCGCGTACGTTTCGCTGTTTGTTCGGTACTAACGTCACTTGTCTTCTTTCTCTTCCTTGCCGCTTACTTCGTCTTATATTTCTTCCTTTTCATGCGCATCTACGGAAGAAACCTGTCTCTCGAGGCGCTTTAACCCTTGACTACCGGGGCGTAAACATGGGGAACGGAAGTCGTTACCCGAACCAATATTTCCGTATGCCGTTCTTAAAAATCGATCCCTTGCCCCAGACGCTCCCGATCAGTCCCTTCCGCGTGTAGACTTTGACGTGTATCTTTACCTATCCGGGCGGATCGATCGAAGCAGGCTTTTGGCTTTGAACGCCTCGCGCGATCTCTCGATCGGCGAGGAGTGACGGTATATCTTAATCTTAATTCGGTTGGACGGCCATTTGTTGGAAGTAAGCAGCTCCGTATCGAAGCAAATATAATATCCAAGACTCAAACAGGCGGCAAGAATACTGAATATTTTTAGGTACTTAATAAGGGCGGGAGTATGTTTGAATCGATCGTTAAATCGATGGAAAATTTTTATAATAAAACCGACCGATTCTCTAAACTAGTGCAGTTATATACGATCGACATGTAAAAGGTATAAAATACGAGTAAACGTCGAGATAATTTCATTGATTATTCGATTGCGCGATCCACATTTGCCGGTGTAAAATGATAATTTATTCGATAACAACGAAGCGACGACGGTAATCAGGAGAAAGCCTCTTGAAAATATTTTATGAGCTTTCGCGAAGAGAATCGCGACGGTGGCAGTTCCGACTAGAAATACTCCCGTGTGTTCTCCCCGGTATCCGCCTCCTTCGTCCCGTCTCGGCGTCGATCGGCAAGGTGGCAATCGCATGATAATCAGCGTCGCATCGTTATTGGAAATCCGATTTCCTTGCCAAATTGTACTCCGAATCGATTTGTCGGGACCAATGGGAATTTTCTTCACGTACCATGCGTTATATACTTCCACGTACCTGAGCTTAACACTTGAAAACGTGCCTGTGTGGCAACTCTCAGTGCCTCTTGTGCGATCTCGCGCAAGTTCAGACGCTTATCCGCTATGTCGCTTGTTCGCATTTAATATTTAACGCCAAAGCGTGACGGTCTGATTTTCGTCAACTTTGTATACGCATTAGGTCAATAAGACTCGTTAGACTAGCTGCAATTAGCAACGAACGCAGAACGCGAATATTCAGGTAACAAGATTATTAAGACGAATGCTAAACTTATCTTTGCCCGTGTCTATAAAAACGTTGTACATATGATTATAATTTCGATCGAATTTAAGTGGGACGGCTCGATACTTCGCGTTTACTTCGTGAAAAGTCAATCGTATCGATTGCGGTTTAAATACCGACATAAGCAAGCGATTTATCGAGTTAAACCAATTAATCGGCGTGATCGGCTTTTACCATTACGTCTTTGAAGGTAGTAAGCCTCATCGACGTAGTGTGCTTACTCAAGTACGGGTAACGATCAGGTTAACCCACCTGCTTACGACACTTTCGCAATAAGCAATCACGTCAAAGTGCCATTTAACTGCGAGCGTTTCACACGTAGCGACGATGCGGGAGCTTTACACGGGAAAACTATGAGACGTCTACGGATACGCGTGATCGATGCACGAGCAGTTATTGCAACGAGAAATAATTAAACGGCCAATTAACATCGATACGATTATTACATTTAACCGCTCATTTGATGCGATTATTGATTAGTATCGCGTTATGCAGTCATCAATAAATTATTCGCTCGCGAATCTAATGGTCGATTTCATGAGAAAATGACGCGACTAATTTAATGCGTAATGCAACCGTTGTGATGTATAAATGAAATATTGCAAAGAGCTACAATTATTGCGAAGCACGGCGAAGAAACGCGGGAGTTGATTGCGCTGAATTATTTTACGCGATTGCGGGTTAATGATAATTTTATCTGTTATTAAGCAAATTGCGCGTAGAAATAATTTGTAAAAATTAACGCAAGAAATTATACGCATTAATTATTTTCTTAAGAATCCAGAGTGCACCAAATCGTGTAAATAATTTTCATTCCTCCTCCATTTTTCTTGGCAACGTAAAAATAAAGTTTCCAGCTGTCGTTCGTTATTCATAGTAGTTTGTATTTCGATAATTCTCTTTTTGTTTTGATAAACGTTTTGTCGCACCAAAACTCATCTCATGTCGATATTTTGACAGGAATTTTTATGGATATTTGCTGAAAAAAAAATCTCTCGAAAAAGACCAAACCAAATAGTACATATAGAGAGCATGTTTGCGGCCCATATTATGTGGGGACATATTCTATTATTGTTGACTGTCGATATGTAAAATACTTTGAAATATGTATATGTCCACGTATGCAACGTTGTACATATATGTGTATGTAACGTCAATAGCACGATACTGTCTTGACAGAAATAGAAACAAAAAGCAATTTTTACGACTAAAGTGCAACTTAATTTTATGTACAAAATAGAGAGAGAGAGAGAGAGAGAGAGAGAGATACATTTTGATTATTGTTTAATTAGTCGATGATTATTATTTTAATATTAATTATTACAACTTTTCTTTATTGGACAGAATATTCGATATAAAGTAAAAATAACTTTGCGTTTTCTTTGGTAACCAAAAATATACACGTTTAATCTAAGGTGACGGATACTATCAAACGCGTAAGAAACTTGGAAGAAAAGCGCAAGCGAGCGCTCCTTTTTGCGTCCGATGGTCGGATACCGCGATTCTCCCGCGGTCTGAAAGCAGCGTAGAATAGTGGCAAAGCCTGAAATGTGGTTACGTGAGGGGAAAAAAAAAACTCATAAATAGTCTGACCTGTTTTCGACAGCTCTCATTGTCGCCCGTGCACTGCATTCGTTTTCTATAACTATAGTTGGTTCTGGCTCATTAATAAGAAGGACAATTTGCCTGCGTGCGACCGTTCGCAGTTTTATCTATCGTTACGCATTAAGAGATGCAGATATCTCTGCGGTTTAAAAAAAAAAATGCAGATAGGTACTTAGCAAATACGCACAAAATTTTTTTTGACAAATTAATTACAAATTAAAGTAAATTTGTATAAGCAGTTTATTGTAAAATTAGGAAAAGTTACTTTAAATTTTCTTAAATCATAGTATGAATTTTTTTTCGCAATTGAGTTAGGTACACATAAAATCATTAATTAAATATGTAAGAGATTTTGTTAAAATTTAACGGTTTAATAATGAATTAAAATTACATTTTTTATAATTAAAAAATTTAATTTTAGATTTAATTTATTAAAGCCTTCACACAATTTATGATAGAATGCTACGTTAGTCATACGAATAAATTAATTGAATATCACTGAAATCATATAGAATCATCGATGAATGTGTATAAAATATAGATGTTACTCTGTCAAGCTAATGGCTTAATGTATTGTAATATACTAGGTGTCTAATGTAACTTTACTAAAACTTAATTAATATTTATTAAACTTACAATATAATTTTTAATTACACAACTGTGTTTAAAAATGTTTAAAATTCAAAAGAATGCTATCTAATATTATTTTGAATGCTTTTTATATTTTTATTAAATTTCTTTTTAACGATTTTTATTAAATTGTGTATTGTTTGTTTTAAAACACGTTGTATATTGTAACTCATGGCACACATTGAGATAATTTCATCAAATTTTGTATAATTATTATTGATATTATTGATGGCATACTAGACATTATGACAATTATTTCAATAATCACGTATATGCGATTGCATACTCGTGAAATTTATTGAGGTACAAACGATGTCTGTTAATAATGTAAATTATAATGCAATCTTTTTTGTTCAAACATTTTTATGTCACGGATTATGTCACGTTGAAAAAAAAAAAACATAGCAGTAATCTTTCATGACAAATATTTGGCCGTGTCGATATTGATGATAATTTAGGGCAAACAAGCGCGAATCCGTTCAGGTTTCCGTGCCATTGTATAGTTTGGAAATCGTGGCGGAGGTAAATTATTTCAAAAATTTCCTGGGTTTTTTTTATTATTTTTTTTTTTTACATAACTGAAATTGGAACGTTATTCTTCTGTGATCCCAAATCTTTTCTGATCTTTTTTACGAGATCTAATGTTTTCTTCGGAAAGGAATCTTCTGAACGTCCGATGTACTGGAGCTTTCTCAGACTTGTAAACGTATTCGCGAATATAGCATCAACCGTGAAATGCACTGCGTTCGTAGTCGATAAAATATGTAAAACAGATTCACCTGCCGAGTACGGACAATGCACGACAAAACAATAACGTATCTGCTATGTGAATATATCTATATACATATATGTATACATATTAATTTTATTTGCGTTTAAATTTATTTATTCTGTGCCCGCATAATTTTTGAACATATGTTACGTACATATAAGACGGACTTGCATTTTGTGCACGCAGTGAGATAGCGCGACGCTTACGATTGCGAGTAAATTGTATCTCTTTTATAATTCATCAAAAGTAATTAATCTGCTCATGTCACATTTTCCACGTGAAATCATTATTACGATATCATCACCACATTATTAAAATTATTATTTTTGTTCACATCGCAATATGTTGCGATATGAGAACAAAAGTCACAAGATTTAGATAATCGGTATTCCGGAATAATTAAACGAGCATTAATAAAACTGACAATTTTAGACCAAATAAAGATAATTACATTCGGATTAATTTTTATCGTCAACAATTTAAAAAAGCATCGCATGCTTGCGATGCGTAAAATCAGAATTTTTGTTGTAAACGTAATGATTGAATTTACAATAATTGAAAAATATATAATTTTTCGCGATATAATTTTGTTTTATATTATTATTCGGTTGTTAGAATTTTTGTATATATATATATGTATTTCTACGATATTGTACATGTATATAATTCGTCAGGAAAGTTTTCATGTCCGTTTTTACCAATGTATCGTACTACGAATTTATCCCGTGCAAGAAAGGACGAGCACTTGGCGCGCTAGAAAGAAGTTTCGCGTTCAAGAAAACTTTAAAAGTACAAAATCAGGAGTGATCGTTAAATGAGGAAATGTACTGCTTCAATAATTTTAAATCTCGCTCGAATGTCTGCAGAAAATGCGACGATCGAAGCGTGACGTTTTTCATCCCCGCGTACGCGAGAGCGCACGGTTAACTTACTGATTTCAGAAACTGGGTCATCAGTTCCAGAATCGGGTTTAATATGTGAATAATGTTCAAAAATATATCTACAATATTGGATTTTCCGAGTTTAACGCGAATTGTTTCGAATCGGAATTAATCAAAAGCATAAATTACAAGGAACAAAAGAAATAAATAAATAAAATTAAAATTGATAAATAATCACAGCTGATTTTGCGTACATTTAATGTCGCTCGACTTTTGAAGAAGACTATTTATTATGAGATACATTTTTTTTAAAGCGTTAAATAATCACAGGCAGCATAAGTAATATTACAGCACTATCATTTCTCGTCGTTTATAACTTGGCTACTTTTACTGAAGAAGAAAAAAAAGAAAAAAAAGAAAAGAAAAATTTGTAGCAGTTTTCATTGCTACTTTTATATGAGATGCAATCATTTCTATCGAGTAATGTTTCCTGTATTCTAAACTCTCGTATCTCCGCGATATTATTTTGCCCCTTTACCGTTTATCGTCATCGCGGTTCATCACCCGCGGAATGTCGAATTTTATTCGGTTCTGGCTTTCAAGACGCTCCAATAGGAACGGCATTCAGTTCATCATTCGCCGCGCGCTGGCGCTCTTCACTTCAGCAGGATATTCGAATTCGTGATAGAGATGTGCTACGACGTATGAAGAGAAGAGAGGCCGGCGTTTCGTACTTTCGAGACTACTTTTCTCACCGTGATCGACACACCAATATCTCTATCCGCGCCGTTTATAACGCCGCCGCGACTTCCATCATTCAGTTTTACGTCTCGACTCACGACGCGTCTGTCTTATGAAGCAATCTACAATTCGCGATTCCTAACAGAAGTCGCATTTAGACACGGTCGATAAGAAAATGACTCATGTGTTTGACATCGTCGAAGACAAATGTCTGGAAAACCATTTATGATAGTAAAATAAAATCGTCTGAATTCTTCCTTCGTAAAGAGATTTATAAGAAATAAAAACATTCGAATAGAAATAGTATTTTCTATTTCTGTTATATTTTTATAAAATAATCATAATCTCGTCATTTGTAAACTCATAATTTTTTTTTTTTCCTTTTTATATATTCTTTCGTATACATTTTATCATAATATTCTTCTTAATTTTAATATTAATATTTAAAAAAGAATTGCCAACTTTTAATCGTTGCGAGTTCACATTATTCTAAATGATCAATGGTGACTTGGCCGGATCGTACGTGTTTACCGTGTGACTACTGATTAAGATGAAACTGGATCAATTTTGAACAGTTGTCAAAGTATTAACGATATTCAAGACACACGCGTTATTGACTGTAACTTCTCATTTGTGCAATTATGACAGACAGACGATGACATTCATCCCCTGTCGTTGATATCAACGTTGGTACATAGAAAATCCATTATACTAAATCGACACAGATGTAACTTGCTAATATCGATGGCAGATGTACTGGCAATATTGGATTGCGGCACACTCGTTATAATGGGATTTACATTACGTGAGTGTGGTTATGATTGAATATGATGTACATCCGACGAACGGATCAACAAGTCACCAACGGCACCGAATATTAATCGAGGAGATAGAATTTATAACGTCCGCGCCAATAGCGCGTTATGCATTTAAATTAATCCCTTATTATGACCCGAATATACCGCGTTATTCTACAATCTAATCGCACGACAATGCTCGATTCGTCACAATACGTACGGAAGTAGGGCACTGATAAATTTATAATTGTAAATTAATGTTACGCGGAATGATTGTGCTGTAAATAATTTATTTACACATATTCGTCTTGTAGAAAACAGAATAGATTAGAAATTTATTTTTGCGTGTATAATTTTTGTCTTAAGAGCAGCGAAGGTAATCAGAATTGAAATTTATATTTTGAAAGGTTTGCTTTATTTTACATTAAAATTGATAAATTAAATTTATTATTTTAAATAATTAAATCCAAGGTAATTTATACAGATGTTTCTTGTTTTACAGTTTATTTGATTTTATTTAATTTGAACGTATTTTAAATCAAACATTCTGTCATGTTAATAGATAATTGATTATTTATAAAAGTCTTTTTGCTCATTCATTATAATTATTTTTTTTATATATTTTTAATACATCTGGGAAACGTTCTGTATTGTTTTTTGTTCTTGTTTATGCTTTCGAGACTATTTTATTTTATTAATGGTTACATATTGAATTTTATTGCTAAAATATTTCGTAATAATACTTTCTAACAAAACAATGAAATGTACTTGGTATAACAAGTTATTCTGTGAATTTAACGCATATGCATCCTACATCTATGTACAAAAAAAAAAATATATATTAATCTATTCTCACATATATTTTAAATTTACAATTATACGTATAGTGAATCTAATTTTTAAAAACGATAGGTAGTTTATTTATTTCAAGAATGGATCTTTCGAGTATTATTTCTTTGTGATATTACGTTCTTTATTTAATACAAAAAAATATACACGTATATTTTATGCTACGTATACAATTTATTTTCATAGATCTATTACTTTAGTTTAAAATAGAAAATAATTTATTGCTCACTGATACAAATGCCCAATGGCAGTGTATAGTGACAACTACGTTAAAATATAAATTAAATATCTAAATTAAAACGTGCGCGGAACAACTAATAAATCAAAAAATAAATATCACGAGGATAAAATTATTGTATTGAAAAAGAAAAAAAAACCTTATCAGACACGGTACGTAAGTTGATAATAAACACAAGTAGTAAAAGGTAATTTAGTCACCTCACGGTTGCTCCGCTTTCGCTCAGCGCCTTCTCTCTCATTCCTTTGTTGATGGTTCTTCGTGGCACCCTCACAATAATTCACTCGCGGAAACACAATTAATTGCGATTGCGCGCGCACTAATTATATCAGAACACAATGATCGTGCGGGACTTTGCACGGCACTTTCGATGTTAATTACACGCGACACGCACTTTGTTGTATTGTCGATGAAAGACATTACAATTGCAAAATTTAAGACGCAATGTAAGACATTCGGATGCATCTTTTAAAGAACATATTAATATTAATTAATCTCCATGAATTTTTGTTTCAATCCTTAAAGTATATAAATTGAGAAATACAGCTTTACATGAAACCGACTAACGTCTGATGATATTATTTTGTTTAAAAGATATGGTTAGAGATTTTGAAACGTTCGTACGTACGTTAACCGCTTGTTAAGCTACGTCTACATTTTACGTGCAAGCTTTTAAAGCATTACGATGCCTTCGCTGTCGTAAAGCGCCCCGTTAAGTCTAGAATCTAACGGAGAATAACTCGTGTCGTTAATTATCAGTAGAAAAGGCTGACAGGCATGAGAATATGCACGGACAAAGAAGACGTTTTCAGGAAAAAAAAAAAAGAAAGCAAGGGACGAACTTTGCGCTAGATCCATCTCAATGTCGAAACGTTATATATATATAATTTATATAGATGAATATATGTGCTAACTGTTACATAGAAAGTCTTTTTCTTACGCGAGACAGCTGTCCAAAGATTTGCATAAGCGGCTTTTCATGATAGCCTTATACTTTCCATCGCTACGGCTCTTTCGTAATTTTGATTAACATCGCAAATTGCGATACGAAAAACCGGTCGAATCCGTCGTAGCTTCAAAACCGAGTTAAACGAATTTTCACGCTCTTCACTCTGTCCGAAGAGATTTTCCATTTAGAACGTAGTATTTATAAAACACTTAATAACGTAAATTATGTTTTAACTTTGTCAATTAAAAGGAAAAAGAAGTATTTAGCTTTTATCGCGCTGTCTGTCATCTTAGTAAAAATAATTAAGGTGTAAACTGAATATAGTGCGAGTCTTATATGTACGTAGACTTCATACATGCATGTACACGTTACCACGAATCCGGGTGAATATATTGGGACCAATGGAATTTCAGATTCCTGCCACTCTCGTCGCTTTGGTTGACATTAAACCTGCGCGTGTCAAATTAATTTGTAATTCGAGATTTAATTCTCCGAGATATCGTAACTAAAAGGGGGATGCCAGACGTACTTAAATGTTGGTTTTAATCTTGAATTAATTTTCTCGCACACCGAGGCGACGTGCTTAGACACGTCTGTCGTATGAAATGGATCTCTAACAGTAAATAAAATATATAAACCACTCGAATTTATCCACACATTTGTATTACGAAAAAACGAATCCGTTCGGAGTAAAAAATTTATTTCAATTTTTTAAAGCACCGAAAACTCGATGCAGGTTTTGACAATTATATTGAAGTGACTTTTTATCACCGTTGTTCGTAATTGCTTTGTTTTGCATTCGATCGATGTAACGTCTTAACGAAAGGATCTAATAGATGGAATCGAAGGTATGGACGAATTATCCGAAGAATAAACGAGTACGAGAAAGAAAAAGAGAGGGATGCGCTCGTGAGAGTTTTCGAGATGAGCGCGAACGAGCGTTTAGGAGGATGGTCCATTATCAGGGCCAATATCCAGGATGCTCGACAACCCTCTTAACGATCTCACCCAACTACTATACCCTTTATCTACCTCATTCTCCTCTTTCCTACTTTCTCTTATCACCCCTTCCGCTTACACTTCGGGGAACCCTTTCGTCTCCTTCAGTGACAATTACGTTCCTCGAGAGTTTCCTTGCGATTCGCAATCGCAAATTGACAAAGAAAATGTTGAAAACGACGGCGACGACGTCTTCGGGAAACGTTCCGGTCGCATCGTCATTTCGTCTAATTTGTCTCTTAAACAACCGCGTTCGGATTTATCGGGGTTTCGAGGATCTCAATCTCCGACTCCCGAATAAACTGGCGTTAATTATAAGCGGCTTGACCCATTTCAACTCGCGGTCCAGCCCTTGTAATTTTTAATCCTCGCGTCGTCTGTTCATCCCGTTCCGTTTTCTCCACCGCTACTTTGTTCTTTGCCACGTCTCTTTTTTTTTTCTTCACTCCGCTTCCCGGCTTGCCGTACTCGTAATAATATCTTTTTCGGTGTTTGCTCGTTACGTCCGCGTCCTTTATTTTCTTAGAGCGGGTATGAAAGAACGGCGAGAACGTGACCCCGGCATACGCAAATGCCATCGTCCGCGATAGTTATGTTTACTCTACTTTGTGAAGATTGTCGGGCGGTGCATATAAAAGAGACTTTTAAATTATAAAATGTAACACCGCTTTAAAGCAATTAAAATCGTTTAATCCGTAAGCGATTCCGTATCTTTTGCACTCGATAGAAATTTATAACGCCGATAGACTTGGCGTCTGAATTTTCGTTAACGTTACGTTGTTATTAACGACGCGAATTAATTGATACCCAGTGCTGCGCGAGGGATAAAAGTAGATCTATTTGTCTTGCGACGTCGGCCGGCAGCCGTCGATAATACTCATTTAGCGCGGCACATAGAAAACACGAGTCCAATACCTCTTTATATAGAATCAGCAAAATTTATTTGCTGAGTGATGCAATTTAACAAGACGAGCAAGGTCGAGTCTCTTGATATGAGTGGAACCGTAAAACGACGGTAACGGTCCCGCCTCCCGATTCGATAATCGATTTTGTGTGTCGCCATTCAGATCCTCCCCCTCGGCAGGTATTTGTTATGCCGAACGATCCGAAGGGTCCCGCAGGTTCTTTAATAACAAGCAGGCGGTAGGCTCTCTTCATTGAATTCGTCTTGATACTTTTATCCCGCTGAATCCATGTCGGGCGAAGCACATAGAATAAATTTCTTTCCTTTGCCGACCGCATTATCGATCCCGTTCAAATCAGTCTACCGACAAACATGATCATCGAGAAAACGGCGTTGTCCCTCTCTTATGCGATCCACTTATGCTATCTTTTCTTGAGATATCCATCTTTGAACGGAAATCGATATGGGGGAAAATTATGATAACATTTTCTGTATTAAATGCAAATAGATTGCGACTATGAAGAATTTTTTTAGGAATAAATAACGAAGCTTGTAGAGATGGCGAATTTATGTTATTTAAATAATTTTCAAATAAATTCCTACGTTTTATTTGATTATAAAGTGATAAACATTTTTTAAATAATATTTCTTAATTATATACATATACAATATATGTATTTCGTTGATACTTTATTAGCAAGATACAAGAGTGATTTTGCTGCTTTAATTTAATTATATTATTTTTTTTTCATTACAGACTTTGACGAAAGCTGATGGTGAGGATGCGTTATCGTTTTGCGTTGTAGCAGATAACCAATGAAACAATGGAGGTAGTGCAACGGCTTGTAAAACGACTGAAAAAGAATAGTACATTCGTCATCTATGGTTTGCCGAGTCATCGACATTTTTGGATGGGCGGCGATGGGATGAAATCGAAAAGTCAAAGCAAGCGCCGCAAACGTGCACAAAAAACGAAAAGCCAATAGATTTCCGCGATTGCAGTTTTGACGCGCTTATCGAGTTGAATATTATAAAAGTCTGTTACGACAGAAAAACCTGGCTTTTGATAAATTCGACACGTGACGCACGGTCCAGCTTTATTTATGCTGAAATCCGTATAAATTGTAGAGAACTTAGACGAGGAATTGGCGCCGAGCTCAGCGTTTTTGAGAATTCAGTGCGAGAAGGACAATGATCAAAAGATGATCGAACATATCGTCTGTCTCACTCTCTCTTACGCGGTCGTCTCTTTCCCTCCAAGGGCCGAAATCTCTAGCGACCATGTTAGTCTAATTGCGGAGCTTCGAGCGCGAAGACGTGTGTTAATCGCTCCGCAATTACGCGTATTTTCGGCCGCGGATAGAACGTTCCCGCACGCGAGTACGTGTCGACGTCGTCGACCCGGGAACAGACAATCATTTTTTGCATTCCTGTCATTCCGTTTATCGTTCTGCGCTTCGTTTCGGGCTCCGAAAGAGTGCCTCGGAAAGGCCAAGGTTATGTCGCTGGCGGAGAGCGCGGAGCGTCCGATCTGATGTTCGCCGCGTGACGTCATCGACCTCATTACCGACCCGCTTCACTCGCCACCACGTTCAGCGGACTGCAGCAATCATGATGGCCGCTACGCGGGATGTCAACAGAGATCGCACCTCGTTCGCCTTCTTCGTCGTGGCCGTGCATCTCGTCCCTCTTCCGACAAGTGACTTTTTGAGGAACGTGAGGAAGATACAGTGCGCGGGGACACATTTCGTATCGCGGCCCGTCTCATTCGCCGCTTCACAGAATATCTCGGTATCGTTCGTAATAATCGCCGCGATAATCCGTCAGTCTCTCGGTCGTTCGTCTGTCGAGTCAGTGTCAGTGATTAATGACAGTGATAATAAAAAAAGCAGAGCAGTGTAAAATAGTGCGGAATGATTTGAAGTGCTGCAAGACGTCAGGATAATTCAGGATACTGAGGATACTGTCGCGGAAGGACAGGAAGGACAGGAAGGACAGGAAGGACAGGAAGGACGGAAGGACGGAAAACAATCTAACCTACCCGAAGGATACAAATGTAAGTACCCGGCGACACGTCGGAAAATTTTAATTATTATAAAGAAATTATTATAATTAATATTCCAATGTATTGACGCGCGCAAATCGGGGATCCCTTGAAAAATATCCATGGTTTCTTTTTGTATTTAAAAATATTTAAAAGACTATTTAATCTGACGGAGATAAATCAATGAAAAATCCGTATAAAAGCTTTTTTAATTTATTATTTTCCCGTTTAAACTTCACTCGTGTGGCGTTATACCTAGTAATATAAATGCGTCGTAAAATATCGTTTATTAAATTTGTTTTTATATAGTAAATAATATTACATACTCACAAATAAAAAATTACAAAAAATAAATCCTATTTAACGTCACGTTGAAATTCTCGTACACAAAAAAAATGCAGATAATAGTATTAGTATTACTCAGCGCGATAATTACAATAAGCAGCTTTACGTAATTGTCGAACAATGATTTTAGTGGAAGTGGCACAGGTATGGTTTTATGTCGCGCGACTTTTATTCCTGACGTGCGGGTGTATTACGCGCATGAGTCGGTCGTAAATTCGACGGATTTGGCATCGTAAAGTTCCGTATGTCAGTTTAGTTACCGCAGAAAAATCCCGCTTGCATCTCTCCCCGACCGTATTTTTACTCGGCCGTCTTTAGTCAAGCGATAAATCGCGGGCGTGTGCCGCCTCGTGAAGCGAAGAATCGGCGCGGACGGTCTCAAGTATCGGGCGGGAAAACGTTGCGAAGGCTTTTTCGTGACGCTGGGCGCGATCGTTAGATCGTCAAATCATCAAATCGAACGAGCTTGATCCGCGACATCGGACCGTGGCGGGCCGCGCGGAGCGGAAAACGAGGGTGCATTATTATTCGCGCTTGTTCCTCGAAGCGTTACGTCAATCCCGATTTAGTCGTCCCGTACAAACTGTACAAGAGCGCACACTGTTTTCGTCCGGGCGTACAGCACACGTACGTGTACACACGTGCTCGCTCGTATTCGCACACGAGCACGGAACGTTGTACAAGCACACGGGCACGCGTGTACACATTAAAGGGCCGGATATATCGGTTTTCCAGTCACGACTAATTTACCGCGCCATCGGGCGATTTATATTTCGGTGGAATCTATTGCACCGACAAAAAACCAATAACCCAGGACATTCAGTTATTCCGACTGATGTATTATTATCGGCGAATAATCGGCGAGCAGTTTCGGCCACGGTTCGCTGCACTCGGTGATATTTGTGATTTCCATCAACGCCAAGATCTCTCTGCGGCGCACGTCATGCTTTTACGGTTGTGTTACCTCTTATTTACTTTTTTTTTTTTTTTTTTCTCTCCCATCGTCGTCATTTTCGTACTCCTTCCTGCAGCGGTCGTGCAAAATTCCTTCCGACCGACGAGCCTGACAGTAGACAAAGTTAAGCGACATACTTTCCGAGAATTCGCATAACCAGGATTCATGATAGTGCACTTTTGTTGTTGTGCTTCCAGACGTACAAGACGTTTCCCTTTGCCTCCCCACCTCTCCTTTTCAGCTTAACTTCTGCATTTAACTTTAGAAAGTTAATAAAATTTAAGCATACTCATTGCTATTATTATTTTTTTTTTTTTTTAATAATATACATAATATGCGTAGTTTTTATGAATAATAAAATAATTTATGAGATTAAATTTTATAAGGATTTTATTGAGACAAGAAGCATACAAAAATAATGTTATTAGAAAGATGGAATAATACTACGTGTAATTTCGATATTAACCGCGATTCGAAGATAGAGATAAAAATTTCACACAAAATAGAAAAAATAGTAAAAACTAAGCTGTCGTATTCGTGATTAATCAGCCGTGTGATTTTTTTTTTTTTAATTTTACGTATTGTTGCGTATAGTGCAAGGAATTAATACTTTTTTTCGATTTATTCGTCGTACAAAATATTCAAACAACATCGACGTCGTTTTTTTCACGTATTACCACACCCAATGGCTCTAATTAATCGCACGTATGTGCCATTTACCGCAGTTTAATATATGTGTTCTAATACAATCGGATTGCATCTCCATTATTGGTTAGGATTCTCGAGCTAACTCGAATTTCTGAATAGCATGAACCCGCAAACGCTTCGACTGAAGATGTGACACTGCTCGATATCGATGTCTTCGTAAGAAGGTATGCCGGGGGGGAGGGAAGGGGGGGGTCAAATTCCATAGCTGCTGCGGTACGACTTCGCGGTGACGGAGAAGACTGGATAATCCGTCTTGAGAACCTTCAACTTCAATCGAAAGATACGGCAGGTGACGCGTTTATTCCGCGCGCGAATGTGGTGGATGTGACTTTTAGCTCCGGCGGGCGTGATGGAGCTTTAATGTCATATAGGATCTCGGAGGAAGCCAGCAAAACTGACACGGTTCCTCTCACTTTTTTGTGCGAAAACGCCGCGAAACGAGTTCGACGTACCCGCCGCGCTAATGAAATTTGACAGTTCACGGGATACAGTATCGCTCGCACAAAATGGCATAATGGGCGCATAGGGTTGGTAAAAATTAAACTCCATTGTCTCTGCTTTTCTTTCGCTTACTGCCGCGCGAAATAATTGGTCGAGATTAATATAAAATGCATGAGTTAGGTATAGAAAAATATAGGGTTTTACGCAAAGATCATCGATGTGACAATAATAAAAATAAATGTGGGAGGTAGCGTCGAATAAAAATTCACTCTCGTGCCGCATTATACCCGGGAGATGCGAGTAATATTAAAACTATTCTAAAAAAAATATATATATACAAAAAAACAAAAAAAAAATCCTGAACTCGCCGATAGTAGCCCTGGAGCAACCTACCGTTTGTACATCGATAGTAATGTAGGTCACTGTCGATGATGGGTTTTCACTGCAAACGAGTATCGATGTATACTTTCTTCGTCAGATTTTTATGGTTGATTGCCGCCGAAAGTGAACTTCGATTGCAATTCTTGTCAGTTCCCTTTCGCCGTAAAATCCCACTTTTCCATAGCGAGGCACCGGCGCATAGAGCGGTTAGCAACGTATCGAGAATGGCGAAAAGCGAGGTGGGGTGGCTTCTGATTATGAACGCAGAAAGATAGAACCTGACGCGAAATATCGGAAATCTGTTATCAATGACATTGACTTAACGCGATTCTCTCGAGGGTATTAACTGTCTTCCCTCCGTGGATCGCGCGTGTATGTGTGTACGCGCGCGCTCGTGTAAAGTCGAATCGGATTTACATCGGCGGCCAAGCGGAGGTCAGCTAATGCAACGCCGGCCGTCCGATCTCTCTCCGTTAGAAGAGATCGTAATGTAATTTCCGGGAGTAAGGTTGCAGTAATTGTTCCCCGATCATTGCCCGTTTGGTAGGAAATCGGTGAAGGATGGCGAGATCGTCGGATAAAGGTTGTATCATGCATTACCGTGGTTCTGTCGTTTATCGTTATATTGCAGCTTACGGTATTTTACATCTTGCTAATATTCTCAATGATACAAAAGCAGCGATTCTTAAATAGCATTCGATTGCAAGATGTATTTCATCATTTAATCTACGCGTGAATCAAACGCACAAGAAAAAGCAGTATTAAACTTTTTTTTTTTTTATGTTTTTATATGTAACGTTTTTTATTGTAAATTGAAAAGTTTTATGTTACTACTTTTATATTTTTTACGGAATTTAACAAGAGTTTTTAATTAATTGTGTTCTACGCGAGTAAAGTAAAACTTACGTTCGGCGATTTTTCTGATAAAAATTTTTATTACGCGGATGGGCTTTGAATAAAAATCAAGTTTATCTCGCAGAACTCGCAATGTAATTAGGCAAATTCACGAAAAAATTGGTATCCCAATCCGACTAAATTTCACACAAAAGCAGGCGTCTGTTCTTTGTCCGAAATGTAACGTCATTCTGAAATCAATTTATCCGCGCGTATTTCCTATTTTTCTTTACAAAGACATTTATCAAGTGAAGCGAAGGTAATATTACGAAAAACGGAATCGTGCGTTCGGAGGTGACGCTTTAAGGATCATAGGAGATTCGGTAGAGAGCTGTAAAGAAAGAATCGATAGAGCGTTTCCACCTTGGCGTTTCTCTTTGGATTGGCTGGCGTGCAGCGCCAGAATGAAATTATTTCGTTGGTGCTGAGTCGAGAGTTCGGAGCACATCGACCATGACCACGCATTTCCGACGGATACTTTCAGCCGGCGGGAAAGTCTTCCGAAAATTATCGTTTTCTCCCGATCCAATATCAAGGCGAGATAACTCTCTTTCCTTGATCGAGAGTTCCGAGAGCTTAACAGGGAAGCAGAGCATTCCAGCGATTCTACCGATGTTGCAATTACGTACCGTCGGACGTAGCGTTTAGTTATTTCACTGGTCACTGATGCAAGCGCAATGTTTCTCGCAACGATGCTTTTGCCGATCGTTCGGAATGCTCGATATACTGCTCCGCGGATTATTTAACATAATTTGATTCCGGTTCGTGTTGCAGCGTATTAATATGACGTGATACAATACGATATTTGAATAATCATTTGCACTCTTAATTTTTTTGTATGCGAAATAATGCGCGATATCAGCAGAATTTGCTTTTTAGTCGTAATATTTTTAATTTTATAATTATCGTTGTCACATTTATTTTTTACCTTTTTAAAAATCAACGTTGACGAATATTTAATATGCATACCTGGATATATTTTAGGATGTAAAAATTTCTTTTGATAAAAATTATTTAATGCACAGCAGATTACATATATTTTATATATGTATATGTGTAATACAAATTGATTAAAAAAAAAAATTAATTTCATTATACGAACACCTTGTTTTTTTAATATGAAAAATTTGTAGATATATTTCGAATAATATCAACAAGGAAAAGCAAATATATTAGGGTGAGCAATAGCTATCATCTATATATGCATGAAGAACATATCAAAATTTCCTTAGAATATCATAGAATGTATGCGTTCACGCTGTGTCGGATTCATATCTGATAGGCGCGCACTATTGAATCTGATGTTCCCTTTCAATGGAACTCGCGTTCGTATCGTATTGGCGTGTACTTTCCTTGGATTCGGTGTTTCTAATTCGCACTTTGCCGTTGTACGTACTCTAAAAAGTAGGTGACAGAAGTTAAAAAGTCTTATCTATTTATCTGATTAATCTTGTTCTGCAAGTGGAAGTCGGAGAATAATAATATCTCTAATAATAAAATCTTAATAACTCGTGAAAAAGCAGCTTTCTATAGAATATAAAGGGATTTTTACGTAGAGAATTTCTATTGTATTTAAAAAACAATTTTAGAAATATTTAATTAAATTAGTCTTAACAGAAATATTAATTAACGGCGAATAATAGTGCTTTCTCTTGTAATAAAGAAAACAAAAGAATCGTGTGATAGGTATATTAAATCTACAAAATATTATCTAGGAAGAGAGAGAATGAAAAGACGAATAAATTTTTATTTAAATACGACCACTTTACGTATGGAATCTTGTATATTTGAAACGTACACGCATAGTATGTTCGAACAAAAGGCATATTAGTACGTTATTAGATTTTTCTCTGAATATTACGGTGATCCGGAGTTAAAGGATCGTTGAAGATCGAATGGTCACTTAGCGAAATCATTTAACGACGCAGAAAATGCAGCTCGTGCATTTTCCTGCGCGCTGCTTATCGGCGGTCCTACCGCGTTCGCCGAGCGGGAACTATCCTTCGGTTAGACACGGTTCCCAAAATGCTTGTCGGAAATCCCTAAGCGCATTATAGCGGCCGCGTTAGATAGAGAATACGCGCTTCTATGTACCGACGTTGATGTAATTTTAATGAAGGAACAGAGTTGTCGCCAAACGGTAATTGCAAGTCAGTCCGCGTTGGCCGGCGACACGCACAGTAACGATGAAATTTACGTGCGGCTGATGCGCCAACGTCGTCGAAAGACATCCATGACGACGAGGGGCTTTCGGTAGCGGGAACAAAACGCGACTGATGAAAAGGGGAGTAAACGAGAGAACGACGGTGGCTGGAAAATTGTCTCGTAGAGCGTAGCTGTTTGGGAGGGTTAAAATAAGCAGTGAGCCCGCGGGTAAAAAAGAAAAAAAAGGAAAAAAATGAAAAACCAAGAGATCAAAATGCAGTATGTGAGCGGGAAAGAAATAGGAAGCGTTACCGAACGAGTGGTATAGGTGAAGGCGAGGTAGAAAGGAAATATGATGGAAGAGTGAAAGAGAGAGAATGAGATGGGGAGATAGAGAGTAACGAGAGTTTGGCACGGCAGGGGTCGAGAGGAGAGAGAGAGCGGTGTGAGGAAGTAGAGTTTCGGAGTTTGAAGGACCTCGCGACGGGTAGCTCGGCAGCTCGCTCTTGAGGCATCCGTAGCAGCGCAGGTGTCTGCATAAGTGCGTATCTACGATCCGTCGATCCGCACTTGTGCGCGGGCGCGCATTTACGAGCGCGAGCCAGGTCGGAACATCGGGGTAGAATTCAGCATGCCGTACACACCCGGTACATCGACCCGGAATGCGAATTTAATCTGCGTGCATCAAACTTCCATTCGCTTTGGAGAGGACCGACGCTCGGCGTCGCGACTACGTTGCCCTAACTTCGAAATGAAAGGCGTGAATATTTTCGCGACTAATTTAGCAGAACGCCGTGCGCCGTTCGAGATTTCGTTATCGATCGTAGAGCGCGGGATGCCGCGGGAATCGTCGCTTAATGCGAGCAATATCGCGCTCACGGCTGCCTCGACATGTCGTGCATTTACCTGTCGTTTCGCACTTTGAGATGCAAAACGAGTTTGCCGCCACTACCGTGTCGATTAACGTGCGCGATTTCGAGGGGGAATAGTCCGGTTTCTGCATTTTCCGTGGTCGCGCAAAAGTTAAACTGCTTTCGCGAATAATTGATAATTTGCCACCCGAAGCGAATTCGAATATGGATATAGTATAAAGAGAAGCCAGATTATTACAGGGTACCAATTATAGGCAAATTATTTAGCACTTTCACATTACTCGCTCGCTGTCAAACGAGAGCGTGCATTTAAAATTACGTTCTTTAATTATTATTAAGTTTAATTATCTCGTCATTCTCTGCACAATGCACTAGCGCAAGAATATTATCACTGTATGAAATGTGCCGTGCTGTAAAAGCATTTTGAAAAAATAATTATTTCAGTCTTTTTCGACGACCGGAAGTATATGAACCATATGGAATGTAATTTCTAAAAAGTCGCGTGCTTTATTCATTTTTCATACTACGATCTGACAATTTATTTTATAATTAATTTTTCGGAATAACAAATTTTTTTTTTTTTCTAGATTATTTTGAATTTTCTAAATGTTTGCGCGTGCACAGTTTTATGAAAGATAATCTAATTTTATAATAAATAAGAATTTGTGATGACTGTAATGTTTCATACATTACGGTTTTATGTATTTTTTCAAGTACACTTTTACGCGTGTCGTTTTAATTGCGCCTTTAATTATTATAAAGCAGTTTTCGGTTACCTTCTCTCTCGTTTGTATAACAAGATAAACAGTGACTTATACGCAACTTTCCCTGCACTTCTCGATTTACTTTCTTCGCCGTAGAGTCTACGTTGCTAACAAGCTGCCGAGACTTACAAACGTACACACTTGCGGCGGGGAATAGACGCGCGTAACGTTTACGAAAATCGAGTCACGGCGCACGAAAATCGAAGAGATGGACACAAAAATAAATCTTCCCCGAGTGTGCCCGTTCCTTCCCCGACGAAAACTGCATACTTATGTGTGTACATAAGGATGAACGGAAAAGTCGTCCCTCTTGCTTGTTTGTCTTTTCTTTCCATCCTCGATTCCCGATGCAACCGGCGGAGATTTCGTCCGGGAATATTTTTGGATGGCAGCCATTGATGTCTACGACTTTCTAAGAATATTTGCTCTCTTGGAGATACGAGTGTCGCCCGATTGTATATTTATTTCCCTTTCTTTTGTTTCGGCTCCCGGAACGATCCCTTGGCTGCTTTTCGCACATGTAGATTAACGTTTTGCCAAGAATTTCGTTCCCCCTGCTGTTTCACGACTTCCCGTATAACGCAGTCTTCGCATTTCGTGGTTCGCGACGCTAATAAAAAAAAAATTAATAAATAAATAAGAACGTGATTTGAGATATTTAAATAATAAAACAGAGAAAAAGGATGGGAAAAAAATTTTTTATATAAAAGCTATTGTGATATTAAGAATAGCGAATGAAGTAAGAAGCACTGGTAAAGCGGAAAAACGTGTTTTAATTAATCTCTTAACAGAAAGTGGCGTGGAATGTTTTTACAGATCTCTTAAGTGCTATCAGAAGTCGAAAAATTAAGTCCACGTTACTCTCAGCGCTTTTTTAATTGATTAATTTCTGTTTTAGAGCGAATGGTAGCGAATAACGCAGAGGTGTTAAATAAGATAAATGATCCGCTAAGAAAGTAATGTATATGTCAGATCGGATATGGAAAAGATTTAATTTGGCGTAAGAGAATCGCGTTTCCCCGGGGATTTAATTTCAAGCAGAAATTAATGTAGTGCGAACGCGCTTCTCATTTCCGTTCACCAGAATGTGTGGTACCAAGCGGTTCGATATTGGCGACCATTGTCTCTTCCTTCTCCCGTCCGCGTACTTGCAAATTGTACGGAAAACGTAATTATACCGGCAACATTAATTAAGAGCACAGTTAATTATCTTCGGCTCGATCTATATCTCTCCACAGCTTTTTTTCTTTATGGCGTTTATTATCTTTATCCTTCTTTCTCTCTCTCTCTTTCTGTCTCTCTTTTTCTCTCTCTTTATCACACACCGCCTTGTGATACATAGCAGCGATTATTTTTGTAACGATGCTATTTCTCCGCACGCCGTATCGTGCAGAAAATCTACGCGAGGATGCTGGTGCACGCAAGGTACTTTTCTATAAATTGCAGTTACAACGGTGGAAGACGTAATTTCATCGCGTTTAATAACGTCGTCCGGCAAGAGAAAAAAAAAAGAAGCGCAGAGCGAATAATACGAATCGCCTTGAAATAATTAAAGGTTACAGGAATTATTGAACATCAGCTTTCATTTCCGTCTGCAGTCGCGAATGCTCGGCTATCTTTATCCGTGCATCTCAAATGATTTATGCATTTTCATAATTATCCGTATTTTCAGAAATGTCAGATGAAACTGAGATATGAATCGTGCCCTGCGTGAAACATCTGGCGAATCTGGGTTAATCGCGTTTCAGTGAAAAGTGCGGCAACGATCACGCATAATGGCTTAAATACGGTCATGCGTAATGGAAATATAATTTCACGTTAAAGGGGCTAGAGAATTAAAAAAAAAAAAAAAAAAAAGAGGAAGTAACGCTGAAGCGATAAAACGCCTCACGTCCTGATAATTTAATGGCGCCGTTCAATTTACTGCACATTTTGCGTCGCAGCTGCCGGTATTTTTTTCTGTCGTGATGTTTCATTTTCAGGCATCATTTTCGGAAACCAGCGCAGCTGCGACTATCGAAAGTCGCCACGATACTGTTTCTCAGCGAGATCGATTGATCAAAAGGCCCCTTGCCCATTGAAATACAATAGTCCGATAAAATATATAGCTATTACATTTAAACTATTACAGATATACAAGTTTATGAATAAGCTACTCGTGATCCTTTTCTAATAGTATAAAAATTTATAGTTTCTCAGATTATCATTTATTTCAATTTTTCTGCGTACAGATACGTTTGCGTATATGCAGTTTTAAATATGCACACGCTACTTTAATTCTTTGGTATTACAATTGAGTACAAATATTATACATATTTTAATCTCTTTATTGTCGATCCTTTGAACAAAGACTCAGCTTAAAAAGTAGGAATATAAATATACGTTAAAGCCTACAAAATTGAGATCGAAAAAATTATAGGAGACAGAGAATGAATTTGCGTGATACTTTGGTCAGCTCCGTTTGCAGTATCGTGGTACGGGATTATTGTTTACATCATCGCCTAATTGCCTACTCCATTTATGTATCAATCGGTGCGTTACTGTTGTACAATAGCCAATTACCGTATGGAGTAGCTCATACACGCGTTACAAAATGGAATATGTGTATCTATCAAGTAAAACGTGTATTGCAACGCGATATTAACGTGATTCACGCGGCATATACGTAATATCTGTGTGCAATTCTTGATATTTATGTGATCGATTGCGGTAAGATCACACTTGAGTAATTATTTGTGACTTAAGCAGAAATTCATCTGGCTATTCTGATTTCGTAGCTAGTGGTTAAATCGCGTAGATTAAATATGTTACTTAGCTACCAATTAATATTTCTATACGTATGATAAATAATGTAAACGTTACTATACATATAAAATGTTACAAGTATCTTTATATGAAATATCGATAAGAGAAAATGTCAGATATATTTTTCATTTACATTTTATAATATTCTATGAAAGTACAAGAGTAGGTCGTAGAACTAGAGCCGAGAGCAGCCTACTTTTTATACGAATTATTATCATACGTTCTATTCTCGATTGCTGGAAGTATTCACTGAGAAGTATCCTGTCTTACTTCTCGGATAAAACAGATAAGATAAGACGGGATAAGACGAGAACTAACAGGATTGGCTTAAGACTATCGCAATCCCGCAATCACTTGCAGTAAACTCCGCTGCTTAGGGAACTCCTCCAGCGAGCACACAAATAGAAGCGCAAACTAAAGATCTTTAATCGTCTAAAATTTAACTGAACATTATGGAATACATAGAATTCTTATCTAATGTAATTACTCGGTTACATTTCGCGCTTTTAATAATAATTAACGAGTTTTTAACATCTCTCGCAAGCCCTCGAGGAATCGTTTTAATTTATAAACTCGCGGTAAATTAAAAAAAAAAAAACATGCATGAAAGTTGACGAAACTATTAATATTGGGGCAACGAAAATTTGAGAGACACAGTTTCGCATGTTTCCCGACGGTGAGTGTACTGCGTTTACGAGCATCGCGAGACAACCTTTCTCTATTGTATGTCACTACGTCTGGCTCGCGCTTTACCTTCATCACTGCTCCATCACGTGCGATACAAAGTGCGTTCTCACGTACGGGATCCGTCGGTGCGTTGGATACGCATTAAACCATTCCTGTGTATATGCGCGTGGAAGGTTAACGACGCCGGCATGAATTTTAATTGCCGATACCCATCGCCGACGTTGCAACCGACTACTCCTCTCGTGCGACTGCCATATAACTGATGCCGTAGCTTCGCCCCATACATAGGACGAGATAGTCTGCCGCTGCATAGCGTACGGAATGATAATGATAATGGTTATGGAGACGGTCGTTTAGTTAACTAAGGTCGCCTTCTTGTCCAACGCATGCTATTAAGTGTCTCCGATAGCTGATTATAGCGTGCGATCCTTCCGTCCGGTCTTTTTCATCCGGAAATTTTCATTAATAATTAATTCTTGTTAACGACATCGCAGCTTTGACGAGAAAATTATAATTGCCTTATTATCAATAAGTTTATTAATAATTGTAAGTACACTTTTGTAGTTTCTCGAGAGTAAAATGTTTCTTTTTTTTTATTTTTCAGGATGCAGATGCATATACGTAAAAAGAGAAGCCTGTATTTGACGAAATTAATCACGAAAAAGACGAAGGATCTTCTTGAAGCGAGCGGTAACGTACTCTTTCTTTTATTTTTTATTAATCCGCGTTTTGTACGCAATTACCGATTCACCGCGTGTTGTGTGTTATCGCGTGAAACTCTAAGTGAACGAGACTGCAATGTATTCGCCAATTGAATCTGACTAGATCCGTTGAATTCTCTCTCGTTTATCTAAAATTCCGCACGGTAATCTGACGGAGTTTGGCGTTTGACAATATTGTTGAAAGATCTTTAGAAGTTTTTATTACTCAAATAAAAGGGACGGCAAGTAAAATCTTTAAATTAAATATTACGAAACGGACTTTACTTTGAAAAGCGAATTATTTACATTTATCGTAAAATATAATGGATAATTATTATTAATCTGCACTTTATTGTTATAAAGTAATTAATTGTATATCAGAATATCGTTAGAAATGATAGTTAGTCTTTTGATATATGTATATACATATCAATATTCAATAACATGAAATGTTATATGCATTACTACGTACACTCTGAGGAATATTTGCAAATTAACATAAATGAAGCCTATTTTATAGCGTTAATGATACTGTTGTTAAACGAGAATGCAAATGTAGAGATCGGTCTACCGACAATGTAGAGATTAATACGCACTTATTAAATCAATACACTGCATGTTAAAGTCATTTTCAATACATGCATTATAATTATTATACATATCAACATATATCTTTTATAATGACATATCGATATCTTCAATCTCAGAGATTTTACGTAATTTCGTATAATGAATTTCTATATATGCATATAACATTGCGGTAGAATTTCAACATCCACTTGAAATGCATAAACAACCCTAAACGTGTCGCATAATTTTTTTCATAGTCGGATAATTCAATACCGTAGATTACTAATAGCTAAAACTAATTGGTTTACAGTAGGAGTGGTATAAAATCGGATTACGTTTTACGTTGCTTTATTTACGTGATCGTGAAAGTTCCATAATTTTATTGAAAATTTGCCGATTAATAGTATCTATTATTGATATAACTGTTTTGCGCACAGCGAAACTAGATATTCCGTAGATACTTCAATTTTTTATTTAACGATGACGTTTGTAAATACCAAGTTTTCACATCGCGCGAGGCAAATTAGTAGGAAATAGTACAATTTCGGAAGCTTCTCTCGGGGGATGACACGTATCCAACGCGTCGGTGCGCCATTGAGCCCGCGTAGGATACGAATTGATAGGTCAATGATAAACGTTAGCGGAGCCAGTCGCGGAGTCGCAATAGCGGAGACACTTCGCTATTAATCCGATGATAAATGCACGCTGGCATTATCGGACACATGTATATGGAGAACGTCGAGAGCGTCAAATTAGAAACAGCGACTGCTAATCGTGATGGATTAGCTTCTAGCGCGAGCAACGTCCTGTCCCGCCTTCCCGCGATTTAATTAAGCGTCTGTCGCTTGAATAATTTGTTAAGTAATTATGACTGTCGGGGGCCGCGTGTACATTCCACGCCGATCATATCGCGAGATGACGATAACCGTGCGATCGAAAACGCTTGCGCGGCCAACGACCTCCGATCCATCTTAAGGGTGTTAGTAATGTCTTATTGCGCGAAGAAACGCGCTCTCGCCTGAGTTATGACGATATGAGCTTACGTTCTGATCTTGATTGCTGGTAAGCCAAATGTACTTTCCAATGGTGCCCCGCTCGATCGATACGTTTCTAAAGTTTTGCAGGCGCGAAGCGAGGAAAAGAGGTCAGTTTAAAGTTATTGATAATTCCGATTATTCAATTTATTGTGCCAAGGATGTCCGTCCCTGCCTTATCTCTCGCAGGTTAAGCTTGTCTAACTTGTTAAGTAGTTATTTCTCGAACCGACGGCACGTTAAATTATTATGCTAATAGCATCGCCGACTTGCAGCAACGCGACGTATCGCCCCGTCGCTTTAATAAAATCAAAATTGAAAAACAAAAAGAAGTTTAAATGTCGTCACATGATTTAAGAGCTGAAAATATTTTAAGATCATTATTATTTTTTTTTTTTTTTCTTATTTTATAATTGTGCTTTATATTTTCTTATTTTGTTCGCGTCCTATTTTATTTTATTTTATTTTTTTTATGTCAGCGAGTAAACATTATGCTAATGCTATGCACGCGGTCTTAACGAACATAACGTTATTTTCTCAAGTTTATGCATATTTTTTTTTTTTTTACATATACGTTTAAATAAATGAAAAATTAAAAATGGAGAAACTAACATTTTACGCAGCTGAGATCGGACATCGATAAATGTCCATTCATAAATATAGCGGAAATTATGGAAAATTGTATTTCTCATTATTTCCGTTTTCATTGTTTATGCGTTTACGACATACAATATCAGAATAATCCGCGTCTGATATTTCTCTCCATATTACAATCAATAAATTTAAACCGTATTGCGAAATTTCTCGTATTACTTCATGTATTATCCAGAATTCGACATTTATTTCTTTCTTCTTTTCTTGCGGTCGTTACCGCAATGATATAGTGATCGATGATAATGGCAGCGTATTGAAGGTGGTACGGTCTTCGGTTTGTCATTAAATTTAATTATCGCATAATCGCATTTTACTCTTACTTTTTATGCCGCATAGCTAAAGCAATTCATATCGTCTATGCCGCCATTATCCGAACTGGCGGCACCAATTTATTACGCCAATTTATTGCTTTGTCACGGCGTTTAATTAAAAGTGCAAATGGTTGGTATCATCAAGACTCATCAGGTCGTCTAGTTCGTCGCACTTTTGTATGCTGGAATCCGTTTTTGCCAGGGAACTTTTTTGCCCGGATACAATCGTCTCGTGGTCACTCTCTTTTACGTAATTAATTAATGAAATTCGAATGCTGACGCGCATGAATCAGACAGAGAACAAAAACTTTTTGCGTAATTGGCTTTAATTCGATCCGTAACCTTTTTTGCTGGCATGGTCAGTCATTTGCTGTCCACGTTCTACTCTGCTAAAATCAGAATACGCAAACCGGAAATTACCGAAGGAATTAATTCTCTGACTTGAAAAAAAGAAAAGAGAACTGCAAAAGAAAAATGTAGATGAAATAGCAGTCGAAAGAGGAAAAATCGTATGCGCGATTCCCTTTTCCAGCCATTACTTTTTTTTTTTGCCTGAACAACTTATCGCCAACTACAAATTGCAAGCGTTTGCATTTTTACTGTTTCGCAAGTAATAATACTATTGCTTTGAAATAAATACGAACTTTTATCTTTTTTTAAATAGTTTATCACATAAATAGCTTTATTAAAAGTTATATTTTTCCAAAATTCAAATTTATATTAATTGACAGATATATTTTAATTTTTTTATTATGTAATAAATGTTTATTTTACACTAAAGAAAAAAAATATCTAATTGTTTTATATTATTTAATTTTACGGAAAAATGGTAAAAAATTTGAAATAGTAAGAAGACAAATATTTGTTGTAAATTTTCTCGGAAACGAGTTATTAGTGATGGTTAACTCTGCAACTTTTCCCCGTGGCTTCTTTTTTTTTTTTTCTCACCAAAGTTTTCCCGCAGCAAAGAGCCATACGAATCCTAAGGGAATTCTCTACCTTTGCTGCTGGCGATAACCATGTTAATGCAATTTCTTGATAGTTTACGGAAACGGTCCATATCCTCTCACTTCTAGCGTGCCAAGTCGGCAGTTTCGCGTGTTCGTATCTCTCTTATCGCCCTTCCCTCACACTTTTTTCTACTTTTCCTTTCACCCATTTCCCCTAGAATATTTTTTTTTGTCTCGCTACGTAAAACACTTCGGGCAATTTCGCTTTTCATTCGTCAATTTTTTTTTACTGTTTATCAATTTCGCTAGATTGAAAAACATGTTGATTCAACCATTGATTTTATTAATGCAATTTTTATTCATTATACATATAATAGTCGAATTACTTGCTTACCACTTATATCGTTTACGTAAAAAAAAAAAAATAAATTGAGTAGTCCTTTACTTTTGTCGTTATTTCGTGGCGTGCTTTATCGTTGTTCGAGTGCATAACGTCTTGTTCCAGTACGGATCTCTTTACTTCTATAAACTTTGCCAATAGAAACTCAGGTTACAGCCAAGTCTGACATAAGACTCGTGCTAGATCGGGATTTAAACTAGCAATCCAAGTTGTATTGTCGATGAAAGCAGAAATTCGGTACAAAGTATGGTATTATGCCGTGAGGCTCTTTTGTGAAATAATTGAGGAGGAACTAATAAAGATAGAAAGAGAAAGAGTCTTTTTTACAATATCATAAATTACTATTTGTATTATTACAAAGACATATTGACGTTCAGTAGCCAATATTTCATTTATTCGCCAATTAACGCATCGACGAAATCCCTTTTTAGGATACCGCAGCATTGCGGGATTTTTTTTTTGCTGAAAATGTTGCGATTTGTATTCTTTAGTCGTTCTTGTTACGGGACTTTAATTGGACGAAACCACTCGCTTGGAGATAACTAACACGAATGTAACGAACGGTATCTACCTTCGTTGATTACAGATTTTGATGCATCCTGTTACCAAAAGTGGGTTTGAATTGTAGAAGCCTTTAACGAGACAGCATGATGTCTATAAAATTTTTCAATGTGTATTTACGACATAAATTAAAATGTCAGTATTTGTTTCAATATATGCTTGAGCCACAAAGATTTTGCAAATAAATGCCTATTTGTTTATCTGATTGCATTTATGTTTGAAATGAATATCATAAACGGTATATTTAACAAAATAAATAAGAAATTTTATTTTGACATGGCAAGAGTAAATTTTTGCGTAAAAAAAAACATAATTTATTTGACCAAAATTGCATTGATTATTTTAACAGACATCATTCTACGACAAAAATATACCGTTTTAATAAAATATATACCGTTTACAGAATTATATGTGTAGGGTTTTTTTGTACATTAGATGTATCGATATCTGCAAATGCAAATGTAACGATGTATTGTGAACGAAATGACGAGACATTCTTGAGAAATAATGCTTTTAGATTCTCTTTAGAGTAATTTGATGCATCGTAGTAGAATGGATTAAGTATCGGAATTGCGATCTGCAGCTTTTCCCTGTTCCTCTTTGTCTTCTTCTTCGTCTTCTTCTTCGTTTCTGTAGAACACGATTCAAGGAACTTTAAGAGTAATAGATAGTTTTAGTTCGGTATAAACTTTCACCGGATAAGATGTCCAGGGCTTTACGATAAGACCTGCTTCGAGGTATTCGCGGTTGTCCTTAATACCCTTGGAGAGGTATTAATTCTTCAATTATCGGGATAGAATGCCAGAGGTGTAATAAACTCCCTATTCAGTTCATCAATACGGATTATACATATATTATTCTGTATGAACACAATCTTGGTCCAAGTCTTTAATTATTGTATTATTGGGGAAAGAATGAAAAAAAAAGAAGATTTATTAAATGCATTATTGTAATTCGAGACTTGTATAAAAATGATTGCTTGATAAGTATCACGTTTCTTTTTTTTTTTTTTTTTTGTAAATTTAAATGTAAATCAATTTTAAATATAAAATTTTAAAATTAATACATTTTTTTTCAATTATTTTCACATTTTAATAACAGTTTACTCACGTACGAAAAGCAATCGTAATTCGAGGCGATAAGATGTCGAGTGTTCGAGCAAGTGGTTTGAATCAAGGCTTTTGCGAGCCATGTGTCACGCGACGTTAAGAAGTACAACTGCACGTGCGGCACGTCAGGCACGTGCGGCCCATATTGCATGTAGTCGAGTTTTAATTTCAGGTTCAAACCAAGTGGACCGAATGGCTACTTAGTTGCGTAAGGTTCCTCTTTGCGCGTTTAATTAATGTCGATTTCATGTCGATCGCTATTATATCTTCCTGGCCATTCTCTGTTAGCGTTACGGTCATACATTCATGCACGTAATCGTCATACACGAAAAATATATATTCCGTTTCCGCAGCAAAGCAAAATTACGAGCGTCTCTAATTTACTGGCGGTAACGCTTATAAGATGTTCTCTGCAATTTTTGCAATTTGCCAATCTCTAGAGTAGCTAATCCGACAATTTTCATGACTAGCTACTTTTCCCCGGCTATTTCTTTCTTTACCTTTTCCTTCTCATTCGTAATACTTTATTTAACAAGACTTGAACTTCAGCAAGACCACTTTTCGCATCCCGGTCTCGTCTCTTTAGAAGGGTGTAGCGAAATGCTTGGAAAATAATACTGAAATGTACATTAAAGTTGTATTAAAATTGCGTTGAAATAATGTCTTGCGATATTCAAACTGTTCAAAATTTTTCATTCTAATTTCGCCTCTTTATTTAGCTTTGCTTCTAAGTTTGAAAAGATAAAGTTTGAAAATATCCGAACTAGATTTATGGTTTAAAAAAAAATTTTTTTTTTTTATTTTTTTAAATCAGACAAGTATCAAAACTCGACTTGTATTAACATATTACATAAGAGTCTTTGAGCGTTTTCACTTGACGGAGAAGTGTCCTAAAGTGCCAGGCATTTCGTTACGAACCGAGATTAGTCCAATTAGAATTCGGTAAAACTGACACGAGTAGTCATAAAGGTTAAAACGTCTCTGAAAATGTGAAAGCGAGAATACAGAAGCGTTTTCTTATATGAAGAGAGAGAGAGAAAATAGTAGGCGAGTTCTGGCACAGACGGCCGAGAATTATTTTTATGTTAAGCCGTGTCGAAGACTAAGAGTATTTCGTGCAAACGTACGCGCATTCACGCGAAATAGATGGGTCAATATTAACTCTCCTTAGAAGTATAAAAGTTTAAAAGCATCTTTTGGATTAGGGCTTAGTTTTAAGAGCACGTGGAGTCTGAAATTATACCAGTTTATCCTCCGATTACGAGCGTCTCTGCGTATTGCGAAAATAAATGCTGTATAAAAAATGCAAAGAGAAAACAGTAGGATATAAAGATAAATGCGATAATTCCTTGCTATAATAAAGAGGAATAAAATTCAGAGAAAGAAAGTAAAAAGATAAAAGATACTTACCTAATCTTCATATCGATCTTACTCCCTGATAAAAAATCTGCGTGAATAAAGAAAGAAAAAAAAAAAAAAGAAATAAGATAGTAGAGTAAAATACACGCGCATATGTGGTGCTTGTTAATAATGCAGTGACTAGGTTTATGGTTTAAATTATAATTTATTACAATTTGTACAGATTACAAATCGGTATCTACGATGTGATTTCCGTTAGACATCATAAAAGGAGTGAATATTAAGCAGAACGCTGCTCGTTACTGCACTAACATTATTATATCAATTATCATATAATTACCCTTGTATAATCTATATTTGACACATTGGTGAACACTCTGGTCACTAATAAGTATCGCTCGACGTATGTTCTGTCGGTGAATTCAAATGAGGCAGTAGTAGGGCAGTAATATAAATCGAATCACCATCAAAGTTTGTTTCGTTTTCTCGTTATTAAAACGTTCGTATCACTCTTTAATCCTGATCGATTACGAAGTTGATTAATTCGTAATTATTTCTTTCACGATCACCTCATTAAGCTTTAAGTAATCATCATGCTCGTCTAAGCCGCAACTTTCGGACATTGTTCTATTTTTTTTTCATTTTTTTTTATTATTTTTTTTTTTTTTAAATTAATATTAGTGATCAACAATTCACATCAAGAGACAACGTGTTTGAAAGTAATTTTATACGATTTACACATAGTCCCGCGACGATCCATCACGTTTCATGAATTCCTCCTCGTATTCATAGGCTCCTCGAGAATAAAAATGATCGTTATTGGACTATCTATTCTATACATAATAACATATACATATATATAATTGGAAGCCCTAGTCTACTAGGTTTTATATGGACGACGTATTTGAATTAGACAGTGATAGCGATATCTTCATTGAGGTTGCCCATGAACTACCTGCTAATCATTGAATCGCATGTTGATAGTACGTTTGTTATCGGCGGTACAGTCATAGTCAACGATGTCATCATCAGGAATAAAGTTGCCGTCGTGATAGCCATTATTACCGCCGCGCCGCGATTACCATTCCAATAATTCTGTCCGGCGCATCCATTTCCATCTGCTCAACAGAAAGTAATTCCATGTTAACAAATCGTGAATAACTGTCGCGAAAAAGTAATGAAATTATATGATACGTGTCGACATAGATCGCGACGAGGTGCTTCGCTTCATTCCCAAGTCATAAATACGATGTTCCGAAAGGATATGCGACAAGTTTAATTATACCCAAGGTGATGGCACTGCATCGGTAAAAGTCGTGGACTGGCAAAGTCTCCTTCGCGGAAAATGTAAATTTGAGAACGAGCCTAAGAAAGTTTTCCCGAACTTAAGCATCTTTTGAGAAGTTTCCTTCGCAATTACGACGACCCTATGTACCGCCGGCGGCTAAGTAATTTGATTCGAAGTGAAACGGGCAGACAGTAATTTGAGTTGTTGATTTCACTCGTGAGCATTAAAAATACGGCTGAATGTGTGAGTTAGGCTGAAAATTCAACTTTGATATCTACTTTTGTTTTTTATTTTTTTTTTAAGTCACTCCGGTGTACGATGATAATTCGAGTTGTACTTCTTTATAAATATATTTTAACACGTGCAAGATATTGCAATTTTACCAGATGCTAAAATTAATACAATTAATAAGTTTAAAAAGAAAATTGCATATTTATATGAATACGTATGACAACAATTAATAGCAACAGATTTTTTAGCCCTTTTGAATCTGAATATAAATATAAAAATAATAAGACGTACTATAGCATAATACATTTAATCGAATTCAATAACGTTAAATTAACATAATCTAAATAAATAAAAAAAAAATTTTTAATTTAATTGAATTCGTAACAGGTCAAGTGTAAAAACTTTAAATTGCAAGATTATCTTTAAAATCCAGTCGTTGACTTAAATCCTGTAAAAAAATCCTTCTCATTTCCATTATAATTTGAGTAATTCTTTCGCCGCTTCGGTTATCTGTAAATTGATTAGCAAAGTCTGTTTAAAGTCGACTTTAACTGATGCATAAAGCCGATTAAAACGCAACATTGAAAACTTGTTAATCTCGTTAGAAAAGTGCAGATAGTAGCAGTATGGCTAAATTATGATTCGCGAAAAGAAGGGCGAAATTACAACGACTATAACTAGAGTTCGCGCTCGTTTCAGGCTTCACAGGCGCAACCGTTCAAATTATTTCCTCGTTCCGGTGAAATTACTATCGTGCACTTTTTGCTGAGGTTCTTTGCATCTTCCTGCCAACGTTATCCGACGGCGACCGGCATGGCCCTTCCGGTAATTTGCTTTTTCCCCTCCCAGTTTGCTTGGCTCCTTTCTGCAGTGGTGCCCACCACTCTTCTTCTTTCTTGAAAATTTAATCGCGGAGCCGCGACGTCGCCTTTAATGCGATTCTTCGCCGCGTTCCTCCTTTTACCTTGCCTCGTTTTACCCAAGTTTTATTTCATGCCGTCGACATCCGCCGACGCGAGACTTTCTAAAAGAGCCATCCGCGTCCGTTGCGGTTAATAACGGCAACCTTTTCCCGAGGATACTCGCTAGATCTCGAAGAAAGAATAAAAACATCGGTTGCGCGGCATCGGTTAAATATCGCCAACGCCACCGGAAATATCGAAATTAATCGGTTTTCGATATTAACGAACGCCATTGCGAGAATTGGTTAGCGAAATTAAATACGTCCTTTCGGTTTCGTGTGGAATCACGGTCCAAATTTTGCAATCGTAAGCTAGGATCCAGGAACCAATTTCGACTTCTACATTCAATTTCGTCTTACTTCAACTCGTCGTTCAAATACGTTAACGTTTTAAGAACGCTTACAACGGCGAACGAAGCGTATAATATGATATCCAGCCAGTCGTGAAATTACGAGATACTACAAGAGATTCTGAATCGTAATTTTTATGAAAAATCTCATCTTGGATAATCGCGGACGTAACATGACGAAAGCGCACTTGTCCTACATAAAATCCCACTTGACTTCATGTAGCGCGACATCGGCATTTATTATTAATTTTTCATTCATTTTAATGGACAGTAATAATTGATGAAATTCAAAACAGTTGTTCCATTAATTAATTAAAATTATGAATAATATAAAAGAATGTATCTTTTTTTTTTTTTTTTTTCAATGTGGGGTCGATTGTTTTTATAGTTATAGATACGTGTGTATAAAAATTAATTGAACTAGTTTTATTAACGATCGTACAATACTATATTGTGACCGGTTTCAATAATGTTTTCCCTCGAATGTTTTAGTTATCACAGAGGAACAATAGTCATTAATTGTTACGAGGCATTCGTCTTCGTCAGTCTGTTGACATGATAAATCTACCGACATTCAGCTACGTATTTTTACACTCATGGCTCATCGAATTAATAAACTCATTTGGGACAGTTCTGCTTCTATTATATTTATGAGAATAAAAAAAATAGCACTCTAGATTAATATATCTACTTGAATAATGAAAAGTCGATTTACCTATATCACTATTGAAAGTGAGGAAAAAAAAAAAAAGAAAGATACATTAAAATAAATTAATATTATTACGCCAATAATCAAATTGGAAAACTGATCTAAAATTGGTAGTTTGATATAATTTTAATTATAATTTTATTATATTTCCAATTTTAATAAAAAAATACAGTAAAGAGAATATTTGTTGGTTTTGCAACACACAGCTATTTCAGTAGTAAGTTTACGTAATTAAATCGAAATCGATTCATTTATTCGATGCTGATAAAATAACGTTCTTGTTGCATTATAAGTTTAACGTTTCACTTCAAAAATATGCGCGCTGTATTTAAACTCTAATTATATCAATAACGTTGATGTATTATTTTCTCCCGTGTGTTATATTTTCGGATAGATCAAGTTATTTTCTCAGCTTATATCCGTTTTATAACTTTCGATGGCGATTCATATCGGTAACAGCCTGGAAGTTTTCCAGACCTGATAATAGCGTTGCTATTCATTATATTTCATTATTACGTTAGACAAGAGAAAAAGACTCGCTAGGTTCAGCTTGATCTTAACTTTTTCATGCCGTTGCAAATGACATCGCAATCTGTGTATTACTTTTTATTAAAGTCTTTATACGGTCGTATTTTTAATTGTATATTCATGCATGTATTAAACGATTTCATAAATTTCGTCTTAATTTTTCACTACAACGGTGGTTTTTCTGAATGAAATACTGTAACTGCGAGTGCGGTCTGAAAAAGTTTTCTCGTGAAAAGAGCCTGATTCCGGGGTGCGACGCGTCTGTAAATGCTTGGGCTTTCCGACCCGTGGTTTACGACTCTACGTTGTACGTGCGTCGCGACTCGTATTTTCTTCTTGTTTTTGCCACACATCATTAGATCGTCCGCTTCAAAGAGCCATCGTTAATGAATCGGAAAATATAATCGGAAATAATTTCGGTGATTGTTAGAAAGTAGTTCCCCGCAATTTTAAAATAATTCAGCGGAAAATTAAATATTTATATATTTTATATAAAAGAAAATGATAATGCAAAGTTCGAGTCCGAGACAGATGGAATTTTTTTTTGTAAAATAATATTAGAAAAAGTAAACGCAAATATTTAGCTGTTTCTATAAAACACATCTGACTTTTCTTAATTAATCGTTCTCGTTTTCCACGAGGATAATTTTTAATATGTTATATACTTTGTTGATATTAAAAGGGGTTAACGTTATTTCTGGGTGAAACAAAAGAGTTTTCACTAGCTTCATCGATTTCATCGTGTCCATGGGTAGAAGCATCAATTTAAAAAAAAAAAAAATATACCCAGCAGAAGCGTAAGTTTTCTCCGTATTACCACTGTAGACTGAACGGATATTGCCTTTCTGCTTTCCGAGATACAGAGCGATGTCATTGCAACGTCCGTGTTGGCGAATAAAGTTTTTATGAGGTCTGACAGGGGTACATCAAGCTTCGCGGGGAACGTGAAATATTGAATATTACTAAATAGACGGAAGAGGTGAACGATCGAATATGCATGACCGCGAAAGGAAACTTGCCTTTCGGAATAATTAGTAAAATTATAGAGCCGGTATCAAGTTAGGTCCTCAACTTTTAATTATGAGAATAACGACGTCTCGCATCACGCTCGGGAAATTATCTCATTTGCAATGCCGGATATGGGATATAATTTCTGCCTCTCCGTCTGACGTAGCGGCGTAGACGTACGCGTACATACACCGTGCACCCATACAGCGCGCCTTGCAAATAGAATATAGGAGAATTATGCACGCCGAATAGCCATTTGTTTTCCCAACGCGGCGCGTTCAATAAATCTCTTCGTCGGCTTAACTCAGAAATAATGCTTACTCGTTTGAAAAATTACTTTGTTAACGACACGTTCGCTCTTCTCTCGTCAATCGACCTCCGAGGCACTTGATTCGATGGGGCTACCTTCGTTACAGTTCACTTAGCTCGTGGTAAATTGCACCTGTGTGTGCTTAACCCGTTACTCAATTAAACCGCGAACCATTGCTCCATTTAATCATTATTGCGTTATAATAGCAAATTAGACACAATCTGCAAAATCGCGGCACCTACTTTTTGATAAATATTTCTCTGTAGACTGGCAAAATTAATCTTTTAATTAGAATTTAATCGTTTGATCAGCATGTATGAAACAATTAAAAGCTTGAAACGTTCAATTAGATTCAATAAATGTCATTTGTTTCTACGTTTTTTTTTTTTAAACGAGGGTACGATCGTTGACCCGTTTTTTCACGCAACTATGAACGTAAAGTATGTAATTACGCGTCGACTATCATCGATTATTGTACTGCCGACTATTACTTTCGGAGTGCCATTTTGCGAATCACAGGTCCATCGACACGTGTTTATTGTCGCTCTGCGGTGAGGCAAAAATTACAAGCTAACGTTATTGCGCGTCTCTCTTCTAGCAACTCTGTCTAACACTGACATTTAGCCCGCGGAATCGGTATTTGGCAGATAGCCAATTATTTGTCGGATCACATCGAAGCGAAAACGTTGATTCTCGTACCCTGAAATTTCTCTGGTGCCGCAGCGCCGTTAACGTCGTCCACCTTCTCTCGAATGTGGCCAAAAGGGAGGTCGGGCGCGTCGCCGTTCCTCTGTCATAACGCATTCGACGCCACGTATAGCAGATTACAGTGTTACACGTCGTTGAATCATGTAGGTAAACACGTTGAATCAAAGAGGCAAGGAACAGGGCTTACAATCAGAGCGTGTCACGCATAGGCGAAATATTTAGAGACGACATTGATCGTTTATCAATGTTACTTATCGTTAATTTTCTTTTATAACAGCTATGATTAATAATAATTTTTTTTTTTTTTTACGTTGAATAAGTTGTTTATTTCAAAATAGCAGTATTATTCTCATTAGATTAAGCGGAATACAGGATGGATATTTTTCTCGTTATTAACTTCGACAATTATCATGCGCATGTACATTAATTTCTCTCATATTGAACATATTTCTCCGCGGCGAAATGTACGCGGCGATAATTATTTCTTCTTGCATTTCTATAAAAATATTATACGATGTATAATGTATATTAATGTTTCATCAGCACATAAAATGTGATACATTAATGCTTTAACTTGGTGCATATTTTTTTTCCGCTAAAATCTGTACTTTAAAATAGATAATATTCATCTTCTATTACGTTTAATACAGTACGCCGTAGTAAAGGTATCCGTAGCAGCGAGTACTTTCGTAAAGCAACAAAGAATGATAAAAGGTTTTTTATGGAATGAAGAATAATGAAAGCAAACAAATGAAGTACTTCGTCATGAATATGTATGATCTAGCTAGGTGCTCGCAACATACATGTGATTGTCGCGAAGGATGATCACACCATCAGATAAAAGGGAATATATTGCATCACGCTCGCAATGAACTTACTAGTCGATTTTGGATCGTATCTACCGTTTCCTGCTTCGAAATTTGATTTCCATTTCTGATAACTCATTTCCACGTTCAATCAAATTGCCAATCCGCGAGGTACTTGAAACCGTTTCGTTCTGATTGTCAAAACATGCAGATTTCATCGCGCATCCCCCACGCGGTTTACATCAAATCTTTTATATATGTATATTTTTTTCAACTTTTTGACAGTGATCTATCGCGGTAGCTTGCGTAAAAGTTTCTTTTTTTTAGACGTTACATAATTTTTTTTATCATATAATCATATAATTACGAAAAAATTAAATATTAAAGATTTCTATGATAAAGTTAGGTGTGCGAATTAGATTCTTATTAGACGCGAAACAATTTAAAATTCTGATCAAAGAATTGGATGAAAAGAAAAGAAAGATTGGGATGATCTGCAATACGAATATTATACGCTTCTATACTTGCTGGCTCAAGGCAATTTGTAGTCGATGGAATTAGACTGTCGCGAATTTGCACCTGAACCGATGGTAAAGCAAGACAAAGGACCAGAGCCGCGCCATAGACGCCATTATTTGCATGCAAATGAAACGTTTATGTGGCAAGAAAAAAAAAATCTGCCAATTGAAATTGGGAATCAATATAATGACTAATTCTTGTATCGAAGAAAGTAAATTTAAAATACGTTTCAGAAGCGTGTCGCACCGAAATCGAAAAATTAATTGCGTTCCTTACGTAAAGAGGACTGCAATCTGTATTACAAAGAGTCTCACTGCGAAATATATGCTATTAATATGATAATTTTTACATTTTCTGATAACATTTTCACGAGGTTATTTATTTTCACATAAATAATCATGAACAGAGATGCATATTAATTCGCGGTACGTAATTGATAAATGTTAATGAATTCATCGTCAATACGGTTTTTGTTAATAATTACGTACAGAACGTTTACAAATCAACATTGATACGGCTGTTCTTAAATAAAAAAGTCGATGCGACGCCTGAATTAGCTGTCGATCGATTTTATTATTTTTATTATATATTTAATTATTATTATTTATTGTTACCGCTTAAAAACTTAATTTTAATATTTAATTGATATATGCTCAGGGTAAGGACACTTTCCGAATTTCCCCGCACCCCACCCGCAATCACCAGCGATCGTGTTCAGCATTAGGCGACGGTCGGGTGGGGGTGATAGAGGACCCTAGCGCGCCGACCAATCACAGCGCTCTATCGATCGCCTGATCGATCACGGTCTGCACTACTTCTTGCACAGTCGAACAGATACGTTGGCCACGTGGGGAGCACCGGTGTTCGCGGCGGGTAATGAGGCATCCGCGTGATGTTCTCTCGCGGTTTATCGTCGCGTACGTACGTCTCGTCTTGCTCCAAAGGCCCTACGAATCGCGGTGTCGTGCACGGGACATCGCCGTTGTCCATTCACCGACACTCGACCGGTCTCCTACGTCGCGGCAGAGACTTCCGTCCCGTTCCGAGCGAGTATTGAGGCATCCGCGTGATGTTCTCTCGCGGTTTATCGTCGCGTACGTACGTCTCGTCTTGCTCCAGGGGCCTTACGAACCGAAGTGTCGTGCACGGGACATCGCCGTTGTTCATTCACCGACACTCGACCGGCCTCCTACGTCGCGGCAGAGACTTTCGTCCCGTTCCGAGCGAGTATTGAGGCATCCGCGTGATGTTCTCTCGCGGTTTATCGTCGCGTACGTACGTCTCGTCTTGCTCCAGGGGCCTTACGAACCGAAGTGTCGTGCACGGGACATCGCCGTTGTCCATTCACCGACACTCGACCGACCGGTCTTCTTCGTCGCGGCCGAGATTCTCGTCCTGTATCGAGCGGAGGATTTTTGAGGATCTCGAGGAAGACAGTGCGCGGTGAACGTTTTACACCGCGGCCTCGTGTCGTTCGCCGCTTGGCGCATAGTTTGCAACGTCGTTCATTCCGCGGACGAGAGTCGATCGAAGGATCTAGGTGATTTCTTGATCCTCGCTGTACGACGTAGCCAGTTCCTCGTGTCGAGATCGAGGACGACTCCAGTGAAGAACAGATAAAAGTAAGTAAAGCCACGAATATTGTGAACATAAATTTATATAACGAATAATCGTTCGTCGTGCTTCTTAATTTTCGTTGTAAAAATGGGTATGGGCGCGGGGAGCGCGGGGAGCGCGGGGAGCGCGGGGAGTGTGGGGAGCACGGAGAGTAAAGGGAGAGAACGGTGCGCGCTAGCGTTGGTATGTGCGTCCGGTCACCCGAGACCAAAACACGCGCACGGTTACATGTAAATAATACGCACTGAATACTATATTGAATAGAACAGTATATTCATTGCAATTTTTGTGTTCCAGATAATATCCTGGCATTGACGAAGGACCAACCCGACATCCCGCAGACATCCTGAGAGGAGGAGGAGGCCCAGGAAGGGTATCCTGCACCGGCGGAGCAACCCAGAGGGCAAGTATCAATTTCTCTTCGTAAATTAATGATTTAGATTTTTTATAATATTTCTTTATTATTTTATTTAATTAGATAAAATATCTACAATGTAATTTTTTAATTTTTTTGTTACAGATCAAGAGAAACTCCGCTGCTTCGCATCGTTGAGTGAAAAAAAGTGCCGTACGCCGATATCAGTAATTTTACGAACCGCAGCCGGTTCGTCGGTCGATCGGGAGTTCCGTCAGTTTGCGGGCGTTTTTTTTGCGATTTCTTTTTTTTACGGGAGTGCATTCGCGAGTGACTTGTGCGCGGAAGGATGGCTCGTCACGTCCCATCTGAGAGGAAGAGCAGGCCGGGACTGGCATCCTGCATCGGCGGAGCAACTCTTAGGTAAGCATAAATTAAAAAAGAAAAAAAACTTTATCAAATAAAAACTTATATTTTTTTTTAATAATTATATTAACTAATTTACATGTCTCTACATTAATATTTCTTTTTATGTTACAGTCACCGGCAGAATTCTTCAACTCCGCTGTATGCAGATCGGTAAGCCAATAACTTGTTTTTATTTTCAGGATTTTCTTTTTCAGGTTCGCCGAAAAATAACGCGCGACATGGATTAGTAATTTTCGCGAATTTTAAAATCACGGTCGGGATATTCGCGAGTGACTTGTGCGCGAAGATGGCTCGTCACATCCCACCTGAGAGGAGGAGCAGGCTCAGGACGGGCATCCTGCTTCGATGGAGCAACTGTTTGGTAAATACAAATTTTTAAAATAAAATTTTTGTTAACTGTTATTTGTTTCTTTTTTCTCTGAAAAATCTGTTATAAAATAAAATGTGCCTTATATTATTTGCGTGACACGTATTACACAAAATTTTTTGTTGTCAATCATTTTAATACGAGTAATTTATATATTATAATAATTCGTGATGTCGGTAATGCGAACGTATCTGTTTGGAGTTATATCTTATGTACGAATAAACAGGAAATCTAAGAGAATCTGTGTACAGAATCTCGTCGGAATAATGAGCAAAGGGATTTTGCCTTGTCTGTTTTCCTTCGTTTCCGTGCGAGTTAGCAAATTGAGCAACTATGGTGCTCATCGAAGCGTTCCGTATTAGCGCACATTTCATCGAGGTATAATGACAAGGCTACATTTTCATGCTTCTCCGCGATACTCTTACACACAGTTCCCGTCTTGTAACGATAATTTAAAATTTCAAATAATTTCCGTACGGCGTATCATTAATAGATACCTCGACATCCGTTCTTCCTTCTTTTTTTTTTTTTTTTTTTTTTTTTTATTTATCATCGTTATGACATTTTGCGCGCAGAATTATTATCGTCGAGACGTAAATGCTTCGCGGAAGAAAAGACGGTAGCTCTCCCTGCTCTCGTATCTTGTTGAACTTCTCTGATGCAGTATTTCACAATTTATAATGTACATAATGATATTGAAATAAGAAGAAACTTTCCGTGAGTGTCCGAGAAACGAAATCCGTAGCTCGGCAGGATGGAACTTACGTCGCCAACTTACTTACTAATCGAAGCGAATCTCTTCACGGGGCAGAGACTCACCCCACGCGCGTCTCTTTTTCTACCGTAATGCTTTTCCTTCCTTCGGCGTCCAACTTTCGCTTCACACTCTTCGCGGCCCTTTCCTCACTTTGCAGACTTCAACATTCGCGCGCACGCCCGGGGGTACTTACTTCTTACTATTCCGGGATACCTTCGAGAGCGCGGCTGCGAACTCGCTTCGCATCGATAATGCGAAACGTATATCCCGCCAATAGGGCGGAGGCGAGCCGATTTCTTGCAGGAAAAGGACGAGGGTGGGTTCTCGGGAGCGCGAGGGCGAAAAAAAGGCGCGGCCTGTCTTCTTACTAGAGACGTATCGAACTGCGATTCCCTTCCAATTCCGGGGACAGCCCGAATCTAAAGAGTGTCGGCAGGCAGAGATGAATATTAACGACTATGTGCTAGTATTTCGCTTTCATGGAAATGATCGGACACGGATACAACTGAATTTCTAGTCTGCTCGTTGTTTATATTGTTCCCTTGAAATTTCCATCGAGTAGCATAGAATCCTCGACGGCAACCCTTTTTTTTATTATGCAATCAAGTCTCTCCTCCGAGTCTTTTACGGAGCAAAGAAATTTTTGGAATATATTAAACGAGACGTTCAATGATACTCGGTTATTATTTGTGCGCCAGCAACAAATATCTTGTTAGCCACGATACTCGTAATATTAAAGGTACGAATTGATCGCTTTTATTGCATACCGTTTCGTTATTCGTTTGTAGTTTCAAGTTTCACGTTAATTTTATTTGTTCTCTTTCTTATGCGCTATGTCTAATGGGTTTTGTTAGAGTGAATATGGATGCGAATTTCTAATCTTCTGACCTCACCATATTGTCATGCCGCGTACACGTTATTATCGGTATCGATCGTAGAGGGTGGACCGCTTGATTTTCGGGTTGAGCAGACGGACGATCTCAATGCGGATTATAGACTGCCGTACCAATTCCATTACCTGGTTGTGCAGCTAGCCATGCAAATTTTCGTGAGCCGGCAGCGCAACCGGTTATGCAAATTTATCGGAAATAAAAAAAAAGAAACAGCGTATATGTGCGATTGCTTGACTCGACTCGAAGCTCGCTACGATTTATGAATTATAATAGCTCCGAATATATTCTTCTCTTTTATTAGCATACAAGTCACCCTTTTCTCGTCTCTCTATTTTAAAATTATTCAATCGTATCGACTCACTGTTCGATTTATTAATTAATTTATGTTTATAAAAGTTTAATCTACATTTTCATATTGAGACTTATTTTCAAGATCTATTTTTCCATCTCAATGAGAAATACTATTAAAGTTTTATAAAAATGGAAAAATTCAAGTAAAGTAAATTTATTAATTAAAAAAATTTAATATTTTCTTTTTTAATTTAAAGTAATATAATTTTTTTTTTCCATTTAAATTTACATTTTTAGAAGACATATTTTATTACTGAGTATTTAATATGCACATTTATTCACACAATCCGTTTATTTGGTTATAAGAGCAGAAATTTTCTTTTCCATTTTCTTTGATATTTTCTCGCAGCTTTATAAATAATTCAAGATTGTATAAGTCGTCGCGTACAATTTCCGTTATATTTGCTCGTATCTTCACGGTCGAACAGTGTCAACCCAGCAACTGTTTCGAACTCGGAAATACATATCTAGGTGTACGGACTACCGTCGCGTAAATACATTCGTCAGCGTAACTCAGATTTGTGATATACTTATCTTCGTTAAAAGTAAAAAATATATTAAAAAATTGTAACAAGCTTAATTACGTTTTGAAGTTTATCTGAAATCGTGCTCTTGATATACACAGTTTAATAGACAAACTGTTAATTTTGCCACATCATAATTTAGTAGAAAGAGCTCAAATAAAGTTCGTTTTGAGATAGCCGCTCTATTTTTCCCAATAATCGATTCTAGGGACAGAAAAACGTTAAGACTTGAGGGGGTAGGATTTTAGCGGATTTTATCTCGTTTTGCCGAGAGGAAGCGACGTCAGCGTCGCAGTGATAGTATAAAAGTACAGGGCGACGCGTATATTGCGCATGGGTAGCGAACGGTGCGGGCGCACACTCGCGCTAGGAGTCCTAATGCCACGTTTACGCTTCTTTTAGTGCGGAGTAATGGTATCGACGGCTAGGAGTAGGCACCGGCGCCGTTGGCGCAGATGAAATCCCCGATCCCGAGAGCGATATAGCCCGGCTGCAGTTTTATCGCGCCTCCTCGTACGGATATTGTCGGGCGACTTCAGCCCGTGAAATCTCCTGTAATCGTAACGACGTAAATCGTAAACGCGAGTTCCTCATTCGCTCCCCCGCGAAAGAGCGCATTACCGGGAAAACCACCGCTTTCTGAAGGAACCATCCGGTCGCTCGTAAACGATACGCCCTCCGCGACCCACGCGAGTTTTCGAGGAAGATAAAAATTTTTTTTCGCTCCCGGTGTACTCGAGACCCTTCGTTTCGATTTTGTCAAGTTGATTGAAGCGGCGTCACTTGCGTATTAAAATTTATATTAAAAAAATCGTAAGCGCGACTCTAATCCAGTATGCGATATAGATAAAATACAAGAATAATAGATAAAATTATTACTAATTTTTTACGGTGTTTTCATAAATATTTTCTGCGCGTGTAATAGAATTTCGGTGACACGTTAATAAAACTGGAGCGTTAATTGCTGAATTCCTCATTGATTAATAGCTCTAGAGACTTTGGAGAAGGGCAGGACCTAAGTGAGCCGACAATTTCAGAGGCGAGAGAAATAGATGGTTCTCGCGGCGCGGATCTTTACGTCACGGAAATAATCCCGAATCATAATCGTTCGCGTTGTTCTTATTTTATTATTTAATATTCGTCGTGCGCGTTATTATCTCGCGATAAAATAATGCCCTGCCATCGAGATATTTTATTCGCGTCGGAGTTTTAATTAATACTTGAACACTCTTGGATATATTTTACATAAAAATGGCTCTACAAAGAATGACTCTCGTCTGTTATACGGATAAATAGGCGCTGACAGGCGCGATCGATATCGGCCAACAAGCGATTTCAATTACATTTTGTTACCTCTTGTAATGAGGCGCAGTTTAATCATCGTTGAATTACGCGAACGGGGAATATCCTGACGTACTCGTGTTTGTGTAAATTGCTGTTACCGACATTGTGATAAATGTGTACACCACTCGCGCTGATACGATGGCACTCTTGCTATTAACGATCTTTATGGTGTCAATCAAAATAACTTGGTAACTCGGCCTTATTCCTTCCCCCCATCATTGATTAATGGTTTGCGGCGAAGGATCTTCACAAAGTTTTGCAGCTTTGTGTGTGCGTGTATATAATACGGCGCTACCGCCAGCTTGCTATAATCCCCCCCATTTATAAACCGCTTGGTAATTAAAAAATCATAAAAAAAATTTTTACAATTCTTTATTAATTTTAAACAAATTTTTATCAGGAATAAAACGTACGATAATAAATTTACAAATGTCGCGACACTTTTATAGAGGCGTAGGACTTTTCCTTAAACGTGATCGAACATTGTAATTTGTTCCTTATAATAATTAGCTTTAATTAGTAAAAATACAAGTTCGGTATAATTTCGCGTATAGTTTCGGAAAGTTGAAACCGAGAAAAGAATTCTCAGCGCAGCTCTGACTTTTACGTTATTGATTGCTTTATTACATAAACTCGCGGGGATCGCTGACCCATACGTACGTACGCGCCGGGAGATAAAACTGACTCACCCTCCCGCTACTCGAAGGGAAACGAATCTGCTCTAGCAATGGGGTTTACGTGCGACTGCATGCGCGACGGGGGTTGGAAATAAGACACGCATTAAATCGGAGTGACAGGCGCGTCGCGTGGAGTGATGCGATCGGGAAGACGGATGCGAGACCATTTTCTGTAACTGGATAACGGCTATGCTTTTTCAACTGGAAGAGTCATAGCCCCCACGTTTCCTCGGCGACCGGCTTGATACGGCTGAGAATAGCACATAACTGTCGTTGGGCGGCGTGATTCACGTGAAAGATTGCGCGCGGGCCGATACATTCATGGGGTCGCGGAACCATAAATGTTATTGTTGCTCTTAGCTTTATTACACTTGTCTCGAGAAACGTTTCTTCCAAGCATCGTCGCGTTTTGCTGAACGTGCAATCGTACCTCGCAGAACTACTGCTCGACTGTCGGGATTAAATATTCCCTACGAGAACTGCAATCGGTAGGAAAATTGTATAATACGTTTTATAAAATGCCTGGAAATCGAAGCGATAAAAAACTGAGACTCGCGGTGTCGATATCGCACAATACGCCTCGTCGTTTCGTTCCTCGTGCGCATTTCTCGTTCTGCGGATTCGGTAATTTTGCATTTGACAGAAATGTTTGTATTTTCACTTAAAAGAACAAAAATGCACAGCAGACTTCGTGCTTCATTAACTTTGAAAGTGCGTGACTCCGGTCGATTTGTCGTTGCGTTGCACATTGAAAGAAACTTTACGCCTGCTTACACCGTCCCACTTAGCTTGATCAATGAATTTTGTTCAGTTCAGTAATATCGCGCGACTCGTATAAACGTATTTGACAATCGTGCCGCAATCCTTGCAGATGTGTCGAACTAATGTTCGCTCTAGTTCTATTTCCTGCCGTTGGAAATGGTTCGGCATAATCGTATTATTTCGACGCTGTACCGATTCTTTACCATCAGATAACGTCAATATGCAACTGAGAAAATATTTCTCGCTACAGTCATTGTGACTGGACTTTCTGTTTATCGTTGCTTTTCGTTTTTCTCTTGAGAAATATCAGTTTTCACGGAAAACACGCTTGTAAATCGAACTTACGTGTTCATTAAAAGTTTCGACGATAGCTATTTATTTGCTTACAATCGCCAAGTATCTTATTACTTTTTAAAAAATTTATATGGAGAAAAGAGAAAAGGAATCTACGGTTTACGAGGCATTATCATGTCGCAAGACCGAGACGATTAAAGTACGATATAATAATTAAAAATTTCGGAATTAAATTAGAACGTTAAGTTATATTGCAAAGAAAAGTATGATTTTTTTTCCCCTCCCTAAGTGATTGAAAGCAATTAAATATGATAAAAAAGATCAGAGTAGAGGGCAGCTCAACGAAAGCGATGAGAAACTTACGGTGGCCGTAAGGTGATGATTCGCCGGTGATCGGTGCGAGACGCGGTTTGTCCTCGAAGATTTCAATGTCCGCCGATTTTCTATAAACGTCTGAAATGGAGACCGTGCAGCGCAGATGCAAGTGTCCCTTGTGAAACATGCCGCTCTCCACTTTAAACTCGATCAGCGAAGTCTTAGTTTCTCCCTCGTCTTCGTGAGAATTCGTTTTATTCCATATGCGATGTAATATGTTATTCTTGATCTGAAACAATAAGCAACGCGAATTAAGACACATAGATTTTTAAGAAAATATTATTATTAAAAGGCATCGTTGACATTTGCAACGATATAAAATTTATTTTACAGAAAAGTTTGAACTCACAGTTTTTAAATACGGTAAATCTTCTTGGAATGAGTATATTAAAAAAAAAAATATTTTTTTTGTCATGTATAGTTAAACCAAGCAACCTCTCGAGGTATAATCTCATTTAATTAATAGATCGCGTTTAGCGCTTAAGGAAAATCCTTTCATCATTTATTCTGTTGCTGCACGGATATCGAAGTAACTTTCACGTTTACTATCGCGTTTCACAAAGGGAATTATTATTGCTGTCTGTTAAAGATATTATGTGGTTATGTTACTCTTAATGCAGCTTTGTCTTTGTCTCTTATTCATTTAATAACGTCGTTGCGTCTTTTATCTTCGTCAACGAGAGTAAGACGGAAAATGGGGATCCGCAATAGAGTCGGGAGTCGCTCGGCATGCTTACTTCGAGAAACAAACGTGGATGCGTATCAAGTTCAGTAACAATAATGCGATTCTATGCGATACATGCACTATAAAATTTCATGAATTATAAATATATCGTTAACGCGCGGCTTTTCTATAGAGTTAAACTTTTGACTTTTTATAATTTTTTTTGGACGCGTCGCGGATCGGTCGTTTTTTTACGAAATTCAATAGAAATATAATTTTCGTCATTTTGAAATTAAAACACGTCAGTCGCACAGGCAACGAGCATACGAATGCGTCGCGCGACCCGCAATAAATACACGTGGAAGGATCTTATTTTATGTATAACCGGGGGGACTACTTTCAAGAAGTATATATGGTCGAGAAGAAACGAATTTGTCTTCGATCGTCCACAACGTTACGAAAGAACAGGAACGCTCTGAGAACTCGGGAGGCGACGTTATCATTTGTAGAACAAACAAGGACATACATCATGTCTGCGGGCGTACAGTGTCACGTGCGGATACAGGCTACATCCATAAAGCATAAAGCATAAAGCTGATGCCATCACAGATGCCATCTTCTCTCACACCTTTTTTCCTTTTCTGTACGACGCGAGAGTGCCGGCGGAATTCTTGCGTGCACGTAGCTCCGAGTCTAAATTATATTACGTACGCGATCTTCATATCTCGAGAAGCTGGTTTTGATGACGTTACCGCGCGTAGGTGTCCTCAATGTGAGGAATTGATTGACACATTGTTAACGCTATAGAGTTTCGGCTGCGGCTTGCTTTCGCGTCCCTCATTGTCCTAGCGAATGTAATATTCTCTGCTTGCCGTGCGTTACATTTTCCACATAGCACATACATTCCTTCGTTCCACTGTAGATCTTGTGTTCCACAATAAACCTACTATATTTGTCTCTATGTCTGGAAGCGTATGCGAATGGAATCTAATATTGCGTGTAGCAACTAAATTTATGCGATTATATGTATGTATTCATTGAGCGTAATGTAAATTGTAACTCATTCCATACAAGAAGATTAAAAATTGATTGATTTATTAACTTCTTAATTTACGAAAAAAAAAAAAGAAAAAAGCGAAAGATATAAATTTATTCCATTATGAAATGTGCATACTTATTTCAAATTATTTTTTTTACTTTATTTTATGTTACATTAATAGAGTAATTTTTATTATTAATGTTATGAATTTTTTGTATGTGCGCATATCACACACACATTCTCTCTTTTTCTTTCTCAATATCTTTTTAAATAATTTACTATACAATAGTTATATAAATATTTCCAACTGGTCAGGCGGGAGGAACTTTCGAAATGGAAATCAGGCGCAAAACGCAGTAAAAGTCCGAAAATTGCATTCGAGTTTCGAATTTACGAGAATGCACGTGCTGTGTGACTAGGGATTATTTGCCCGAAATATTGGTGGATGTTTCATATGCCGAGGCAAAGCTTTCCGGTAGAGTGCGGGAAGCAAGGCGGAAATATTGGCGGCGAGAAAATATGAGCGAAAACTTGATTTGAGATAGGTGGAACCGAGGTAGAGTTTTCTTGGCAACGGATCAAGCGCACACTTATATACCTACCTACGCGGATAAAATGTATGTGCTAGTTATGTACGCACTCACATATTCGAAAAAGAGAAGCAAAGAAAAAAAAAAGAGAGAGAAAAAAGAAACAAAAAAAAAAAAGAAAAAAGAGGGAAAGAAGATGAGAAACAAAGCAGTGTAAAAGGGGATAAGAAAAGAGAATGAACAGATGGTTAATCAATAACGATTTTCTAACTCACTGATCGGTTTCTACATTACATGGAAACGTTGTTTGATAATAATTTCTTTGTTCTTTATTTTGGTTTCCTAATTTTTCTTTTCTTATCAGGCTAAGAAATAATTTATTAAATAATTTTATTTTTTATCGTTCCATTGAGAAATTAATTAAAGACCTGTAAATTTTTTTTTTAACTAGTGAAAATTATTCTAAAAGTCTCTACAATTTATGTTTTACATTTTAATGTTACAGAATCATCGTAGCTGCTGTTGCTGTGAACTCCGCCGCTGCGCATCAAATCGGTGAGTCAATAATATTTTTTTTACATGCGTTATTATCTCAACGTTACCGGGGATTGTATGTACGAATTGTACAATATAAAAAAAAATTATAATACTTTATATAAAAAAAATTAAATACGTAAAAATATATAATAATATTAATGCGATAGGGTTCGCGTAAATCATGCGCGATAAACTTAATAACTAATACTAATTATTAAACATATATCAATTGGCATAGTACTTAAAAAATGATTGTCGCGGCGTTGATGACCTTAATAATTTAATTGTCGGCGAATTCGCGAAGAGTGTGGCAAAGTATCTCGTTAGGAAAATTACAAAGAAAGATGTCAACAATAGCGGTGCTCGAAATCAAGGAAAGTAAGCAGGGTGACACACGTCATGGGTAACGGGAGGGCGAAAACCGAAAATACAGAGGGGTGAAACGACGACCCTTGTGCACTTTCGGTCGAAATGCTTTCACTAGGGTGGGGCCATTGTTCCTCTTCCTGCCGGAAATGCGAGTTTTCACTTACGCTCGTTCAAACGCGGTCGTTGCTTATTCCGCTTTGTTTTATTCTATAGGCTAAGTAATTCTATTTCGCACGCTTTTTCGAACGTCTATTTAAAATTGTTGGTTATTACAAACTAAAAATTTAGAGTTTTCTTATCATTCCCTAAGCAAATTAATAAATAAATCTGATACGGCACAACTTACACGAAATTGATAGTTGGACTACTTATTAAATAATTATTAGTAGTTCGTTCAGTTATTAAATAATTATATTAATTTTTTACCATGCTCATTTACAATATATCTACGTGTTACAAGAGTACGAAACAATCTTTAGAGCGAAGTCATTAAAATTCCAAATACGAAGCGGTAGAAATCAAATTCAGCAAGATTTTGTTTGAATATATTCGCATATGGTCGAAGAGTACGGATGCCTAGTACGCAAATAAATTGTTATTTCGCGGTTTTCGTTAAATCAACTAAATTATTCCGTTAAATCGCTACGCCGTCGTTTCGCCGTGCTGACGTTTTCCCAGTTCTACCGGCCGAAAGTGAGTTACGCCGTTTCAATCGTCAGAATGAAAAGTGTCAAAGGACGGCATAAATCTGCTCGTTCAAAAACAAAGCGCCCGAACTCTGAAAACGAATATTCAGTGGAAAATATCGCGCCTCTCGTGCCCTGGTTATTTAAACCAATGGTATTTTCTACGAAAGCAATGGATCCGCTCGTCAAGATAAAGGCCCCGCGATATCGGGTTATTCGCTATTTTATTTGCGCTGTACGTACATTTTCTATGCGCGCACGCGTGCACAGGTGTCTGATAATTATCCACTCGTACGTATTTAGTATCAACTGGCAACAAGCTGAGTTTTTATCCCATTTCTTTAAAGATGAAACCTCGCCGATCGATACATTGAGCATTCCATGATTGTAGAAATACAGATGAGCAACCGTACTTTTAATCCTCTCAACGTCTGTCTTTCATTTCTCTACTTCTCTTCTATTTTATGTTTTTTTTTTTTTCTTTTTTTTGTTTTCCTTAGTACGCGATCGTAGCTCGTCTAACGTTGCACTCAACGGGAGAGCTCTACAGATTACTAGTGTACGAAGCTTTTCCACTTGAAGGTTCCTCGAGATTTATCTACTTTATGGAACGAAAGGCCCGGCACGTCTTTATAGTTAGTCACGCGATCATATAACACGCACGTATTGCGTTTACTTTTTTTTTTACTCAAAGTAGTCATTCGGTAACGCCAATATTCCGGGATAATAATGCAAGATACTAACAAACACACTTTACATATAATGTATATGCGAGAGTTACAGAATTTTTCTTTTGATATTTTCGTTACGTTGAATTGTGCGTTACAATATTTAGCTTGTGCACACAGATTCTTTCATATTCGTATCAGTAAAGCTTATGGAAATAAATGTTTTTTTTTTTTCTCTTTTTAACATGAACATTGCTGTATGAATAACAAATAGACTGGTGAAGCTTGATATCATATCTATGACGATAATTTAACTAACGACGAATACGTGAATGTTTTGTTGCGAGATTGATTTAATCGAAAGTTTCACTCGTATTTTACATGAAAAATTACACATAGAACTTTTTATATAGATATCATGAAAAATATATTGAAAACGTCACGATGATTGAGCAGATATAGATATGTGACAAGTTAAACACGATTGAGGTACAAAAGGTATTTAAATACAGATATGCAAAATATATTCAAAACAGAACATTTAAATGATAATTTACTTACGTGGCCGTTCTAAAGCAACGACGAAAATCAGACGTGATATAACGTAAAATTCTAATTTTTGCAAATTAATTTTGCATGCTTTATGGCTAGCTTACTGTTGCGCGAAAGAAAGAAAAATTTGATTTTGTTTTTGCAGCACGAAGTAATTTTCATAAAATTTATACACGAAAATTAATACATAATCTGTATACGAGTTGTTTCTTTGAAAATGATACAAATATACTTTTTAGTTTTATAACTTTTTTTTTTTAATTGAGTTTATTGCTCATTAAAAATAATAAGGATTCATATAGAATAATTAATATGTATGCGTAATAGTAATGATAATAATAAGAATAAGAAAAATTATAATATGTCAGAAGATAATTTGACACAACGATTGGTCACGTTTCACGTCATCTTAATTAACGTTGATACAGATTAATAATCCACAAACAAAATTCCATCTATGGATTTAGTTTATTGACAATCCTGTCGACCAGCGAACGTGCACAGAATATTCCAAAGAGAGAGTAACTGTAGTTTATCCTTTATTAAACTTCGATATTAAATTATAACGATAAATTGAGGATATCAAAGTTTATATGAAGTACGGATAACATATTTCAATGGCTTTCTATAAATTGAAAAAATTCCAAAACTGCAAAATTCTATTTTTTCTTCTTTTTTTTTTAATTAAATTTTATTTTGCTTACTATTCAACAAGATATTTTTTACGCAAAATTATCTGCAGCCTTGAGTAATAAAGTAATTATTTTATTAAATTTTTCAATCGGCTACATTTTCACAGACTACTGTATAACTTTCTTTCTTTATCTAACTAAATTATATCTTCTTACGAGATAACTGATCAATTTACATGCACGATTTATGTTACGTACTCTCAAATTCGTTAGAAGTGCTCAGTGTGTCGCGTCGAACATGTCAATTCTTTTGTTTAAATCTCGCGACGATGTATCCCGATATCGCAGGGGTAGATCGGAAGTAGAGCCTCGGGGAGGGAAAATCTTGAGCTAGCGATATAGCTACAGTAGGATTGACGTAATGGAATAGAGCGAAACAGAATGGAATATAGGCGCGATCCTCGGGCCATTCGCTGCGCGACTCTAATCATCCAGTAAGGTCACGTAACTACGACTATGTCGAGACGTATATAGGGTAGGTAGGAGCGAGGCGATACTTACGAGTTCTCCGTTGAGCCTCCACGTAACCTCGGGGGCGGGCCGGGATTTGCCTGAGGTGCAGTTCGCTCGTAGCATCTCGCCCATTGCTATGCGCTCCTTCTCGGTACGAATCACAGGATCCGTTTTTGGGGCGTCTAAGGCATAATAATTATGTCGTTTAGCACATGCGACTGCTGCCATGGCACTAACTCGACACCTGGCGACACGCCAACGGCGTCGGGGGCGTCACAGAAACACTTGAACAACGACCTCGTCATGCTTGGTACTGACGAATAAGGCTAGTGTTTCCAACGTGTCCCTCGACGCCGCTGCTACGTATTTTGTTTAATAATTTGTAATCTGCGTCACGTCGTGATATTTTCACGAAAGCTCTGCATTTGCTTACTTAGGATATCGTACATGAATTTTTCTTTCGCGCAGGAACAGCTGGGTTTAATAGTTGACATAATTTTTTTTTTTTTTTTTTAAACGTAATTCTTACGGAAGATTGTATAAACAAGTTATGATAATTCAATTTTCTGCTGTTTAGTTTGAGAATCAAAATTTTTATATTCTTTCGTAATTTACAATTTTCGATAACAACTTGCTGAGGATCTTATTTTTTAATTTAAATCTTTTAAATTGTGTTCCATAAGGCTTTGGGAAATTTGACAAATGTATTTGTATGACATACTTCAAATGAGATAAAAATTCAATCGTGTGTCAAAGAGAATCGCAAGAATGTTGGAATAGGAAGCATAGATTCAGTTTATCTATCGGAAGTGGACGATATATCTTATTGGAGCGTTATAGGGCACATCGATTTTGCTTAAATCCAGTATTACAGCCGATCGTTGATCCCTATATTGTACTTGCGAGATATATCATCGCTTCGAAATCGAGTACCGAGATGAACAGAGAACGCGTGTATATTTCGAACAATCCCGGAACGAGCGATTTATTTTCGACCGGGATAAAAGGTTAAAAAAAAGGGAAAAAAAAAAATATCTACAACCTATACGCACACGTACTTACCGACTACTATCATCTTGGCCCTTTCGATCATGGTGTGGTAGGTAGGGCTGCCTGCGGACACTTCACACTTGTATACCCCAGTAAGTTCCCTGGACACGTTCACCACTGTTACGTCGTGCGAGTTCGATTTAGAGATCTGTAAAACGTGAAGCTTGATATACCGTGTTCCACTTATGTCCCACTCCACTCTCTCCATTTTGATGCGATTCCGCTCCCCTCCTTACGTAGCTAGATTTTCAACGACGGTACACAAGGTTCCGACATTTTTCAGAATAGAGAGATTTGTGCCAATAAAGTTAGGGATGCGTCCAACCGCAATCCTTTAATCCTCCGTCGCTCGAAAAATATTCTGGTGCGCCGGCAATTTTTGCAAATACAAAATTAATTTTGTACGTAAGAATTTATACAAAACTTTAGCGAATATTTACTTTTTAACATATTTCAATGTTGCTCCAATTAAACTTCATGCCTGGCGTTCCCGAGTTGAGAGAAAGTTTGTCGAAAGCAGTGAATAAGATGCAAGTATTCATTATGAATGGTTCACCGCCTCCGGTTAGTTAACGTTCTTTTATTCTTCCTTACGATAAGGATGTCACGGATTACAAAATAGCAAGACGATGGAGAAGTAAATTTTCGTGGAATTGGTTATCAGTCGTGCTTGCACTTAGTTATCCCGTCGCGTCCACTGGTCTGGATAGAAGAAGGAAAACGATAATAAGTATTGATCGTGCATTCGGGCAACTTCGCTAAAAGCGCGGATCCCAGTGAAACTGTCACTGAAGAGTAACGCCCTTCGTGAAGATTCCTTTCAAAACGACATTTCTCGGAATGCTTTTACAGACATTTGAAAAGAGGGAGAGGAAGATCTGACGGTGCTAGATATAGATTACCGCGCGGAAAAGAATTTTTTATTGAAGCATCTTTAAAGGATGTCTTATCACGTTTCAGCTATCTTATAGATAGCCGGAGAACAAAAGACGGAAGTTTCTTGTCTTGCAATATCGATCACGGTGACATATCATTGATTCGAATCACGCGTACGACGTCAAAAATAAGTTAGCAGCGTGGTTTGACTTTCGTATATTACGTACGAATATTTCGCGGAAACGTGCACATTTATTACGAGAAACTTTGCCATCAAAAGTTTTTTTAAAAGCGCTAAAATTTCATGCAAAAACTTTTTACGGAAATAAATACATGCCCGATTTTAGATGAACATAGAATTAAAATGAAGCATAACTTTATAATAGTTCTGAAACAAATATCGATTTAGAAAATGCGCGAGTAATAAGAATACATGTATATTGAATAAGTTACGTATCGAATTTAATTATTCTTGTATAGTCAAACAAACTATCTTGGTAAAATTTTTTTAAATATTATTATACGCGATAAATGGATTTACGTATTATAAAAAAAAAAAAATACTACTTCCTAAAAAAATTGAAATCGACGAGGATTAATTTAACATCTTTTCCTCTTTTTCATTCAATGTCGGCGTAAATCCTCCTTGTATTAAGCATCGATATTGCTTTGCATTTTGTGCCTCTGATCGATTTTACATCCAAACCTTTCCGCGTTTAAATCTGGATCGTGCAATCTGCCTGGGCTCGTTTCTTTTTGCGACACCGCTCTCTTCCTCTTCGCCGGCATTTATATTCATCGCGGTGAGCGTCTCCGCCTTCTTTACAAACTATATCGGATGAGGGGACAGGTCTTTTTCATCGTTCCTTCCGCTTCTGGCATCGGCATGGACGAGATGCTCGATGAAAAATAACATTGAAAAGGGTTGCAGGCCGCGAGTATTCGGATCTGCCGGGGCGGAAACTGCGAGAGACACGCGTTACCCCTTTTATGAAAAGTGTGAGCATGCATCCCATTTTTCAGTCTACGTTCTACATTCTTGATTAAATAAAGTCACACAAGCGATGTTCATACATATACGCAACAAAACAAATTTATGCAAAAAAAACCCGTATTGATTTAAATACCAATGGCAACATACAGATTTCAATTTGTATAATTGTATATTAACTTTACTTATAATATAAATATAAAATACAAACTTGGGTGGGATGAAAAAATTTTAATACATAAAATATTTTTAATAGTAATATTTTCCATTAAATTACATTATTTCTAGATTGAGAAATAAATTCTTTCAAAGCGACAGAATAACTTTCGCAAATATTAATTTTCGCAAATATCGTATTGAATATTCGCTAGCATTGTACCGAAGTAAAATTATGTATGTGTAACTGTACGTATAATATGCTTTAAAAAAAAAAAGATACTCGCGGCAGCAATATTCGAGATTTTATTTCTTGTATTTGTTAAAACTCTACGGGGGTACAAGCGAGCTATTCTCTCTCGATTCATCGATTACATCGCAGTAACAATAGCTCAATACCGTAACATGGTATTACGAACCATAACTCACATGGAACAAATATCGCCTATTCTTATATCGACTGAAAATACTCGGTTAGAGATATACGAGCCAATCGGGATAGACGATAGAAACTTAATCGAATAGTGAAAAATTATTATCCTAAATCTTCGGGCGCACGAGAGAGCGGTGATCGCATCTCACGTACCACGGACGTTTCGTACAAAGCCATTTCTCCTTCGAAGTTTAACTTGGCGATAACGTGGCGATAATCGGCAAGTAGGGTATTGTTAAACGGTCTTATAAAAAGACGAGATTATCGGCGTGGCTGCTACATGGCCGCGGTAAAAGCGACAGGCGATCTCATTGTAACTGCCGCGACATCGGAAGTGAATGATCGCGAGGATGCTCTTCGAAGTCCACTATCGGCTATTCGCCGGCACGAACGCTGTAAATTCTCCCGTATAAAGATTACGCGATCATACTTGCTGTTCTATCTACCGACTTGGAATGCCTTATGCCCTCGTGAAAATGCTCAATCCGACTTCGTATCTGTCTCAGCTCGAACCGAACTTAAATCTCGCGCGACTCCGCTCCGCTCTTACTCCTACGTTCCGCCGTAATTCACCGTGCAGTCGTTCTTCAAATTAATATTCACTCGTTAAGTTGCTCCGAAGAAGTTAGTAATGCATCACACGCGGGACATTAACGGCAGTTTAATGCTTCTAATTCCGCGCTCGAGTCTTTTTCAACTAACGTAATAGATAATCATAATCACGTTCTAAGGTCATATTTGCAAACGTATTCGCGAGACGTGTGAAATGAAAATCTTGTGAAGTAACTTCGGATACGAAGTTCCAGACAGTTGGAAAAATTGAATCCTTACTGTCTCACTTGAAGAAAGAAATCGAGAAGAAATCGTCTTGCTTTTCAGATGAAAGTCTCTGTATCTGTAACGTCGGCGTCACTTTATCGCAGTTTCTCCCGATAAGTTTCTCTTTCCATATCATTTTCTTCTTCTCATCACCTTTGCTTGTCATCGCGTCTACAAATATTCGCAACGCCAGAAGTCATCTGACACTTTTCAAGCGAATTCCACTTTGCCTTTCTACTGTTATTTCAGCCTCGCTTTTTGTTCGTACCGTTCCTTGATCTTTTTTTCATCCACCGTCTTGTTTTTTTTTTTTTCTTTTTTTTTCTCTCTTGTTCTTTTCACCCTCAATAATTCATTTCTACTTTCATACGTTTCGTTCGCTCTCTGCGATGTTTTACCGATTGTCCGATCACGTTTTCTCGCCTCTATCTCCTTTATCCCTCACTTTCGGTCAGCATCATCCGCTATCATCTTTCATATCCCTCTCTACGTGATGCTTTTCCCGCTACTAAACTTTCGGTCCATATTCGCGGTTTATACGACCGCCCTTTTGCCCTAATTATCAGCAGAGCACGTCGCCGATCCCGAGGGTATTTTCCTGTAGGATTTCCTTTGAGTCGTCGGACAAAGGGCAACGGAATAGGAAGCAAAAAGGAAGCCCAGCATTGGACGCTATTAAATGTACGTTACATCAGGGTTATACATGTACGTCTTCCTTACGCGTGCGGTGTTTCACTAAAGAGATATTTATTAGCTAGATTATATTTTAATTTACAAAATTTATTTAAAAAGAAGGAATATAAAAATAATTAGTTGAAGTCTTTAATTAAAGGTATTAATTTTATATCACGTACTGCATAGGAACTACTGATAATAACTTGCGGAAATAAATCTTGCAATTAATTTATATGAATTATGACATAAGGTTTTTTAATTGCGATACAGATCAGATTAAAGCCCTCGCGTGCTTATTAAATCAACGTAAAATATGCGTAGATACATCGTAACGCCCGCAATTTCTAATATGCGTACTCAATAAGTGCATCTAACATTTTTCTTCGACGCGGGCGCGCAAAAGCGTTACACAAACCTACAGGATATTGCTTTCGCGCCGAGTGCTCTCTCTTGCGGAATAGAGGGGGGAGATTCCATTTTCTCGAGCGGTCGGAAAATTTAAGGAGAGTCGTACCTTAAGAGGACGCGAGAAAAAGGGCCGCGAGAACGGGAGGAACGAACGAAGGGGGCAGATTCGCGACGCGATTGCGGCGACGTTGAATCGACGTCCGTAAAACACGGAACTCGCTTGACCCGGGTTCAAGCGTGTTGCGATCGTAGTACATGCCATAAATCAGTCTATCGATTCTTTTCCTCACCCTGCGCCCGCGTGGGGGGAAAACTTTTGCCTTCGTGGTCATACCGGCGGAAAATGGAGGCACCCCGATGCATGGGAGATTAGAAAGAGAGGGATGGGAAAAGAAGGGAAGGATCAGTTGTCCAGGGAGCGGCAAGAAGTTTCGCCCTCGGCAAGAGAGCGCGACCAGATCTCTCTTATCGAATCTACTTGCAGGCTATGTCTTCCGTGGAAAAATAGATTACGGTCGAATCGGGCACGAGTCGCAAAAAGATAGCCGCCGTTTACTCGTGAGCGCAAAAATCGAGCAGGCTTTAGTTCTTATCTCGAGGACTCTTTGAAAGAGAGAGCTCGTTTGATAAATGGATCTAACGGCGCATCGATATGCGCATCTCTCGGGGAATACAATTTATGATACACATCATAAAGCAATAATACAATGCATTGCGATTTAAAAACGCAGCGATTTAGGGTATTTTAAATTTCATCGTGTCAGTCAAAATGTTTTATTGACACTTGAATGTCGGCAATTTTTAATATTATGTCGGAGTAGTTATTAGCTGCAAGCCTTGATTCTTATTTATTATTCCGATGTCGCGTAGAATTTTTTTCGCGAATTTGAAACTGATTTATGGAGCAAATTTCATCCGTAATATAAGTACTAAGATGTTACCGAGATTAGTATAATAAACTTCCACGAAAGTGTTATTAAAGAGATAAGCCTTTTATTGCAAGTTAATTGAGAAGTTGGATGTAATAAAGATAAACCTTACTTGGTGACTCGGTTATATTACCGAGGAACTGGTTATACTCGATATGAAATATGCAAGACAGTAGAATTATCTTACTACTTTCCTTAGTTACTGATTATTTGAACAACTTTTTGCATAAGTTGAGTATACATATAAAAATTTGTTGTACATTTCAATTTTTTACTGCAAGTATAACCAATAACTTGAAAAAAAATATTATAATAAAGAAAATATTATGCAGCCATAAATCGATCGGATAAGCTTTTACATATTTATATTTATTTATAAATTACTCACGTTAACTTGTATCGTAGCCACTTCGTAGACGCGATAGGGCTCCGGCTTACGTTCGGGTACAAAGCGATAAAATTCTTTTTCATTCCAAAACCATTGTATAGAGTACAATGACAGCCCCTCCAGATCGTAATGACATGACAGAGTTACAGTGTCGCCTGATCTCACCATGGGCGGCACGTTTATCTTCAGGTCTTTCAAACCTGTTGCACCTGCAAACAATAGAAAAAAAACATCTTGCTATGAAAGACGTTCGATCGATGCGTGCATGTTAGTATGTCTTGTTTGCGTGTGTGAAGAACGTTTATCGATGTTGAATCAGTAGAAACAACAATTGCAATTAGAATTTGCGAAGTGCACACAATTCATGCATTATTCTATCAATGCATTTACGTACAGCCAATAGACGGGACGCGTTTGATTGATGCGCGCTATCTCTGAATGTGATTTTAGGATTAAACGCCGGTCAGAAAGTGGGACAGCCATAAATAATTCAGGTGAATTTTTCACGTCGCAAATTAAAATTTCACGACGTGATTTAATGTTCCATCGATCGAGCGATTGCAAATCTATTTTGCCACTAATCGACTTTCCATAAGCGATGGGAAAGTATCTAGACAGAAGAATTTTAAACGCCACTTTATGGTAAATATTTGCGAGGAGTTTAAACTTTTTTTTTTTAGTTGCTCCATTTCATTTTTGATTTAAAAGAAAATACTTCCTTAAAATTGTGTATTTAAATGCATGAAGGTAGAAGGATAAAAATGTAAGAATATTTCTTTAAGAGTTATTTGCGTGCCGCTTTCTTGCCGAGCTAAGACTGATATTTCCGTTTGGCCGTGTTTTATTATTCCTTAAGATATTGAGAGAATGGGAGATATATTCTTGGAGAGACGTATCTTCTAAAGATTAAGCCTATACCAATTCCATTTCCATTCCTCTCTCTGTTTCCCGAGATATTTTGCTTTCTAAGCACGTTTCTGTATAGAGAGAAGAGGTTTTAAACTGCAATGTCATTAATTTATTTAGAAAATAAATTAATTTAACATCAGTAATTGCGAATTTATCGAGAAAATAATAGTAAAATGGTTTATCTTGCAAAAGTATAATTTTATTCAATTAGCATAATAGATTACATATCGTCGACGTTTGTTATAGTACTCGATCGAACAATATTTCAACATATTCGACGATACACGCGGATCTCGGAAAAGTAGTATTACATTTTTATATTTATTGTATTATTTCATGAAGATTGTGTACTCTGGGGCAACAAATAATTTCTGACGAGAATTATACTTAATAATGAAAACGGTAAGGAAAGACTCGGTACCTCATATTTCCTTCTCGCGGTTGCGGTGCAGGTTAATTTTAATAGACTGGCTATTTTTTTTCATTTTTACTCGTTTCTCATACACGATAATGAAATGAAACGTAGCGAGAGAGATGAGCTCACGGATGATTGTTAGGAACGGAAAACGCTTTACTCGCACACAGAGCCGTCGCGCGAGCGCTTCCGAGATCTCGACGGCGTCGAAATACGGTTGTCTTTTGGTAATTTCCACTCGAAACCTTTGCGGCCATCGGTCCTCCTGACGTTGCCTTTCGAGTCGAGTCCGGGGCGCGCCGAATTCTATTCCGGTGGAGCGATCAAAGCTAAAAGGCAGTCGGCATCGCCTCTATTACCGTCCAAGAAAGGAAAAGACACAGCTACTCGATCTTCGTGCACGATCCTCCTCTTTGTCCACCTCTCGAGAAACCAATTACAAAGAAGGAAGTGCACTATCGCGCGCCGCGAGAGTTAAATTAATTCGATGTACGTGTTAGTATTGGGCTAAATGCTTTCGATAAACTTTGCCGAGCGCCTCGTAAAGGGTGAGCGTTTGCGGTACAACTTATTCCCGGGTAAACTTTATTCACGCCGTCAAGCTACCCTGGAAGTAGAACTCTGGCGGCCGCAATTCCGTAATTAGTATAATAAATAATCTAGTGCGAGACTGGGAAAGAGACGCGTAGGAACGTTTACATAACGTAGGTGCGCCCCGAATGTAACGCGGAGCGCTTCTTGAAATGGAATAAAAATGCATGAAACGTGCGCGGCATAGGATGCGCTTTCGCGAAATGTGGAAACATAATGCTTTCCCGCGCGGTACCTACGGACCTTAAATGGATTCATAATGTTGCCGGCGGATGATCGTCGGCATTACTGCGCGGCGATTAAGTTAGCGACGCTTTATCTCGTCGTATCTCACGCCCGCTAATCAGATGGAGATTTACGCGGTTCTTAAATGTGGCGTTGCGATATGAATCTAGCGTAATTTACTGCGCAGCGTAGTACAAGTCGGGCGTAATAGAACCTTCTAATTTCCGCGTATCTTTACGTATCATCGTTACTGCACCTTGCGCGAATTGTCGTATACGCCATTTCACTCAACGATCATCGGATCGTCGCTCAAGCAAAGCGCGCTCGCATTTCCGACGTGGGGTTGCATGGGTGAGCAAATGGAAACGCATCTTCGCAAAATAGCCGGGCGTAACGTGCAAACGGTGGAACCTCGCGACGAGACACTTCGCACATGGCGCACGATGGACATTTAGGTGTTCGAGGAAGCGTTCGGCGAGCTGAGCGCTGTTTACTTTCGTTATTAAGCCGGGGAAATACGGGTTAACTGTTACCAAAGAGCCGCAGATCAGTAATTAAGTGCAATAAATAATTCCAAGTCACGGAGCGCGGTACTAAGCTGTGCATAGATAACACTATTGTGCGCTCGATCTTCGTGCTTTTTGAGAGCGTAACGGGAACGTAATTTCATGAAAGAGTAGAGGAGATAACATGCAAATGTTGCGACGTCTCGTTTCGTAAAACGCTCTCGATACCGTAGCAATTTATTGTCCGTAAAAAGGCGGAGAGGCGCGTATACAAATATACGTAAGAGCCGTATCACATTCAAGTGTAGGCAGATAACTAGATTGATTCATATACCGGCGAAGTCGACTCGACTTGTCACAAATACGATGCCATTTTTCTTCCTTCTTTCCTTCCACCGTTTTCAGAAAGAGAGAGACAGAGTATTTTTACGATATTACGCTTTTTCCCCCACCTCCCTCTCTCTCTCAAAAAAAGTTCCGCTTTAATTAACGTCAAACAGAACTATAAAACATTTTTATTACTACGGGGTTCATCTTCTTGATGGCTTGCTTTTTTGCAAATACTTACTAATAGCTGAACTATTTTTTTTTTAAATAAGAAATAATTACTTGATGATTCACGGTGATAAATTATTTGCAAGATATGTGCTATATATTTTTTTTACGATACGTATCGTTTTATTAGATTATTTATATTATACAGAGCGAACGCTGTTAAAGCACTTTGCGGAGCGTAACTACTTTTCCAAGCAAAAATTTCAATGTCTTTTTGTTATTCGCGTATTACGATTTTACGTCACGCTGCTTGCGGTGCTCCGTGACATCGTATCGGAACACGATAGTCCCGGCTTAATTACTATATTCCCAATAAGCGTTTGCAAAACCTGCGCTCGCTTTGCTTAACGAACACCGCATAAAAGAAAACAAGCATTTCTCTCCCGATGTCCGTGTTGATTACAAAATAACGGGCTTTATTGGCTATTACAACGATCGCAGGCCAGGGCTTCGCATCTCGGCGCTTGCCGCGGCCGGGACGCGATCCAGACATAAAATACAAATGAAACTCGCGCGTGAACAGCTACGATTGCCGATACCTATACGTTACACGCAAACAAGATACTACCAGTGCTCGCCGGGGAACACCCCTCGCAGAAAATCGATGATAATCCCGATGCAGATCAGCGATACGTTCCGTTCGTAACGCAGCGGCTGGGATTTTGCCATTTTTATCACATACGCGTTTACCAGGTCGCCGCGTCGTAAACGTCGAGGTTTCTCGCGTGCGATTTATTCTCAATATATTCGCAGGTCGTAATAATGCGTCGTTAGCGCGACTGGTCTTGCTGAACGATGGCTCAAATCGTTAGACAACTTTGGCGAACAATTTAATGGTTGTTACCGAACGGTTACGCCTGTGCGTTGTGCCGAAGTTCATTTCACGTGTAATATTACAAGCCGTGTAAAGTTGAGCGCTGTAGCAAAGTGAAAATTATTCAATATGTATCGCTTCACGATGTTCGCAATTAACGCGTCGAATATGAGGTATTTCGAGGAATATATTAAACGTTTTTTTTTTAATTTTCTTTTTTTTACCCTTTTTTTTTATGACGAGGGCATACAACGCGAGCAATTTTGCACAGAGATATCATGTTTAGTGACAGACTCCATTCATTTAATCTCAATGTTCCCGTAATGGCGGATGTTACGTACGACTGGACAGTTCCGCAGGCTAGGTAAATAGGTACGGGACAAATGCGGATCGACGAATTTGAATCGGCGCGGTTCGATGAACGTAAATGGTCGAAGGGGTCGAATACTTTCCGCGCCGGTTTATGAAAAAAGCAATTGAATGTTGGGCGCGTGTGCGTACGCGCGTGATCATGTTACCCAAGAGCATTCATCATTTTTCCACGACCGGACGTGATATACGGGGGTCGATATAAAGGGGATGACTCGGCCGTCAAGTGCGTTGCTATTTTTATTCGCCGCTTTTATTTCAAGCTTCCGCCCGAAGATAGGTCTTCGGGGAATACGATGACGGTAGATAGGAAAAGAATATAGAGAAGATATTCGTACGTGAATATTTCCTGTGTGGTTTCATTTACGACTAATAAAAACGTATTTCCGTGCCGTCGACCGTAATAATGTAGTCATAGTTAGTAATAATAATGCAGTTATATTTTGCAACTCGAGATTGTTACCACGTTCGTCATCGGGCATCTCCCCAGTATCAAAAATTATGCAGAATTTATAGTCTATCGTGGGATGCTTTAAAGCTTCGCAAAAAATTCCCAACCCGTTTAATGAACAAAATCTATCTACATATCAATATATCGTAAATGTATCGCGCAATTTTCGAAGACATTTAAGTATGAGCACACTAATTAGATGGGCAATTATTGAAGTTGATTGGGGATAGCGGTGGCACGAGCTAATAATGAATAAACGATAAGCGGCTCGTTATTGATTTCGTCACGATTGAAGTAATTTCGTGATGCTGCAGCATGACATTTTTGTCAATTAATTACCAGAATAAAAAAAATTATGGATTATAACATGTCAATTTTGAATCTAGTATTATCATGTAAATTGATCGACAGCTTGTTACCAAAGCAGTTGTTTGTTCCCGGAGTAATCTAATTGTAAAAAAAAAAAAAAGAAAAAATGTATTGCTCGATAAATTCATATAAAATACGTTTGAAATTACTTCGATGAAATATGTCATAAAATTTTTTTTTCTTATTTCTTCTTTTTTTATGTTACACAATTTTTTTAACTGCGAAAATTCCGATACGTGTTTCAATTTTTATTTGATCGTTACCGACATTGTCACAGGCATTTTTATACCGTTATTGGGGCGCTTGTGAAACTTTGTACTCAAAGTTACATTTGTGCGGCTTCCATTATCATTTTCACCAAACAAATTCGTGCAGCGGAAACGCGTTATACGGAATTTAGAGACGCGAGAATGAGCATAGGTATTCCATGCCAGCTCTTCCTCCTCTCTCCCTGTCTCTCTCTCTCTCTCTCTCGTTTCAATTCGGGAAAATGTCATTAATATGTAAGCACCGACATCAGATTACCAGCGGAACCGGGCACGCGAATTTCGTTATTGGTAATGAGAAACTCGTGTGTCGCATGGGAAATTTGGGAAGCGCATATTTTACGTTGATATACCGCAGAACTGTTAATGTCATAAAGTACTCTTTTCAGTAATGAACCCTAGATTTTGCGAATTACTCATTAATAAGGAAGAACTTTCGTAAATTCGCGTATTGTTAGTAATTCCAATTTAATATATATTAAAAGATTTATTTATGGTGTGTAAATTTTCGCAATTTACGATAATTTCAGCTCGCGTATCGAATGATAATTTTATTATTCAAATATTACTTTGTTGGTTGTCATATCATCCCGCAGCGTTGATGAAAATTTTTGATTAAAAGTTACATTAATGAATATTTATTAACGAATTTTGTTATTCATTATTTCACAGTAATTAAGCATAGATTTTTGTGCGAACATAAACGTGTCAATTTTAGATAGATAGATGACAAAATGCATTCTCTAAGTACAAATTTCGCGCAACAGTTATAACACGTTTAGTGGTTTAATTCTCGAATATCTAAATTTAAATTGACAAATATATTTTAAGCGGAATATATGCTGGACATTTATTTATTTGAGAACAAATTCAAACGTGTGGCAATAATTGGATAAACGTCCCCTACTTTGCCGTACATAAAATAATCCTAATTGGATTTCCGTAAAGATTACAATTAGATAATACAGTTTACATACATTAACATTTAACTTGTAGGTAATCTACTTTATAGCTATCCCTCTGGTTTATTTACTTAATTCCTAATCCGGACTTCCGTTTTTTTTTTGTTCGTCAATTTTATTAAAGCAAGCAAATATTTTCGTAATAGCAATACTTGGAAATTATATCACTTCAACTGTACGTCGTTAACTGCGTAACGATAAATCCGTGCAAACTACGTTGATCATACAAATGCCGGCGATCGTTGCAATTTCGCTTAATTGCACCTATACCGAGATTGCAAGCTGTAAAATAGCATAGCATAATCACAGGCTAGATCGGATCGTGACGTCAGTAGTATTGTTTCTACGCGCTTTAAAGGCCTTCCAATCGGCGCTTGCACTAGAAATTTGTGGTGCCAGGTAAGCCTTAAACTTAGAGGATAGAATTTAGCCCAGACTATCGCAGATGTGCGGGATTACTGCGTGGAAACCATACACGTTCCATTTTAACGTTGTGTACCACAACAAGCGAGCGTCATTGCGTTGATTTCGAACAGATTTTCCTTCACCCATTTCAATAAACACAAGTGCATTTTGTGAGAGTCACATATAAAATATATATTAATTTAAATAGAGTAAAATTTATCAAAATTGATAATTAAAATAAAAAAAAAACCTATGATACAAAAAAATTATATTTTTATATTGAAAAATTGTCTCTGCGATGTAATAAAATAGACGTTACTTTCATTGCTTTCTGAAATATGTATTTTTAATATTAGAAAATATTGCTCTCAAACCGATTCAGTACGTTATGCGCTATAAAATGTCGTTTGATTACCATAATGGTCTCGAGAGAAGTTGTTTCCGAGTTACATCTCTTCTATTACGTGTCTATTCCTCTTATATTTCTATTGCGAGTCAAGTATTACGCTCACAGTCAGAATATCTGAAATGAGACCGCACGTTTATCTACCTTGTTAGAATTCTCAACGTTAAGTTCACCACGCAATGGACGGTGATCCGCGAATGATGCAAAATCAATTTTTCTTTTTTTTTCTTTTTTTTGCGTGGAGCAGAAAAAGTATTCGAAAGTATCCCTCGTCTTTATCACGGAAAAGTTTCTTCGGCGCTCGACTTCGTCGAGTGCTAGAAAATTCATTGAGCACTTCCGTTGAAGCCACACCAAGATAGTTCTGTTATGTAAGGCAGCACACCTCCATACAAACTGTCTTTCATACAACTTATCGCTACTGAGAATCTCATGTAAAATTCATTCGATTCTTATATTGATCGAATTTCTTAAATTCTTGATGCATACTTTAATAAGAAGCTCTCGCAAATTATCACTAGAATAGTATGATTTAAAATTCTACTTCCCCGCCGAGCCGAATGCAAGAAAGTTTTCGGGCTCATGAAAATAACATTCTGCCAATAAAGTTCGCGCTGTCGCAGACTATTTCTGAAACGCGCTTGTTCTTATTGCAATAAATGTCGATAAGCGTGCTCAACCAGATTATAGGAAATATTTACTTTTATATTAAAATGTATTTCTGATATATATAAATTGTCTTATTCCTTGAAAGATATTTTTCTGGATTGCAAAAATTGAAATGTAAAATTTAAGACGTCGAGAACTGTCATCGACTTGAAATGATCAATGTCGGAGGTAGTTCGGAAGAACCGTTTCTTTCTGCGAGGCGAAGTCCTTCGGCGCTTAACTTTTCTTTTTCGCGGATTGAATCCTCAGGATCTGACGAAAGCAGAGCGCATCGAGTACGCTTTTCGCTTTGAGAATCGTTTCTTTCTCTGTTGGATAGTAATCGGCGCGACACTCATCTTTCATCTTCTCACATCATCGAGCTAATTAATAATTCTCTACTAAACGTCACGTTAGCGCGACTTCTGCGCGTAATAAATTATTTTTAAATAGCTTGAGTTATCATTAATATTTTCAGTTTTTAATCTCGTTAAGAATTAAATTGATTCAGTCGTTACGTTGCCGATAACAATAATCATTGTTTCGTTAAATTCAATAGCTCAGAGATGTTAGATGACATATCGATTTCGTTGCTTCTGCGTCACGTGCAGGTGCATTTGATGCGAAACATGACTGTCTCTTGAAATTATCCCTTTCACGATTTTTCTACAAAAATGCATCTTTTTTTTTTTCACTCCCTTTCGTAAGCTTCTAACGACGCCATTATTCTTCATGACGTAGCTTAAAATACCACTCCGTTGCTGCAGCAAGTGCAGCAATGTCCTCGGGCGGTTGTGTTCAGAAAGATTTCTGTTCGAGGCAAATGTGCATTTACACCGGCTGCGGCATTAAATATACCGCTGGCAAGAGCGATCACCTACCGGTCTCTTCTTTTCCTTGCTTTTTTTCTTTCTTCGTAGACTATTTCAGACATAATCCTTAAGCAAAAGTTTCACAGCTACAAACTGTGAAATTGTTAAATAACACGTATTCCCATGACAATTTTTTTATAGTGAAACGCACAACGTTAGGTACTTTACTTTTTTATATGCAATTAACGATTATTAGTTTGGGGATTAAATTTGAATGATTTGTAAGCTTTTATGTTTAAATTCCTTATATGTACGGAATAAATAGCTAGAAAGAATTTCATGCATTTTAAAGAATTACGCGTATCAAATTGCTTTTTGTAAACAATTTAACAATTATCAAAAGAAAAAGCAGAGTTATCTTTTTAATTGCTAATAAACATGTGATCTACTCTTTGCGCGTAAATGTTTTAAGCGAAACTCCGAGCTTTCTTTATTTCTTTAAGGTTCTCAATCTCAGTAATAAGTATTTAACAAAGCAGATTCATAAAAGAGTAGTACTTGGCAAAGAAAAATAAAATATTAACAGACAATGAGGAAAATGCACTGAGCGCAACGGAATTCTTTCTAGAAAAAGGAAGGCTCGTTTTCTCATCACTCCGTGTGGACAAATGAAAAATTCAATTGTCCATCCTTTCTTATATGATAACGCGGAAATACAATCTTCTTTTGCGACTTTCTTATACCGGCGACATACATTTTTCGAAATCAGTCTCGCTGAAAGATCTCGTGTGGCTTGCCCTATTGTAATGCAGAAGCCATTTCACAAAGTAAGAGTGCAGGCGAAACGAAGTCACCTCACCGCAATATATCTATCTTGAGCCTTATATCTGGCTACGTACTTCCAATCGATAAAATAGATTGACAATATGGCATTTTTCTCAAAGCTATCAACCTTTCGATATACGGCACTTCGCGAAAGTGCAAAATTTGATTCATACGTTGATTCGATATTAAAAGAGCAGACGTTTCGAGCCGAGACTTCTCTGATCTAAACATTAATACGCTATCAAAAATGCCAAAATTTAATTTGCGAGCTTTTTACTATACGGCACTTCGCGAAAGTGCGGAATTTGATTCGTACGTTGATTCGATATTAAATGAACAGACGTTTCGAACCGAAGACTTTTCTGATTTGAAGACTAATACTCTGTCGAAAATGCCACGATTTAATTTCGCAAGCCGCAAGCTAGATTTTATAAACGTGAGTTTTTATCTTTATTGCAGTTATCGTAGGAAGAAAACAAAATGCTTGCGTTTCGCAAAAGAGTACTTCGAAACGTGTGCTGCTAGTCGCGAAAACGACTTGCTCTGCAGAATCTGAAAATGCAGCCGATCATTGCGCAACTTCTAACATCCGGCGTTGAATTTAAAAGCGCTTCAGAATTTAATGCCGGGGGTCCTCGGCAAGCACCGGTATAACCCGGCTTTAGCTTAGCACACACTAAAGCTATACATTTATTTATCTCCCCCCAAAGTTTCGCGCGTGCATCGTAGCCCGGCCGTGCTATAGGGCTTTATTAACAGCAGTCCATAGATATCCGACTGCCACGCGTACTAACTTAGGCGAATCCCACGGACGTGTTCGCGTTAGCATAAATATCCGATTTTCCCCGGTGCCGGCGTATAGGAACAACCGAGAAAGATTGCTACACCACACCGTTGCGCCGCCGGTGTGTATCCGATAAATTCACCCCCATCGCTATCCCGTGCCCGGGATCGCGGGCGTTCATTCAATAAATCAAAGTGGGCCGACAATTTCATCGGGCGGTCTCTAACGAAATAAGATTAACGACATTTTCGGCGGCACGCGGTAACGCCATCCCGCAAAGTCAACAGAACCATTTCGCTGACATTTCTCCGTCGAGGGAGAATCTTTGGATCTTCGAAGAAACTTGCCCGTTCGTGCCAAGTACCGTCTGAGTGTCTCGGGGCGTCTCCGGTGAAATTTCATCGTGGTTATCGGGCATTCTCTATTTTCCATCCGCTCGCTTAATGCCGCCCGGCTCCGTTTCCCTCGCTTCGTTTCGCCCGCGGGTGGAAAACAGACGGCCGTGTCCATCGCGCCTTCTCTCCCCTTTTTCTATTCCGTCCCTCCAATACCACCCCTACTATTTCTAGTGGCAATAAACGTCGTTTAATCAGGTTAAGAGGAAACGTTGGAGTCTCGCCAGCAATATACATTCATCGTGGAAAAATCGTAGAGTCTTAAAAGGAACGTGCATTGAACGTTCTAGAAATAAAACAAGAAGAATTGTTCGATGCCAAAACGTCAGTCGATATAAGTTTTTCGTAGCGTCACGGTGAATTAAATTCAGTGGAGACGCAACAAAAAGCTTTTCTTAGCTTTCAGAAAAATTCCATAAGTTTATATTGTTGCAGGATTAATTGCGAATGTCTTTGATATCAAGCGTTAACGAATCATTAACGATCTCGCGATAAATTAAAATTTCTTTTTTTTTTTCTCTCTCTTTTTTAATCAAGCAAAGTAAAATTGTACGTCCATATTGCGCGGTGCGTATTCAGTTTTACATATCCGATATAAAGAGGTTGTTTATCTCGCTGTAGAGGTTTGTGCGAATTTGATTTAAGAGAGGTGCATAAAAGAACGCGGAGTGCTCACGGATAGTGCAGCTTATGCTATTCATCCTATCGTATTTCGCCTTCCACACGCGTTTGCAATCGAGCGGCAAAGATGTAACGCTCGGAGTGTTTGGTATTGGCAGTTCGTTCTCAACATCAGGCTGCGCTATATGTATAGCATCCTCTCTGCAAATGCATCGGCAATCACTCGGGCGGGATCGGCGTTTGCACCTTCAGATTGGATCCTCGTTGTATTAACGGAAATTTCAGCGACCAAATGCCGATCGATTCGGTGCGTTGCTGACACGTTTAGTTTCTGGCATTATAATTTCTAGTACGCAACAATTGAGCGATAATATCCAATTGTTGTTTCAGAAAAACATTTCCCTTGTTAATTACATTTTCTCCAATTATTTATGTACTTATATCGTTATTTAATTTTATATACGCGCGGAGTTTTATTTTTACTTAAACCTGTAATATGTCTCCGACGTGATTCATCTTTGAGAAAATATAAGGCCAATCGAACTCGAGCAATCTCCGTTGAAAAATTTTTCGGAAGTAGTACCCTAGAGAAATTTTTCCAAACGAGATTGTTCCGTGACGGAATCACGTAGAGCGAAAAGGACGGACAGGTGAGGTCGCGTCGATTTTCTGCCACGTCGACAAACGTCGAATTGAACTTTTACATCGACATCGGTCCTCGTTGGAAATACAATCTAGTTGCCGAATTCCGAATCTCTACGACACTAGCTATGATTAAATTAGCAACGGTGTTAGATACAGTCCAGATCTTAATCCTCGAAGTAGAACATCATCAAGCCTAAGTAAATATAGCTGTGCTCGACACATCTGTATCAGTGATAGACGTATATACGACGGTATATTGACTAAACAAACTTGTTTGTTCTGCCTCCGTGACAGAAAATCATTCGCATTCAATCATTATATGTTAAAATAAAAAGCTGTGATATTACTTTTGCCATTAGAGGGAATATCTATTGGTTCCGAAGAAAAGAAAATAAAATTCAATAAAGTGACGGCTGTTATAAAATACACACATGTCAATTGAGAATTTCTGACAGATTCAAAGCCGCCGTCATTTGAAAGGGAAATAATAATGTTCTCCAATCGTTTGCATGGTTTCCAAACCGATTTTTTAACGTATAGATCGCTTTAATCGGCTTAGCCGATTGGATGTTATCGAGAATACACACATATGCTACCATTCACAGTCTTTTATATTTTTGCATGAAACATCAAGATTTAAAGTGCTTTTCGATATTTGTAATAGCTTTGAAGATATTCTTTTTCAAAACCATATACATACCAGACTTTTCGCATTAACATTTGAACAGTAAAAAAATTTTAAACGTAATTTATATATTTTATAATTTGCAAATTTTTCGTGAGTTTGTACTTAGATATACATATATGTATGCATTGATAACATCCTCGTGTACAAAGCTACATTTCATAATTTTGTAGATAATTTTAAAATATATAAAAAAAATAGAAGAAAATATTCTTTACTAAATTTTCTTTTCAAAATTAAACGTAACTACACAAGCGACATGATCATTTGAGGTTGACGATAAAAGAAAAAATAATTTTTATTAAATTAACGTAATACGTACATCACTGACGAACGCTTAAATATATATCCAGTCGGTGAAACGTGCTAAAGCATTATCCAACTGATTTTCCTTTTTAGTGAAAGGAAGGTAATCATTTTTTTTTTCTATGGGAATCACCAGAGCTTTCCGTATCGCTTTCTGTATGAACGAACATCTTTATTCGCGTGCTAGCTTGCCTTTATCCTATGGAATCTCTTACTTTGCAAGAATATTTCTTCCTCTTTACCCCCCCCCCTTTTTTTTTATCCTGCCGTCCTCCTACGACAGCAGATTCGTCGTGCACGTTCACGCAGGAGGATTTAAACATAGCAACGCCGTTTCGCTCGCGATAGAAATTTACCTTGCGGAAATGGTCGATCGATTGACTCGAGGGCGACGGAGCTGGCTATAATACTTTATTTGTACTCTCTCTCGTATATCCTTGCGTCGCAGGATTGCTTCCGTTCTCGATGAAATATTGATTTTAAATACGGCACGTATCGCTACGGATTGTTATATTCCACCCGATGCTGCGTAGTCCCACGTTTATTCCGGGTTTCTTCAAACCTCACGGAGTTTTTCCGGCATTCGGTTTACCCGATATACCGCAAGTTCTTTCAATATTTCAAGCATATCAACGAAACGTAATGTATTATAAAAAAAAATTTGTTTTTGAATATTTATAATATTTATTAAGTATTGATAATAACATTTAGAAAATTTATTAATCGCGCAACGGTTAATTTTTTATCTTGTCCATATATTACATATATGTAGATGAACAATTGTGGATATAATGACGTTGGCAATTAGAAACGCCAATTTAATTTGAATATCATTTTCATTTCTGATGAGGTAATGATTGCGTCACCACTTCTGTCTGTGACACGTCCGATGATTGTTTAAAACATATCATACCCATTTCGCACATTTTACGAATATCTCATTTTATGCTTGATAATTAATTGAACGTAAAATTAAACACGGCTCTTCTTTCATTGTAATACATATAAAAGTAAAAGTACGTCGCGTCAACTCAATATTATCAGTATATGCGCGTAATAAATAATCAGTTTGTAGCTTGTAGTTTCAATTACGGCTTTGTAAAATATTTATTGCTTGAAAAGTGTGCGCGTGCATTTGTTACTACTTATAATTTTTTTGGCCGCGGCACACGCCGGCCAAACTTTTTGACCGCCGGCGTGTCTCGATGTACTGCACACGTAAGTCTGAGCAGTCGCTGAATAAGCGGATAATAGCAACGTCAGCGACAAAGCAGCTCGAATTAAGCCGTGGGAGCGCTTCCGGCCGAATAAACGGCGAGGTAATCACCGCGTCGTCTGGCCTGTCAGTGACGTACTCCACGGTTACGCCAGTTGAACGTTATAATTACCGTGAAGGGGAAGAGCCACGTTTTCAACACGACGGTCAGACAGAATCGAGATAGCGCAGGTACCGAGGTCGCTTGTAAAGTCAGACGGCTCAGACAGGTCAAAGGAGGAGGCGAAAGAGTCACTATTTTATTATCAGACGCAATGATTGTCAATACCGGTAAAGGTGGCGCGGCGCCTATCACTTTATGGAAATCGAGACGTAGGAGTCCCCGCGATCGTATTACTTTCGGTTTAAGTGATCCTTCGATATTTGCCACACTCGAAGAAATCACTTGAAGATTACATTTTCATTATCCCACGAATTCAAGGGAAAAACATTCTCTCGCATTCCTCCTCGCGTTTTCTCAATACGTTTAAGTAATTGAAACTCATAATGCTTCTTGTTCGACGATAGTATCTCGATTCTGTTTCATTACAATTTGAAAGTGACAAAAGGAAAATGTTTGTTGCCTATAACATCTTTAAGCAATTGCTTCAGTTTCGAAACGATCCTTGTGAAATAACTAGGCGCGCTCTCGCGTTATTTGAAATTTAGACGCTCAAATTTTGCTAGAATTATACTTTTATGTCTTCCGAGGGTATTCCTTTGATCAAAGAAAATGTGTTTCAATTCGCGGAATGGCATTTTTAGATTAAGATAAGAGATCCAATTATGGCTTTTAAAGTCAGGTTGTTACGAGCGGATTCGAATTTCAGTGCTAAACAGCGACATTTAACACAAATTTTGGGATGCGAATGTATGCTGTTATAGCAGGCGATAGCATCTATGATGCGGCGTCGGCCTGGCCATCCAATCACTTCCACAATAAGTGTATAACAAGCTCGGGCGATATAAATTGCCGGAGGTCAGGAAGTGCTCTCGTTTCAAGATTGTCCTGTGTCGTTCTGCGGAAATTGAGTATAGGATAGAGGTTGCCACAGCTAGGTTTCGTATTTCGATCGTGCCCTTGTCGATTCCCTTGATCGCCTAATTAGACAGTACACATTGTACCGTCGCACCTATTATACAAGCACTTTCGCGTACTGTGCAAAGAATTTCTAAAATAGATTTATATTAACGCTCGTTTAAAATACATCGAGTTAAATATTAAATAAAAATAACGACGAGTAGGACGCAATTTTTAATAATTAATATTGATAATAATCCTTTATTACACATAATATTATTACGCGATAAAGCTGTAAATGTGTACGATAAATATTCATGAATATTGAGAAGACTTTATGATTCTGTAGTTGAGGGTTAATGAACTCTGGAGGTTAATGAACTTACGGTTCAAAGGATTCACACGCTAATCAGCAACATATTGATAATGTAAACTTTCCCGTAAGCGTAAATGAGTTACCGAATGTCCGTATAATGCGATTCACTTTATGTCCACATTACCTACGTAACAGAAATCATTAATGTAGGACCTCGAGCAACCAAATGACGTTTAATAGTCGGTAGTAAAGAACGCATTAATGACTCCCGTATACTTTTAGTAACATAAAGCGTCACTACGTGTGTCTGAAATTATATGTTGTTAACTGAAGCAAGTCTTTTAACAAAGAATGCTTATTATCTACATAAAAATGCAAGCAATTTGGAATATTAAGCTGCATTCTGCGGCTCTTTGAGTGGTTAAGCATAAGAACATTCTTAAGGTCGAAGAAAGCGTTGTGTTCTTCCAAAATTGCAGGTGTAACTTATAATTTATTTTACCTTCTATTAAAAATAAGAAAATTTTCTTTTGCAATCGATACGCATATGTAGAGGCGTTTATTAATATTTTAGGTAGTATTTCGGTAAATTTAACGTACCTAAGTGTACCAGGGTATAATATAGTACAATCGCACTTTATTATTCGCTGCTATGATTATGTTTCCCACGGGAACAAACTTTTGTAAACTTCTGAAAATATTGCGGGTTAATTTTGAAATATAAGCCCAGCACGGTATAACGCTATGATAGGACACCGCCCTGTCGGCTGCTGCATGAAGTCATCCGGTCTCCCGGTCAACGGAAAGTTTATGGGTATCATAAAAGGGAAGGAAAAACTCGAATTTCTGTGCGGTCAGCGGGACTTCTGATTGAACGAGGCGTGAAAAACGCGCGTATTTTGGTCACGAGTTACTTTTTGCTCGCGTATATAAAGATCAATGAGACACGAACAAAATGGGCATCGGGGCAATACTCGAAAAATTCCTCCAATAAGAAGGTAACGTCGACTGATAAATCATAAAATTTTTGCCTGACACATCGTCCGTGCATATAATCGTAAATTACGAAATATCTTTTGCAAAATGTGTTTAAAATTTTTTTACATTTTTAACGGTGCATTTTGCGAGAATTTATTCTGTAATTTTTAAGTACATTATACACTAATGTAATAATCAACGTTAATTTTCTACCACATTCAATTTGTATTACATTTCTCATCAATATCGGTACTGTAATGTATGATATTGTAAAATCTATGGTCTGGAAAGCGCAATACTAATCGATACATTTGAACACGCAATTATCACTCCCTTGGCGCAGAAAATTTTGTTTTGCATTAATATGTTGTGCGTTTTGGTGCAAACGATGCATTACATGAAACGTTCGTACGCCCGGCAATTTGTACGCGATTATTACCGTCCTTTCCTCGAGAAAATTAGCAGTGAAAACGATTGCGTGTAGTCGGACGGGAGGGAATAAATGTACGATTGAATCGTCGGCATCTCACCTTCCGCCGCTGCGCGAGATACTTATACGACGCTTCTGAATAATGCACGAACACCGGTACCGGGAACAACCGGCGCGGTAATTACCGTCGTTCCATTGAAAAGAAGCTGGCTTGATCATAATTTTGTCATTAATTGCTGGCGAGACGGCGGAGATAAAAGATCGAATGCGGTGCGGTCCGAAGGAAGGAATTTATAAGAAGCGAGGGCTGAAAAGAAAAAAAAAGAAAGGGATCGCGATGGGAGAGGGCGAGTAACTCGCGTAGGAACCTTCTGCAGATATTGCGTTTTTATAAAGCGCACGCTTTCCTTCTTCCGTCTTTCTTTCATCTCGTTTCTATCTCGTTTCTTTGTCTCCTTCCCTTCCCTGTCGATTCGACGGCGGCGTCTCGACGCGGCCAAAGTGGCCGCTAACGACGATAGCTTTATCGCGAAAAATAGACCCGTGGAAAGCTGAAACCAGCCACGTTCCGTCCGTCAGAGGTAAAAGCTAACGCCCCGGAATGTACAACGTTTTCTCTGAGTGCGCTCCAACGGAGCTCTCCCAGGCGAAGTTAACAGAAGAGCTCGTTGCTGCGAGCTCACAGACGCAGCGCGGAAAACACTTGAAAAATACTCGATAGCTGCGATATCGTTGGAAATTGGGCCCGTTCGAATTGATTTTATCGCATCGCCGGCAAGCGCCGGTGAAATATTTCGCTGAAAAAGGGGATGTAACTTTGCTGCCTCCTGCTTGTTGCAGCGTTTTCCGTTTCAACTTTATCAGAGACGGCGATTTCTTTCGGAATGCACTTGTTGACCTCGCGTATTATTCCGTTAACGCGCCAGACCTGATTAGACGGTATTTGCGATGAATGGGTGTACGCACTAATTGCGCAGTGTTTGCATGACATCACGCGCATTTACGTAAGCGGTGTATATCGCTGCGGTAACGAGCAAACGCGAACTGTACGTTTGTACTTTGAAAGGTAGCGCAGTTTCAAAACAGTCAGACGGACGGCGACCCTCTTAATTTCTGTCTTAAACCCACCCATCCGATACAGGTTTTCCTACCTTTCCGTTTGCGCTGCAAAACGAAGGGCAAATGAAGCTCTTTCCACGTTCACGAGTCTAATTACGAGTACTTTCCTCTTGCGCCAGACTAGTCTCCGTCTCGGTTAAAATTACGGTGTCTCCCAAGAACTAACATAATTAGCAATCAGCGCTCGTTTTGATTCTGAGTTGCATTTCTGTTTAACAGTGGATGTATAAGAATTCGTATAAACGTTAGCCTGTGTAAAAATAGGCGCGAACACCATTGACGTGGTACTGTTGATATATGTATTTGAGTTGTTAAGATTTTACAGACATATGCTCTCTTTCTCTCTTTTTTTTTTTTTTTTTTTTTTAATTAAATTAGTTTGCATAAAAAAAACAGAATGCTACACTTGCATACCTTTTAAAATTATTTGCACGTGAAGAGAAATACAATTTATTTTGTTTACATTATTTGATATTAATTAAATATTGATTATAATTATTTTTATTTAATGTAATGAGAGGTGTAACGTAACGCGTAACGCTTTAACAGTTTAACCACGATGCTCATTTCCTGCACACAACTAAGTTGATTATGAACTTGTGTAGTTCTTGATTATGATAATTAATTCACTTACAACACAGAATAGTGGTTTCTATGTAGAGGAGTAATAAAGCCTCGTTGCACCGAGCAAGAACAGTAGTTGCGTCGCAGTTTCCGTTTTTGTGCAATTATCAATCTAGTTTTGCGAAAGTTCCTATGATTATATTAATATCTACATTTACACAAAAAGAAAATATATTTTTCGGTAGTCCGAATTATTTTTGAATTGCTAACTTTAGATAGAAATTCATTCATCGATTGCAATAAAAATATATAATATATATATATATAGATATTTTTTAAATATCTTTTTATTATGATTAAAAAATATTTGCGATTATTCAAAAATTCCCATTTGAAAGCGGATTAAGACAAATCTTTAATTCTTTTCTTACCCACGGGAATAAAAGGGAGAAAAGAAGGAAGACAGCTCATTTTGCATCCACAGACTCAATTACCGCTCGTCGTATCGCTTGGAACAAGAGATGACTGGATAATTGGACATGTACATACGAAATCCAATGCATCTTGCGCATATTTAATTACATTTTATCATCAGTCATGTGATGATATTTTACTTAAAATTATCTCGACGACATTGTTGTTATGAAGTAACATTTTTAACGATAAAGAATGAAAATTATTTTAATATTTATATAATAACGATAATATTTTTTGATAATAGAATATTAATTATAATTTGATGCTGCTCTGGCATATCGGGTTTTATTATCAGTTATTATAAAGAGGAAAAGTTTATAGAACGTCAACTTGTGTTCCTCGTCAGAATGATTTGAAATGATTTAATTTGATTTTAATTTTTAATTCAATTACGTTTAGCATTCTGGAATTTTTGCAACTAAAAAGCAGTACTTGATATAAAAAAGAAAAAAAAAAAAGATACCACGAAATTTAGCTACGATTAATCTAATCTACGACGTTAGGTTGCAGCACGGAAATCTCTTTTTCCACGAAGATTGAGTTTGGTACAGTAGGAACGGCATGATATAGCATTAGCTGTTGATCGAATCCTATCATTCATTAATTAGTTCACCTCGCGATTCGCCGTCGTAACGACTAATCCCCATTCTCCGAATCGAGCCGGCTTGGCCTATCTACTGGGCACGGGGCGGAAGAAACGAGAGCGAAAGAAAAGCGGAATCGAAGTCGGAAGAAAAAGTGAGAATTAAAATGGTGCGGCCTGGAGATGGATAACGAGTTGGGAACGGGACGGGTTCTTGTTCGAAGGACGATCCTTCCACCTCGTTATCCTTCCTTCGAGTCCCGTGGACATCTTCAAGACGAGGAGCTTGATTTATTTCACTCTTATCTCCCGTTTCTTCCCCCCCTCCTTCACTTTCTCATTGGATTCTGGAATCACTGAGGAAGGATTATCGTCAAGTTAGACGAACAAATCGAAACTTTTAATTTTTAATCTTTTTTTTTTTTCACCGGCGCCAGCTTTCGCATGGCTTTTGTTACTGGAAAATAGACAGCTACCAAATCTGCTTTAACGAGCTTCGAGAAAAATGGAATCGGAAGATAAACGATGCGATAACTTTGCCTCGAAGTAGCGATTAAGTTCACGATAATCTTTCTGCAGCTTGTGTCGCTAATAACAAAGTTTGTACGTCTTTCGAAGGATTTAAGTACCAGACAACGTTTCTTAATGTATTGGCGGCGACAATCGGACGTCCGCACCAGTAGAAATTAAATAACCGCGATGTGATAACTTATTAAAGAATAATTTTTTAATTCTATTTTATATCGAATTATTTGTTATGAATTAATTAATAAACCTACTACTTTAAATAATGCTTAAACACGCTTTGAAATGACGTAATGAACATTTGAAAAGTAATTATATAATTTCAGTAAAATATACGTATAACAATTTTTTAATACAACGTACGAAAGTACTAAATGCATATTTAAATATTTGTTAATTCGGTAATGCTTGAAAGGTGAATCGTGCCGGAATTATAATATCATAGCTCATAAAATCGGAAAACCATTTTGGAAATCGTTTGAAAGCACTATTCCGATAAGATACGATGATCCATTATACGGGTTCCATTTCGCGGAGCGTCGGTTCATATTGATTTTCATGTATTTTCGCGAGAACTATCGTCGTCTCGTCGTTACCACGTCTTATCGTCTCGGGGTTTGCTTCGTCTGGATGGCGAAATAGGATTTGGACTTTAATGCGTTTCCCAGTGGGTACATCCACGAATCGGCAGTCACGAATTTCGACGCAGCATTACCGCTACAGCAACAGAATTTCTCTCTTGCAATAAAATCATCCGTGAAATATTTACACAACTCATGTTTGCAGTGCGGTCAGAATTTTCCCGGTACAATGTATCAACTGACACCGATGATTACATCAGTGTCGCCGTTAACACAATATGTATCAATTCTCAGTCATTATTTATGACACGAGCATGTTAATTTTTATATTTCACGCTTCGATCGACAGAATAATTTTTTTTATACGAACTTTTGTACTATATGTTTATTCAGAAAATTTGAAACAAGCCAACGTTCGATTTTAAGATAATTCGATATTTTTTTATGACTTAAAAAAATCTTATCTGTATAATACGTACGACTCTGGGGTAGAAATTTTGAGCTGTGTAACAAATGTCTGCTTCTTATGAAATTTTCTTGCCACAAAAATCGACAAATACATTGGAAAGCCCCATAGTTGGAAAAAGATATGACAGTGTCGTGAAAGACTTTTCCTTATAATCTTTTATCTTTGCCGGCAAAGAAGAAATAGAATTTTCATTGATCCCGGCAGCAGACCTTTTCTAGGTACGTGCTAAATATCAGGCGCCAGACATTATTCCCAAGTACCCGATCACTTTTCATGGGCATTGTTTCCTTATTAGAAAACCCCGAGGTAGCTTTTGAACAATTCGCCGTACAATAGTTAATACGACGGCATCGATCGCACGTGAAATTAATGTAATAACCTGTTGTCTGTTGTAAACAGCGTAGCATGGAATTACTAATTAAAAGTTAATCGCGCGACGTTGTTACAGTGACAAAATCGATAGTTTAAAAGTTAAAGCCGGAATAAACTTTCCCTCGATAATTTATTGAAGAGCAATAAAGCAATAAAGCGATTAAAGCAGTCGTAATCGGTTAAACCACGATTGGTTGAGCGACGGTTTGCTTCTTATCAGCGACGAGTTTCTAGCGATACGACGCGACACCGACGTCAGTCGTCCCGGCGTTGTGTTTTCCATCGGCGAGGCGGTACACGTATGTACGTTGCCACGGAAACGACAGTTGCCTCTAAAGTTTTTCACCGTGACGAGAGATTTTTCGCGAGGATAAGTGAAAGACGCTATATCGTACGAAGTGCTGGTAGGGCTTCCTAACAACTTGGCCAATGTTATCACACTCATACGCACAAATACGGATGTACGCGCGGTACACACACGCGCCCACACCGCACGCTCTACCTTCCCTTTTCCGTACAACTTGCCGATGTGTATGTACACGCAGCCATGAGTGGTGAACACACCACGCGGAAAACTTAGGCACGGCACGCGCGTACATACATATATGCTATATGTATTACACGTACATGCACACTTGTGTGTGGACACGTACACCCGCCAATTTCGCAACACACACGATTGCGCTTTTACCCAGAGTGGCTTCCGGTTTCATGGGAATACAGCCGATAGAGTGCGGTGTCGGGTCACCGGGGATGTTCGTCGGACAAATTTCCCTCCAAGATAAACTGTTCCTTCGCAGGTAAGCCCTGCATGTTTCTTAGAAAAATTTTCCCCAAAAAGTATCCACAAATAACCCGACTACTTCAGCTGACCCGCTCCTCTATCTATGTAGTCCACCCCCTTTGCGCTATCGTTAGCCTGGCGAAAACTTCGGGGGGGTTGGGGGGGGGAGGATAAAGGAAGCGCGGCGGTCAGATTGACTCTTACGCGATCGACCGCTTTCTGCAGAAGCAAATTTCCATTTTGCTTGCCCAACAGGACTTTACGTTGCTCATCGGCTTTTCTTTTTGGCGCCGTCTCTCCCACGGGAAATCGCACGTCAAATTGAACGGGGCGGGACGAAATATAAATGCTATAGATACCGAAAACCAAGCAAAATTGTCCAATATTATAATATCTATTATAAAAGAAATATGCCAATTAGTAATTATTACAGAGTGAGCAGAGAAATAAAATATTTGCAATACTTTCATATGGGTATATTTGCAAAATAATAATTATTAAAATAATTAAATAGTAGGTATTAAATTTATTCCAGATAATCAATTTTAAAAAAATTAATTAATAAGTAAAAAATATAAAAATGTATTTTAATTTGTAAAGCTTTTGTTTTTAATTCGATGATGTTCGAAGGATATGTAAGAATGCATGAAAGTTAGAAGGAAAGATCTCATGTTGAATCGTTTAAATCGATCGTCTCGCACATGTCGGCCTGCACGTCGACTCTGACTACTACGAGTTTTGGTATAATTACACAGCTCACGTTTTACTGGCTTTTTTACGAGCACGTATCTACGTATCGTTACTGCAGAACCAGATTGTTACGGATCCAATTTCTTCTTCCTTTTCCTCTTTTATATTTTAAGTTAATTTCATCGAATCCTTCTTGCTGTCTTGGAATAGAAATTTTTTTTCCCTCTTGTTTTCCGTCCAATTGTATTTGGAAATTTTACGTGGATAGAGTTTATGCGTTAATTAACATATTACAACATTTAAATCACTACAATCGCCCAATAAAAAATCATTGTATGAAATAAATTCCATAAAATCCTCTCTTCTGTAAATGCTGAATTTTTTTTTTATAAATATATACATTAAAATAGCAGTATAATTTCAAACTGTTTACTGAAACAACTATCGTTTGTGTATTTCATGAAATATGGAGTTTGATAAAATATGTACGACAGTCCACAAAGAGGGATAAAAGAGAAAAGAATTGAAAGAGGAACGTTCTGTAATACCATATCAGCGTTTTACGATAGCTTCGTCCGATCGTATCTTTACTGCCAGTACACGCATTAAATGCATTTCAAAGCAATTTCAATAAATAACCGGATTTAAAACTAACGATTCAATTTTCTGATAAATCTTCTTCTGATGAAGCCAGGCATGTAAATTCATTATTCAATCATGATGCATATCGTAGATATTTTTTATTCTTACTGCGATCAATTTATTTCACTAATAAATTATTTAATTAGACAGGATGAGCTTAAAAATAATCCGTATAATCATATCACATATAGCTTTCCGTTAATGAACGATATTAATGAATGCAAGACAATATTTATTCTTGAAAACTTAAGTGAAAATCAATGACGATCAATTAAATTACATTAAATATATAATTATTTCGATTTTCGATGAGCAATAATATTCTGCTCGCCGCACGGCGGCTATTTCCGAATATTGGACATCAATTAATATTTATTATGCGTATTGATTTATTTTGTATTTCGCGTTTCTAAATGGCAAATTCATGACGATGTACGCAAAAAGGGAAGCTGCATATCTATATCCACGTAAATTTTCGCTCATAAACTTAGCGTACGTTGCAACCGTTTGTTCGTTCTGCAAACAATCGCGGGCTTTTGAATATCTTGAAACACGAAACGTCTCACCGAACTTTGTTCACGGCGAGTTTTCGCGTATTACGTCGTAAATTTTCAGGCGACACATTCGAAACGATTTCAGTCGCGACGTGGCGTCTCGGTACGTCGGGATTATGGATATTAAGGATGTAACTAATATCGCGCTTGGCGGGTGTACGGCTTAAGATAAACATACGGAACAATTTTTCTCGCGGGCTCGTAGAGCTCGACCTTTGAGACTATCGGCGAGACCATCCGGGCGCGGTGGCTCGTAAATTTTCACAAAATCGGGAGGAGAAAAATCGCCCGCTGTCGAAAGCCCTGGTAGAACTGTGGATTGGCGAGGGCTAAGGATTGAAAGATGGCCGAGGGCTACGAAGCTGAGCAGGGATAAGTAGAGGGATAAAGTCGCAGTTAGTTGTACTACGTAAGGCTAGTCCGCAGATGCGTGCGGTCCTTTTTTTTTTTTTTATTTATTTTCTCTTCGCGTCTCAGGTCGGTTGAAGGGGCCATTTTCGCGAGACTTTTATCCCGATAGAAATATTTTTATCACACCCCGCGCCATCAAGTGGCATCATTCCGTAGATTTTGCTTTATGCTTTATTTGGGGATCCGGACCAAAGTTTAGCGCGGAATATCTACCGGCTGTAACGAAGATAAGGCACAAGAAACAAATAAAGTGGCCATTCGAACGCCGTGAAACTTTTAGTGCCGTCTCGCAACAGAATTACGCCGTCGTAACCTTAGATTTATCAAGCGACAAGTTTATAAACTGACTAGAAAAACAGTGCTTCCACTCGAAGCAGGTGCAGCGCAGATAAACGGTTCATGCAAGTTATATCACTGATGAAAATTTAGATTTCCATTTATACGATATTAATAGCTTTCGCTGACGCGTCAAAGTTCCAAATAAGTATTAGTTCCAACGTAACAGTTACATGAAAAATTTGTATTTTATTACATTATATTTAGGGCTTAAAAAAAAAAAATGTTTGAAAAACAAACGGATAGAACTGACGTTTAAACGTCAAATTGCGCGAGTACGTTTCCTGGCGTGACGTGGAAATCAAACCGAATACCTTTTGAACGTCTATCTCTGTGTCGTCAGCAAAGAGAAAGCGTAGTAGCGACACAAATACGATGAGAGAGCCAAAAAATCCCGACGGACGAACGGGGAAGGATCGCGCCCGTTAGTCGGTTTTTGTTCGGCGCCAGTCGGTGCGCATCATCGGACGTGCGTACGGTATCGTTGTAACTGCAATTGCATCGGCACGATCGGCGACGAACAAAGGACGCGAAGCCGTTCGGCGACATGCGAAATGTCGCGTGCGCTTTTTATAACACCGAATGTGTCGAGAACCGATAGCAATGCTTCTTGAGAGTGGCGCGGAGCGCAAAAGGGATAGACGGGGCACGAGAGAGGGGAAAGGGAGGGAAAAAAAGGGACTAAATACAGATACAGCGGGTATGCGGAATACGGCAAAGAGTGGAAAAGAAGCAAACGAGAGCAGAGCAAGGCGCGGAGCTCGAAATTCGCTCTGAATTCGCAGATAATTGAAAATGCCGTGCCGGTCAGTGCACATAACGCGTATCGATCGCGCGCATCTCTGTCTGGCCAGCAATTCTCGGGATCTCTACTGCGATTGCATTTAATTCGCTAAATCGCAGACACATCCAACGACGAGGAGCGGAAGGTTTAACTTGCTAAAACTAGTTCCTTTTTTTTTTCTTTTTTTTTTATAAGTATGTTTGAAAGATATCTCGATAAAAATTGAACTCATCTCTCGCGAATGAAATTGATAGATAAAAAGAGGACGACGCGCATGACAATACGTACTGTTATATTAATTTTTAATAACTGAAAGAATGCATGAGTATATCTAACTGAACATTTTTACTTTGAGCCATCTTTAGCGATGCGATAATTATTAAATTAAAATAATCTTATATCTACTAACGAGACATAAGTGAGTAACTTCCAAACTTAGTTCTTTAAAAAGTGGTAATAAATAATTTAACGAGAAAATTCAACTTAGCTGATGATCATAGTTTATAATGTGGTTTAAATAGAAATTACAAAATTGGAACAGAAAGAAAAGTAAAGTTATTCGCTCAATATTTTAGAAAACGCCAAAATTAACCATTTCAATGGAGATAATTGCGTTTAAAATGCATTTTTAAAGATGGTCAAATTTTGATTAACAACTATGGTTCGTTGAGTGGTCAATGGCAAAGCTCGCTTGCTTCGTAAATACTTGACTGCGAGCTGATAACATTAAAGCAATGGATTAGAAAAGATTGAACGGGAATAAAAAAAATATTCTGGAAAAAATGCGCGGAGAAATTTTAAGCATGCATACGCACGTTTTGTTTTAATGAAACAACGGGAAAACGAGGAAGAGTTACCGCGAATAGCAGCGAGTTGACTGCACTACTACGGGATTGCAAAAGTTCGGCAAGCGGGTTAAATAAGCGATGTAATGTAAAGTTTTCGCGCGTGCGAAATAGAACGGCGAAATAAAAGTGAAATGAAAAACGGGCGCCGCTCCGGTGTGGAGGAGAGCACGTTATTTCTCGCCTGCACGCGCGCGCCGGCAAATCAGCGGAAACGCCAAGGAAGTCGTGTGCGAATCGAAAATTTACCGCTCGCCTCGAGCGGACCGGCGAAAGTTTGACAGAGAAGCCAATCGGAGGAGTCGGCGGGCTTTACGCGCGTGCAACGCGAGACGCAATATCGCGCGACATCGCAAACCACGCGGAATACTAAATTGCCAGCGATATGAGAGCACGGGAAGAAAGAACAAACAAAAAAATAAATAGAGGCAAAAAAGGGGGGGGAAAAAAAAAAGGAAATGTAAAAACGCAATTGACGCTCGACAGCACGGCGACGGCGGTGTACCGAGAGCATAAGCAAATATAATTAACCGAATAAATAGAGCGAGCAAATAGCAAATGATGTTGGTGTTCAGCGAACAGCGACGGAAGTGCGGCGATAAATGGAAACGGAAACAGGATAGCGGAGGAAATGTGTCGCCGCTGTTCGCGCGCGTACACGCACCACTTAACGAATCCGTGGAATAAAAAAAAAAAAAAGAAATTGCACGAAATAATACCAGATGCGCTTCTCTTTATTGTTGGAACCCGCGGAGTGTAATTCTTGGCGTTCTTTAATGTAAACTGGAAAAATAAGTCTCGTCGAACGCGTCGGCCGGCTGATAACGCGGCTGTTTGCTAAAGCTTCATGGCCGTAATAAATGGAGGAATAAATTTACCTAAGCCGTCTGGTGAAAATTAGATGACATAAAACAACGACAGGATATAAACGACGGTCAACACACGCGACGTGTTTTCATTCGCGCGCCCGTGCAACATTTAAGAAAAATCAAGAATGCGAACGACGAGACCTCATACATTTTTATACCGCGCGGTAATGCACGGATACACTTAATGGATAAACAATGTCGTAATTATAATATATTGCTGGGGAAACTGTATCAATTTCCACGCTCTTTATCGCAGTGAGTAAAAGGAAAAAGCTCATAAAAGTGTAGAGAAAGACCCACTGCTGTATTCTATTTATTTTAGCGATATTCATATGTATATTATATAATTTATAATTTTAAAATATTAGTATAATATATCGAACATGGTAATTTATTCATCTGAATTACGACTTGAACGTCTTCGCGATAAAAGAAAAATGAAGATCGCTGCATTAAATCTAATTAGTTAAAGACTTATGCTCGCTAGGGGTAATTAACGAGCGGAGAAAAAAAAAAGAAAAAAAAAAACAGAAAAAATCCTCCGCTGCGTATTAAATCGGGCGTTGTTCATGGTTAGCGGATGCGCGATGGTGCTTGAATAATTTGCGAAAATTATCGGAAAAGTAAGAAACTCCGGCCCCCGGTATGTTCGCGGAGAAAAGCGCGGCGTGCAACTCCACTCTGGCATAGCTCGAGAAATACTTTCGGACGTTCTGGGGGATAGGGATGAGGTCGTGTCAGCAAAGTTTGACTTCGCCACACCACCTTCGCCGACCATTTATATTCGGCGCACGTCGGTGCGATATCGATTACACGATCGACTTGATAAATGTAAAGCGGCGATGTGGAATCGTGTAAGTAATTAAAATTGGCAGTTTGCAAAGTTGGCAAAATGCTTGCAAAGAGGACCGTGGACGACGGCGCGTGTATTGCCATGCTATAATGGTCTAATTACGGTTTGATAAACAGCTCCGTGTATTTCGGACCGATGTTATGTAAATGAGCTACCCAGGGTGATTAACATTGAAGTGGTGTTTAGTAAAACGTAACAGCGCGCAGTGCGTAACGGAGAGAGAGGTACATTACCTATACAGCATTCGCCTGAGGCTTTTCAGCAATAAGTAAACGTGTATTTCCTAAGCGTAAAAAAAAATATTCAAGCCCTCGCGCGCATCAGTGATATGAAATATACGTATGTAGCAGAGGATCCCTCTCTGATAAAAAATGTTAAGTAGAGTCGATCAATTTTAAGACCGGCATTAAGATAGCGCTGCATTGCGTTTAAAAATCGCTGCCGAAAATATCTCTCGCGTAGAACACGATGTCCGACGTTAACATATGCGAGCTCGTCAACTTTCACGAAGGCAAAACTAACCCTTCGAGTTATTTTATCGTGTATCACGTTTATATGGAAATAGGGAGTATAAGGGTACGGAGATAAGGGCGTGCGATAAAGCGCACGTGAATATTAAATCGACGTTGCCAGCCGAACGCAGATACACATTCAGTTATGTTTACAGCCCCAGTGTCCAGAGATATAAAAGTGTTATCGCGAGTTGAGGGACGAGCAAACAATATCGATGCAATTCCGATATTTTTTTATTATCAGAGTAAACTATTTTCTTATTTGTACTTTTAAACCCTTCTCCCCGTTAAAAAATAAAATGACACGTCGTTCGTTTATGCTTTCGATAGTTCTATATAAAAATAATTGAATTAATAAATACGTTAATAAATAATCTAATAAGTATAACAACTTTTATGCGTAATGTAATGCATATACGTGTAATGCGATGATGCACTCAATTAAAATAGCCGATTATGTAATAACAATTGGACTTCGTGTTTAACAATATTCATTGACCGTTAATAAGTAATGATATTAATATATTATGCATCCAGATTTTCATTGTTACGTTGCGTTCTATTAATATTAATAGCTGATGACTTTAGTTTACTTAATTGATTTATTACGTTTTGAACATGTATATTATATTTATATTTACTTGGATTAATTTGCAATTATCACGCATAAGTCAAAATTAATAAAGATTTTCTATATCACTTTTGCAGAAATTTACATACGTGGACGTGCGTGATAAAATAGTAAAGTATACAATTCAGTACTTTTTATTATAAGAAGGATACATCTATTGAAGTTATTAAAGATATTTAAATTATATTTTTGACTGAATGTTTTAAAAGAATTTTCGTTTAAAAGTATGTAAAAAAATAATAATTTAGTCTTTAGTCAATTCTGATTATCGTAGATATTTTGCATAAAAATGCGCATAAAAATTGCGGTTGGGAAAAAAAAGTAATTACTTATTCACCACGATTTGTAATGCACTGAGAGTGGGTTTATATTCGCATACCGTTTCCCCTCAACGTTTACGTTTTCCGTTTTAGTCGTTGCTGTGCTTTTACATGAAATATTACCGATCGGTATAATGCGAGTCTTAGAATATTCTAACTAAGAGGATTCGACGCGAGGAAAAAAAAGAAAAGAAAGCTCTCGTTATCATTTCATGCGGTACGTGCTGCCTCGTATCGTTACTTAATCCTGTTCCATTGCTCTGGAATTCTTTAAATTCAAATTACCGTTGCCAGAGGTACGAAGTGGAAAGCGACTAGAAATTTCGAAACGTTGCACGTTCGATCGCACGTTCGATCGATACGATCTTTTGGTAAGTTACTCTTCGGTTCGCTCTCTGCTCGCTGTCTCTCTTCTTTTCCTCCGCCTTCCCCCTTCTGTTTCTCTCTTTCTCTTTCCACGTTCCGTTATTCTCTCTCATCCTGCCCCAGCAGCTTCATCCCCCACTGGTAAACCCTGTTATCACCGTGCCATGGCGCGTTATCGGAGCGATTGTGCAGGCCGAAAGCCCCTTTCGCGATAGATTACTATAGGTTGCACGGTCGTATCTACCTAACGTCTGGTCAAACCGTGAATCATGGCTTATGGTATAGTAAATCTAATTTCCAAAGCAACGAGTGTGTGGCCTGTAGAAATAATGACATTAACGATAATCACCGATTATATGGACCATAACATGAGATGATTTCAAATGACTTTATCGTTCTCCAGCTTAAAACACATAAGCAACTGAATAAATTAAAATTAAAACTTGCAGTAAATGCCAAATTTTCTTTTTCTTTTTTTTTCTTTTAAATTAAATTTTTTTTAATGCAGAAAAATATTGACAAATTTTTATATAAAGAAATGCTTCTTGTATTGTATTTTTTAATCGCATTATTTATTCGAAAATTGCACGAATCATATTTTTACGCAGTCATAAATTAAATAATGTTTTTCCATATTTGAATTTTAATTAAATCCAAATAAATTTTTTTCAGACTCAATATATGTTGCTTTGAAAATAAACTGATCACTTCTTCCAATAATATTGGTTTAAAAAATAATTTTATTACTGAAATTTGAAATGTTAAAAAACGAAAGTAATGATGATCACAAAACTATAAGTAAACTTTTGTTATTTGACAATAAATGGAAAAAAAAGTAATTAATTTGAAATTCATCGATGACGTAAAATTACCGAATTATTTATTTTTAACTTTTCCCATTATAAAATAAATCGAGTTTAATTTATTAAAAAAAAAAATCGGATTAATTGTCATAAATTTTTGTTACATTTATAAGTGTCACAAAGTTAAGAAGGTGTTATCGAGATGTCATATTTCGTACTGAAATCAAAATCGTCATTTATCTATATATGACGACTCTTATCTTCTAGTTCGTTCTCTCAATCAGAACTTGACATGCGCTCGACTTGTTTCGCCATTAAATTACATCCGCATTGGAGCTGTGCTATCCTGGATTAGATTGTCAACTGAGAATTATTGTCCCTCGGCCTGTCCTAACATGACTGACGCATGGTAACGATTTACGATAATCGACTGTAACGGCTAGGCACGTAACGGGATTCAACTGATAAACCAATAATAGATCAGGATATTTCGGTGCGGCGAGGCCGACGCATCTGCAGAAACGTATTCACCGACAGTGAAACAGCGTGATAATATGTATCTACAATGCTCTACGCAGTTCCGTCGAATTTATCGGGGTTAAAAGTCCGATAAAAGCCTGGTGAAATTGGTTGATCGTTGAGAGATAATTCGCTGAATATCGCAAATTTGTAACGAGCATTGCAAAAGACTAATATATCTGTATTGAGGTTTATTTATATCAGCTAATTTATATAATAAGAAAATTTAATTTTAAAATTGTTACCGCACAATAGCTTTTGATGTTTAAAAAATTAGCATTATAAATAATATAAACGTTAACTTTTCAACAATTTCGTAATTTTTGAAATAAGATTTTTCCCTTGAATTTCAGTTACTTTTTTTATCTATCGAAATTCGATTATTAATCAAACAACCCCTACGTTAGAAGTAACGTATCAGATGAAGTTTCGCGGTGCAGAAAATTCCGAGCTTTCAGCGAGAGAGTTTTCGAGCGTGGAACGACGAACGAGGAAACTGGGTGCGCGTGGTGGGGCGGAAAAGACGAGAGGGTGTCGTGAATGGGGTTGCGAGAAAAGGCAAGAGAGGTCTTCGTAGGAGGGTACCATGTACGGAGGCGAAGATAGAGAATTTTAGTTGCGGAAAACTCGATGTATGGGGTGTTGCGCGAGAAAGCGATTCGATTGAAATGTCGGAGTAGGTGGTGCCAAAGCTAGGAAAGTTTTCAACCAGTTTACCATCCCCGTATCGATGCTGCTGCAGTACGATCACACAAATTCACTTACACCCGTACTTGGTTTAAAACAGAAAACGTTGGTCGTTCGCCCTGTTTTCCCGACAGAACGCATCGTCCCACCCCTAAGAATCGCTCGTCGCGGCAAAGTAATCTTTCTCGGGTCACGGAATAATTTTCCAAATCCGCCTTTCCGAAGTTCGGCCCATGAGTCGAACTTGTCTGTGCGCATCCGCTATCGTAAATTTGTAACAGGAGTACCAAGAACATGTTGCATGCTCGAGATGCGTAGTGAGCCGCGAGACGCTACCAAACTTGCGTGTGCATACACTCGAGTGTCGGTGTAACTTTCTAATTTTAAAACAACTTATACCGCAGGTAGATGATACGATTATTTGACATATCTATACGAGGTTTCTGCAAGATGCATTTATTCATAATAAGACAAGAGTTTTTAATAAAATAGATAAAATTAGTTTTTTTTTTTGTCAAATTTTTGTTTTTTTAAAGAGTAAAAAAAAAATGTATCTTGATTTAACACGATAACTTGCGTGCGCGTCAATACTGATACTTATAAGTTTCACATCAAAACGAAGACAACTGTGCTTTTCAGATTCTCTATTCGTCTGACCTGGCTTTCCTAAACTTTTTTCTTCTCTCAAAACTAAAGTTTACTTTGATAGAAAGATTCTATGATTCAATCAAGAAAAATACGAAAGCAAACCCACACGCGATATCTACCCTCTTTCTAAAAAAAAAAAAAAGCTTTATCAATCTTGCTTTAAGAGCTGAAAACGATGTTGTGGGCGGTGTATCAATCGAGGGTAAAAGTGTACTTCAAAGGCGACAAGGCTGAATAACTTGCATGTACTTCCAAAAAGATTAAGTTCGAAAAAAGAACTTGAAAACTTTCTGAATAGATCCAATATACAATATTGATATAATACGAATTGGCTTTATATTAAATAAGAATATTAAGAAATATTTTTAGAAATGCATGTTCTATCTAAAAATTTTTTTTTTTTTTACATGGAAGAAACAAGAATAAATGATGCGCGCGTAGTGCACGTTCTGTAATGTCTAGTTCTATCTTAAAAAATTAGTGCGTTGCGCATAAATTAGCTTTTTAGTAACGTATATAATTTTTTTTTACTATAAAAATTACTTGTAGCATCTCTACAATTAAATATTCTCTTTTTTTTTGTTACAGATTATCGTGGAATCATCAACTCCGCTGCTGCACATCGATTGGTGAGTCACAAATAAAAGTATTTTTTTTTTAATAAATACAGAAATAAAAGATTACATAAATTAAACAATAAAAATGCATTATGACTTTTCCGACGCGCGCATGGTTTGTTCCAATATTTCAAAAATTCGATGATATAATGTGTTATCGATGTAATGAATATAATTTCGAATCTTTCATGCCGTAAGAATCTTTTATTTCATTATTTCTTCTCTTTAATGCCGAGTGACTTTATATTATAAGTCGTTGAAACTGTTTTGAACGTCCTTTATCGCAGAATAAAAAAGTATAACATGCTATTTCATGAAAGTGAAGATAAAATTTCCGAGATTGCTCCATTTACAAAAAAATTATTACTAGAATATAATAGTCCTCTTGACACCGTTTAACTTTCGTAATACAATATTTTCATATCTCTAAAAATAGTAGCGATATTCACGGTGAACAAGTTATTGCTCTATCTTGTTTGCAAGTTTTAGAACTTTTTTGTAGCGAATATAATATACAAGTATATTGCGACAAAAGAGACGCTGAAAGTTTTTCACGCTCTTGAAAGATTAGCTGGAGAAAATGGTGAGGTGAAATACAGCGTTAGAATAATCCATCTAAATCGAGATACATTCGTGTATCAACGAAAACGACAATTGCTTTTTTTCCGCCGTGTTACTTCGCGGAATTGTATTTTTATGTGGATATTCCGCAAATAGTGGCAATAATCGTAAAGTCACTATCACGCAATTGCGGGCAACGGGTTTTTTTTTTTCTCTCCCCTCGATCGTAACGTTTTTAGCAGCTCGTTTACGCTCACTGGAGGCCATTTGCCTGTAACATAATGCAGATTTAGGTAACAGTTGTGGACATATACACAGTTACAGAATACCAGACGGCTTTCTCGAGAAACTCGGATGCAGAGACGTGCAGTAGCATATGTACGGCTACTTAGACTTGGGAAACATTGATCTATTGGCAAATCTTATTGAGAGATTGTTGATTTCACGCGATTAATTATCAAATTAAATTAATTAGGATCAAAGAAATACGCGCTACTCGTTTTTAAAGATAAAAATATTTTACGCAACTTGGAAAGCTTTAATGAGCGTTTCGTTTTCATAAAATTACTTACCCATAACAAGGTAAGTCTGATGAATATTTTCTCAAACAGTTCTAAGCGGTCGGTAATAACTTGATAAGAATTTTTTTTCTTAAAAAAAAGAAGAAATCAATAAGTTTTCTTCGGTCGTAAGTTCGAGTAATTTAATGGACTATTAATTTTATAACCGGAAAGATATTTTTTCTTTCATTTTTTACGTAAAGTTTGTCATTCTCTTAATTAAATATAATTAGTCAATGCATATACATATATAAATTTATGATACTTTAATAGATTATTTTTTAATGAAAGAAATATATTATTATTTAGATCTAAGTAATATTTTTATAACTAGATCGCGTCGCAATTTTTTTTTCTCTGGATCCAATAGAAATCAATCTTTCCGGCAACATAAAATTTCAATTCGCACGGTTAATTTCTCAGAGCTCTTTCTCTTCATTCATTAGAATCTGCCGCGGTGCATTCATGCCTAATCCACGTTGTCCATTTGCGTAGGGGCGAATGTTTATGTAAATAAGTACAGCAAACAACCTCGGCATCCGTAAAGCTCAAGAATTCTCTCTGTATTTTCTCTCCGCGTGATCCATAAACGTCATGTACATGAATCAATGCATTGGTGTGCGGCTGTCATACGACCGTGTCTCCTTTCACACCCGCGCGCGGCACATGCATATATCGTCGCATACACGTGCAGAAAGAGCCTACAGTGCGAGCGGTTCCTCTCGGTGACTGCTCCCAATTATCTTCAATAACCACACCGGCAAAATCCACCCAGCATGGCGCAGCAGCTCCGGCAACATTGAGTAATTGTCTCACGTTTTGCTTTCCCTCTCCGCACGCGTCCCGGTCCTTCGAGTCCGGAAATAAATGATTGCTCGATATTGTGAAACCGCGGGCGCATTGTTTCCACCGGAACGACGGCGAAAAAACCGCGGACAGTGCCGCGACAACCGGCGGAGAATCGACGCGAGGGCCGGGCGAGAAACAAAAAGTACTTGCGGCAAAACTCGCGGGCCGGCGGTAAAAAGGGAAGACGGGTGACGACTTAGGACGGGTGGTGAAGCAAAGGGCTGGTTCAATGGAGGAACCAAACAGAAATTGTCAGAAATTGAGAAAACCACCGCCGCCGCCCGAGGCATCAAAGTACCGGCGTGCCTCCTCTATTACATTTACACATACACGCCGACGTCTGTTTACGCTCTCCGTACATGTATGCGGTTTATTAAATAAAGTTATATGGGATGCGTGCGCTTCGTTGCTCTTTGCTAGAACGTACAAAGAATCCGCCAGACGCGAGATGACGTATTTCAGATATATTTTTATACGTTCTCTGTAAAACACAATGCTATTTGACGTAACGCCATAATGAAAGTTCTGTTTTTCTTAATTTTATTAACCGCAGAGTATAGATTACGTTCGAGACAAAGGTGATTATAATTATTATTATGCGCAAGTAATTTTGCGCTTATATTTAGCCACTCGTGCATACCGCCAAAAGCGTCGATAATTCAAATCTAGCAGAGAAATTCTTTAAAGAAAAGTTTTAGAAAGAAATAAAATACTAAATTACCAACGATATATATTAAATATGTAAGCCACAATGGGGCGTATCTTTTATTCTCATTTGAAATAAACGAATATCGCCGCAGGGGAATATAAACGGTCGCAGGATAATCGTCGACGGAGGTAAAGCAGTCTCGCACAGCTTCTGAATGTAGAATTCTACAACGATTTAAAGAAAAAAAAAAAAAAAAAGAGCTCGTCTCCAATCTAAAGTTTTTTTTTCTGCGATTTCTTTGCAAATGTTACTCGTTGTATTCTACTGCAATATTTCAAACTTGATTGATACGCATACAGAACTCAGCTCGATGGAAAAGAACAAAACTAAATAATGATCTTTTTAATTAATTACAATATTTTTGTAAATTATAACATTTAAAGTTTATTCTTTTATTCAGTTAAAGAAAACTTAATTGTGATGTCCAATTAATATTTAATTTATATTTTTCTTAAATTAAGCGGAAACCTATATTTCCAGTTTATTGATATTTCTTGAAAAGCGATGTGAACGTACTTTGCCTACATGCTCGACGTTTTAACAGATGAGCTTCTGCTCGATCCCGGAGAAAATATTTTTCATGCGAGTGATGAGTCCGCGATTGTCGTTGACGTTGACAAGTCGAAGTCAAGATTGATGTAGGTAGAAACGCGATGACGTACCTACGATTTTCCTACCTTTGCGATTCAACTGCAATGTCGATTTGTGGAAAGCCGTTTATCTCTTCAAACGGCTTGCCCGCAACTTTTCGTCGACGTTTATCGACAAATCCCGCGATAAAGGGAGGACTAGAAACGCGAGAAATGTACCGCGTCTCTTCGCATCTTTTTAGTGATCTTGTCGATGATGGATACAGTTTGAAAATTTTCTCTCTACATCTCAGTGATCATTTTTACTTTTACTTTTTTTTTCATACACATTAGAATTCGATTAAATTCCTTTCAGAGCTACAAATCATATTTTTATATGATAGTTTATTAAATTATGTGTAGATGCAGCGCGCATAATAGTAGATTTATCAAAGTATTATTAGGTAACGGTGGAAATCAATTTCCACTCGGGATATTAATTAATTACCTTAACGAAGGTGTAAATATCTTGAAAATATTTGTTTTTTTTTATAGTCTTGATTGGTCTCGGTACTCTCATTATTAAACTATAAAGTTTCTATGGTGGACTTTTTTTTAAGCAAATTTATTAGCCGCAGACAAAATCCAATTTTGAGAATACTGTACGAATGTAGCAATGCGCGCGTGTATGTGTAAATTCTGGTACTCGTTGCGATTAGTAATTTCCTTAGCTGCAGTTTTCACGTGCTACGGGCTTTTCCGTGAGTAGGTATGCAATCTCGCAGAAAGCAGGCAGTCGCTATTCGTTGAAAATTTCGGTCCTCCTTCCTTGCACTTATTAAAATAGGATGCAAGCAAGAGATTTCGCTTAGCTACACGCGAAATATACGTTTGCGTGTAAGAGAAATCTTGGGCATATTATAGCATTGTAATATCGCGTCTTCATAGTATATGTTACGAGAACAAATTTTAACGAGGTCTAAATGCACAAACGTAAACGTAAACTTTTTATTATAAAACTTATGCAATTTTCCATGAACAAGCGATTTCTAATTATTTCCTGTAGTTTAATTAACTGTAGTACTATTTAATTTCATGGAAAAAAAAAGGGAGATATATTAATTAATGTTCCAATTGTGAGTTTAATTGTCTATCACGCACAGTTTATTTTGTATAATTATTTACCGGCAAAATTTATTAACTGAAAATGGAATACGTATCACGTAATATCATTTGGTCCGATATTAATTGTGAAAATTAGGTATGAAAGGCAATGACTTTTTTATATACGCAGTAATTTTATCTATACAATAATTTGATTAAAAATAATTATTTTAATTGTATTTAATTTTATATAAATTAATTTGATATCTTTTTTTGTATCAACATTTGCGCTTTCGCGTTTTATCTTTTCTAGTTAAAAAAAAAATTTCTTAAAGTCGTATAACTTTTGTTAAAGTTGCATCAAATTATCGAGGTTAAGTTTCCGTTTAAAATGGCACGCAAATTGGAGGCGTTAGTTTTTCTTTTTTTACTTTAATGATCCCTCGTTATTTCCCACATCCCTTAGTCTACCGCGCGTTGTACGTGGAGATCTCTCCCCCTGTAATCGACGGCGCCTTGGGTCTTTGGAAGGATGAGAGGGAGAACATGAGAAAGCAGTAAAGGAAAAGAAGAAACGCTGAACGGAGTAGCGGATTACTCAATTGTCGAATTCGATTGGCCGCGCTGATTGAATCGTTGAGAATCGTCGTTCTCTCGGGAAACCGAAAAGCTGCGAAAAAAGACCCGGTCCAGCACCTCTTGGTGTGACAAATATAATATAACAAATTACCAAATATAGTACTTTTCTAGACAACGTACTCTACTGAAATAGTTTCCAATCGTTCATCTTTTGTAGATTTTTTGAAAATATAAATCTTAAAAGTAAGTAAAAAAAATATTTAAAAAACACTTAGTTCATCGCGCACGTCTGGATGATTTACGCTGTTTTTAGTCTGAATTTTAATTCACATCGTTATAACTGTCACTCGTACTTTGCTATTAATAACATCTCGTACCAGATTTGCATTTCCATTAGCCTTAACGGAAACGTCAAACGCAAGACAAATACCTTTTTCGCGAAGAAATCCGGCCGTCAAATATTACAGTCATCGCGTGGAAAGAGCAATAATCCGACGCGTCCCGCAGTGCAAAGTTTCTCGCGTAAGGAAAAATTTTCAAGCGTTTTCCACACCGGGACCAAATATCCTCGGTGCTTTTCGCCGATTCTGTAAAGGGCGGGTTTTTTTTTCCTCCGAGCGGCACCCCTCGATGTTGACGTCCTCGCAAGTCGCCGGAAATTTCGTGGCCTGACGTTTTATCGAATGGAGAGACTTTATTGTAGCAACTGCGGAAGTACGAAGCGCGAAGGAATAAAATCCACCGCCGTGGCACCGGAGAAAACTTCCCCATAAAAGATAAAACGTCTCGCCTTGCTTTCCGCGCTTTTTGCCAATACCGACGGGAAGGAAGACTTCCAAAGTTCGCGCCATTGTCTAAACGTTTAATCTGATACGACGGGCGCTGAAGCGTTTTTGCACCACGTCCGCCGCCATTGTCTAAACATGGATCAATTTGACGCTGCAAAAAGTAACGAGAAATTACGTTGCTTCCATTTCGATAGGAACGATCTTGCTGATTATCACTTTAAACGATTCGACTGAATAATTCCCATCGCATTGGTCCCCATATTCCGCTATTTGTCCGCCTCGCGAATACTTAATATTTCGCAAATAGAATATACAGTATGAAAAAATTTGATATAAATTTTTTACACATTATTTTTTGCTACGTAAACTTTTCTCTTTAACCGTGAATACAGAATGTGATAGTTCTGTGCGAGAGTAGTCTTGTATAACTCGGGCAACGTTAAAAAAATTTCAGTTACCCTTCGGCCGCACGGGTTGTCTTATTTTTCCTTGGTTGAACGTGGAATGTACTTGAAGCAAACGAGACCATTGATCTCGTCGATAGCGCAAAGTATGCGCTAAATTGTTTAGTCCGATGTATCTCATTAACATTTCGCACATAGCGCAGTAAACGCAAGTACCTAAAACATTTCGAGCCTTGGATTGGGTATTCCGAGACTTCGACTTGTCGGTTAAAGGTATGCGGTCGGTCGATGAGACGAACAGGGGTAGCGAAGGTACCGAGAATAACCCTTCTCCTCCCTCGCTAGCGAGTTATAGAATTCAACCCGGTCCTGTAATTGAAGACGAAAGCCACTTATACAAATTTTTTTTTTTTTTTTTGCGAATGTCGAGAGCACGCTGAATAACTCGTAAAACGAAGAAAAGGGATATCGTTCTCGACCTTTCCCATAAAGAGGTTCCACCTAATGAGCCGTGGATACAAAGACTCTCGTTTCAGCTGGAAAGCTCATTCGCTAAAACTTTTTTTTTATTTTTTAACCGCGTAAAGAAGGATATAGAAGACATTATCCGCGTCCATTGCAAACTCTAACGTGAAGGATCTCGCTTAATAACCTACGGAACGAGATGTCATAATATAATGGCATTGTGATTATTCGTAAAATGCATATAACATTACGATCAACAGATGTGCAAATTCGCTCAATTAAATTTTTGCGTGCCCTCTATGAAATTCAAAGTAAAAGTCGGCGATCTCTATTGAGAAGTTTGCGGGGAAGTGCGACTTGTCTTCGAAGTTCCCTGCGAAAGTAACTCGTTTCATCGACTCCGATTACAAAGTTGCTTAATGCGATTGGCGCAAACAGCGCAATTCGCGATGGGACGTCCCGAGCTCGTTACAATTTACATTCACTTGTCTCGTTGATAAGGAAAAAGAGTTTTCCGTCTCGCGTTCGGAACGCTGCGGAGCAGGATAATGTTCCTTTGAAAGAAAATCGATGTTATTGCATAAATAATAGTTACTCTAATTATGTCGCAATTAGTGACAGCATCCTGGACGTTATCTATAATGCAGTCGCAAATATTTTAAGCCAAGATGTACGTATACTTAACGAAATTACGCGAAAGGGATCTCGGAGAATTATGCACTTTAACGACGTAATATATTATGTAGATTCTAAGGTTTTAAGATCAAAAGTTTTCGCGAGAAAGCTATTTAAATGGGTCAAGTCATTAAATAAAAGCTCTCCTCGGCCGACGAAATTGCGAGCCATGGTTATACATCATTAAATCCGAATAGAAGCTCGAAAGAAGGCACAATCTGTTCCGTGCGAAATTTCTAAAGGATTGGCCGTTCACGATTATAAAGTATCAAATTGATCCAGTTAGAAAAAACTTTTTATGCGATTCAAAATTCCAAAAGATTCATCAATGGTGATGGGAAAAAGTTCAATTAATAAAATTAGAAAATAATTATAGTTTATTTTATGAATTATAAATTAAATTTACAAACACACGATTAGTTCTTGAACTCGTTATTGCTCGAAATAATTGGTTAATATAGAACTGTATAATTTTATTTCGCGACACATCTTCGCTTTGACGGATTTACATATATGTAGCTTGTTAAGAATTTTAGCCACTGCTTTCCTTTACGCGAGAGAAATCGTACACGACATATCCGTGTGTATCTCTTGGACTGCAGCCAATTTACGCGATATAGCATAATCGCATCCGAATTAAACTCGCATTAAAGTCCCCGCTGTAATTAGTATTTACGTTACTGCTAATTAGAAGAAAAATTTGCTGAAATTACTTTAACATAATTCCACCCTGGTCCAAAAGTTATTACGTTATAAGCCATTTCATTTTCATTTGTAATTAAATGTCGCTCGAAAAAACAAATTTAAATTTGTTATACTTATTGCCGGTTTTCTTCAATATATCACGTTTGTGAAGAATAATTCAGAAAGAGGATGCGTTTTGATGGTAAAAGCTCCACAAACGGTTGATTCAAAGAAATACACGACAGCGTACGGTAAAGCCGAGATACTTGATGATCAAAGGACTAGCCAATTGTGAAAACATCCGTCGAAGCTGCCGTTCGTTCGCAGACAAATTGTACGGTTTTTTCCTCTTCGCTACCGAAGTTTAAACGATCACGATCGAATGATCATTCCGTGTAGAAATTCGAAGTCCCTGCATACAAGACAAATTTTGCTTCCACGATTCATCTTTTTTTGTAGATTTATTCAGAAGTTTAGTGATATTACATTAGACTCGATGTACCTTTGCACAAGAAAATATGTTAGAAACTAGTACCTTGTTCATCAAGGCTCTTACATAAAAAATGCGAAGTTTTTCCACGGAATAAAATTGAGAAAATAAAAAATTCATACTTCATCTTTAAACACGTGATGACAATGTTCGCCCATCTGTAGATTCGTTGCGGGAGGCAAACAGGTTTAAATTTTTTAACTTATTAAACGGAAAAAGAGGAAAAAAATAAAAAAAGAGAATATTCTGCGTCAACGCAAGACATGTTTTAAGCAAGTAAATTAAAACAAAATATCGCAGATTAATTTATTTGAACGATCATAAGTTTCCTGATGTAAATTTTCTCTGATAAATATAAAGAAGTATACTATTTTATTAATAAACTAGAGACGAAGCAATCCGTTTCTGAAATTAGTAAATTGCTGAGTTCTAACCAAAAACGTTGTAGGACGATAAATATCTCGAGAGCGCTTTTAAACTTAAATTCTCTTGATATTGACATGCTATAAATAACTTCAAAATTACTATTCCGTAGATGTAAAAGATAGAATTTAAAATAAGTTATTTTATTACAATATATTTTTGTAAAAGATAACGTGACGCAAGATTATATTTTCACATATCTATACAGCGTTTAAAAATTCATACAGTGGGAGTCTAATGAACAGAACTTTGTTACGCTGAATTAATTTTGTGTTGTAAGAGTATATCTGTGAAAATTTGTCGCGCAACACGATCGTTATGGTAAAGGGTTAATTGATGAATCTACAATAAATTCGTATACCGGGGACATCGTGCAGGTCTGAATTTTAATAATTGCAGGAGAAATTATCGCGCGCACCCAGAAATTCGATTAATTGACAAATTCAATCGGGACGGCCGCGCTGAATAAATTATAACAGCCGTGCCCATAGAGCCTCGGTCTTGGTAAATTATGTCTCGCTCGCCCTCCGCCCCTCTTTTTCCGCGGTTCTTCTTCCCGAGCGCTTCCGACGGTAACAAATAACACCTTCTTCTTCTGGTGTTTCCCCGAGTTTCTTCTCTGAAATTTATTTCGACGCAGATGAGATGCAGGCCGTCGCGGTGGTTCTTGCGAATTATTCTGCCTCGATTCGTAAGAAGATCGATTCCACCCGCAGCTCCCATCTGAAACGTGGTCGTCGGATAGCGAAGGGAAAAGGGGGGCGGATTTGACGATCGTCGAGTTAACGAATTCAAATGAAAGGTAAGAAAAGGAAGAGGTGGAGTGACAGTTTCCGAAAACAAAAAGAACCGGTATCCCTTCCAGCCTCGCGACGATGGCCCTTTATTAAAACGCAAAAGAGAGAGAGAAAGAGTGGTGAGAGACAAAGACTCACCACGAGGTGAGGGTTTGGCGAAACGGCCGCATAAATTATGCTTATGAGCCATTTCGTGTGTTCTGCGCCGCCATTTTTAAATTATACTTTTAAATGTAGCTGTCGTAGGGCGCGCGGTGACCGGGACACCCTTCTTGATTCATTTCTCGCTTTATCCTTTGCGGCGGCTCGTACGTATTATCTCCAACCGCACTTGAGAATTGTTTTGTCGAGAATTTGTTCTCTACTTAAAAACGTTATTTTGTCGAACCTTCCTGCTGTAGTATGCTAAGTAAATTTAATTTAAATGTCGTTATCGCTAGGTTAACAATATTCATCGCCAAGTAAAACATCTAATTTTTTTTACAATTTATTTTAATGTATTATCAAATTAATTTAACGAGTAACAACAAAATAATTTTTTAAGACGGTATTAAAAAATCAATTAAACCTATTTATTCTATCTTTATTTTAAATGTGTTTGTTCTTCATTCTTCAATAATTACTTTATTTAGAAATTTATTTTATAAAGGCAAATTAATTAAGAGATTAGTATCTTTTCAAATGATTATTCTTTTAGTATATTAAAAATATTAATGTGTCCTTGCGAAACTCATTGCTATAAAGAATGCTTACTGCATGGACTCCGAATAAATCGTGCGACAAAAATCGGTGACATATATTGCCTTGGCCACTAAAGCAGTTAGTTTCTTCCACGGCGCACGGAAATAACGTTTGTTATCGCAACGAAAGCCAGTGCCCCACCAAGTAACAACCGGTGAGACGCTAGCTTGAGATACTATGTACCTACGGGAATGTTAGCCACCAGTATTCTCGGATGGAGTCCTCTTCCCAACTCGGTTAATATCCTTCTTTTTTTTTTTTCTTTTTGCTCGTTCATTGCTCGTGCGCAGCGTTAGGTTAAACTATTTTTAAACCGTTTGTCACCGTTTATCGTGACCGAAGACCACAGTGCACGAAGTGTCCTATTTTATGACAATTAACGAGCTGTTGTGATACAGCGGCCGACTTCAACAATTCGTTAATACATACGTAACTGTTTTGTTATTATTCTAGTACAGAATAGGTTTCTCTTAAATTATCCAATTAATCAATGAAATATTAAAATCTACTCTAATTCTATTTATTAATAAACACGAGATATTAACGTGATTCTTAAAATTTTATATACCGCTAGTTATAATCGTTGAAAAAAATATAATAATTTTAACATAATATAAAACATCATAAAACAATTCATCGTGAACATTATATGTTCGATACATTCCAGGAATGGAACGTGCGGAAATCCTTTCTGTCTGGTAGTTTTAACGCGGCCGTAGTTAGTCAACTAGATTCGGTGTAGCAACGATTCTCCTAACGGGATGCAAATACTTAAGCTAGGCAGATTAATTATTTGCAGCTGGTCCGAAAGCTCGGGGGCATCCCCCGTCTTCATAATAACCCGCGTACCGTCATTCTCTTCGGCGTACTCTCGAAGGCTTCTTAATAAACTTTGGTTCTCCGCGCCGCGTTAGCTAAAATCCTAGATCGATGTAAGCCCCGGGGCCACCGGGCAAGATTACGTATCTCGGCAGAGCGTAAGTGGCTTTCCAACAAAGACCACCCAACCCCTGCCTATGAGTACGAAATATATTAAGACAACGTGAAGGCATCCGAGGCGTCCGCTCCCGAATTTCCTCTTCACAGGGAATCTCATGCGCGCGAATATACACCTTTACTCGTCTCTACAGAATCTAAATGATAGCCGCTCTAAAGCAAATTCTGCTTTCAGCTAACATTAAGTATGGCTGCCGTTATTAATTTACGTTAATAGTAATCACAAGCGTCTCAGTTTTGAAACCGGTATTCTGTGTAATGTTTAACGTAAACATTTTAGCGAGGAGAGTAATGGGTATAGAGAATTGATAATCACCCGCGTAAGTAAAGTCAGTAATGCGGTGGCATTAAAAACATATTTTGTCACCGAAATATTATTTTTTTTTCGCTTACAAAAAAAATATATATAAAAAGTTAAAGCGATTTTACGCGCGTATCGCATAAACCGTCTGGCACTTTATGCATCCTCGATGCTATTTGGAAAAAAAAAAAAAAAAAAAATGATTATAACGCACGGTGAATAATTTTTACGTCTCGTGATAAAGTCGCGGTAAAAGCAAGAGCGTAACGGTGAAATATTCGATTAGGTGTCTCTTTCCGAGTCGACGCATTCAAAAGGACGACTAAGCAAAAATGGCGCAACCGCTCGGAGTAATCCCAATCCTCATCTCCGTGTTATCCCCCGGCCTGCGGACGCTCTCGTGCTTGCAAGGGCGATTAAATCGGTCCCATGGAATCCATTAAATGCATAAGGACAACACCCCCTAGGTGCACCCGAGAGGTCTCGTATTCGCGTCGAATTTTCTTCGCAAGAGGTCTTTTGGATGGAAAGCACATCTCCCATCGGGGGAAGAGGGAACCGGGGGGGGAGGGATTGAGGTAACTGCGGGCGATATCAGGACGGAATCGCGCGCATCGCTGTTTTAGATTTTCTTTTCAATTAAAGACATTCGAATCGGACCCACGAGCGAAGGCGCTGCCTAATCAGTTTCAAAGCGGATAAATTTCTAACTCTCGACGTACGTAGCCCGAAAAGTTTCGGCCCGGCGGGCATCCAAGAGCGTTGTGGTTTACGTGAGCTCGACAAAGTAGTGGAAGCGAAGTGAAAGAGGTATGTGATCCACGGTAATGGCCAACGCCTCGCACTTCTTTAAAAAACTTTAGAGTCGAAGGTGAGCTGTCTACTTCCTCTCCCTTTCTCCGTCTGTTCCTCCCGTTCCTCTTTCTTTCTCGCTTGATTTCTTTCTTCGCATGCTTCGTCACGATTCTCTCCGTTCGTTTTATCCGATTTTTTCTCGTTCGCCCTCATTCGCTTCTAACTGAGCCCAGCTACTCTTTTCCCTCTTGATCCATCCGCTTACCTTCCTGTTTCTCTCCGTATCGAAGCTCTTTTATCGTCAAGCCAATCTTTTGTCCCCATTTCGGAGCGTGCAGTCGTTATAAAGGTGCGTTAAATGCAATATAAAGTACGACTGTGCACGACCTTTTTCATCAGGAAAACGAAAATCCAAGTTGCAGTTAACGATCCGCAGCCTCTATTACGAAAGGGTCGCCTTTGTCATAGATCATTTCTATTCTCGCATTTGAGAGCGGACATTTTCCGCTTTACGGCTAAGTAAATTTTTTATTAATTTTTTTTATGGTGAAAACCACTTTGAATTTCAACGTTATTTAATTACGAATATTTGAGCTCAATTAAAATATGAACATTTATTTTAAGAAAAACATAACTAATCTCACTTACGTTCAAATCGATAATAAAATTATCTTGTTATAAAGACCGTAATAATTATTAGTATTAAGTTTGTACAGGATTATTAAAAATAATTTAATTACTCGATTTAATATATAAGAAATTTATTTACTCTCTCATTAAATTAATTACTTTATTTAGTTTTGATTGGTTCTATTTAATGATTTCGAATGCGATTTACCATTATATGCGATACAATAAACGAACAGATGTGCATAATGCTCTGGTGGATTTTGGCAATCTCAAAATTGTGCTCTTTGCTTTACCAGCGCGCTTCATCGCAATTTAAATTCGAAAATGCGAGTTGAGGGGGAGCGCGCCCGTAATTACGCTATCAGAATTTTACAGTTGCCTATTGAAACTGCGCGGCATGCTCCAATTAGCTATAAATCCTGCGTGACTCAATTCGATTAATTCGAGCGAATTTGCGTAGCAGTCGTCGATGCAGTTTTGCGATCGCGAAAAACAATTAAATCAATCCGACGCACTTTCGTTCCGCGAAACGCGATATCCGCGATGAGATTGGTGACAATTAACGTCCCCGTAAGAGCCGACGATAATTCGATTTCGTTGCGGAGACGGCGCCGCGCGGGAGGGCCGGCAGTCTTTAACCGGGCGCCCTTCGTCGCTGATGAAATTATCTTCGGTGCCGGCACACCGAGGCTCTTTCCCGCCCGTAAAAAGAAAACGTGTCGTCATTTTCTGGCTCCGCGAACCGCAAAAAGGCGCATCGTTGACCACACATGGCGCACGGGCCGACTCGGGCCGGTCTGGCGCGGCGCTAGACGAATTTCACACGGATGATTCGACGGCGGTCGTGCCCGCTCGAGCGGAAGCTGGAACGTATTTGCAGGATTACATCCGGAAGCGTTCGTCCTTTCCGATCGACTTTCGATTCTCGTTCTTTTTTTTTCCTCTCGCCCTGCGGCGAGATCCCGCCTGCTGGATTCCTGCGGCCGGTCGCGGAGGTCCGCGGGATAAATTTCAACCGGCGGATTGCCGCATCGACGTAATCCCAAAGCGATTGGGAACACCGCGTGACTCGAGTTAATGTCGAGCGACACGGGCATGCTTTCGCGTACGCTAAATTTCTTTCGGAAAAGAAATAGAAAGCACCGGCGAGCGGAGGATATTTGGTGCGCAAATAATTCTTTTTTTATTCATTTCTCTCACTGTTATTTATTTTTTTTTTTTAATATGTAAAAAGTTGAAATATTACAGTTATTTATTTCTAATTTTAATAAAAGGGGTTTATAATTTTGATGCATTTCTTTTTTTTTTTTTAAACGGTATTTATAATTAATTTGCGTATATTACAAAAAAAAAGAAACAGTAACGGGTTTATACTTTCAATCAAATTGGATATCGACGGGCGAGACGTACGCATTTTTCTTTGTCTTTTAATTCGCGAGTGACTGACTTCGTGCTGATGGTTACAAGGAGATGTACATACGCTGAAAAGCAGATACGACGACGGCAGCTAGCGAACGTGACTTCAGCGTCGTGTGCGTCGAGTTTCACATGTACCGCATGTACATACCGCGCCGGCCGGTTTGCCGATGACTGATTTCTCTCCGTTCTCTCATCCCCTGCCTTTACCGTCTTTAAGATTACGTACGCTAGCCGCTTTTGCCGCGGAAAGCGCCGTATCTGCCCTTCGGTGTACACAGCTCGTTCTTGTCGAGGAAATTGTACTCTGCGGAAGTATACGGGCGAAAGGTACCGTAGAGAATCGGACCAATTCTGATCACGTACGCGCCGGCGATACAATCGCGATGATACAAAACGACTCGTAGATGAAAGGACGCTCGAGCAGGGACATCGTCCAGGCAGCGACGAGGCTTGAAACAGAATAAAAGTAATATCCGACAAGAGCGAGCGTTCGCCAAGGACCTGCTCCGGGAATTCCTATTCTTCGTGTTCCGGCCGTGACGAGAGCAACGGGAAACTCGGGGAACAAAGGAGAACAATGATTGTGACGAGACGAAGACAGAGCAATCGGGTTGAGACGGAAGGCGATGAGGTCTTCGAATTGCGGACGGAAGTACCCTCTTCATTTCTGCATTCTTTGCATTTCGATTCCCGGAGCAAAAAAAAAAAAAATTAAAAAAAAGAAACAAAAAAGTAACGGAAAAAGAAAATGAGCGGAAAGGAGGTACATCTTCAATACCGTGTTTCGAGGAAATCTTTTGACTCGTCTGCCGCTGGAATTATAGCCCGATCGAGAGAATTAGAATGGAGACGTCTCGCGAATGAATCGAAGAGCACGACGAGTGAATAAAATGTTTGACTTGCAAGATCATTATCGGATTCGTAATACAGCGCGGATAAATGCCTCGTTTTAATGAGATCTTTTTCGATCTCGTCCGATTTTGCCTTCGGCGTCTCGAGCATTGATATCAAAATACGAAATGAATAAAGAAAGGATTTTTTTTTCCCCGCGTAAAACTGCGTGACGAGAGCGCGATATAATGTAGATATTTCGTGTCGATTATCCGAATGTGGACTGAATTTGGTTAACGAAGACCAAAGTTTGTACGGAATAACAAGCGGCACCCAAGTTTCCGTTCATTAGTGTCGGTCGTAAACGATAAAAGCGACGCTGGCGGAAGTAATTGGTCAAAATTTGATCCATGCCATCAAGCCATGTTTCTACCGCTCGAACTGCAGCTGTTGCTGCGAGGCGGAATAAAGGTAGAGCGGTTAATTTGATAAGGCAATTAGAAGTAATGTCTGACAGAATTGCACGCTAAATTTGTTACGGCATCGGTGCTTAAATCGCAACAGATGTAATAATTACGAATGCTAGCTGATTCATGATTAGTAAAGACGATCGCTTTAAACATCCCCACGAAAACGTATTAACGTTTATATTAATTTGTGCATTTTTATTTTTTTTTTCAGGGGACAGAGGCCTCGATCTGCCGAGCACACAACGTAAGCAGATCAACTCCGCATCAACAAGGTCAACGCTTCAGAGAACTCAGTGCGAGAAAGACAGTCGCGCGATGATCGAGACTATCGTCGGTCTCGCTCTCTCTTACGCGGTCGTCTCTTTCCCTCCAAGGGCCGAAATCTGTAGCGGCCATGTTAGTCTAATCACGGAGCTTTGGGCGCGAAGACGTGTGTCAATCGCTCCGCAATTACGCATATTTTCGGTCGCGGATAGGACGTTCCTGCACGCGAGTACATGTTGACGTCGTCGACCCGGGAACGAACAATCATTTTTTGCATTCCTGTCAATCCGTTCATCGTTCTGCGCTTCGTTTCGGGCTCCGAAAGAGTGCCTCGGAAAGGTTAAGGTTATGTCGCTGGCGGAGAGCGCGGAGCGTCCGAGCTGATGTTTGCCGCGTGACGTCATCGACCTCGGCAGCCATGATTACCGACCCGCTTCACTCGCCACCACGTTCAGCGAACTACAGCAATCATGATGGCCGCTACGCGGGATGTCAACAAAGATCGCACCGCGCTCGCCTTCTTCGTCGCGGCCGTGCATCTCGTCCCTCGCCTCCCGTTGCTTCGGGCAAGTGACTTTTTGAGGACCGCGAGGAAGATTAAGTGCGCGGGGACTCATTTCGTATCGCGGCCCGTTTCATTCGCCACTTCGCAAAATAATTCGGTATCGTTCGTAATAATCGCCGCAATAATCCGTCAATCTCTCGGACAGAGATAATAAAAAAAGCAGAGCAGTGTAATAGTGCCGAATGATTTGAAGTGCTGCAAGACGTCAGGATAATTTGGATTACCGCTACGGAAGGAAGGAGGGAAGGAAGGAAGGAAGGAAGGAAGGAAGGATGTCGAACGTTATCGCTACTCCAACCGTACATCATCTAACGGTAAGTCTGCATTCTTTTGCAAATAATTGCAAATATTAAATAATAATAAAACACTAGAAGAACAGGGAGCTAGGCAATATAGCAATAGATAAAATTGTGAAAGATAACAAGCGTTATCCCAGAACTGTTCGCAGAGTGAGTAGAGTTTATAGAAGCATTCGAAAATATGGTGCACTCTCGGAAGCAAACACACTCATTTTGAAAATATCGTAATATCAGATAGAAATAAAGGAAAAATTCTTAGGATATTCTTCTTACGGTGATCTTACTTTACTTTTGGAACTAAAAGTTATAGGAAAATATGGTGCGCTTTTGTACAACACCGCGGGGTTTTATGAAGATAAAATAAATATGAGAGGGCAAAACAGCGGCGCTAAATTGTTGAGTATAGAAATCCGTGCTCTAAGAGCGACGTTTCCCAAAAGGGAAGACAAATCGCGTCGTCGATATACCGTACCGCTATATTTTTCCAATAAGAGAGAACGCGGGTTTAGAACGCGTTCGCGGAAGCTGCATCGCGGAGAGTAAAGTATCTCGGAGAAGATGGCGAAGCAGGCGAGTATATCTCGGATATGTCTGCATTCCGGTACACGTTCACTACGATTTGTTCCATCTCGACTTTCTTTTCTTTTCCCTCCCTTTCTCTTCAAAGAATTCTCACGTATCTGTTCGCCTTTTCGTGGCACGACGCAATCGTGTGGAAAAGGAGCGGTCCAGCGTAGGGCAAATATTCAGTCGAGAGAATTTGTCTCATCGGAAACAACCCGGTTTTACAACGCGAAAGTGGCATGTTGTTTCGCGAAAACTCACAAAAGCATAGAGTGAATTTTGCCCGAGATGCTAAAAATTGTATACGATATGTCTGTAAAATGTTTTCATTCTGCAACGCGCGAAGATTAATATTATGTTAGGGGCTAGTGATAAAGAATGAATAAACGTTTCAAGAGACGTCACGGTTTTAATATGCGTAAGTAAGTCTCTGGTAAAAATTGTGCAATAACGGCAGAATAAAGACTTAATTATGTTATAGATTAATCACTTCGCTTGCCGCTGTCTTTAACAGATCGCGAGTTATCCGATGGGATCCGCCCTTCTAGGTTTCACAGCGATGAAACATAAGAGTAATTTATTATATTTATAGTATTTTTACACATATTAATAATTATTTTCTGTGAGAGTGATTATTGCGTTTAATTACTTGAATATTGATAAAAAAAACGTTTTTGAGTTTTTAACATATACACCGCTTTGATTGATTTAATTTCGAGTTAACCGATTGAAGCACACACGCGTATGTACAATTTTCAAAATATTTGCAAACATAAAAAGTAGAAATGGTTTTTAATATCTCAAATAGCTTTGGAAATTTTTGTCCATTACGTTTTTTTATATAATTGAATGTGTCGTTCTATTCGAATTCCTATGTCTAAAAATTTAAATATTTATTACCGTTTACTTCAAGCTTACTGACTTGTTTAATTGTCATTAGTTGCTCTTATGTATTTAAATTCTCCGAGGTGTGAATATTTAACTTTAATTTAATTGAATTTCAAATCATTTATGTTTATTTGCTCCTATTTTACATAAAATAATGATAATCGTACGTAGCAATTTTCAATAGAAAATTTTGAATATTTTACAATTTGAATATCTCACTAGAAATATTTTTAATGAAAACAGAAAAGAAAGTCATTTAAAATGATTTATATCGAAAGATTGTAAAACGTCTAGCACCCTTCGGTGCATCTTCTAACTATGAGCATTGCGAAGCGCTCGACCTACTTTGACAAAGTAAAACTTTAGTGAGCTCGTCTATAACAAGGCCGATATCAAAACTGTTATTCCATGAGTCACCCACTAGTAAAATGGCACAGGTCCAAGACACTGTGAATCAGAGCAAAACATTTGCACTGCAATCTTCTCCGATTTGCAGTACATATGATGCACTTCGATCCGTTTAAGAAGAACGCGAGCAGATATGACCAATTAAACGCGTTATTTATGACTAATAAAAGATAGATTTAAACCATATTTTATCTGACGTTAAATTTTCCGCGAGTAATATCCGCAGTATCCGTAAGTACTCTTCGTGTTTAACGCGGATAGAATGCACCGAATCGTTGCAGTAATATCGAAGAGCGTGCGCGGGTGAGTAAAACCGCCGGTTGCAATCCCAACGTGATCTAACCGAGTCGAACTTGGGTGTAACGATGTCGTTCATGCCGATCGTAGAGCGGCTGCGAACGACTGACCATTCTCCAAGAACGCAGGTATCGCGCGTCTCCTTTCTCGGATCAGCGGATCTCGGAACTTTCGTGAAGCAACGATCCAACCGGAAGAAGCGCGTAGAAGGTTGAAAGCTCCAATGACTCCTTTAACGACTCTTCGCAGGCTCAACTTAGTAGGAACTTAACCATTTTACGTTTCTCCTTGGCGCGATACGGAAGAGGGAACGTTATCCTTCTTTGCGCCGTACATATATGTACATTTGACATCCTCCAGCGATATAAACGAAAGCTGCGCTGCCCATAGAAATGCATGGTACTTGAAGACTTTCATCAAAAATTAATTTTTATTGCGTAGAGCGTTATTCAAAATAAACGGTATTTTTCAACTTGAAAATTCCAGTCAGTTTAAAAAACGCGTTTTTCTCTCTGCGTTTATTGCTACTTTTGCAACGGGCAAAAAAGCGACGGAAGATTCACTTCGATAGTTTTTCTCTTCAAAAAAGTCGATGAAGAACGTTCCGCCGGTCTGACAATCATCCGTATCACTTGGAAAACTTTCTTTTTTTTTTTTTTTTTTTTTTTTTTTTTAGTCGAACTTAACACTGTGTAATGAAACTTACCTCCCACTATCAGTAGCAAATGCAGCAGCCCATATCGTATTTTTTTATATTTCCGACGAAAGTCGTTATCCATCTTGATGTGAAGAATCCTCTCTGTCACTATAACACAAACGCGTCACGTTTTTTATCTACATATGTTCCTGCTCGTCGATCGGTACCACAGTTTTTTCGTTTATATGATTTTTCATAAAGAAATGAGTTGAGCTATTCGCGCGAATAAAATTCGTGCGACAACATTAAACGAACGTAAAATGGAAAAGTTCACAGGTTAATGAGTGACTTGAGCATTTTTTTTTCATCGCTCGCTCGTCGATCACCGGGAACTCATGAAAGAGCTCGAAAATCGGCAAGTCTGGAAAAACGATTCGAATTCAACGCGATCGCGGTAGTTTCTGACTTGCAACTGACGAGGGATGCTGCACGAAGAGTTTGCGCCAGCTTCGCGCCAGCTTCGCGCCCGCGCACAAAATCCTTACTCCCATTCACCCCCTAACCAGCCACAGTCAGTTAGTCAGTCTCTCTCTCCCGTCCCGCATCTCCGTTTATCCCGCGTTCTTCCGTTCGCGTTCTCGCTCGTACCCTGCCCCCTCGTTCTGACTCACCGTCTACCTTCTCTTTCGACGATATCAATCCGTTCCTTCCCGCCCCTCTCACTCTTTCTCTCTCGCACCCTCTTATTCCCGCCCCCGTACTCGCACGAGAACTTCTTTCTCTTTTATGCAGCTCTCTATCGCTGTAGTTGTCTTCCGACTCGCTCACTATTACAGTTTTTCCGTCGCTCGCTCCGTCCTTTCCGCGGCGTGTCGCCCTCGCTTCTCTTCTTTCTCCTTTTCGCAAACGATTGTGCCCTCATTTATCCTACGGATTTCTCTCTATCCTATCTATCCGACTCTACCTCCACCTTGGTCGCCCCGTTTATCTGTCTTCCATCCCCTATCGCGATCGCACCCACCATCTCCACCACATATCTAACCTCGCGCGCATCCTTTCGGCGGTAGTATTTTAAATACTTGAGAATTTTTTTTATAACAATACGCCGACAAGCGCCCCTATTGTTACTTACTTTGCAAATAATTTTATGTCTTACGTGAAAAAATCGGTAAAAGAAAATCAGAAGGTATTAGAAAAAAATATGGTTAATAGGATTTTAATTATACAATATGGCTAACGAGTTATTTAATTTAATTGCTATCCCAACAATTGTTATTTTTTTTAGTTTATAGATATATCTAACCTAGCGCGTATCTTTTTGGCGGTTGTATTTTAAATACTTGAGAATTTATTTTCTAACAATACGCCGACAAGGGTCCCTATTGTTACTTACTTCGCAAATAATTTTCTGTCTTACGTGAAAAAATCGGTAAAAGAAAATCAGAAGGTATTAGAAAAAAATATGGTTAATAGGATTTTAATTATACAATATGGCTAACGAGTTATTTAATTTAATTGCTATCCCAACAATTGTTATTTTTTTTAGTTTATAGATATATCTAACCTAGCGCGTATCTTTTTGGCGGTTGTATTTTAAATACTTGAGAATTTTTTTTATAAGAATACGCCGACAAGCGCCCCTATTGTTACTTATTTCGCAAATAATTTTATGTCTTACGTGAAAAAATCGGTAAAAGAAAATCAGAAAGTATTAGAGAGAAATATGGCCAATAGGATTTTTATTATACGATTTTCACTACATTTCTAAAAATTATAATTCTTAATATCTTACTATTAAGGCACTTTGTTTGAATTTTTAGTCACTTTTTTAAATATTAGTGTCTTAATAATCAGATATTCTTGTCGGACTATTTAGCCTGTTTTTTAAATACTTTTAATTTCAGTGCCTGAATATTCAGACATTTTTATAAAACACTTTTATAATATTTTGTAACCTAAATGTTTAATTATTCAAACATTTTTATCTGAACTTATTGAAATTTTTTTAATTTTTATAAACGTAAATAAAAGTGTGAATATTTAAACATCGAGATTACAAATATTTCTTACAAATAATTTTCTTTTATAAAAAATACAAAAGATATACATCTTTTAATATATTTATTTCAATACAACTAAAACACAATTTTAAATTAATTACAAATACTATTATTTACATTACATTTATTATTAATTAATACTATTAATACAATTAATTAATTACATTTACTATTAATTCTATTAATGGCAATGACATTGATAAAAGTAGCATGACATATGCACACACGCGATTACTGTGATTCCGCAAACGTGTACTTAAAATCGGTTATATGTTCATTAATTTTAAGCACAAGTTTAAATTTTATGCATATTTTTTTTATTTAAAATCTCCAAATAACAAAAAAAATTTCTTGACAATCATAAAGTCCCAACGAGCGAACGCAGACGAATTATAATAAATCATATTTTACTTTTCCGTTTTTCTTCGCGTGTTGTCGCTTCTTCTTCGTAAATTTAGAACAATAATCTTGATACGAGTTGAGCGGTGCTGGCTCAGCAATTACACTGTCCACTAAACAATTGAACAAACGTTTAGTGGGCAGGTGTAATGCTTAGCCAAACACACCGAAACGGTATTTTTGAAACGTACTCGCTTACTTTGTCGAAGCAATTGAAGCAGAATCCGTTTTTCTTCGCGTGCTGTTGCTTCTTCTTTGTAAATTTAGAACAATAATCTTGATACGAGTTGAGCGGTGCTGGTTCAGCATTACACTGTCTACAAAACAATTGAATACACGTTATGTAGGCAGATGTAATGCTAAGCCATACACACCGAAACGGTTTTTTTTAATCGCACTTGCTTACTTTGTCGAAGCAATTGAAGCAGAGTCCGTTTTTCTTCGCGTGCTGTTGCTTCTTCTTTGTAAATTTAGAACAATAATCTTGATACGAGTTGAGCGGTGCTGGCTCAGCAATTACACTGTCCACAAAACAATTGAACAAACGTTTTGTGGACAGATGTAATGCTTAGCCAAACACCGAAACGGTTTTTTTTAAGCGCACTCGCTTACTTTGTCGGAGCAATTGAAGCAGAGTCCGTTTTTCTTCGCGTGCTGTTGCTTCTTCTTTGTAAATTTAGAACAATAATCTTGATACGAGTTGAGCGGTGCTGGCTCAGCAATTACACTGTTCACAAAACAATTAAACAAACGTTTTGTGGACAGATGTAATGCTTACCCAAACATTGAAACGGTTTTTTTTTAAGCGCACTCGCTTACTTTGTCGAAGCAATTGAAGCAGAGTCCGTTTTTCTTCGCGTGCTGTTGCTTCTTTTTTGTAAATTTAGAACAATAATCTTGATACGAGTTGAGCGGTGCTGGCTCAGCTATTACACTGTCCACAAAACAATGGAACAAACGTCTTGTGGACAGATGTAATGCTTAGCCAAACACCGAAACGGTTTTTTTTTAAGCGCACTCGCTTACTTTGTCGGAGCAATTGAAGCAGAGTCCGGTTTTCTTCGCGTGCTGTCGTTTTTTTTCGTAATTTTAGAGCAATAAAGTTTGCAGAAGAGAATGTAATGCTTTTTTACACACAAAGAGCACCGATTGCTCTTTTGTTTGTGAACATATGTATTTTGCGTTTTTTGACTTTTCTGAATTTGCACTTGATTTTGTAAAATACTTTTTGATCTTGATCAGCTGTAATAATTTCAGTGTAACGTTGACACGTTTGTTACGTCGTCGATTTCTGCAGATCAACTATATATTTTATTTAGATGACAGTTTTTAAGCGCGTTACTTGTTATGGTGACTTCTTTTCGTGCTAATTTTTTTTTTCTGTACTGAACGTGTTAACGTCGAGCAGTCGCAATGATATTCTAGCAACAACTGTGATCGGAACCGCTCCGGGTTCTGCTTTTTATACGCATTCTTCTACTCGGTTTTCTGAAGAGCACGGCACAGGATTTGTCAAGCAACATGGATGATCTCTCGATGGCGAGACGAGAGAAACTGTTCGGGCGAGATAAGTATGAGATCCTGAACTTCTTGTTGTTATATGTATACATTTCAAATGATTTTCTTGACTCAAGAATGTAAGATATCGTTCCTTTAACGATACATCAATGATACTTCACCAAGCACTTTTATTGTTACGGTGTTCGCAATTCCTTTGACTAAAAGAATAGGAAGTATTATTGCTTATTGTACGTACAATTATTAAAGTACGCATCATATGATTTTCGATTGTAAAGGAATGTCTACGAAAAGCGAGTATAAAGGATTTGCGTCTTATGCCAATTAATCTTATTTTTCTCTATCGATGCATAAACGGTTCGTCACAAAACATCCCTATTGTTACGCACTTCACTATCCTTTCACTTAAAACAGAAAGAAATATTATTACCTCTTGTACGTATCATTATAAATTTTCGCATCATATGATTTTCGATTGTAAAGAAATGTCAACGAGAAGCGGGTGTAAGAGGTTTGCGTCTTATGCCAATGAATCTTATTTTTCTTCATCGATGCATCAACGGTACGTCACAAAACATCCCTATTGTTACGCACTTCTTTATCCTTTCAATTAAAACAGAAGGAAATATTACCTCTTGTACGTATCATTATAAAATTTCGCATCATATGATTTTCGATTGTAAAGAAATGTCAACGAGAAGCGGGTGTAAGAGGTTTGCGTCTTATGCCAATGAATCTTATTTTTCTTCATCGATGCATCAACGGTACGTCACAAAACATCCCTATTGTTACGCATTTCTTTATCCTTTCAATTAAAACAGAAGGAAATATTATTACCTCTTGTACGTATCATTATAAAATTTCGCATCATATGATTTTCGATTGTGAAGAAATGTCAACGAGAAGCGGATGTAAGGAGTTTGCGTCTTATGCCACTTAATCAAGAGACGCGGTAATGTCTCGCGTCAAATGTACGAAGTTTGAGACTACCGCGTATCTTTTACGAGAAAGGCCGAATTTTTTTTTCTTTATTGCCTTTTTTTCCCTTTTTTTTCTTTTTTTTGTGAGGGTTAATTTTTAAGTTTCTTTTTTTTTTTATAATTATTTTTAAGAAGTTTGTACATTTGACGCTTTTTTTTTCTTTTTTTTTTTAAAGTCTTATATACGCTTACTTCTGGTTGACATTTTTCTACAATCGAAAATCAATTGACGCGTATTTTTATAACGATACGTATAACAAGCAATAACACTTCTTATTTCTTTAGTCGAGAGGATTATTTGCGAATTGTGTAACACAAGGGGTGTTTGGTGGCATATCGTTGACGTATCGTTATACGTCATAGCTTTTCTGACATCTCTGGTCGAGAGGATCATTTGCGATGTATATGTATAACAATATGACGCTCAGGTTTGCGTATTGATCTCGTTCGCATGTTTTTGCTCGTCTCGCCACCGAATATCGTCCAATCCGTTCGTCAAATATAAAGTCGTGCGGTGAGAAAAGTACCGATTCTCCGTCCAAAAAAATAGTAAAATATTAGATTTTTTAAACGCTTATATTTTAGACACTTAGATCCATACAATATTTACCAAAAAGAGAACTGTTTTAAAAATCTGCCCGTTAACGCAATTCTTGCGTTGCCTTTGAAGATCGAATAATTTCCTGAATTATGTCCAATTCTGTTTTACACGTCACAGAGTATCTTTCGGCCGCTACAACGTGCGGTAATAATGGAACGTTTTAGGTAAATCGCACAATTTGGGATGCAGAAGCGACGCAGCCTCGCTTCCCCCATGTCGCGCGGCATACGAGAATAACATTTGCCGTAGCAGTAATTTAACTTTCTAATTATATGTGGGCGTATGCCTCTTGATTCTGTTCGTGACGCGTTTCAGAGGATTGAAATTGTTATAAAACAACGCGAACATCTCGTGTCTTCGCTCGCTTAGAACCGCCACGGCGATGTCTCAGAAATGTTAAATCCTAGAAAAAAAAAAAAAAAAAGAAAAAAGAAAATAACTCTTATGTTAATCCTGCTCTTCTTAAATTTGCGTACTTATACAAAATTGATATATTATTAAAAACAGAAATCAATTAACATTATAATAAATTAATATCGCGTTTAATACAGAAGATAAATTGCCGTTTAGTTTGCGATTCTCCTTAATCATGCAGAATGTACGCGTGTTACTGTTTTGTTGACTTTTATATTTTCATTTGAGCTTACCGCTTCGATTTTGTTTCAACTTTTTTTTTTTTATAATCCTGTTATTGTGCTATTTGCTGAACAACTTTATTTCGGTAATATTAAAGTTACGCAGTTAAGTCGAAAAGTTACGGGCAAAGTGAAACTTGTCCGCGCGCGGACCGCAGCTACACGTTATTCTGGAATTTTGCGCTGATTTGTTAGTAACTTTGTTGTTGGAAACATATTATATCCGAATAAATGCATGCATAACTTCTCACGCGGATTTAATTTAACTTTATAATTACGCGTGACCTTAAGTTCGTTTAGCTAATCGGGTTTTATTTTACGTAATTTAAAATATCGCGTGAGCAAGTATAGATATTTCTTCGATAGTAACTATTTCACCGTCGGTTCGTTGCGTGCAGTTTAATTACTTAGGTAATTCTATGCCGCGTGTCAAACTTGCCGAAGAATTTTCTTCAATTTCGCGCCGGCTTACAAAATTTCCCGCCCACTCGGCGAGGACGCCAAGAAAGCTCATGGCACTTCAATCCAAGCGTAACGCATCGAATAAAACGTGATTTTCCGTGACGTCAGTTCCTCCGTAGATTCCACACGGTTGATCGATCTGCGCTTTGAGAACGCCCTGTGTACGTTACGATAGTAACTTCTCGCATGGGAGTAATTAAACTTTCTCGCTCTTTGTATATATAATTCTCCTGACGATACGTATGGTTCGCTTCCTCGATACGACACATGCACATATACGTATACTGCCGTGGAATGTTGCAATACAGTTTACAACTTCTTGGCATGTAGAACTGAATATTTAAGTACGTGCAAGTTTATTCTTCTAAACAGCTCTCTGTATTTATAGGAAAATGTTTGCGGTATCGCGAAGGTATTATCCAAATTTTTTTTTTGTAACAAAGTAATGCAACAAGTAAAAGCGCACGCATATTTCTCATCAGTCTCGTTTTCTTGTTTATCAGCCGACGTAAGAAAGATTTAATATAATGCTCGCGTAATTCCCTTGATATCGATTTTCCAGTTGTCATCTTCATTGCGATTCACCGCGAGTAATTTGTACAGATAGAATTATTCATGAATTAATTTCGTATGCTTTGCCAATCAAGCGCGTCAATGCTCTCGCGGCGGTACCACCAAGTTCGCGCCGTTCTGTCGTCACGTTGAAGCGTCACGATATAGGGGGGCGCAGTAGAGAATGCGCGTATCGTGCCGTCGTCTAATGAGTCAACGAATTGATAGGATTTACCCTCCGCTACCATACTTTTCCGATAGCCTGTTTGCCGAAGTTAACGCGGACAATACTCCGGGTTCTCTCCCCTCGTCACCGTCGCGAAAAGCATCCGATTGGAACGCGGCGAGTATTCGATCCTTCGTTACGTATGACGCATTGATGAAATTTGCGGATCCGCGCGTTACGGTGTCGCAGAGTTGCCCTGATGAACGACGCGGCTCGTCATGGCGACGAATTATGGAGTGGCTGCAACGCTACTGTTTCGGTCGGATCGACTGTTGTACGGGGTAACGAGCTGACTTTCGCGAGGGATCATATTAATTATTGCGTTTTCGGAGAGCGAAAAACAACGAGGCGTCAAGCAAGTAAAAAGCATAATAAATTGCTTAATTGAGATTTTTATACTTCCTCGAAGTTTTGCATTGGCACGAAGATTTTATAGATTTCGAAAAAATTTCGTTGTTAAGAATTCACTTTGTACCGAAGTCGCTTGCATTTTTATGGGCTAAAACGCATTAGCGAAGAAAAGTATAATTTGCATAGTACAACATGAGCTCAGGGAATACTCGATTGTTATTTTATGCGAGGTTTTGTCATTAAAAATTTTTCCGCACTCAAACATACGTTTATGTGTCGCTGCATTAAACGCTCGTCCGATTGCGATATCTTATATTTAAGATAATATACTACGAGATACATTATTAAATAATTATTCAAGAATTTAACTAATTCTAGTAAACTCACCAGTTTAAATATATTTTAATATTATACAATTATTATTCCCATTTTTATTTATTGAAAAATTTTTTTTATTTTAATTTTTTTTGCGCTGCTAATGTACTTACTATCTCGTTTGTTTTCTTTGGATATTACAATTACGCCACTTATACCGCGCTGTTGTATGACGACGTTGCAAGTAGAAAGTTACGAAAATTCATACGACTATACGAGTGTTAAACGAATGCCAAGCGATGTGATCAAAGTTTACTTTAACACGATGATGTCGCAGGATATTAAACTGAACTGTTGTCATACTGCAACGTAGTTCTCTGCGCTAACTTTATACACAAATTCAGCCGCTTCATGTTAGTTCCTGGAGAAACTAATTGCTCTGCGTGACGCAGGCTCTTTTGTAGTTTTGTTGAAAACAAAAAATAATTATATATACAATAACTAAATCTTAAAAAAAAAAAAAAAAGACAAAGTTTATTAGAAAATTATAACGATACTAATATGGATATTTCCTTTATGTTCGCTTTTTTTTAATCATACTTATGTGTCATTAAATAAAGAAATAAATAAAGAAATTAATATTCTAATATTACGTATACTTTGAAATTTATAATTTTTTTATGTTACGTTTCAAGAATACAGTATCAAGTGTCGCGATATTGTTAGTAAAAGTTAATGACAAGTAAAACGGTGGACATAAAGGAGTTGTTTTTAGATATTTACGCCGTCATTTTTACTGTTATCGGAACTCTTCTACGAAATCCTATTCCTTAAACGTATGCATGACTCTCGACCGATTCGAGCCTGTTAACATATAAATTGCCGCTTAACGGCGAGACAATCAGTTTCGCGGGAACTCTTGGGAAGAGGGTGACGACGGAGACGAAGACGAACGATACTGAATGCGAGGGTAAATGAGACAGTATGAGACAAAGACGAGGAGAGATAGAGAGAGAGAGGAACGAGAAGGGACTAGACCACCCTCGAAAGTAACAAGAGAGAACGCGGGAACGGTGAAAGAAAGAGACGGAGAACGCGGCGGGTAGGAAGGGAAAGCGGGGGGTGCCGTCGAAGGGACAGAAACGGAGGAAGGGTGGCATTCAATTTAATTTCCTAAGAAAATTGTTATAAAAATATATGTCGCGTAATATTTTTTTTCTATTCTCTATTATACGCTGGATGAATAATTTATGATTATTTAAAATTATGTTGTAAATATATGAATAATCAAATTATTATTTTAACATACGCATAAATTATAACTGCATTATGAAATTATAATATCAGTTATACCGTGTAAGCAGTTAAAATAAACAGTCGACGCGTAGACCGACGGATTGCGCATAATAATCGCGGAATAATAATAATCACCGATGCATCGGAACTCGGAAATATCCGGTCAGAGCGGAGCAAATTGCGTTCTTGTCGCGCCGCTGTCGAGGCGCGCTAACGATGAAAGGCTGCATCGCGGATGCATGCATGCAGCGGGAAAAGGTAAAGAGTCACGAGTAATAATAACAAATGAAATTCTCCCCGTCGTCACGACGGTATTCAGTCGCGCGAATACACGCTACAAAGTTATATCAAGATGTTAGGTCCTGTACATAACGTACCTACGCGACATGCATCTGGATAGAGGAAAGCGCAGGAGCGAAATCACCGGTGGGATGTACTCGGCAAGGAAAAGCGTAAGGAGGGAGAGGAGGAGGGGGGATATAGGGGCTGATACGAGAGAATAGGTCACGTCACCTTTACATCCGGGTGCGGTGCTCAAATTGACCCTTAAACATTAACTCCGCCAGCTTCGCGCCGCCCCACGGTTTCAACGGGGTAATACCCTCAACTTTTAACGACCCGAGTCTCCGGCGATGTTTTCGCCCGGTCTCTCTTTTCAACTCTTTTTCTCGCCGCGTTCCTTCTCACGCCCGCCGTCGTCGCGTGGCCGAGCGAGAAATACCTGCCCGGCGGTTAACACCGAAGCAATTCGTGCGCCGCCACGGCGATAAATCCTCGCTTCTTTTTTTTTTTTTTTTGCCACCGCCGCGGATCAAAATTCATTCTTCGCGCGAGAAGCGGAGCGATTGTGGATAATGCAATACGTCGGGAGGATTTTCCCTCTCGTCTACGTAACCCCGCGCGATCCACTGCGGTCCGGACATGAGCGCTCAGATTAAAAACGTATACGAAGTTATGCGTATGCTATACGTATAGGATGTCCGCGAGAGATTTATATTCATTTTTAAGGATAACATATTCCTTTCGTTAAGCGCGATGAAAATCGAAACGACGGTGTTTGTCATAAATTAAATAATTTTTGTCACAAACTTTGAAGCTACTAAAAAAATGCCAATTATATTGTGGCTTATATAATTTTTAGGGATTTAAAAAAAATAAAAATTATAATTAAAATAATTAATTATAAAGATATTTAACTTAAAAAAAAATTAATAAAAACTTTTACAGTAAACGTGATGCTGTAGCGACCGTCCCCTAGTATTTTCGGTACGGATCTACTAATTTCCAATCAACCGAAAAATATTCCGGTAAAGATTAATGTGATGATGGCGAGACATCCTGTACACTCTAAACCGGTAATCGGATTAGGAATTAAACGGTATTTTTGCCTACGCGACATGCTGAACTTTATATGCGACGGTATTTTAAAGCTACACATCGTTAATCTCTATTCCCTTTGATGTGTTTTCCGATGTATTATTTTAACGAAGAACAAGTGTCTAACAAAAAAAAAGAATTTGATTTATTAACACTGAAAAATGTATTATAGACAGAAAGGTAATTCTATATAAACTCGAAACAAACGGAATAAAAATTGTTTAAAATGCATTACAGTTTAAAATATTATTTAATTTGGTAACATTTTTTCACAAATATAATAAATATTAATTTAATAAAGTTGTATACTTACGTTATTTCATTTTTAAATATTATTTCTTTGTAATTATCCGTTTAATTTGTCATAAAGTAATTGTGAAATATTTATTTTTGCTAAATTAACTTGAAATAAATAATTTTTAAAAGATTAATTAGTCGAAAATTTACAGTAGATAAAAAAAACTTGCAATTATTTACAACAATAATGAACAAATAATATTACAATATTTGGCAACGTACACTAATTTTTTTTAGGATTACATATTCGAATCGCAATCAGATATTTATTCATCGGTGCTCAATTTAGTTAGAACAACTTTAATAAATAAAAAATTAACTCGTGTATATTTTATCCCCGAAAGAAAACGATGCTTCGTATATTACTAAGGAATATGTTTTTTTTTTTTTTCTGTCTTTATCACATTTTGATCTAATTTTTATCGTGCTTCGTTGAGAGCAAGCACGCCGGAGGGCCAGGGCTGCCCGGGCGGAATTTAACGCAATTCTGCGTTTAATCCGAACTTTCAAAGCTGTTAACGAGGACTGGCCGCATGTCCCGTCCGCTCGTCCTCCTCCCCGCTCTTACGCTCTTCCTCTTCGTGTTCTCTGCAATCGTGTACCCGCGCGCGCTCGCGCGGACGCGACCCCGAAAACGTGCTGGTGCCGGGCGTACATGCAGCGGAGCACTTATGGCGTAGCACGCCAAACGTATTCTACTCTATTACTATTAGTTCGGGGGCTGTAACTTATGCAAGATTAAGTAAAGTTGCCCGAGCATGCCGGTTCGACGAAGTTTGACGTCCATTAGAGCATTATTGCATACGATAAGATGAATCGGCAGTCGATATTATCTTCGTCTATTAACTGATATTACTGCGTGCACACGTGCACGTGTACGGGCGGGGACGCTTATCTGCACGTACGAGATGAGGGGAGTTTTGTTTGACGCGGTGAGATCGCTCTTGCTCGAAACCCTATCTTCGAAATAGAAAAAGGAAGCACTTCAAGTTATACGGTCCCCGCGAGTCGAGAAAACGATGCGTCTACCTCACTGTCGGCCGGTTGTCTCGCGGTTATTTTCGCGCCCTGTAAAGTTACGCTTTACGTAATCTCTCACCGGGTGGAATATCTACGCCGCGCTCGCATAGCGTTTGGTAATCGGGAAAGCCCGCCAGTATCATGTGCCAATTCTATTATACGCCGTGACGAATAGAGCATACCTAATTTATACTGAAATCGTGTGATATAAATATGACGAGTCCTCGCTCGACCGAAAAGCTCATCGGTTGGAACAGAAAATTGATCGAATCTCCCGTTTAACTGGGACTTTTTAAAATAGTTAGCAGCGACCGGATGAGTGGCGCGTTCTCTCTGTTCGTGCTTGTAAAATGCATATGCACACGAATGGGCAGCGATGATGTAAACGCAGTGATGGCACTTATGCATAGTGCGCATAGCGTGTATTCTACTCTGTTACTGCTAATTCGTAGCTATGGCAGTACAGTGGAAGATAATGTAAAATTAACCTGCGAGCGTGATGGTCCGTCGTATTTTGACGCAGTGTTCGGTCTGCCGTTGTAACGAGGAAGCGCAAGCGGGAAAGCTTGCGCGCCGTATAATTCCTAACGCATCGTCGTCAGTACATAAATCGCGGGAATCGGTTTGTAAGCGAGGCTACGCGGACGAAATGGCGTATTCTACGCGAAAACGAGGTATCCCGCTGGTGCAACAACCAAGTTAAATACGATCCGAACGCAATTAGTCAAACGATACGATATACGGACGGGTTTGATTTACGTAACGAGAACGATAGAAGATCTCGAAACCAATAGTCGGGTCGTAGAAAAAAAAATGAGGAAAAAAAAAAATTTTTTTTGCTGCGAAAGAGAGTGGCCGCGCAACGTAAAATGGAAACGTATAGTCGATGCTTCGACGCGGTTAATTACGGAGTAGAGAATTATTCTATCTTTTAACGGCGAAAGTTCGAGGGGCAGAAAACAGGCGACGAAATAGCCTTCCTGAAGGCATAGTATAGTTCAATTAGTCAGTGTATACGCAGGTCCTTTGCCTTTAGACGGTGATCTACTTGGGAACCATGAGCCGGCTTTATATACCGTTATTCTGAAGGTTCCGCGACGCTGCTTGCAAGCAAATTGAAACGACGCCGTTATTCGTTACCGAGACGGTTAACGGGTGGGAAGCTTGGAGCATTGATCCCGCGGGAGATGTTACTCCCCGAAAGAATTTTCGCTTACAACCCCGGTCTTCCGGCCGTCGCGATATCCCACCCGAATGCAAATTTCAGATAATTCAGTTTTAAGCACGGCATTAAGTGAGTTCGTTAAAGGCGGGACTCCTGTAATTACTCGCAAAGATATATTTTTTTTTATGATTTATTCGGCGTTGTTTAATTATTATTAACACTTGGCGAACGTATGAAATGTTATACAACGATTTTTCTAAAATTATCAACGCGTCAAAATCGACAATTATTCAACGGCTTAAATATATGTATAATAAATTTATACTCTTTTTTTTATTGTTTGCCAACATTATATTAATGAAGTTTAATATCGAAACTTAAGTTTGCAATCTCGTGGGATGTACCGCTCGTTAAAAGAGTTTTTGTCTTGCGCGTCCTTCACCATTTCGTTCCTTTCACGTGACGTAAATTTTCTCGAATGTAAATTTTGGATAATTCAGTTTTAAGCCTGGAATTAAGCGAATTCATTATACGTGGAAACTTTTATTACTCGCGAGACCATTTGCTTTAATTAAGTCCTTGTAAACCTCTTGAAAGTTGCGGAGATAAAATGGTCCGAGGCTCGATCAGTTTGATTGATTCTCGTGTTTTCTAACACTAACGAGCCAAGGAGGGTCTTCCCTCCTCTTTACATTCTCTTTGCGACTTTACATTGCATCTCGTAAATTTTTAGTGCATTTTTTTTCCCGTGCCGCGAAATCCTTGAATCAGCCCTTTAGTCGACGCGGTCGTGATCGTTGTGTCACAACTGAATGAATTTTCAAAGGCGCCCTTATCTGCCCGGATTTCCAGATGATCGCCTAATATGAAAGCTTTTTTTCTGCTGTCGATCGATAAGCGATTTGCCATTTCAATATTCGTTATGAGGCGTCGCGTCGTGCGAAATCCAATGAAAATTCTGGAACTAGTTTGCGGTTCGCATAATCGCTCTCTCTCCTTTTTTTTTTTTAGCTTTACCTCTGTTCGACGATACCCTTTGTCCCCCTCCTTTTAGAAATTTCGATAATTGAGCCGTTTAACGAATCATTAGATGGCATTAGTCGGACCGTGTTTTTTCAACTGTTAAGGATGTAAACCGACTTTGAAATTCCGATGAATCCAATCTTTTTAGAGCGGAACAAAATTGGCGAGGACCGTTCTATCGGGATTACCGGTGCTTTTGAAATACTCATTCGTCTATTGGAATTCTTTTTTCATCCGTTTAGTCGATTGTTTAGGACGAACTCTGATTTTTTGAATAAGCGCCGTGCACTTGCGTCGCCGATCGGCGACGAATCTACATTCAGCGCGCACGGGATTATTGAACTGTGTGATATTCAATTTTACACAGCCGCGTAATTTATCGATCCTGCGGCGATACCGGTATCCGTTATTACTTGTCGCGAATGCGAGCGCTTGTTTCTGAATGAAGTTATTAAGGGTAAAGAGAAAAAAGTGGCAATACCGGAGCGAAAATTCGCAATTACGGCGCGATGTAACGTGGAAAAGTGTTCTGGAAATTATTCGCCGGATAATAACGAGCGAGCTTCATAAATATGAAGAAAAGGAAGTTTTGATGCTTTGTTTCGGTTAATTCAATCTTTAATTGGATAGAATTGCGAACGCTGCATTTTAATGCTTTCAGCTATCAATCGGTATAAAACGAGAGAGAAAAAAAAGAAAATCTCGTCGTTTATTTAAAAGCGACGAAAAACTGTGAGAAAGGCTAATAGCAATTGCTGTTGAAGAAAAATGTTAATTTTCGAAGATCTCCGTTATAAAATTTTTTTTTTATACATACAATTATTTTTATTCAGTAAAAGAATACGATTACGCAGTGAAATAAAATTGCAACGATAATCTTCGATATTACACATATTTGTATTTACAATCTCCGATATTTTATGATTTTATTTTTTAATCAAATTTAGCAACAACTAAATAATCGATACTATTGGTAAAATTAGATTAGCATATCAGGATATTACAACTCTGGTGTAACAGTCTCAAAATACCAAGCCCACGTCTCTTGTTTCCATCCGTGTTACACATATACTCGCGCATTATGATTTCTCTGCAAGAAAAATATTGTATGGATAGTCTGCTTACGTTGTTTTTATTCCCGCGATTCTGATATTGCGTGCAGACGGCAGTGATAAAGAAATTAGACGAGCGCGACAAGAACAGCCGTAGGCCACTTCAAGTAATAAACGAGAAGGCGTGGCAATCTTGTTCTGAAATACGGCTACGTAAAGTACAAAGTAAATAAAATGGACGGAAAGGAAACGAAATAAAGCATGAAATATTCTTGACACTTGATATCCTTTTATATCGCGAACATCCTCTTGCCGTAACAATATCAAGGTATTTTCGTCCGCGCATTGCTACCGAACCGCAATCCTTTGAAACTCGTCGGTGGAACATCATGTCTACGTTGAATTAAAAATTAAACAAGTTTTTGCTTTTTTTTTTTATACCGTTTTTTCGAAACGCATTTCAATGAGCGCTAGTTTTCGAAGAAATTCCTTATAAGTCACTCGCGTTTGTAATAACTGTTCTATTGTGAAGAAAAAAAAAAGCAATAATGTACAATTTGGCCTTAGAATCTGACTATTGCTAGAGTCAAGCGTTTCATGAAACGAATAATCTCCTTTTCGCGATTTTTCCCCTCGCGCTCGAGAAACAATGGCATGAAGTAGGAAGCAATAGCGAAACTTCCGATTTCGCGACGCATAGGGTGAACCTCTTCACAAACTTCCCGATTTATCTCGCGTAACGGGGATGGGCCGCAATAAAGCCCGCGGCGCGATTTTCGCCGAGGTAGCCGAGCGTGGCCGCGCGTACGTGGCGCTTAATATAATTCGCGAGGCGATTCGCCAAGACTCGCATACGTTTGCCAGGCCGGGCGCATTGTTTTCCGTGGCCGATAATCGTATACAACGGACGCGGAAATCGCTCCCCGCGTAGGGGACGCAAAGAATTCTTCTGAATAAGTGCGATCCAAGATGGCCCTACGCCAAACAATTCGTGCGAGCTTCGCCGGGGGGTTTCCTCATCGAGTCAACGGAAAATGTAAAAGAGCCGCTTCCGCGAAACAGACAGATAAAAATGGTAGACACGGGGCGAGGGATGAAAATACAGGACGCGGATTGAAATCGATAACGGAACGACGGGAGGACGGACCGCCGACGGTGAGGAGGATAAAATGAACCCGTACAACGGGCAGAGCGAAACGAAAGGAAGAAGAGGGATCGTTTGCGAAGGATGCATAACTGCAGGACATGCGGAGATAGAAATAGACCGTAATATCGTATAAGATTATGTTACGATCGAAAGGACTAATAGAGTTCTTGTCCGAGTATCAAACGAGGGAAATCGCTGAAATCGGCAATTTTATCAATGTCGTTTTTATCACCAGGAAAATGTTTTCGCAAAATTGATTTAATCTTTCAAAAGTTATTTTTCAATGGAATAAGTATATTGTATTTTAATTGCACACGCTCATGCGGCACAGAGAAACGCTCCACTTTACATGATTATATTACACTTTAAGAAATAAATAATTCTATGTAATAAACTATTAAAATTTTTAACGTAAAAAACGAATATTGTGAACATAAATTTATATAACGAATAATCGTTCGTCGTGCTTCTTAATTTTTGTCGTAAAAAGGGGTATAGGCGCGGGGAGCGCGGGGAGTGTAGGGAGCACGGAGAGTAGGGGGAGAGAACGGTGCGCGCTGAAGCTCATGCAGATCGGTGAGTTTGAAAAATCTTCTTTCTTCTAATTATATTTAAAAGCTGCAATTTTTATACTCCCTGACAAACGGCAAAGGGAAAAAGTCAACTAGGTTTTCGTACCAATGACATAACGCGAAGCATATTGTCAAATTGTTTCTTGGATTTTAACGGCTGATAGACGTGCCGACATGAACACGCATGAATACCGCAACGTGATTAATTTGTGCGATAAATACGCAGCGCGTCTCTCGACCACGTCAACATGCCGCGGGATAATTACCAATTAATTTCTCTCGGGGGGGCATTTTGAACGAAAAATTTAACTATATAGATTTAGAGAGAGAAGCCTGATTTTTTTGTAACATTGATATAAAAGTGGGAATGCTGCGTAGGCGACCAATTAAATTTACCCATCGGTTTTATCGAGTTTCGCCGGGTTGAAAAGGCACGCGTATCGCTCATCGCAACTAGGTTTAACTAAGATTCCTCCGAGCGTTGCTACACGGCTTGTACGTATGTATGTACATATCCGAAACCGTCAGAACAGTCGAGGGATGTTGCGAACATCGGGTTGCATTTCATGGAGATTTATCTTGCAATCGAGAAACTCTGCCTGTGGTGTCAGCGAGAATTTTACACGGCGGCGTTTCCGCGCGGTTCATTCACTGCGATAATTCGACTACGTTTTTTCATTGTCAAGCAGAAAAATATCATTTTCGGTCAGAAAGTATGTCCCCGGCCGATTCCCGCGCAAAATCGCAAATCCAATTAATAGGCGTTTTAATTGCTCCGCGAGCGCGAGTTTCCGCTATGGATGGTGATTATAATAACGGGTCGCGCGCGTTATAAAATTGAATAGCTACAATGCGAGGACCGGGACCGCGCCGGGTGAGGCGCGGAAGGGGACGGCACATCATAATCGCACCTCGCGAAATAATTGCTCCGGCGTTTATGCAAATGCATACCTAATAACAACCGCAGCGCGCGCATTTATCGAAACGTTATTAGACTTAATGGACGGGTGGTCGTCGGAGTCACGGTTGCATCGGGGACGAAACAAAGCGTCCGAATAATCGCGCATGATTTCATCGAGAACGAGCGACAGCTCGGGGAGACGGGGGCGGCGAAAAAGCGAAGGAAATAACTGATGGGTTTAGAAGGGGAGTAGCTTCGGCTAGATGGATGGAGAATGACTAAGCGTGTACGTATGTACGTATGTATGATACAACCGCCGCCGATGGTATTCAACGGGGATGACAATGCACAGTCCGCTGCACTTGCCGCTTAATGTCATTCTCAAGCCGCGCCTAGCACCATTAATACGTGCGACATATCACGTTACACAAACGTACGCGACACGACGTTGCTTGTGCGTACGTACGCGCGTGTACGATATTATCTCTTTATCATTATATGCGCTCATATGATTTAAGACAGGCGCTCCACGTATCTTCAATCGACTGTTTTTACATTCGTCATTTTGTTTTTAAGTAGAAAGAAAGCAATCAATTTTTTTAAGTTTGATATTAAAACTCCAAGATTTCAAAAACTGGTAATAATTTCAATTTTGATAAAAGCATTTTTTGGGGGGATTTACAAGACTTTTTTTATGAGGGGGGAGTGATCGGGGGTCCAGAAGTGACGCGAGATGACAGTATTCTTTCTCGGGACAATGACGATGCAACAATTCTCGGTAGTTGCTCGTCTCGTACTAATGACAATTCTCGCAACAAGGCCCGCGGCGACAGCGGCCGGCCTTTTTTTTTTTCGCACGTATAATCACACGTACAATATGCGTCGAGAAAAAGATAGGATTTCGGCGTAATTATATTCCGCAGAATAGGACGTTGTTTCGCGGCAAGTGAATACATTCGTCTGCGCTGAATGGATGCCGCGTGTAATAATATAGCAAATATTTGGCGGGGATAAACGTAAAATTGAAGTTCTCGCACCCGAGGTATTTTTCAAACGTATTTCTTTACACGAGGGAAAGGCAGAGCCGCGCGGTAACGCAAAATAAATTTGCCGCACCAAGTAAATGTACCGCACATTAAAGATGTCATTCGTAATATTTCATGAAACGCATTAAAGAATTTATTTCAACGCGTTAACGCAGTTCCTGCACTTACTTAATGCCTCGCCTAAAACAAACGTTAAAATAATTCTGGAAAAAAAATGTTTAGGTACCTCGCGCACGCTTACAAGTAAATTTGCAAATATGTAAAATTAACGGGCAAATGAGTTTACGTAAAGATTTAATTATTAAGCATTTGAAAAATGCAACTTTGTTGTATCTCGATATGCGGGTTTATTTTATTCAACACTTAAAATAGCAAGTCGAGCTAACATATGTGTTCATATTATAATTACGTTGTGCCATAATAACGGATGTGAGGAGAAATACATGCTTAACTAAATGACAACAATATCACGAGATTCTAATAACATGCTATCATGTCAAAATCCCGCAACGTAACGTGACGTGACGGGATGTGTAACAGTGGTTTCTACATTTCACACCTCCGCGTAGTGTCAGGATTGCGGCTTCTTCACCAGCGGAAGGGCGCATTAATCTGTGATGTACGCTAGAAAATAACCCGCCTGTTTTAACGGGGAAGAAACAATGCGAACCCGTAATTTAATTCCTGTTGCCGTATTCATGCAATCGCGTTGAGGCAAGCTGAAGCAATAGTCTTCGCCCGCATTTATTTTCCGCTCCGGCTATTTTCGTTTTACGCGCGTCTCGGAAAAGTGGCGATGGAAATTGCAGGAATCCGAGTATCGCCGAAAAGGAAAGGAACGGCGAAAAATGAATTTTTTTTTTTGTGGTCACGACGTGACTTAGCGGTAACAAGCGACCGGGGTTTATGACGCACGAACGCGCGTCCAAGTGAAACGTGCGCCCGCTATTCGCCGCCCCCTTCGAAACGAAACGAAACGTAAAGGGAAAAAGGGACGCGAATGCGTATACGGAAAAACTCGTGAACGGAACTTGATCGAGAGCGATAAAACGCGGGATAAGCGAGACGTGCAACGACCTCGCTCGAACGGTTCGACGAACGAGCGACCGCCGGATGCTGAAACCATCCGGAGGCATGTCCGCGGTTGGATGTCGCATGCCGACACCGCATGTTATTCAATTCTGCATTCATTACGCGGAAGACAACGCGGCGCTTCGCAAACGCCCCGAGCGGTCGCGTCTCGTTAAGGGTTGGCTTTTCACGCACGGATTCCGCGCTTTGCCGTCACCGCTTTAACATCAGATACTGAATTGATTGCGCCGTCCACTAAATTACAATGATCCAATATCTTAATTGACATGAAAATTAACCGGATTTAGATATAATAACAGCTTTCATCGTGAAGCTTGCTCGTCCGGTTCGAAGTGGACCGGTTCACGACTGCGTAACTTATTGTCTAGCAGATGTGTCGTTATCTCTTAGGGTGGGTCAGTTTGCGCTTTTTTTAGTCGTAGAGACAAAAATAAATTTGACTAGAGGTTTTTTAAATTCAGAAATCTTTTGAGATTGAGGGAAAAAATAAATCAATTTTTTTTCTTTTTTTTTTTTTATTGTATAATAATATTCTTGACATACATAACAATTTCTGCGGTAAAGTTTAAAATGGAAATAATTAAGGAATTCTACCGAAAATGCATAGAAATTTACTACCATATGCATAAGGCAACGAATAAAGAAGAGAACGTCGCGAAGGGCATGCCTTCGGCGACGATAATAGCGATAATATCGATCGCGCGATGTTTATTCAGACAGGCGGCGAGCCCTCAGAGATGAAATAAAAAAATGACAAAAGCAATTCGTGGCTTGGGAGAGAATCGAAAATATCGAGAGACCTCCGCACTATTGAACGGAGTTGGCGATATAACGACAATCGAAAAAAGTTTTGGATTCTTTTCGGGGGGTTTTTTTTTCTTCTTTTTTTTTTTTTTCTTCCAAGTAGCATTCGCGCATGTTTTAATGCTCGCGTATCGGAGTTAATTTTCATCATGTCCGTTACTTAATAGGTAAAAAGCGTCTTTTACGACTGCCGGCGTGTTACGTCTACACGTGCCAGTTACGGTAAACTATCGATACGGAGTTGAACTCATGTACGGAGGCTACGCGAATTGTGTGAGAAGTTAGATCGGGAGAGAAAGGAGAGGAGCGAAAGTCGTGGAAAATAACACGAACGCTAAAATGAGTATCTTCGTATGTGTTTGCGACAAAAAATTTATACCGAAGTTGTGGTATGCTACGGAAAATAGCTCGGTGAAGTTCCCCTATTTGCTAAATTTACACCCTGTTAGTGAATTAGCTGGAATTGCTTTAAAGTTTTTACACAGATTAATATTGTTCTAATTATTACTACACGAAATAAAATACACCAATCTTTCAGTTTTTTTTAATTTAAAAAGTTTATTAAAAAATTTTATTAACGTAAAAGAAAAAGAAAATAATTCGAATATTGATTAATTTATATAAACTTTCTGCGTAGGATTTTTTATTAGTTTTTACGTATAACCGAAAGTGCAATTTCTTGAATATACGAATATTACGTACTAGTTCTTCGTTTAAGATTATTGAAATTAATTAAAATATTTAAAGTAGGTTAAAAAAAATATTTTATTCCCTGCTTGACACTCTTGAGATTGCCCTCCCAAACGTTTTCGCGCAAATTAACGGAAAATCTGATAGGTGGTTTGCATTAGCATGAAGGGACCGGGATGATAGGAGAGAGAGCAAATCATCCTCTCTATGTATAATTGATAGTATCGAAACCCGTTACGGTTCGAAAAGTACATCGTTTTGAATGCATCGATTCGTGCTGATTGCGTGTACCGATGTCATTGATTATGCCGTATGGACGTCACGACTCTTTCCCCCTCCGTTATTTTAACATAATACATACAAAGTTTTTCAAAGTACATGAATCGTATCAATAATTGACATGAGAGATATGGGATTCATAATGCTAGCGATTGTTTAATAATTAGGCCATTTATCGGAAAAAAAAGTAGTCTCTAAATAGAAACGTACACATATATAACAGTAAATTATATTTTGCGTTCCCTATAAAGTAGGAAAATTTTCTATTATTTCTCTTTTCGTCTCTGAAGCGCTATTAACAGCACATTTCCATTACTTACGTTTTCAGTGCCATGAGTAGTACACGCCGTGCTTTAATAATTTTCATCGTGGTCCTTGCTTTATTTTACGGTAATGCGGAGTTTAGACGGACGTCGTGGTTTTAATAATTTCTAAAACGACGTATATTTTGTATTTTTTTTTCAAAAGTTTCCATCATCTTGCCGTTGCAGATAGTAAAATAGTCGCCTGGAGATTGTTAGCTCGATTTCACAGTCTCGATAACACGTATCCATATAAATGCTGCAACAATCACTCCGTTTTGTTCAGTAAATTGTAATTTTATCTCAGTGAATAAAAACGTATTTTTTGCAAATACGTTTGAAATGTTTTTAATAATTTATTTTATTAATATAATTATTACATTTTACTTGGTTATTATTAAAAGAAAACGTGTTCAGTAAACTCTTTATTATTCTTAACATTTAAATAAGTCGTATACATTATAAATTCATATAAAATAATTGTTTCTTATTTTTATTAAATGTGTAACTTTTACTAATAAAGCAAACATAGCTGTTACAAAACGTTAAGAGTGATTATACGTATTTGCGTTCAATTTCTGAATGCATCTTTTTTTTTGCAATAAAGTTCTCACCCATCGCGCCGCGGATCGTAGGCGCTTAAATGTACATCCGGTGCAGTGGGGTTGGCGTTCTATCTGTCCGAACGCTACGAATAATTCTCAGTATAAACTAGAGAGACCGAGAAGGCTTTTAATCGTCCGCCTGGTTATTCCAGGCGGGGGAAATTACACGGAGCGCCGCGACGAGAGGACGAGGAGAGGCAGGAGATCTTGGTAATTGATGCAAGTTGAAATTGTAACGAACGCCCGGTCGCTTCGGCACTGTGAATTTAGCGAGCAGTGGTGGATGCACGCCTAGAGTGTCGCGCGGACTCTTTTCTTTCTTCCTTTCGTTCTTTTTCGTGCCATTTACGATGACCCGTGCCACTCAACCTTCCGCGCAGGACCGGGGATCAGTCGTTTGTATATCGCGAGAAATGAAGCTAAAAAGCTAAAAAGTTGGCTTTTCACCAACATCTTTTTTACCGTGATTTATTACAAAAGTTTCATTTCAAATATTTCTTTACGCGCCAAGATAATACGTCTGTTATTATCCTTATCGCTGTTATACCGTGATAAATATTTAATTATTAAATTCTACTCCCTGGCGATCTATCTATTTTATACAGGCTGCAGTTTTTTTTTTGTTTCTTTTTTAATAGGTTTTTAAAAATAGGTAAACGTAAAAAATAATAAAACTATTAAAAAAACAAAGCGTAAAAAATATGATAAATTATTGAAACGTTTTTCTTCGAAATTATTAAAGCTATTTTTAACTCCTGAAGCCAGCCCTGTCTCGGTTACCCCACGAGTCCTGTATTTCCCGATAGTACTCAACGTGGAATCTACGCCGTTGGCGAATCGAGAGCACCAAACTAGGACGTGCCCGGAATTTGCCGAGTGGATTCATTTACGGTCCGCCGAGTGATAAGAATTTAATCGCGTATTAACATAAGCCAAAGTTGCAGCTATCGAGGATCTGGAGAACGTGTTATCGAGCACTCTGTACCGTAAGTTAGTGGAGATAGATCTAGGGTAGCATGGAGACTCCGACTTTAGCAACTTAATTTTTTTTTTTTTTTTTATCGTCATTGGAATGCTGCCGCTGGCTTCCGAATAGCGAAACGACACGCCGATACAAATTTCTATGTATCTATACGGAATATTATAAAACTTGAAGTTTTAATTTGAATAACAAATTCTCTAATAAATTCGGATCAATTTCAAATTGGCGACGATACCGAGACATACATACATAGTTTAATGTAGGTGCGGAATGCAAGTTTATAAAGAACTTTGATTAATTTTACAATACTTTTTACAAAATATAAAAGCCGAACAGAGACTTCCATCGATTTTTCGAAAGAATAACTTGTGCTATTTTGACAAATAGTGATGTCTAAAGAAAAGCATTATTTTATTTAAACTTGTAAACTGCAGACGCGAACCATTTGGGACGATCAACTATAAGGAAAAGTTTCCGGTACAATAGAGTCGCGGTCTCATTTACCATCTGCCACGCGATAAGAGTTTAATCGCATATTAATATAAGCCCAAGTATCCGAGCATCTTGAAAACTTGACAATGCGTAACTTCCCAAGATAGCTTAATGATCCACGAAGAATATACCAGTCGAGGAAGGAAAACTTGCTTGATAATTTGTCTTCATTACCGCACGATGCTGTTTTTAATCCGCTTATAGCGAGTCCAATAAGAAGTTCATCCTTATTAAATTAAAACGACTCTTATAAAATTTGTCGATTAACCGCGGATCAAAATCATTGAATTAATTTACAGGAATCTTTTAAAATTCTTAATTCGGCCTTCCCGATAATTCTCTTCCGTTGCGACGGTAAATTGTTTATGCCGTTCGCCGCTTTTTATTAACGCAAAAAATTTAACACGTAACATTTTATTTAAACATTCCATAATTATTATTTTCCGAGTGAACACGCGTTTAGTTAATAAAACTCATATCTGTCTCTACCAGCATTCGTTAGTAGCCACCTCCGCTGGCTTTCATATGAGTTCCCTCTGTCTATATTCTCTCTGTGACATCCTTCTTGCTTCACCCCTTGTTCCCTCGCAGTTTGACTGTATGGACATTTAGATACGTTTCACAAGTTATCTCCATTTTCCCAGAATTTTACTTAACAAAATTGCATATTATCTCGCAGCAATTTTGCGAGTAAATCTCTTATTAGGTACTCCGTCACATCACTTTGTTGCAAACATATTTTCTACCTTTGTTTAACGAGTTAGTTTTCTGTCAGACTTATTCGGTCGGGCAACGTTAAAATTCTTACTTTACGCGCGCGCACGTAATTACCGTAGAGATATTTATTTACAGCATTAATTTTTCATCTCTGAATAAACTGCGTTTCTTTTTTTTTTATTTTTTTTTGACAATAAGAAAGAAATTAGTCGATATTGCGTTAAAAACTTTTGATTTTGAATCTCTGATGAGATTATGACGCATGAAGCGATAACGATGCTAATTACTACTAATAATAATGGCTGAGTTAATGAAACCCATTTAATCTGCACGAGCAATTATTTTAATGTACGATATTAGGTTCATTAGTATGACCATTTCATATTCGATTATATTTTATAATCCTATTGTGGCTTTGATTGTGTTTTGCCTTTGATTTCATGCTCATAATCGCAGATTATTGGCGAAATAATAATTAATAGAAATGCGCTATTTATCCTCAAGAGAATTTTTTATTCCCTTTTTACTTTTGTTAAAATTTTAATAATCGTTTCGAAGAATTACCGCAAAAAGTTACCGATTTTTAAAGAACCTTTTACGTACACAAATTCTGTCTTCTTGTACAATCTTTATGTAGCTACTGAAGTTTTTCAAAGATACGAAAATAACTTAGTCAATAAGACCATATTACTTTTAATTTTTAAAGCTGTTCCTGCCTGCCATTATAACTCTTCTGAGATAGGCATTTCCAGAAAATATTCTTTTAATGTATGCACGATTTCTTGTGTAATATCTTATTTAAAAGTATTCTCATTACTTTAATTAAATTCATTATTATCGGAACGTATAGAGCCAAGAGAAGCGAAAGAATAATTTAATTAATAAAATTATTTATTTAAGCATAATCTTATAATTATCTATTATTAATTTTGTATAATTTGTATTTATTGAAATTTGCTTTGAAACGTAAGTTTAAAAATCTGCCTTTCTCGCTCATATAGGTAGATCGTTAATTACAATATAAAATTATTCGTTAGAAAGTTTTTTTTCCGTTAACAATCACAGATAAGTATAAAATATAAACTTATAAATATTTCAATTGTAATTGTATGCACTATAAAAAGAGAAAAAAGATAGTTAATAGCACAATACGAAAGTACATACATATAAAAACAGATTAATAAAATAATATTTATTTATTCGCGTGTATAAAAATTTATATAAAGAGATAGAGCATAAATTATTAATTACAAAAAAAGTTCCAACTAAATGGAAGAAAGAAAATACAAATATTCGCGAACGAACGAACAAAATTGCTTAACTAAGATCTTAATGAGCAGATCTTCTCTCTTTCAGAGAGCCGTCTGTACTGAGTGGAAAATCGGAGATGAGATCCTTTAAACGAATCCCAACGCAGTGACGATGAAAAGCTAACGAAGGTTTGTCAAAAGATAAATTCGTTTCGCTCTCTTTGCGCTGTACAACTTCTGACATTCCAGTTCTCAAGTATCAAATATCAAATAGAATGTGCACCTTCAATAGAATAATAACTGGAAAACCAACTTGTCTAACTGCGAGTATATTATATGTTGACGTAAAACGCTTTTTATCACATTTCCGCTATTTTTAATCTTGATTGGTACGCACGCATATATGTTTTAGTTTTAAAAAATAGAGAAGAAACTTTAATTCTTCCCCCCTTTTTTTTTTCTTTTTTTCAACAACGTCAGACAATTCTCGTTTCTTTACCGTAGCCGATACAACCTAACCGTGAAGGTTTTAAATAGTCAAAGTGATGACAGCCTCCAACTTAATTCGCGCTTAACTCTTGCGTGATCCACAAAGTTATCGACTGTCGTTTTATTTTACGTCTTCGTTTAATTTTGCCGAGTTGCAACGACCGTGGCGACGTTTCGCGTGCGAATATGTAAAATGCGGATAATAAGTTTAATTGGCACCTAACGCGCGATGTCTCTGCGTGTTCGACTATTTGCGAACTCGCATCGCCGGGCGAGATTTCGTATTCAAAATTCTGCCTTTTCGCCGTGCACGGCCGCGCGTCGGCGTCACGTTGTTAACACACCCGGGTATGTATTCCACGGGATTTCAGGATCCACGATACGGAATCAAATTACAGTTTGCTTGTGGCTGACACGCGGCTGGCTTGTACAGCATTAGTCAGACGAAAATTCATTGATCAGGTCGGCCGCGACGTTATCCGCCTACATTTTCGGAGGTGCCGAACGGCGGTAGCCAATTATGTGGAGGGCTTTGAATCCAACGGAGATTGAATCAACCATACGTAAACCGGTGGTAATAATACTCTACGTCTACGGAAACGCTCACTATTTACTAGTTATCCTTAAACACGATATTGATTCTCTTATCAAACGGCAAAGACAGGACGGGAACAACGTTGAGTACGAGATACAGCAGATCGCGCGCTATGTAATTAATATTTAAATTAACGCAATGTGGACGGATAAATAGTTTAACACAATAAACAAGGTAGAGAGTTATTCGAGCAAGCATCACGTTGCTTCATTACATCGTCGTTGCGACAAGATAGATGAAATATCCTCTCTAGATAATTGCAAATTCGACAAAATTAATAAATATAAAACATTTCTGTGAATTTTAGCTTTAAAATATATATTTTTAACGTTGTAAAATTACATCTTGACATTTCTCTGTGACTTTATCGTAACGGTATATTTAATTACAGTACCCACGACAAATTTCTATTCGATTGCGTTTAATTGTAGAAATCACATTAGGAAAGCGCGGAAATACTAACGTCGCTATATTACATCATAATCATGGATACCATGACTCACGGTTGATTCACTTTAGTGAATAACGCTTCGACAAGCATACCGCGTAGAATCTAGCTGTTGCAGATATGCTTGATCACCCTCACGCGCGATTTAGAGATGACGCATAGCGTTTGTTATACCTTGAGCTTCTATGTTCATTCGGTCGTGGAATCTCTTGAGTATTTCTACTCGCCGTGATTAAATCTTTGCGGTTCTCGGCGATCGATATGAATTTAACACAGTGGCTTAGCTTAGAGCATCGTATTTGACTTCTATTAGATTGAATTTTTAAGACCCTCAGAAACCCCATTGAGGTAAAAATTAATTGCTTTCTTGACAAATAAATACCCGAGTGGAAATTCATCTGGTTAATCTGATCTTGCAGCTAGTGATTAAATCGCGCATATTAAATATATTTCTTAACTAGCTTGGTACTAGCCATAAAAATTAACTCGTACAGGTAGAACGATTAAAAATTTGGGGCATCAATAATTAACATTTATTTTTATAATATTTTTCTATAATTGTATTTTTTTTTTGTTTTTTTTTTTTCCCCAAATTAAACTGCATAATCTCTTTTGTGTAAGCCCATCATATCTATCACTGCGCATTCTCTGTCAAAAAGCGGCATGAAGAGATAGCCCGAAAATTGATTGCACAAAATTGATAGGTGAAGTACAGCGCAGTCTCAACAGCGTATCAATGTACGTTGATAAAAAGACAGTGAGAGGATTGTTTGCATAAAAGTGATGGACAAGAGGAACATAGTATTGAGCAGGGTTGGAATACACGTCTCTCTTTCTCTCCCTTCCCCCTCCCCTCTCTCTTTTTCTACCTTTCTCTGTCTCGTTCGGAGATGGAAATATTCCGGCATACGTCCTCGGGGTGTCGTATCACGAGCTTGGTGTAGCGCCACGATGTTTTACGAGGTGGCGAAGCCGTGTGCCAACTGTGTCTCGTTACGTTAGATTTTACTGTGCACTCCGGGCGCCGCATAAATTCGTTAACCAATAAAATCCTCATCGCGCGGTATAATAATCGGGCTGAAAGGTAACCATTCCGTGGACGAAGCCGCAAAAGGCACCCTCTGCCGCATCCTCGTTTTTCTTTAGCGACAAAGCGCCTTTACGTTCCTTCGAATTCCGACGATAAACTTTTCCAAGCTGCAAGAATTTTGTAGATTGTTACGCGCGTCGCTAGATTAAAATTTGTTGCTCGAATTTCTTGAGTAGGCGACTGATAGGTGCAGGAAAACCGTGAGACGCGACGAGAATAATTTTCTTTACACTTAATTTTGTAGCTTGTATCCGCATGCTGCAGTAACGATGAACAATGCAATATTCAGCGTAATTAAACTACCGGTCTAAATGTAATTAATTTTTAAAAAGTATTTGATTCTAATAATCTTGCAAGATGAACACAGATCCGGGAGTGGATAAGTCCGATTACAGTAAAGGTCCAACTATGTAGATTAATAATTAACAAATAGTCGAGTCCCTCTGTGTTTCATGAATAATTTAACAAACTGGACAGTCATGAAAATTCATACTTCCACGTTGCTTTGCATTCCCACGTTCTAAACTCGATGTCGACCGCTAAAATAAAGCAAGTATGTCGACACAAAACAGTATTTTTCATCGGGCTGAACGTCGACTTTCGGTCAATTCCTGGCGGCGACCTGTCTCGGGAAATAGACCCAACGGCGTTGGACGCGAAGGGCTAGTCACCACGCGCCTGTTACGTAAATAGTGTAGGCGATAAAGTCCGAGAACAAAAATAATAAAAACCCGATAAAAACTATTATTTATCATCTTTTAGTTTGTACAACAAACATTTATAAAGTTTATTTTAATATTCGCAAATGGCCGGAGGCGGCGATACGCGGCTATAGTCTTCGTTTCTGTATATCGAGTTCAGTGAATTGCAACATAGAATAAATTGTAGCTTTGAATATTCCTAAAAAAAATCAGAGCACAGATGCCGCGTCAATCAAATGTCAGCTTAAACAATAGCAGATGATTATTGTTCCGCGGTAAATGTAAACCGCGATCGGTAAACTGGTAATCGGTATTGACGATAACTTTATCAGCCTTCAGTTCTTAAAATTACAGAAAATTAACAAAAGTGGTTATAATTTTAAATAATTAAATAATTATGAGATACGTTACCTTGTAAAATTACTAGTCAAATATCCGTGGAAAATATTCTACGTATTCTATCTACATGCGTAACGCGAACGGGCATATTATACTATATTAATAATTCAAAATAGCAGAGCCATATTTGTATTCGTCTTATGACAAACGCGACTTGTCTCCAATCCCGTGTGGTGCACGCGTTTTATAATTCACGTGGATGCATTTTGCGCGTTTCGCAATTCCCTGAAGATCGCATCGCCCGCCTTCATTGTCTGTCCGCGCTGGCACACTATTCTCCGCGACTACACGGGACGCTACACCTTTGAAGTGCCTGCATCCCGGATATCTGCAGAAGAATAATGTTGCTAAAGGGTACCGTGGCGGAGAGGAGAGACTTGTCGAAAGGAGGTTTAGAGGAGCAGCGGAAAATGTACAAGCGCACGGGCGCGGGTCGATTTGTTTCTTGGAACGGTGTCGCGCCTTTTTCCGCCGTCGCTAAGAAATCAAGCCGTATATCATGTATCTCCTTTTTTCCGTCCCTCTTGGCAGAGTCACGTCCTACACACGAGAAATACGTACAGGATGATTCAAAACAGGTCGGTGTTAGGAAGAAAAACGTACAATTTATTATATCTTAAAATAACTTTATTAGCTCGAACATATTTGACGTTTACAGACATGGGTTGAAATTTAAATATGAATAAATTATAAATGTAATATTTTATTTCCTTATTTAACTAAATACGAATATAATTTTATAACGCATATAACTAGCGGTTCTTTATTACAAACATTTTATTAAAATTTTGTGCAGAATGCTATTATATGTATAGTATATAATAAATTATATTTAATTACAGTCTTAAAATATGAATTTTTAAGATGTAATTTTCAATACTTAAAATTAAAGCAGAAGAATGAGTATGTCACAAAATAATTTTAACTAACTTTAAATTAATTTTATTTCGATATAAAGTATCAAGTACCATCACTTGCTAAACATGCAAAAGTTGCAACGGGGGCTTTACATTGACTTTCAAAATTAAATTAATATTGAATTTGTCGAGCAATACGTGGTTGAAAGGAAATACACTTGACTTCTAGGACACTCTGTATGCACATAAAGCGAGAACGCGTTTATGATGTACGGTGTGCCGGGGACGCCGGCATTGTTCTCTTCGGATAGTAGCATCGAACTAGGTCGCGTCCGATATACATCGCGAATCTCATTTACTCGTTTGTTCGGTAGCTACAAAGCTCGGCTGCGATCGATTTCGTGGATCATGGGAAACGCGCAAAGTCATATGACGTGTGAACACTGTCTATCGTGTCCGTATCGGACTACAGATTAAGATTGAGATGAAATTACTGTTTGACGAATCAAAGCACGGTTGACGAAGAAGATGTTAATTTCTATCTCTCCTAATTAATTTGATATCAATTCAATTTACATTTTAGTCTTTGATCTATCACAAGGCTCGGAAGAATTTTATAACGAGTAGCAGAAACCTTGTCGCGAATCGCAACGCCGGAATACTCCATTGTAATTTGTTAATCACGTCCCCTGCGACTAGCAACAAGGTGCTTGCACCATATCGTAGAATGGTTCTTAATTTGAAAAAGACAAAAAAAATTTAGCGTCACTATAAAATAGCGTAAAGTATTTTATGCACGTAATATTAAATGTCTTACGCATAATTTTGTTAAATGTGTTACACTATACGTAATCGTATGTATAAGTTTGATCTTGGATTTTCTAATTTATTAGTGAAATTTATTACGTTAAATTAATGTTACAATTAATACTACAGTAAGCTCCTAATAACAGAACCATGAAATCGCAGAGAATAAACCAATAAGAGAAAGATAGAGAGGGGAAAAAAAAGTATACGATAGCGTATAGTGAACGCGGAAGCAATCTCGTAAATCAGTCGTGGCCAGCATAAACGGATTACCAAGTGGGAAAATTTACTGCGAGGCACACATAACTTTTCTTTCTATCGGCGATGGAGGAGGAAAAAAAAAAGTAAGACCAAGAGAGGGATAAAGACCTCGGTTTTCCTTGGTAAAAATAAATCATCGAAGCCGGTAAAATGCCTAAAGCAAAACAAAGCAAACGAACCTTTGCAAAAGCTCCAGAAGCCATTTTTTCATTCATTGCCACGTAAATCATACTTTTATTTTACTAAATACACGGCTTAATTGGATTACATTTCGCAGGGGGGAAATCAACTAACAATATTGCGATTGTTGGCCCGTTTCTTTCTGCAAAGTTCACTCCAATTATACCATAACGATGCTCTATCATTAAAACACTCAAAAACAGGAATTATTGTTTATTCTCCGAAATAAATTGATAAACAATATAATATATTGTTAGTTCTATTCACGTTTTCGGTACTCACACGCACAAGAAAGAAAGTGATGATCATTTGTGAACTCGCAAAACTTTTCCGATAAAGCGCGATACGTTATACATACGTATAAATATAAATACGTATTTATTATACATACATATGCGTTATATTTGCAATTGAGAAAAATATATTGAAATATTAAAAGCTTTAACTGATAAAGTATAATTTAAATTTGTGAATAAATTTTAAAACAATAATTATTATTATATGCGAAATTTGAAAACTATCGTAATTAATATATAATTTATATAAATTAAAGTGTTGAACAGAATTTACTTATATGTGTCTGTAACATGATGCATCGCGAATACGTTTTCTCATATGCAGGTGTTAAAATACTGTAAGGATTATAAAAATTATTCTACAAAGCCAAAAACATTTTCTGCAAATATCATTTCGACACGTTGTGGATTTTGTTACATTATTTGGAGTGTCCAGTATTTCGAAACTTTTGTCTCTTCTTCTTCTAGTTACGTTACATGTAAAAGAAAATACCTCGGTAAAATTTCGGCAATTTAATCTGTGTATGTATCGCGTTTTCTCGCGCCGCTCGTTACACGAAATTTCGAATAAACCACAATTCTCTGCGTTACGCGATCCGACCAGCGCGCACATATATTTATGTTTGCTACGTTCTATTTGTGTACCTAGCTTCGTCAAACATTCGTGTCTCATCGCGCCACATAGCGAAACCCTTCTTTTAATTCATAATCGTTTTTTTATGGATTTAATTTCAAATAATTTTTTAATTAATAACGGCGCGTCCCTCTAGTCCCGTAAAAAAGTTACTTTAAACTCCATTACTGGGAAATCCAACGGAAAGTGTAACTTAGACGAAACAACCCAGACGTGCGCGTTTCAATTACATCGTGCAGGTGATCTTTTTGCAAAATACCGGTATTAGTTTGCAGAAATAAAATTAAGAGAAATAAAAAAACAAAAGAGACTTTCTACCGGACATTAACGCTGCGTTCTGGGAAATTCGGGTCGCCATAGGCAATGACAATTTTGATCGCCAGGCGCATCAAGCCTGTGATACGCTTTTAAAGGATATAGTAACATCAAATCTGAATGTCCTGGAGCATTTTCTGCGCTGATCTCGTCATCCCGCGCTTGCTGTCGCGCTACCGCGAAATCGGGGCTTGCACGTATGACCGGTCGCAAGTCGAATAGTCGTCGCTTTTTTTTTTATTTTTTATTTTTTTTTTTTACCTCCCACCTGCCGATAATCCTCGAAACAATGTTGCGTTCAGAGTCCGCGGCACGTACCTGTCGGAATGCATCGTTGGGCATGGCGAAGTACGTGACGCGCAAACCAGAATTATATTTTATAGTTTTCGGTCACCCTTTCCGCAATGCCTCCGCATTTCTCTTCCTTTTCCTGTCTATCTCTTTTTTTTTTATACACGCCAATATAAGCAAAGAATAAAAGGTTTTACAGGACGAGACCCGTATACATCCGCGAAATATGTCGAAGCAGATTTTGCAGGCGTCGTTTGAACAGAATCTTATATCGTCTTAGGCACTTATCATTTTTAAAATAGCGGACTAAAATAGCGGAATTTTTAAAACGCACAGTATTAATCGCAGCTTATAGCAAAAATCGTCTTGACTCTTTTCCGAGTCTATTTTGTGTATACTTTCTTACATAGAAAGTGACAAAATTAAGATGAACAAGCGAAAGGGAGAGCTTGCGATTAACAACTCAAAAATTTTGCATTCCGTTAATTAAATTCGCACAGTGTAGGGTTTTTAATATCTAGCGCGTTGTGCATTCGTATGGCCAGCGGTAAAATGATTGGAGAGCATAGCATCGGTGAACTTTCATCGTGGCATTTTATTTCCAAAACGGCGAAATATTTCCTGACCGAATCGCGCACGGTGAATTATCCCCTATTTACGAGCGAAATGTGTAACCGAGTGAAACGCAGCCGACGTAAACAAGTAGGTATCTTACGACATATCGCGAAACATTAAGAATGTACCGCATTCGAACCGGATCCATCCTTCTTAAAGATGTAAGAAGGCACTTGGCTGTAGGGTCGAAAGAGGGTACGGCAGTCGGCAACGGCAAGCGCCGGTGGAAAACGGGCAAAAGTAATGGTCAGAAAAATATCCATGCGCATTCCATACGTGAGTGTTCAAACTACGCCCCGTATATTTCCCACGCTCTCGAGAGGGGGAGGGTGGGACAGCGAGAAACGCGGAGAGGATGAAAGCAGGCGCGGTGAAAACGACGGAACGAAAAAGGGGGCGAAGAGAAAAGGGGTTAGCCAGAAAAGAGCGACAGGCGGAGGGATGGGGGGCGGGAGGGGTGAGAAAGCGAGAAGGACAACCGGCTGGAGAAGAAAAGTTTTCGAAGAACGAAGTAATTTAGAAAGTTTCTGCTCCATGACATTCCGCGATAACAAATTATCCCTACCCCATTATCCACAAATGCGATTATGATAAGAAAGAACCGGGATAAACTTTAATGCAGTGAGTCCCAGTTAACGCCACGCGAAGGGATCGCGTAACGTCTGCGCCCTCGCAATTCACGCGGACGGCCCACGTATTCGCGTGCAGCCCCCTTTAGCAGTGTCTACAAGAGTAGCTAACAGTCTCCGCATCTCGCCACCTATTTCCAGCCAAGTTAATCTTGATATATTAAGGATCACCTTAAATCTCTCCGTCGCATCGGCTTGTTTGACGCGACGGAGAGTATCTTTTTTGGGAGGGTTTTCTTTTTTTTTTATATAATCGCTAAAAAAAATCTGCAGCTAATTTATTTACGCGCATATATTTCATGCAACACGTATGCACGGCGAACACTTGTCGGTGATTGTTTGTTGCGTTAATGCATAATACACATTCAGTCATTTCGAAATTATTTGTTTTGCACGGGATGAAAATTATAAATCGCTTGAGAAATATAATATATTTATTTAAATTTCAGCAAGATCACTAGCTCAAATAAATTACGGTTGATTACACCGATTACAAATATCGATAAAACATCATCGACCTGTTTCGTCCGAATGTGCAAATATTGCGGAACGGTATGATTGTCGGTCGTTAAAGCCATCTTTTATTTACCAAGCGATGCAATACCATTACGGTACTGAGATTAACTTCCTTGGTGCAGATGCAAAATAATGTTTACGCTCGCATTTATTTTTGTCGTCGGATTTATCATCGTTAATCACATTATAATTAGATTAATATTTTAAAAAGTACATAGGTATATAAATTGCAAACGCAATGTTGGTAAAGCACGCGGGCGCGTGAACCCGATAGTTCTCATACATTAATTAACTATTCATGTGCGCGCGATACGAAACGCGTTAAGTAATAAGTTAACAACAATACCGCGGTAATGCAAGCGTCGGACGACCTCGAATTGCGCTCGTTCGATCAGTCGATATCCAACTTGAGAATTATCTCGTAGCTCTGAATATAATCTGGACTTCATGCACGATTTCGGCCGCGTCACGCATACAAATGTCTGACAACCGATTACACGTTGATCTTGTTTGCGTCACGTTCGGTACACATGCACGTGGTGATACGTGGGCTTTAAGCAGCAAGAGGCGATCTTACGTGGCATTAAATCTATAACACCCACCACTATCGCGTGATGCTAAAGTGATCATCGAACAGAACACGGCGTTAGATAACCGTGTGAAGATGACGGTAATAGCGGCCTGGCGCGCTAATTATTTTTTAGCAATTTTATGGTACGGGTTCTTGACTTTATTAAGATGTTTATTTAATGCTTGATGACTATTTTTTTTTCTCTTCTTTTCGGCAAAATTTGACGAAGCTTTGAAGACTTTTGTCACGAATACCGCTGACTTAATTGAAACAAATAAAAATGTAAAATCTCTTAAATTTAATTTAAAACAAACGATATAATTGAAAGTCACGAATTGGGAATATTCTATTTGGATGTATTGAATTTGTGACGGATTTTTGGTTTTACTTTATTTTTATTTCCATTATGAAATACTGTTAAATAGCAGAAATTCATTATTTAGATGTTGAAAAAGGATAAAATGAGTTGCGGTGTAATTTAATTTTTATAGCATAACGCTTTGGCGTAAAAAATTTTGTTAATTCAAAATTCCATCATTTGTGTAGCGTTAAATTGAATATACGTCTCTCAATTTTTCAAATTACTTTGACACGTTTTAGTAAATGGTTCTTTAAAAAAAAAAAAAAATTAAAGAAAAAAAGAAAAAAAAATAGTATAATTCCACTCTAATTAAATGTTTTATTGCGATGCAATGATATTGGGTCGACGATCAATGTTGACGTGTTTTAATAACTTTATGTGCAATTAGATGTAATAATATACGTATAAAATGCGTAATATTCCTTTTCATTCTTTATTTATGGCACAAAAAAAAATTAAAACTATTATACGTGAAAAGTAAAATAATATTTATCGTAAATCGAATTGTGCGCATGTGAATCGGCGTAATTTGATAAATAGCACGCTAGATATCCTCTTATCGAGAACTCTCTTTCCCGATTCGTGCGGACGTAAACACTCTACCGCGATTTACACCCTGACACCCGAGATAAAACAGATAGAGACGGAAAAAGAACGTCGACGAGACTGCAGAGGGTGGGAAGGGTAGACGTGGTCGAATGTGATATCTTAAAATTTCCTCTATCTGCTAATTTATGTCGATGGCACGTCGAGATGGATCGGTCGGCACCGCTAGGACGAAGTTGGGAATAATCGAAGTTCCTCGGTGGATGCGGACAACCAATGGCAACCGCCGAGGGTGATACCATTCGAAACTTTACCATCAGCGCATTGGAGCCTCAAACCCAGCAACCAAGCGGGCGAGCAATGAAGCCCCAAGTCATGCCGAAGCAAACTGAATTACTACACGACAAGCAGATACCGCTTAAAAGCACGATTAGGATTTAAATAAAGATCGAGCGTTTAATGCCAGATAGACGGAAGTGAAGCGATTAGTGAGGCACGATTATATATCGTAAATAAGCGTCATGTAATTTTCTATCGTAAAAAAAAATGTCGACAAAAAGCGTGCGTATACAGGACTGTAAAATTACAGACATCAATTTGGGCAATGGTCTCGCGTTACGTTCGTCGAAGAAGCTTGACTCGTTAAAATAAAGCTGCACGTAAAGCTTCCCCTCTCAGTTCATTACGTCTTTGTTACGAGAGTGACGCTGTTTTCGATAAAAGGATAAATTGCATACCGAGACGGTACCGAGAAACGGAACAAAGAGGGGTGGAAGGGAAAGATGTGGAGTAACGCGGCAAGCGTCTCCGTAATTAAGACGAATAATATTCGTTACGCGAATTAAACCGTTTACATTAGCGCACTGTTCCGTGACCAAACACGTCTTGCGTTGCCTAACGAAACAGAGGGAAACGTGAAGATGGAAGGAGAGTGGCTGGAAAGACTCGGGTATTTAACTACTGAATTTCAGCGTCCTCGCTCGCGCAGAGATAATGCCGCGTCGGAGCCTCTTCTCCGTGAGTAGCAACCCCACGCGCGCCACCCCTCCCGCCCTCCCCCTCCTCCCCGTCTTGCCGCGTGGCGAACGAGGTACGGGTGCCTCATCGAATTCGCCCCGTCTTATGCGCGGAAACGTGAGAACGCCGACAAACACGATCGTATTAAGGCCGCAACAAATTTCTCAACGCAGACTCCGGTGCTCATTGCTTATGTGAGCATCCCTAGACGCACCCGCGTAGAGATGCATTCGCCGGGAGTCACATGCACAAACGATCAGACCGAGAAAGCAGTATTTCCGCTGATATTCACAACAAAGGTTCGGGATTGCATAATTGAAAGAAAACACGTATATCGAATTGCATCAGTTCGTCGTTACATTAATTCGTACGAGTCCTTACGTTCTTCAATCATCGTCAATTTATTACCGTAAATTAAATTTTTTTTTTCTTTGTTAAGAATTTTTGTCACTTTGGGTGATTTTATTTGCACGTTGATATTTTTATTACCTTAATAATTTTCTAATGCACGCACATTATTTTATTGCGTTTTTATAAAATTTATCTTGTTATTCCGCGGCCCAGAAGGAACACCCGCATAAATTGTTGCGCGGCACGAATAACAATAAAATGTAATAAATATTATACTGATTTATTGTAACAAACAAAAGACACGTATATGTGTTAGTACGGGTGTGTCGCTGACTGCCAAATAATACATCGAGGGGAGGCGTTGTCGAGCGACAATATAATCGAAAAAAAAAAAAGCGTTTATACTCACTCGAATATCGCAGATATATAATAGTTGAATAAAGCAAAGTGTGAAATCCTGCTGTGAGTCAAGCTAAACCTTAAACAAACCAATGGAGATTCCCTCGGGGCATTGACGACAGTGTGTGTACAAGATATTGCAAACGCAACGACCAACGCAGTCGGCAACTCAAACAAACAAAGGGAACAAACGGGTCGCTTAAATTGTGCCAACACCGATCGATTCTGGTTAGCTATCGGATATGCGTGTTAAATGGCACCTAACAGATAGAATGCATAAAATTAGTTGACAATTACGTTACTTTAGGTCTAATAGCAGATTCGAAAATTTTCTAAAGTATCACATAGATATTAGCCCGGTAATTGCAATCAAAGTTAAATTTTTATTAACAAGTTTGAGCGCGCTAGTAAAAGTGATTTTGAAAGTTATATCACGTCGATAAATATCTCGGATCCACCGTCGTATCTACGCGCAAAGTATGTAACTGTGCCAGTTATGAATAAGAATCAATAGCACACTTCCGACAATGTCGAAATGGAAATGCTGGTATTCTCTCAAGAAGATACAGAAACTGTACGAGATCGTCGTACGCTAGAGAGATTCTGAAAATTATAGTCACGTTCAAACACTTTCCGTTTGGAATAGCAAAGCAGGATTTCGATATACAATAAAAGGGCAACAAAGGAGATGAAAGCGACGTTTTTTTTTATTCTTTTTTTTCTTTTCTTTCTTTTTTTTTTTTGGCAACAATTTTTATATTTCAATCGCGTGCGAAAATATTTTACCACGAAGAATAAACTCAAAAGCTCACTATGGAAAATGAATACTAATCTGTGACAATAATTTAGAATAAAAGCGACATTTTCCGACGTGAATATTTATGACATAAATATACTATACACGGAATATTAAACTAGATCCATCAACTAACTGACAATCACATTTTTCGCTGATAAATTCGAGCTTTAATAATATAACGCATATTTGTTTAAACAAATATGGCATTAGATTTAATACATTTGATCGTCACTTTGTCATTTTTACCCTCATAATTTTATTTTTTTAATATGAATATGTATTTATGGTATATGTATGTATATTATATTTTTTTATATCCACCGCAAAATTCGCAGGCCCGCACTTTTGCGAGACAGCGAATTTACGTACATTTCATGCAATATTGGAACCTAATAGAGTAAAGGGAAAAAGGGGAAGGAGGGTGAATAAAATAAGGGCGACACTGGATCGTAAAAAGCACGCGGTCGCTTTCGCATCTTTATTCGACGTTCGAATAAGAAGCTCGGGCGGAAAAGAGGCGAGGCATGTGAGATCGGGTGTGAGCGATCGTAAATTATCTTTCTACGTACGCGCAGGCGGGATTCGTGCTTACACGTGTGGCCAAATGTTGTAGCAGGCGTCGCGACATTGCGATTACAGGCCAACAAGAGCGAACGATATAATATTTGATCAGAAGTAGCGAGGACCGCTCTCTCTCTCTCGCTGCTCGTGACGGAAAGCAATCGCAGGTCTGGAAGTACGATTGCGTTTCCGTAACAATGGCGATTCTAAGAACCGGCGTTTTTGGCGGAAGTTTCTTCGTTAAACCGATACACCGAAAAGCGCCATTGTCCCGACCGTGATATACCGATCGATCACGACAATGCCCGCGAACGCCGAACATCTGTAAAAGCCGTAAAAAGGACACGCTGCAAAGAGGCAAATACTTTTAATGTATTTTCTTGCAGTCGGTATTCTCGAGGCTATTGTCAAACCGGAGGTAACATAAATGTCGCGATAGAAGGTGGCGAGTTCGCCGTATTACCCAACGTATTCTCGGATGTAACACATATGCGGTCGCTCGAGTGAAAATGAGTAGAATCGAAGAGACAGCTCTCAGCTTCTCTTCGATAAAGGACACGAGAAAGAAAGAACGCGCGCTTTTTCTCAAGACCATTAGCCGCTCGCTCAAATTATTTTCAAGTAATTTTCTTTTTACGAATGTATTTCTCACCGTCCACTTATCGAGCTATTACGAGGTAAAGATTAATCCCGCGTGTCTCTTATCGAGCTCCTCCACCCAGGGTGCTCGCGAGACTTTCGACACCGATCGGTTTCGTTAGCTACAGCCGTCCCGTCGGCAGTCCCATACAAATCCCTTGAACAATATTGTAGAAACATCAAGTGCGTCGTCCTGGTTATGCGTCGGCGTATATTTACCGATGATTTCCCACGGATTTCCCCGCGCCCAACGAAATCACCGGGCTGGACGCGAGCGCAAACAAACGCGATAAATTGGCTGGTTAGCCGAGCAACACGGCCAACCGAAATACGAGCATAATGAAACGGTTTTCATTGGTCGTTGTTAACCAGCCGGGCATGTCTGTTGTACAGCGAGATTAAAAACAAAAACGAGCAGCACGGTGGAAAAAGGAGGCAAGAAAAAGCGGACGAATCACCACCGGAGCCCTCGCTCTCCGACGAAATTGCAATACATATACAACACATATCCTATCCTCTCCTCCCTCCGTCTATCTCTTTCTGCCTTTTGCCAACGTTCGCCGCCCCCCTTCTCCCCTTACAACCCATACCTACATCCCGCCGTTGAACCGTTGCACTTTTGCGAGTTAATTAATGATCCTGCGGTAATTGATTATTCCGCTCGTTTCGACGGCCGCTCGCAAACGTACATTGGATTTATCGCGGTTATAAACTTGGCTTCTGCGTATCGTTTGAATAGGATATTACGGCTCGTGTATATAGGAAAATAACGAATGGAGATAGCCGTCCACGTGATTAATCAGAGCGGTTCTTTTTATAAGGACTCATCAGTTGCCCCCGCAAACAGTCGCGGACGAAAATATCACGCGTGAAAATATTCACGGCCGTTGCTATTCGGCGGAAGTAGCTCGGAATTTATGCGCGCTAATTGGCCGCTTGAGCTTTAACGTCCGTAGATTTTCCGGTGGTCAGCATATTAGATGAGAATCAATTTTTTTTTTAAATAAAATCTTTATAAAAATAAAGCTTTACCTTTACATTAATTTAAATACACGTCTACATTAATACGTTTTGTTTTATGTTACAGTCACTGGCAGAAATCTACGAAATCGCTGGAGCTCATGATTGCAGAATGGTAAGTCGCATCATTTTTTTTAATTGTTTGTATTTGGAGTCTTTTAAAGAATAGCGCGCGCATGGTTTTTTCTGGTATTTGCAAAAAAGAAGCAGCAATTATCTATCGCAAGTCTTAGTCGATATAATTCTTAATCCTCTAAGATCTGTAGCTTGTGAGACACTGTTCAAAATATGGCACTTAATAAATTCGATTAGTTTGAAAATTGAAGAGAATCAGTACAGTAACAAATAATATTTTTTTTAATAAAAAAAAATTATCCGCATTTTTTACCCATTTTAAATGTACATGTATCTTGTCTATTATTTTAAAAATATATTTTTATATCTTTCATGCTATAAAATGTATGCTTGATATACGATTTAAAAATAATTTTGCATTTTGAAATTGAATATATTTAATATTATCTGCAAATTCCTTGTTTTTACTAATTAACAAAATACATATTTTGAAAAACGTCTTTTTAAAATGTGCAATTTTTTTATTAAAAAAATAAAAAAGAAAGAAAGAAAGAAACACAATTTATTAATTTTGTTACTAAGCAAGAAAGAATATTCTATTTTTTAAATTAATAATTACCAACGCGATATTCAATCTCAGGAATAACAGAAGTGACAGTTGTGTTATAATTGAAACAGCATACTGTTGCAAATATATTAAATTCTAACGTGGTCGCGTTTACTCACGCAATGACTGCTTTGATTGAGATAGTAGAGACATGATAGGAGATTGCGCTCAGGCAGCATCCGTCCTGTACTTTCTGGACAGAATTGTGCCAAATGTCTACGCATGTAGACTCGCTGGTCTATATCGTTTCTGTCTTGTTTTGGGTAAATGTATCACTATAGTCATGACTAGTAACGTCATCCGACGTACAGAGTGTCGTGTAATATATTTAACGTTTCACATGAACCTCGTCGCGGATAAGAAAATAACAAAAGTAATTTTTGAGAGTATAAACGGATTAGGTGGCGATACATTGTGTATAATTTACTGGCGTGTCTCGCAGAAATAATAAGATTACGAAACAACTGAGAATCGTATCATTGCGAGACACCCTGTATACATGCAGGCAGATATCTGTATATGCATAGCTTGCTAGCTGCCATGGAAATACCTCGCTAAGGATAGTCCCGCCGATATATGTAATATGTATGTTGAAATGTTACACGCGTAAACATTGCGCGGCATTATCTTGTATTTACTGGACACGCGAGTTATATAGAAAATTATCATTTTGACAGTTTCGCGGAAACTGAAGGAACCGGAATGTTAAATTAATTTCGGCATACTATAATTTTGCGGGAGATATGCATATAATTTCGACAAAGGAAATAATGTTTTTTTTACGCGTTGCCGATAACTTTGAGAATTTATATACGAAACGTTAGTTTGCTTTATATTTTTAATTCGACGCACCGGCGCGTGGATTAAAAAATTTTTTCAGCTGCGCGAATTGCATTGGACAGGAAGACCGATACAGTCAAAACGCGCAATAGCGCTGTCTGTCACGCCGTTAACGGAACAAGCCCATCGTAGAAATGTTTAAATGGATGGAGCTATAATCTACAAAACGTACAGTGAATCGCGAAGTCAGGTTTAGCAAGCAGGATTGTCAGCGCAATTAAGCAACGCGCTTCTTCCGCTTCGCATCAAGCATCGTGCACACAATAGCAGTTGCTGATACTCAATTTGTATATTAAAGGAACAACATCGGTTATATTCTTGTCGCTGTTTTAGTGGCATAATTATTTTTAATTTAATTAAATTCCCAGTGCATCTTACTTTTTTTTTACAACAGAATTTACGATAATATAATGAGCGACGTAAACAACCTCGCAACAGTTTTTAATACTTTAAGGGAATATTACAGCCATTTAATTAGACGTTAATTAGACGTAAAAAATGCAATTCCATTGCGCGATGATTTTTAATACAAAAATATATGTACGCTGGGCTTGCTCAAGTGGAATGACCTTTGCAATGCTTAATATACGTTAATAATTCGTTTAATATCGCAACGGCAAAAATTAACTGGATTCGAGTAATTATTACACGCAATTTAAATCAATTATTACTGCATGAAGTGCAGTTTATTTATTTCGATCGTGCAATATTAATTTATGTATGTCAGAGTCAACACTATTAATATTCGCGATGTGTTTAATTTTTAGTATTTTCAATACATTGTTTTATTTCAAATAAAATATGTTTGCAACGCCTCTTTTCCGACCGGCCGCTAGATAAACAGGCTTTGACTTTATGAAACGTGAAACAAATATTTGCACACGAATTTGAGCCTAACCATGAAATCTGAGAGCGATAAACTCAATGCAGATTATCGTTAATTGCCGCGAGCCTTGCCCGACGTGCTTGATAATTCCGGCTTAAATGTTTTAACGCGGATAGTATTCTCAGCTTGGCGACAAATCAGAAATTAACGCTGCAGACATTTTTGGTAAATTTATTATGTTCGTTACGACGAACACTGTGCGCAGAGATGTATCGCGGCTCGATTGAAACATTCGTTAAGGATTCAATGGCACGGAAGCATGAATGCAATTAACTGCACGCTATGCAATCAAATGTAGAAACAGAATTAACCGTGTACATGAGTCGACGGGACAAGAAAATACAGCGGAGAAGAAAAGAGCATAATTATGCATTGTTATTTCAGCTAAAAGTATTATAAAACAATTAAAACTTATAATATTAATAATTAAAAGGAATACCGTTTTTCGCTGAACTCGTGTTCTTACGATAAAAAAAAATTTGCCGTAAAACCGTTTAGCTCGCGTTTATTCAGACACTGACATTTAATTTATTGCAGCGCTATTTTAACTAATAAAATAAAATTGAAAGGTAAAAAGAATTTTTTTATCGCACTCTTATGCGATAACGGATTAACAATTGTAATTAATTTTGTTAGATATCTAAACATTTTTTGCCGTTATTTAGTTGTTGTCGTTAAGAAAAAGAAAAAGAACAAAATCTGTTTAGTATCGGTCGTCACTGTCCAGCGCGGACCATGTATCTGAACAGATATCTATACTTTTTTTCGCCGTGTACTTGTTTACTGTTTATGTTCTGACCATACGCAACGCTCGTTCGACTGCCGAATTCGCCAGGCAAACCGGTTCTTGCCGTCCGCCGCCCGCGCGTCCTCCACCTTGCGAGCTTGGAATGCGAGGACCTGCCGGCCGATGATCTTACGATACGCTCGACTGTCGAATTCGCCTGGCAAACCGGTTCTTGCCGTCCGCCGCCCGCGCGTCCTCCACCTTGCGAACTCGGAACGCGAAACCTGCCGGCCTGATGTCAACACACGCACGCACTAACACTACCGCGGCGGTCGTCGAACCCGGCGACCAGCGATTTCGGCAGTCGAGCACGTGCTAGGGTAGGTCAGAACGCGTAGTAGACTCGCACGCGGCGAAAAACGTTTAGATATCTAACTTTTCTAGCTCGTTATTAACTAGTAATAATGATTGTTACATTTCCGGCTCAGCGCTGGACAGTTTTGCTAGACAGCCACGAGACGGATCACGAATCGGCTAATTAATTATTAGGTAACGGTGGGAATCAATTTCCACTTCGGGTAGCTACAAAATCAGAATAACCAGACGAATTTCGACTCGGGTATTTGAAACGATATTTAATTTACTATCCTTTTTTTTATTTCTGACCATTTCTGCATATTCGGAAATATATATACCTTGGAGAGAACAGAGAATAGAGATTACCGAAGGCCAATCGATTTGTTAGAATCTCCGGATAGTTTCGTACGTAGAGCAGTCGAGGAGAATGGAAGGAGCTCATTTATTTTAATTACACATACGCTCGTTAATGTATTTTACAGCGGCGCAAGCGAACAGAGATTATCGAGCTATCGACACTTCAACGCGCGCTTTAACGTTGTGTGAGCGAAATATAGGTAGTGCCTAAAATAGAAAGAATTAATTTCCGTTACTTACACACATACATATGCAGGCGCGTATGTTACCTGCTTCTGTTACTTCAAACTTCGGCTTCCTCTATTAAAAAGCATTAAAATAATATTGAGGTATAAGAAGTTCACGTAACTATAAAGTCAAGGAAAACTTGGTAAATGTGGTACTTTAGATCATGGATGAACTGAAAACTCCTCGTGGTTAGCGACCTGTCTTTCCGCGACGACTATTCGCTGTTTTATAGCGACTTCCAGCGTCTCGGCGAACGAGCGCCTCGTGTCTCAAATTCGTCGATCGCCGGACGGGAGTAAGTTCCAAAACTCAGGACGCTTTAATCGCAAAACGTTCCAACGTTTTTCTCGCGTAACAGTAAAGTTGCAAAAACTCCTTACACTGTGAAACAGTTTCTGTGAAAAATCTTGAAGCGCAAACTTTTCACCAAAACTGCCCATGCACCACTGCCCTGCCGAAAATTTCGCCTCGATTTTTCAGATCACTTTAGAAAGGCTGGGAAAAAGACGAATAAATAACTCGGCAAATGCGAGTAAGTTTGAAATTAATTATTTTACTTATTAAGATATTACAGCGTATAAAAAATATGTAATAGTTCTATTTTTTTTTTTTTTTTTTTTACGTAAAGAGGGTAAAATTTAAAATATTAAAAATTAAGATACGTCTTAATATTATGTTTGATTTATAACTAAAATGTAAAGCAGCACATTAAATATTTTATGATTTTATAATAAATAGTTTTTTTTCTATATATAAAAAAAAGGACAAACAAAAATATACAGAGAATTGTTTTATTGATATGCACACTTAATCTGACATATGATCTTCCTAAAGCAACCAGGTGGCGAAAACGATGCATAACGTTACATGAAATAATATGCAAATCAACCAGCAGGCTGACGCTTGCGATGCGCTAGGTACGGTTGAAATTACTGATGAAAATTCTACCTGTAACCTACCTAATTAATAGTTACAGTATGATAGAGTTTATCACAAAAGTGTAAATGACAGTAGTCGTGACAAATTTTATCGTATCTTAACAACTTAATTATATGCAAAATTATATATTATTTTATAGTAACTTGTAACAAACGCATCTCCTGTAATTTTACAAGAATTGCCCTTTTGTTTCGCGAAAGAATTATGCACGGTTGGTTGAATGTTCGCAAAAAGATATTACAAATTTTGCAAGAATTAAATTACAAAATAAAGTATGATTATTAGGCATTTAGGACGTAGAACTTGAAAGCGTGCTACAGACAAATTGCACGTACCGCGGAATCGATTTGTGCGACGACGGCATGATCTATACGTTACAGCGCAACCTCCGGTTTCTAGATTCGCTGAGTTCTAGACTCTCGAGTAATTGTCAAGTAATTATCCTCGAATAATTGGCACTTAATAATCTGGCACCGTTTGTCGTCTAAATTGCCGCGTGCTTCATCGTAAAGTCGTAATACGATAGTCAATTGATTCGGTGTTACATTTAATCTTTATTCGTGCATTAACAGCAAAAAATTCTTTAATATGCAATAAATACTTGTTACTAAAAAAAAAGCATTTAAATAAAAAATGTATAAATTGATCATGTACAAGGAGATGAAATATTTTCCATAAAAAAAAGATAGTATGTCGAAGTTTAAAAATTTTTTTAACAAGTTTATAGTCATTACATCTATTTTAGTTTTTATATTTAAATTATAAAACATTGTGCTAGTCATAATTTTTTTTTTTACTTTTCTAATAATTTTAAATAACATTAAATATTTCGAGAGCCAATCTGGAACACATAGAAATTTAACGAGAATTATTAAATTAAATTAATGTGGAATATCAAGAAATAAGATATTTGTATTGTTCTTCGAAAAGTCTTCGCGATGAATTGAGCACTTGGAGACTTCCATGCACTGGCTTCACGGCAAATTATCGAAGTTGATGAACAAGACGAAGAACGTTTCGAGATTCTGCATCACATTTCTTTCCGAATGACGGTATAGTTGAAAAAAAAAAAAAAAAAGAACAAAATTGCGGCATTTAAAACGTCGGACATTTTCGAGAGCAAAGTGCTCCAATGGCGTAGAGAAACGTTCGCACATTCGTCTAAAAAAAAGTTCGTGTTTTGACAAGGAACCTGACATCGTATCATCCTCTCTAAAACGTCGCAGCGCCACGAATTAATTTATTGTCACATTCGCCACTGTTCCGCGTCGCGGTGAATACTTAACGAAATATCCACGCTACGAAAATGGTCGAGGAACGTAGGATGGTTTCACCGATCCTACGCTGCTACGCGTTGTTCCTTAATTTCTGGGACGCCCGAGCCGCCTTCTTCTGTAAGTTATATGTTCACGGACTTACGCTCTTACCTTCTGCACGGTGCGAAGGCATGTAAACGCCCACTGCGAAGTGTTTTCCATTTCGCCGGTTTCGCGAGAGTGAGCACAGGCATTAAAGTCGAGTGTATTAACGGGCGATTACTTGTAAATCATGCCGTCATCGCCGACTAATTGTGAAATTTTTTTGTAAAAAGTTACCTACGTTCTTACATAAAAAAAAAGAATTTTACAGAACTATAGAATTTTTTTGCAATTAATGTTATTAATATCGATTGATTAAATTAATATAACAAATGCAATATTTTTTTCAGACGCTAATTCTTAACGTAGCTATTTAAATGTACTTGCCACAATCAAGACAGCCAAGAACGTACATACTTATTACTAGAAAAAAAAAGAAAGAACTGATTTCTTTTACATTAATTTACATTTTACAAATGAGATCTCCAAATACGGAATCTGACGAAACTGCCGTCAGTGAAATTGGCTAATGTGGGGGAGCGTTTGTAAAGCGGCTTGAGCGACAGGCTCAAAGTTAAAGCGCGTGTAATCGGTAATGGAAATAGCTATAATGCGCGTTATTAATAAAACTAATACCAGGTTTCGCCGACGCGACATATATAACGAGCCCTCCCATACGGGATTGCGACGTGATTCGCGTACTCTATCGGCTTAAGGATTAACTCGTTTCAGTGTTCCAATACCCAGACTCCAAGAGACCCGAAAATTCGTGCATAGCGCCAATAACGCGTCGATGGCGCGTGAATTCTCTGATACACCAAACTACCGAACCTGTGGATTAAACCACAGGTCGACCATTGAAATGTCTACGATAAAATATTGCTTTTTCATAAACGAATAATTTAAAGTTTACAAACCAAACTGATCCTTTAAAGCCGAAGTAGTATTGATATTTCTTTCATCGTTTTTTTTTTCTTTCTTTTTTTCTTTCGCGGATTAATGTCTTCTTTAATAGATAAATTATATTTGGCTTTTTAAAAAAAATGAATTAAGTTATATTTTTTTTTTTTTAATTACAGGAAACGCAGGACATTTTTACAAGGAATGCGTACGGATGTCGATTAATTCGAACGAGTTGATGAAACCAAAACTTGAGCGCGCACACGTAACGGAAAATTAGATCGATATCGTAGAACATCTGTAATTTTCAAGAACATTTAATTGGGAATTAGACGGTACGGTCAATGAATGACGGACCGCAGATGAGTGGAACTCTTGCTTACCATTACATATGTCATGTGCGAATGTGGCCGCTCTTGTGTGACGGTGTGACGAAGTGTTTTCGGGCGAGAAAGTTTCGCAGAACTTTCGCCGAGGAAGCGTCAGGATGGAGAACACGGGGACGCGAACGTACGACATGACTGCTAGCTCATTCCGCACTTCGCCGGTGTGTCCGTGGACAAGTTCGAATTAGCAAGTGCGCCAACTTGCGGAATGCCGATTGGTGGTCGCTCGCTTCACTGCACGCCTAAGAGAAGAAGAGACCGACATAGAGGTATTCACGCCCGCGGAATTTGACGTTGGTCACGCCGAAAGAACAGGCTCACCCTACCAAGAACGGGAAACTTCATCTCCGAGCCAATTCATTTCCAACCCGCGGGTCTTCCGAGTAAAGAAAAACACAAATTTTGAATAGCGAATTGGATCTTATTACCTACGTTCCACAGAAATGACGAGAAACTTTTCCAATTAAAGAATAATTGGATTTTATAAAAGTATTCAATTAAAAAGTATGTAAAAAAAAAAAAAAAAATCTAAAATAACACGTGTACTACTTTAATCCACAAAATATCATAATTCTAAAAAAAATTAATTTATTGGCATAAAATATCGTTTTGCGCGACATTAAATATCTTACGTACCGTAAAATACCTTTAACGATGCATAGAATGCATGTAGATGATGACGAACGGTTATACATAGTAAAATATGGAAAAATCATAATTCATGGTCAAAGTACGACGGCATTCATATTACGGTATGCGAATCGAACTGTCGGTATGCAGGCGCATCTTACGTGGAATTTGATGCAGGTATGCCGGGCAGGACGATCGTGTGACGCCCAGCAGTACCCAGAAGCTGTTGTCGAATCGACATAAAGGGGCCTTAGCTATCGTGATCCCCTTCAGCTGCCAAATCCTGAGGACGATCCCATCTACGAGAGCCTCAACACTCGAGGCTGTCTCATGGCCATGAAAGCCATTGTAAATGGGACACTCTATTCCTCGATTGTGCTAATCGCTCTTCTCTTCGTCTTGCAGGTACGTATCCAATATGCGATGCAATAAACACGCGGGCAGTTTAACACGAACGTTCTCACGATCAACATCGCCTCTCTAGTTAATTCTCTCTACTATCACCTGATAATCCCTTCTCTTTATCGCGAAGGGGCTTAGCCTTTAACAGCGTAATTATTCGCCGCGATATACAAACGCAAATCAAACGTTAATATCTAAAACGTAGCGACGTGGATGACGATAAAATAAAAATTAATCACCCAAATTCTACGCATCGGAAATAGGCATGCGACTTTACGAAAATAGCAATTAAATTTTTTAACGCGGTGATAAATACCTAATAAATAAATTATCCAGCATAATTATGCACATGCGATGTCGTATAATTAATAGATTCTCAAACGTTCCAGCCCGAGAATAAAAGACACTCAAGTTCTAAACAGACAGTGCAAAAGAAATTAAAAATGTTACGGTTGTAAAGCTCGCCTTTATATTCTTCCGTTGTATTTACATTTTTACGCAGCCCTCATGATTAATCTGACTTCCAAGCGTTTCGCAAAAGCGCAAAAAGCAGCAGCGCACCCCATTTACAGTTCACATCCTTCGTGGCTCGTTTCATCTCGCTCAAATTTAATTCCACTTTTGGTATCCTTTGGGTAAGGTTCCCGAACGCGATCTTGATAACATTAACTTGATGCGGTTAATTTAACGGACGACGCCACGCGTAGCCGTTATTTTAGTCACCTGTAAAAGCTAGATAATTTTATCAACTTTCTCCCGTTCCCCGAGTCTCTTTTCGACTTTCTTTTGCTATACTTATAGACTTCTTTTCGCTGAAATAATCGCGAAATGACGTCTAAATGTAGAAAGGAAATTGTCATTTCCTTTACGACGCGGCTTAGAAGCGAAATGTAATAAAATGTTTCCGACAAATGAAGAAGAGACTTGATAGATTGGCGTATCGTAACATTCCTATGTTTTACGAGAGAAACTACATTGCTGGAGATTGTGAGACGGTAAGAGAGACAATATACAACGCTGGTGCGTAGGAAAGGGACAAAACGTAGGACAAGACAAAGCGATAGGGTATATTAAAGAAAAGAATGACAAAAGAGAAGTACAACAGAACGGGGAAGTGAGTCTAGATGGAAGTTAGAGGGTGAGAGGAGAAACTGAATGGGACATTGTGAAACAAAGGATATTGCATCACATCTTGATGATGAACGCGCATCTTCCTTTTTTTCCCTCGAAGCCGAAGATGAAATATTTCTAAATCTTCAAATTAGAGAAGAGTGGTTAAAAATACAAATTATTTTCCCTCACGCGAAAAAATAAAATCGAACGGTTGTCTCGAAATATCGTGCCATAACGTGTTAGGAGATAAAAAATTGACGAAAACTCGAAACAAAAGTAACGAACGGGAACCGAGAAAGAGATAAATGAGAAAGAAAAAATAAAAGAGAAAAAAAAAATAGAGAGAGAGAGCTTTGGGAGAAAGATTTCCCAGCGTTGTTCGTCACCACGATGATACCACGCGACGCCACGTACGGTGATACGCGTAAAACATTTGCTCGTGTACTTTAGATTGGCGCGGCCGCGCTATCGGCGATTTTACTAGCGCGAGGAATGCAGCCCTCGATCGGATTCGCATTGCCCGGATAGCTCTACGACCGTACGGATTTTGGGAATGCCGCCGGACCTAATCTCCAGCGGATCGAGCGGGGCTAGTAGCGCGCGACCGTTCGCGAATCAAATCAATCGGTGACAAATAGACTGAGCGAGCGAACGAGCGACGGGTCCTCCCCCTCCTCATCTTCGGCGGTATAACGTTGCCATCGAGTCGTTGCGCTCGATCGCCGAACTTGATGGAATTTGATGGAGATTTTGCGCGGTAAACGAGGAGCGATTCCGCAAAACTCAATCTCGCTGCTTACACTCGTTTCGAGAGAGTGCGTCGAGCCAGCTGTACCATCAGACACGCGATTCCGAAAATAGATTTGAATAACCGATCGCGCGTTAATCCACTCTTTTTAATCGAACGGTAGGAATGTCATTTCTACCCTCGATTAATTGTAATCGCTTCGCCCCCCCCGTACCCTTTGCCCCTTTACCAAAATATAACCGAGCCCTTTCCGTTCGACACTTGATCTATTTCACGTGCAAATCTATTCGCGTATAAAAACTTTTTAGATTACCCTCGAGTGTATATATGTAATATGTATATGTGATAAAATTAATTCGTGTACATTTGATCTTGGCGATATGTATATTAAAGAGTTGGCGGATCGATCGGACAGCTCTTTACAGGTGACGCGAAATACGGTGGTGCAACATTTATTTTAATTTTACGTTATTGTTCTTAATCCAAGTATCTTAATAAAAGTATCGACTTATCATTTTCGCGCGTATACAAGATATCTCGAACGTATGGCGATGGCGAAATCCCTCGACAGCGTCTCGGATAATCGATCACCCATTTAGATAGATATACTTAACAAGGGATCCGAGGATAGTTGCGGGTGATAAATAAAGGGTGGAAGATACACAAATGTCGATAACACGCTCTCGACAAAATGCCGTTGAATTACTCTCGCGAAAGTCTCGTTGCCGATCGATGGGAGATCCGTAAGATAAAGTACCGAGCGTGATGACTGAATACAAAATCGTGTAGCCGTAAATCGTTTACGTTTTACCTCGACGGCGCCGGTGCCGAAATGCGGGGGGGGGGGAAGATCCCCGGGATAGCGAATCCCACGTCGCTTCGTTTCCAACGGCGATAAAAATCACGTCGCGAAAACGAAGCATTTAATCGCGCGGCGATCAACGTTTTCTCGTTAACGCGAACATCGGTTGCACAATTGTCGAAATGTTGCACGCCTCCGGCCTGATTTATTTCAAGATTACGGAGCGCTCACGGGATCTTCCGTTCCTCGCGAGCGGGATGGCGCGTGACGTATTCGGGAATAGACGAGACTTTGTAGAAATTGAACGATGCGTCGGATTCGAGAGAAGGGCAGGACGACGTGTGCTAACAACTGCGATTGGAGCTCGCGTCATCGATTTCCAGCGGGATAAGGTGAAGAAACCAGACCGGGGGCCGACCGTGTACGGTGTTGTGCTCGGAGCCCGCGTATGAATTTTGCAAACAGCCATCTCTGTGAAAGATCACGAGATGCATTGCGATAAAAGAGCGCGCTCGTCGAAAGCTCAATGCGATTCTGTCAACACGGGCGATACGCAAAATATAAACCTCGCAAAACACAATGACGCAAGTGAAACGTAATAGCGGAATCACAACCATTGCATATCTCTTGTTGCGTGCAAGCAAATAGAAAATTGCGGCTGCATTTCAATTTTTTGTTTTTTTTTTTTTTTTTTTTTTTGGATAACAGTTCGCGAGAAACGTCAATCGGGGATACTGATAAAATTTTACATAAATATAAAATATTTATATATATATTTGACATATAAATATGTCTGTATATTAAAAAAATTAACGCAGGTAAATAGCGAGCGTTTCTAAAATCGGTACGATTCCTATATGCGCGGAGGATAAACGAATTGCATAAACGAATATCCGCGCCGATTCAAACCGCTGATATTTGATAAGACGCGTCCGGGTATCTAATGTATTCCGTGTTCCGTCCAACTGCGTCGAATCGTCATACAACTGCGCAAGGAAAGGAAAATCGTCTAGCTCCTTACTGCGATTCTTATGCAGGCTTATCGTATACATTGTACCTCGATGAGAAACACGTGTACCCCGGAAGGCGATTCTAAGCAAAATTCCACCAGATCAACATTTAAATTAGCGGAATAATACCGGGGGTTTGCCGCGTACAATTGAACGGCGTCGCGCAGTCCTTCTACTTGGTTCCGGGCGATGTTAGAAAACCGCGCAATGGAAAAAGTATAACGCGAACTCAATTTAAACTGTCACATATGCCAACAAGAAACGCGCCGCAACGAAGAGAGATATCACGCAGATCCCGGGAGGATTTATTTCGTTGCATCCCGCGCTTCGCGTCCACCCGCCATCGCTAAAAGTGACAAGATTTCAACCCCTCGTTCCTTTTGACATTTTCATCCCTTTTATCTCTTTGCACCTTTTCCCTTGCGCGACCGTTATGGAGAGTTTCTCTGTGAATCCACAACGAATGACCCGCTCATAAATATCGACGTCCACGCATATCGCTGGATTCAGGCGACTGCTATGGAAATCGGCAGTTTAAACAAACATAAATACAGACAATTTTTTTTTTTTTTTTTTTACAAAATAGAATAGTTATCCGACCGCGATTTAATCCTTGCTGGATGTAATAATTTTAATTTTTAGACAGATACGTCTCGCGTCTTTATTCGCGACTGTGTGACTTTTTGAAAGAACGGAATTGCATTCTTTTCGATTTTTATTTGCTTAATATCGGCGGTAAACGTCGCTTCGTGAAACTCGGGAAATCACTTGACAGAGTTTCCCGGACGTTATTTATTTTTAAACCACGGCACGGCGCACCTATTTAAACTTTCCGCAACCTTCGGAAGGATAATCCACGATCTTCTAAAGGGGGGCGAGCTCTGACGAAATTTTCCACGTCGAATTCAATAATAGCGAATTTACGCGTGACGCCGACGTGGCAGCGCGCAAACTTTTCTACACAGGCACAATTTCCCGCGATCGCAAAGTTCTTTCGGTCTTTCCACCTTCGTTACTGTATCAGCCCCGCGGCACAGGCACTTTCAACGTGCCGCCGCGCCGCGGCATAAAACGATGTGCTTTATGCACCGTCCGGCACATTACCGGCTTAACATCCGCGGGAAAAATCTTTCCACGGTCATGAAAGAAATTTTGACACGCGTCAAGCCGAAAAAGAGAAAAGAAAAAAATAAAGGGAGGCCGCGTCACGTTTGCAACGTAACAGAAAACATTTTTTCGACGTTCCACAAATTTTCCCTAATCTTTCCAAATCGAGAGAAAAGAACTGACTTAAAAAAAATGACATAAAATTTGCATATTAAATTTTTTTAATGGTACAAAATTCTTGCCGCGAGTCGAAAATTATTTGTATGTTAGATGCCGTAAGGATTGTGAGTTTAATTCTTTATTTTGAACTCTGATTAATTCTTCCCTTTATTCCTAGCGCGGCGCGCACAAGTCCGCCATTGATATTAATTTAATAATTAGACAATTACATAAAATATTATGGGAGATCATTTTATCTGGGTATTACGTGCAATGACAGTTGCATACGTCGATAGTGAATTCAGTGGAACTGAGTCAAACCTTCTTCGCATTTAAGGAGTATTATCACTGACAGATATTCAGTAAACGATCTATCAAATGATACGCGACAGCCTCTATGATGGATCGCTGTGCTTTGTACACGGTACATTCTACCTTACTTTAACTTACAGTATTAAATATACGGAATAGAGCACGTGACAGATCGTCTGACAAGTTTTTGAGCGTGTAAAAGCGTTACCTTCATCAGCCGCGCACACGGAATACCAAAGCGGCTCAACAAGACGCCGCGGGAAAAAATAATAATGCGCTACGATTCATTATTTAGACGACTCTGCTTTTCACGCGCTATCAACGAGACCTCCACAGTCTATCGCTTTCTGCTAAATTAACTGCAAATTATTTTTACGTACGGAAATAGATGGAATCGCGAGGAACTTTACGCCCCGAGATCGAGGCAATGTAAAAATTAATAATTTTAAAATTAATTCGACAACTTCATCGTTTGTCTTTCAAACGTTGTTTTCTTTGAGTAGTTTTTTTTTTTTTTTTTTTAGTGGACAGGGTCACAGCGGGACGCGAACGATTAAATCGGCTTTTCATCGAGATACGAGCCGCGCGCGTACGAGCGAGAAAAAGCAGTTAGTTCTCCTTTCGCGTCTGATCGAACTGACGCCAGAGTCCAAACGTGCACGAGACAGCGAAAGCACTCGAGAAAATCTCTCGCTCGTCCGGCGAGCAATCGATTGCCGAAGAAAAGCGTTCGCGGGAACGCCACCGCTCGTCGACAAACAACCGTGGACCCTGCGAGGTTCGCCACGGGTACGTAGGCACACCTATTACTCGCTCTTTCACGGAAGCCCGTTAAATCGAAATTCGAAATCCTGTGCGCGGCGGTGCCGCCGATATAGCCGTAAGTGCCGTTGGAGAATGTACGCGGTATAAAACCGCACGATAACACAAAACGTATCGACAAGTACGATCGCACGCTTTTCTCGCATCTCAATAAATTTCTCATTATCTACAATGTTGTACGTCGCGAGTTCTTGCTTCTCAATTTAAAATTAATTCTCAATTGAAAAATATTCTTTATTGTTTTAACTCGAGGAGAATTATGTTCTTTTTTTTTTCTTTTTTTTCTTTTTTTTTTCGTGAAAAATATTTAGTGATAAAAATTAAAGATGTTCTCGCTTACAAGAATCTTAATACAGATCATTTACGATGGCAATCAACTAGAAGCATTCTGTCCGATTCCATTCTAAATTGCTCCTCGTTCAATTAGCATGTGTATATATGATAACTATGGTTGCTTTTACTTCAATAGTCGACCCAGTTTCGTTTTAAAGTAGAAATATCGGGATGTTAATTAATTCGGCGAACAATAACAGGCGTACACTTGGATCGGAATGTTTTTTAATTATTTTTGGTGCGCCGCAAACAGTTAATGGGAAGCATACAATTCCTCCGCAGGTATCAAATATTCAATCCACGACTTTACTATCAATAATTTAAACAGACAAATCTATTACATCAGCCAAATTGCATTCAAGCTTAACATTCACGTTAAATAATAGTCAGAAAATCAATATCCTTATATCACTGCAAACATTGAAACTTGTAAGTAATTATAATTAATTAAATGTCACTTTATATTATTTTATTATTCATCGTAAATGTTTAAATATGCAAATTTTTATGCAGATATTTCGCGAAAAATGTCCGTTACCAGCCATTGCAAATGCGTCTAAGTATGTTTTACCCCATTAAGTTTTACATAAGTTCTCGATCCACTCTAGCACTGATGTACCGTGTTTCATAACTAGTTCTTCCTGGCAAAACTCGTCTCAAAACTGTTCTACCTCAATTTCCGTTTTCCGGTCTACATAGTCTGTAGGTATGTTTTGGCGTTTTGGCCCATATTTCCGAGAGAACTTCAGACAGCTATTACTATCGCTGAGCTATCGGCCAGGAAAATTGTGAGGAAGAACCCGAAATGTTTCCTACTGTAAATCCCTTATTTAAAATCGAAAACATTGCTCATGCCTTTGGAACTCAGAGGCATGTAGTTAAATTTTGCTAGATTTAATTTTTTCATGCAAAAGACTTGTGGTTTAAAACCAAAAAAAAAAAAAAAAGACTTTGAAGTAGTTACATTTATTTATGCAATTAACAAATTTTGTTTTCTTTTTTTTTAATGCACACTTATTGCAAATGCCTCTAAAAAATACTAATATATTTCCAATATATTTTAAAAATAATCACACTTGAATGACGATTATGTTTTCCGTTTGCGATTCGCAGTGAGTACACGCGGAGATATCGCGTCGAAACCCTTAGCAGAACAGATGTCGATGTTCACGGGCGGTCTCGTTCCTCTCGAGAGGAAGGGTGCACGAAATAAAGAAAGGGAGAAACGGCGCGACAAAGCCATTCGGATTCTCTGATCGGTCAATAACGATTTCCCAGGAATATAAATGTCTCTGCGAGCAGCCAACCGACGCCGTTCAATTCGGAGTAGGTCCCCGCTTTGCCTTTTAATCTTGTAGCTTCGCCTCTTTTAATCTCGTTCTATCGACCTGCCCTCCCCCTCCACAACCTGTGCAATTTCTCCTTTTGCTCGTGTCTGTCGATCTAACCGGATATCCGCGATGGACGCTCCATGCTCTACGCAGGATCACGTACCAGTGAACACGATTCATCTGGTCAAGTCAGGATATTTCGCCGATGCACGCGACATTCAAGTTCATACTTTACGATTATTTTTATATGGATGATAACTTGCCCGTTGCTTTGTTTAAAAAATTATATTAAAAACATAGTAAAAAAAAAAGAAAAAAAAAAAGAGATTGATAAATTTTTTATAAATTTTAATAAGGATTATTTTTTGAAGTCTTGGGTAAAATCAAAAATGACGAAAGATTATTAATAAAGACCGCTTTATTACGTATTTAACACATCTTGTAACAAGTACAGTAATTATTCATACACAAAATGCACGCGATTATTCTCCAGCGCAAATGAGGTAGCAGCTTTGAAATGAGGTAATGTACGTAATTTTAACGAATAAGCGGCCACAATGAACCTAATAAACTGAGGTTCCGCGATTTGGTCATCGAAACGTATAATATATGCAACGAAGTGGAAAGTTTTCATTTGCTCTCTGAAGCTTCAATTTATTGGAAGAGATAATAGTACTAGATAAATTGCATACATATAAATAAATCAAAATATCACAAGTTATATAAAATCATAGAAATCTATGTAGTTAATATTAACGCAATATCTTTTATAAAACGTTATTCTTGACGAAACAATTAACGTTAATATTTTGTACATATTAAATAATTAAATTTATTTTACATTTATTATTAATAAATTTTAACATTGTCTTCGTCGTATAGTCGACTTTGTAATTTAAACAGCAATCTGAGACGATTTTTTCTTTTTTTTTTTTTTTTCCAGATATTGAGAACCTCTTCGACAACTAACGATCGGTCTCCAAAAGCCGATCTATTGCCGAGACCACTCCTCCTGCTCTCGGGCAACTTCGCGATGGTGCTTCAGAATATCTACGGCGAAAACGCTGAAAGATTCGCTGCCGTAACAGTCGGACCGGGTGCATAAATCAGCTGCACAGATTCGTGTGAGAGAGGTGACGACTCCGGCAGGGCCACCCCGTCAATAAAATGCAAAGACGGAGAAATAAAGTTAAAGATAAGCCGCCCCCGGACCCACGCCGAGAGTACTTGGACGCCGAGTCCAGCGATGAAGCGGAAAGGCACGGTGAGATTTACGAGAAAAATATTAAACGCACCCACTTCCTCGTTTCAACTTTCCCGATTTTCCGTACCTTTCCCGATCCTCCGCCCGGCCGCCTCCCCTCCTCCCCCCCCCCCCGCCTGTCCTATTTTCGACACTTTCGACCGGGCCCGTCGTTTTCAACTTCTGTTTCGTACGACCACGTTGTGGGACGTTCCTTAATTCCGCCGTTAAATCCAGAGCTATTCGATCACACAGCAAGCAACACATTCGTGAAAGAAATTTTTAATACTTAATTTTTTTATTGCATAATTTTCGACTCCCAAATTTTTATCATACGCTTTGCTTCATTTCTAAATGCTACAATTTCCAATTACCGTAAATCGTAACATAACTTATTCATGGTTTATGTGTGCAGCTAATACAATTTTTAACGCTTTATTAGAACATTTTGCTGATTAATTTAAGCGAGGGCAAGTTTGTCGAATTAAATTTTTAGTTAGCACGCAAGTTGTTACAGCGGACGTAATTTCCTCGATACTTCTGCAAATATTAACGAGGCAGCGATAATAACGACCACGTTAGCCATAATGTGGCTAATTTGAAGCAAGTTTGCTCGACAGGGACGCGCTTGAATTTGGACATGGATTCGGCGATGCCCGCGTCCAATTTGCAATTACAATAGCTGCTTTGTATGCTCCCGCGAGTGCATTCGGTAACCATAAATTCCGCGATAACTTTGAAGACGAAATAGATGTAACAAATGTATGATTGCCCGTCGAGGGTTTTCGACGTTAACAAGCCGATTCTCATTTCAATTTCAACAATTTCGATAATTATGATATATCGCGCGTAAGCCGGCTACTTGCAACGATTAATCGGTCATTCGCAGGTTCCGCGCTGTTGCCCCGTTCCTAATTTGTCCACGGGATTATGGCAATTTACCCTTCGACCTCGATCGTAGCCGCGCCGCTTGCTAGAAGATGAACCTAATTCGTCCTCCCGCGAGTTCTCGTGGTATTTGCACGGTCCAAAAGTAGGTGAACTAGATAAACCGATAATCTATATGCAAGCTACCTGCATCCATTCGTTCCAAGGCGAACTAACGTTATTACTCACGGCCTATTCTTCTTATTTGAGCACCGGATCTAAAGCTTTAATCCGATCGATTAATGTCACGTTACTTATGTAAATGATCGAGAACGGTGAGTTTGTCATTGGTCAGCTGCAGCAAAATGTTCCGCCTGATCTCGTATTAATTCACAGAAATCACCGAGCGATTTCAATTATTCGCTCGACAAAAGGACCGAATTTTAATATTGCATTAAAAAAATATATATATATAAAATTAATTACCACGCTTCATTGTCATTTAATTTAAATATCTAAGAAACTTCCTTAACAAAGGATCTATTAAGCGAACGATTTTAATATTAAAATAATGAAAACGGATATGAATATAATAAGCGTATTATTTTCAAGCTCATTATTAATTCGAGCTTGTTACAGGTGTCTATATCAATCTGCGCTCCAACGTTTCGTCATTTTATTAAACGACTTTTAATGACATTAATCTTTTAATAACAACAATATGTGAAAGAAATAGCGTACGCGAGACTGATAAGTCGTTGCATGTCGCCGAGAAAGACATCATCGTATCTGCATAATGTTCGCCATCATAGCGGGATAAATTGCTCCAACGTGGCCTACGGTGGCGTTCTCGATCGCGACGCGACGTGTTTCCTCTTCCGTCGATTTACTAGCTACTCGCGATTTATAGTTCCTATTAGATTGCCAAGAGCAAAGGCATGGGCGGCGGCGATGGCCCGGCGATGGTACCGCGTCGAGCGATGGGAGAAGGCCTGAGGAATGATATCGAGACGAACGGGATACCCTCTTGGAACGAATGTCTTCTATTTAACTCGGCTGGCGGATTTAGGAGGGACCCATCGCGCCATTCCAATTGACGACTAACGAACGGCCGGCGCAGTTTACGGAATTTGTTTCCTCTTTCCCATCCCTTATATTCGTTACGAGATTCGCTTTTACGACGGCGCAATAAATGTCGCGATGCGCCGGAAAATCGTCCGCGCGTTTTCCAAGTTTACTTATCGCGACGTAACTGGAATCTTCGACGATGTATGATATTTAATAAAATGAATAATGTTGTTGCAGAAGTGGAGGATGCGGTGCTGCGTCCGACGTACGAAACGGATGAATTAAATGAACTGGTAAGCTCGCGTGTTCTTTTTTTTTTTTTTTTTTTTTTTTTTCTTCTAATTTTGTATGAGCTGTGCAATATTGAATTATAATTTTGACATGCTCGAAAAGTAATACCAATTATTTTAGACAAGTTATAATAATTATGACTAAATAATTATATTTTAATAATTTTAATTTAATTTTACTTTGCGATATATAAAATACTATTAAAAATAATGTATGCCGCCGTCGATACGTAAAAATCGATTTATGCTTTTCAACTAGGAGCGAATATTGAGAATAATTCGGTGCTCTCTTCTTAGATGCAGGGTGTTAAGGATATGACGACGCTGAGCGGACTGACAGACAACGATTGGACGTGGAAATGCGACATGGACATCCGCGAGTTCTTCCACGAACCGAGCATTCCGGTTCTCTGCATTTATCACGTGAACGGCAGTCTGACCACAGAATTTTCATTTCCTACGACGCCCGTGCACGAGCTAACCTACTTCGTGAGACGGCCCAACGAGATTCTCTACCCGGAGAACTTTCGCGAGCGCATTCTCTTCGGGTCGATGAACGACAAGGCGGAGGGCCATATACTGGGCGTCATCCAGAACGTGTTCGCGCCGATCTTCTTCGCGATTGAAACCTGGCCCGACAGTATCCTTCGTTATTGCTCGCGTCTTTATTATCGCACTTCTCGTCCAAGTACTCAATTAATTCGCGTAACTAACGTGAAAAGTTTCGCGAGATACGGGACCAAACGGCACGGATTCCGCGGGCCGAGCTAGGTCGGCTATACATATAACGACAGACCAACGGGAAAAGTTAGCAGAGTTTCTTCATTTTTTTTTTTTTTTTTTTTTTACCATTTCCCTTCTCCTTTTTTTCATTTCGTCTCAGTAAATAATGTACGTGTACAGGTCGCGAGTTACGGAACTTTAATTGGGTCCAGACACGATATCTCGTCGGTCTACTCAGCGGCTCCCCGAGTGACCCACTTGAGGTTGAGGCTTCGCCCTGCAATGTAAATTCTGTTTAACTTTCAAATCCCGCACCGCGCTCACCCGCGAACCGGTTGATTTTGTAGTGGGTGGTGATTTAAAGTTTTTTTTCGCGGATTTAAATGTACGTTTAAAAAGCTTCGCCGGCGCGCGGGCCTCGAAGGACGCCCAGGGGAGACATCGCCCGCTTTATCTCTCGCTCGAACCCATGATTCAATCCGATATATATATATATATATGTTCTGATATATGATCGATTTTTGCGATGCAATTTCAATCCAATCGAACCAATTGACGCCTCGTACGTTCCGCCGCAGTCGGTTTTATCGCGCGAAAATTCCGGCCTTTTTATTTCTCGCTGGGTGACATGTGTAATTAGTATTTTTCCTCTTCTTCGAGTTTACACCGCGTTTGAAAGCACGCGCTATTTCAACGGCTCTACTAATTATCACCGTAATGTTTTAATTGCCTGTTTAATTTACGCACGTTAATTTTTATCCGTCGGTGTTAACGGATAGGGCGAGAACTTTGCGACCTGGCTGTAATTTAGGTGTCAATGGTGTCGGGTGCCGGCGAATAATCCACCATGCACTAGAGACAATCGATTAGCGACTGTAGTTTCAATCGACAGCGGTGACAAAGGAGTCACGACGGGCCAGTCTCACAATGCCAAGGGCGATCATCGCGATCGTCGGTAGTTGCTCCGGCTTAAGGTCATAACAATCTAACGTGATGACATTACCAAGTGAATTTCTAACTTTAGCGCTGCAATCCCGTTACCGCAACGCACGACACAAAGTTCCGGCCCGTCCGCAGGGGACGGGACGGGACGGGAAAGTGTGGGGGGGGAGGGGAGGGTACGCCTGGGAATTGCACGAAAGTTATTATTACCATAATTTTCGGCTAAATGCACTGCACAACTCACCGCCACTGGTAAATCCAGCGTCGATGTTTGCCCACGTACGCGAACGGGATTACTCCACCGTCGAGTTAGAAACGATTGCATTGCATTCGTACGAGAGCCACTTCATTATTTCTAATGGATCCTGAGCGGATTTTAACCGGATCGAAGCGTCGCTTTGCTAATTGTGTCAGGACGCCTAACGAACTCTGCTCGCGCCGCGCTTTTTATTTTCCTCGGCGTACGTACGCGGCAGCGATTGCGGATTTCATCTTGATTGACTTCTATTTCTCCTCCTGATGTAATGTCTTTAACGCGGAACTTGCGGAACATTTATATTCAAATAAGTGAGCCTTAATCAAGTTCACAAAACGATACGTAGTTTTCGCGATGGCGCCTAGAAGATACGCATATAATTTCGTGTATTAATTAATTAATTTAATATTGCGCACGTCGTTTTACTTCGAGCGCAAAACAATCGGGGCCCTATTTTTCAATTCTAATACTCCGTAAGATTTACAACTGTGCGCCTCAGTAGATTGATGTGACAATGACAATGTAGTCGATCACTTTCGATATACAGCGGGCAATTCGACTCAATAAATCTCCATCAGCGGACGTATCGCGAGGATACGATTCTACGTGATAGACGCCGGGACAGCTTGAACAGGGTAAAAAATGGTGGTATTGAAACATCGATAACGAGATTCGGTGTCGTATCACGTTCCTCTGGATTTTCTTTTCCTTAATCGCGCCGAAACACATGTGTGAAAGCGGACTTCTGCACCCAACTGGACACCTTCCTGTGCAATTTAACGGACCTCACGTACAAAATGCTGGGCTTAACCGTGATATATGTACCTTTGGAGAGTAGGGAGTTCACCACGGAGGAGGGTAGCGCCGATAAGGAGTTGGTGAAGAGGCTGGAGGGTGTGGTGGTCCACTGGAACACCCAAATCAAAATAGCCCTTTCTGACCATGAACAAGCAAGCCTGCACGAGTTACAGTGTCTCGACGACGAATATGACTTCTGGACTTATCGATGTAAGTGCTTTCTTCTAAGGAAAAGACATAGTGGCCGCGGGAAAGAAAGAGAAAGGATGGAATCGTTTCTCGATAATATATGTCAGGAAATTTCTTCGAAGGGACAAAAGTTCCCTTTAATGCGATATTTTAGCAGGGTCCCTCTTTATACGTCATAAAGTTAAGAAGAATATGCTTAATATCACTCTGGAGCTTTCGTTTACATAATATTTATCGTACTCGTAAAAATAAAATTTTTCACGTATTTTATTTGCTTTATATATAATTATGAAATAATAAAATAAGAAAAATAATTTTTTTTTTGTTTAATTAATCTTGAAATTTAAGAAAGATTTACACGCGGCACTTGAAATAATTATTTTAACGCTTGTCTTTCTTTTTTTCTTTTTTATTAGGTGACAATCTTTGCGGCTTGAATTACCAGATACGTAAAAATACGGTCGAAGTTATTGTCAAGGTATTATTAGCCGCGCAGTCTACCTGCATACGCCAGTTTTTGATGTTGAAAGATGAGATTGAACACGGTACAATCGAGGCCAAATCGAACATTGAATTCCTGAGCATTCTAAAGGACACTTGCGCTGAGTCGAAGACTTGCACAACTCCCGCGAGCGTGGCTCAATATCTGCCAAAAATGATGCATCTCTTCAGAACGATTTGGCTGAACTCCCCTTACTACAATACCCGCGAGAGGATAAGCAATCTGTTCAGTGCACTCAGCAACCAGATCGTCGTCATGTGCAAAGGCTTTATCAATCTGGCAGATGTATTTGCAGGAAAAATCAGAAAGAGTATGAAAATCTTTGAAGAGTGCATCAAACTTTGCGAGGATTATACAACTCTTTATCACAAGGTGAGTTAAAAACATCCTATTAATATTTTTGATACAAAAATGTAATATCAGTATCTTAAATATAGAAAAATAAAATTAATATTATATAAATCTTGAAAAATATTTTTACAAAAATGTAAAATATTTTTTAAGCAACTTATCGTAATATTATTCGAGGTAGCGTATTAATTAGTTGCAAAGTATAACCATTTTTTTGGGGGGGTTCTCAACGTTTAATTATTATATATTCCATCAAAAGTTTGATTAAAATTGAAGTCTCTTTTAAGTTTATGAATAAAAGGATATAATTTTTAATAGAATCGCTATTAATTTAACAAGCTATGTCGTAATAGTTATAGCAATAAGGTATTTGTATAGCTTCCACCGACTTTGCGCATATATTTTAGTAATTAATAAGTTAAAGTACGTTTCTATAAAGTACTTGTTAGCCCTAAAGCCGGTTTATGACCATATAGTACGTGAAATGCGTATAAAACATGGTGCTGTCTGCGAGTTCACCTTCCAACCGGTGAGTTAAACTTCCATTAAATTATGTGTGCATAGCTACTTTAGCTACTTAGGCTCTTTGTTGGACAATGCGAGGATGAATTTCTCTCTGTTAACGCGGAAGTTGTAAAGTGATTTTGGTTTTCGGTGATAATTATAACTGAATGCGATAACTTAAAGTAAAACGTAGCCATCAACGATTTTCTACGAGCTTAGAGTCTAATTGTTCGCGCTAATGCTTTATAAAATTAATTAAATAAAAAAGAAATAAAGCACACGTGCTGATCAATTATAAAGGGCGCTCTTTACAAGTGTATAAAGTGGTAGGGAGAAAAAGAGCTTGCGCTTTAAGTGGAGATCGCGATATAACGCCGACTTACGCTTTTCCCGTGGGCAGATAAGCCAGAATAGAGATGGGAATTGGGAAACGATGTGACGCGACGGCTCTCTCGACTACTTGTTCTCGAGTTGCGCTAGGGGTTAACACGCCATGTGCCCGAAGGGATAGGTGACACGACTTCTTAGACTTTTGTGCAGAAATCCGTGCAATCGTGTTACATAGCGCATTTTACGGATCGCTAACGCGCGTCTTCAGTTCGTCATATTTTTATGCTTTGCCCAAAAAATGAATAGTAACACTAAAAATGTCTACTCTGCATCCGCGTATTTTTATTCAACAATAATCCGATAAATTAAATAATATAATCTTTCGTATTATATAAAGTATATTTTAATTTGCATTTCTGATTAAATGATTCAATGTAATCAACGTGTACAACAAAGTTAAAGCCGCTTCACTGTATTTTGTTCCAGATTGCGAGAGCTCATATCAATTTCACACATCATCCATGGGACTTAGATACCAAGATTATATTTCGTTACATCGACGTTTTCGTTGGCAGATGCCAAGATATGATCGAGATTTGTCAAGCAACGATTGATTTTGCGAGGTTTGTAAAATATTTTATTATTTTATTATTAATTATTATCTACTTGTAATCAATTTTTTAAATTTTTTTATATAAAAATTGTAACTAAATTGCATCTCAAAATTAAAATTTATTAATACAGATATATTAATACTCTTTCTCTGCTAGTAGCGATAGTAGTATGCAAGATACAGTATGATATTTCATTGCAGATTGGACGAAACCTGCCAAGTTATAAGTCCAAAGTTCAGTGGCACGAATGGCGAAGAGTATGAAAAAGTATGTCAAAAGATTGAAAGACTTTTTTATGATGCTTTGAATAAAATCGAAACAAACTCGCACAAAATTTTCGCTGTACTTGATTCTACGTGGCACGACGATATGATCGCATTTCGTACCGAAATGAGGGATTTAGAGATAATGATCGAAAACTTGATAGCTATCGTCTTCATGAACGTTAATAACATTCAAGAGGGAATAGAGAACTTGCGGAGCTTCTACAATTACTTAAATCGCAAGAACTTGAGAATATTATTTGATACCAAAAATAGCAGTGTAAGGAGAAATAAAAATATCCTAAGTTTAATGATTTATAATAAAATATAATTTGATTAATTACTTATAATTTTAATCATAATTCAAAAGCTCGACAGAACTGTTGAGCTTAAACAAAAATGAAACAAAAAGAAAGAAAAAAAAATCAATTATTTTAAATTTCAAAATTTATTACGATTTATTACATTGTGTTTTAAATCATCAAGGCAATGCGTAACATTTAAATGTCATAATTTTTTTAGGTATGGCAGATTTTAGCCGACGACATACAAATGACAAAGCAGGAAGTGCTGAATGAGAGGGATGAATATTCGTCCATCATGCCGTATTACACTGGCAGAGCGTTGAATCTTCGTCTGAAAGGTGACCGCCTGCTGTCGATGCGAAAGATGCTGAAAGAGGCCGAGTGGATGCCCTATTGCGGCATGAGCGAGGAGATCTGTCACCAAGAAGATATCGTGATCAAGTCCATTGAGGACTCCGTGAAGGACCTGCACGTGAAATGGCTGCACGACGTCGGTGATAACCCGCGCTCGCGACTTGATCGCTACCTGATGCGACGAAGTGACAGTAAACCGGGCCTGCTAGAGTGCAACATTGACCCTAATATCTTGAATCTCTGTCGCGAGTGTTTCTATTGGATCAGCTTGAAATTCAACATACCCGTGCACATACAGCCGATATACGACAAGTGGGACACGCTACGTTTTATATACGAAAATGTTCTTGCTGTTACGCTAGCGTATAACAAGATTATTGAAGGTTTATTGTTTCCAATAATCACTTTTACTTAATTATTTGTAGGAGACGAACTGTCGGAGATATTAGCAAAAAGTGATAAAAAGTTTTACGATAAATTTACAAATTGAATGTAAAATAATAATATTCCTCAAATATTTTTTAAATAGTTTTTTTTTTAATGAAATAAATTTTTAATTAAAAAAATTAATTAAAGATCAGTATTAGTGTAAATTAAAAAGAATTTATTTGTCACAATCTAATTTTTTTGTTTAAAGAGTACATTTAATTGAGAGTTATTAAAAAATATACAATATTTTATTCATTTATACAAATTATTTTACATTCTTTATATCTGAATATACGTATGTACATATGTGAATACACAACTAAATTCATTTTTTCTTAACCGTGATGAAAAAGTCGCCCGATTAAAAATGTGAATGCTTATACAAATATCATGATGACACAATTTAAATAGCGTATATGTCCGTAATGCGCGCGATGAAAGCGACATTCTCCGTATTTGTAGTCACACACGATTGTAGCGAAATATTCTTGCAACGTAGCGAAACTTCTATTTTTCAGCATTGTCGCTGACAGAACGTGCACTGTTTCGCGAATTAATTCGGCAGCTCGACCGGAAGATCAATCCCGGCTTAACCAAGCTGACGTGGAACACGGATTACGTGGACTCGTACATTGAGAATTGTTTCAACGAAACGGCCAATGTACGTTTAAAGTCTCTTACCTTGTCCATGTGTGAAGTTTATACAAATTCATGCAATATGTAACCTCGCGGTAAAATTTAATGTCCAAGAGAAGCCCCGTTCGTCATCTATTTGCATTTGAACAGTTAGTTAATTACAAAAACAGAATAATTACCATGTTAATATGGGCTTACGTATAAAATTTTTAAGCATTGATTTTAAAAGCATTAGTGCACTGACAATTATAAAGTGTGTTCACTATACAATTTTTTTTTAATTAATGAAAACTAAACGATTTAAAATAAACTGTTTAAAATAAATAATATAAATTTACAGCAGACAAATTGAAAACGGCACACAAATAAAGACTTATCTTTTTTTTTTCAGATGCAGGATTTTATCGACGTTTATAAAAACTTGTGCTCTGAAATCGTAAGAATCTGCGAGAGCATCTGCGGTACTCCAATGATTAAGATAAGGTTTAATTACACGTACACATTGCCGATACTGGAGAAGGAACTTTTGCACGTAAGGTAGAATTTCCATTTTGCATTGTGCTCTCGCAAATTCAAGCGCGTGACTGAAACTTAACGCTTGGCGTACGCGCATCGGCCGAACTTTCTCACTTTCCAGAGACGAAGCGTTCCAAGTTATGACTCAAAGACTTGATATGGTATTTCTGTACGTCATGGAGATTTACGAGGGCTCCAAGAATGTAATACAAGAGGTATAGCTTCTTTAGCGCAGCTATGAAATATGGTCAAATATGCAATCTTTCTATAACACTAGAATTAAAAATGCAATTTTTCTTCTGACGTTATAAGCATCTTAATAATCATTGCTTATTTCATTACCTTAATTATAAATTATTATCTCTGCTATCTATCTCTTTGCTATCTATTTCTATATTTCTTAAATATCGATTTACATCGAGTATGTATGCTTAAAATTGTGTTTTAAATCAATCTTCCACTAAATCATTTTAGTTTTCAATACAGCAAACTGCAAATATATAAAATTTTTTAATATTTCCTTCAAACTCTTGTGCAAGCGCCGCAAGGCGTACTTGCCGGTTTGCGGTAAATTTTTGACGAGTTGTATCTGAATTTTTCTTGTAAAGTCTACGCAAACGTAAAAATGACCGAATAACTTCGACGAAAGAATATCCGCGAAAAGAACAGAGTGTACGATGTACACCCTCGGGCTACACAAAGCAATTCTTGCGTAACTAAAGTTAGAGAAGTAAGGAACGTACTTATGGCAGATTCGCGTTATGATATGTCGTTTCGTAACGTGACTGTTACTATGCGCACGTACCTTCCTCAATCATTTTAGCTTATTTTATACATATAAGAACTGAATTGTTCGAACACAAAAACTAATCTTAATGTATAACATTTTCTTTTTGGCATATTTAACTTTATTAATGTTTCTTTTTTTTTTTAGAATCACACAGAATGGGAAGATTATTTAGTGAAAATTGATATAGTAATAGAAGAAGCCATTAGATTGTGCTTAAGGAACTCTTTGACCATCGTGTTTGAAGCTCTCCACGGCACTGACACGACGGGACCTTCACCTCTGCTGTTAACGAGAGCGGATATTACCGATAACAAAGTATGTTCATAACTATGCGTAACACGTATAACATGCCACGCAACAGTGCATTGTTTAATCATAAAGCTCCAACGTATTTATAACATATAACAACTTTGTATTTTTTTAATCTACTGATATAGGAAAAGTATTTTAGTTAATTATTTCATAGTGATCTGTTATAAAGAAAATACAGGAAAGGAGCGTGAGTTCTAAATAGTTTATTAATTTTTCTAGATAAACTTTACGCCAAATCTCTTGGAGATAGCTGCAGTGTTCGGAAGCATTTTGGATGTTTTGTTGGAACCTTTGAAAAATATCTCACGGCTAGTTAAAAAGTTTAAAATGCTTCCCGATAAGAGTTATCCGTTTTCAAAGTTGTACAAGGAGGACAAAGAATTGATTGAACTCCAACACAAAATCAATAATGGTTGTATCATAAACCTTTTTATGCTTTCTTGCGTTGTTCTATTTTTAATTGCACTCGTAACATTTAAATTAATTTCATATCATTTTTAATCACAAGTCGGTTTTAAATAAATTGGTTTAGATAAAATTTAAATTTTGTCATAATAAATTTTCTGAATTTTAATAGAAATATCTTGTTACGCTATTAATACTCCAATTTCAATTTGATATCAACCTTATCAATGATTTAATATTATTTTAGTATTATCCTATTCGATTTAACTTATCACTTTTAACTTAATAATATTTTAAAACTTTCAACTTTACAGAAGTAAACTACTGCTTTATTCAAGTGCAAAATTATAACAAGATTTGGGAACCCTTCAAAGATGTATGGGAAGTGAATAAAGACTTATACATTCAAAGGTAAAAAGAAGAACATGAGCAAAACGAATTTTAATTAATGTATAAACTATAATACGTATTATTTATTTTATAAATTAGATACGAAAAATTGAAACCAACTGCGGCATCTTTCGACGCGGACATAAGTAAATACCTTGATGTGATGAATAGTGTCCAACTACAGGAAACTATGGCGACGGTGCATTTTCTAGATATAAATTTTGATGGATTGAAAGCCACTATCATCGAACATTGTTCAATCTGGCAACAGAAGCTCACCGCACTTTTACTACGCATGACCGATGCAATGGTCGACCACGTTTATCATTACATCGTTGAAAATTCTACAAAGTTAGTTGCCCGCGTGGATAGTTATTTAAAGCGAAACAAAATTTGCGCGTATATCTCGGAGATTTTTATTCGCATGTCTTTAGATCCATAGGTTTTTTTTAACAAGATACAGGAGATGAACAAAATATCAAATTAAGCAATAACTATTTAGTCACTTTATTTGAAAGCTTCAAAAGTCTCGTATTTAATAGCTCATCACACGAAACGAAAAATTTAAAGAGAAAAATTGCACGGTTTTAATTCTACATCGGTCTTTTAATTTAAAAGACTTAACTACAGAGTGCTTGTACGTTATTTTCACGCTCATTACTATGCTGAAAATTCTTTCTAGAGCATCCACGTGATTATCTATTCCGCTCTATTGCATAATTGAATTTCTCAGTTATATTCGTTTTCAGTTCCCGATCGAAACTATTAATGTAAATTTTCTCAAACCGAGCGGAACATTGGAGAGGCGTTGCTCGCGAGGCGTTACTCCCATAAATCCTGTCGCAGGGCCTTTTTGAATTGCGAACTGAATCGTACGTGAATTCATTCGTTTGCAGAATAACGAAGGAACCGACGGATCTCATCAGCATGCAATCCGCGCTGCAATTGTTCGAGAGGCTTACCGCCGAGATTCCAAAAGTGGAGGAAGAGTTTCCTAAGATCCAGGAGCAGTATCAAACTTTGGGTAAATCTTTAAATGTTTCTTCGTGCTAAATAAGAAAGTCGATGCGCCATGAAATCGACTAATTTTAAGATCCATACATTATTACTCGTAAATCAACAACCTAATCTACAAAAGCTACAAGCTGCGTGCAAACGCATTGTTTTGCTAAAAACATTGATCTTAGTTCAAATTGAATCCCAAACTAAGCCCGAAGAAACATTATTTGCAAATTTGCATTTATATAATTACGCGTGATATTTTACAGAAGTATGTTATAGAAGAATGATTAATTTATTATTTTCAGAAAAATATCAAGTGCCAATGACTTATGACTTCAAGAGAAAATTAAAAGACATCGATCGCTCGTGGACAGCATACTTGGAGCTACTTGCCACGTGCAAAGTTACTTTGCTTGAAAAAAAGGTAAGATATTCTACTGATACAAAGGAAAACTTCTAAAAGCTTTGTCATAAAAAATTAAGTCGCGTCAGCGTCAGCGTTGGCGTCTACGCAAACTAAAAGGAAGAATAAAATGTCAATTAATACTTTCCTAATTTTTTGACGTTGCTTCACCGCAACGTTATTTTATTACAAATTTTTATGGAATTTGAAAAATTAGTTGCGCATAATAAAGTGCTTAAGAATTTTTAAGGTTTATTTTAATAAATCAAATAAGCGTAAAAAAAATTTATATAATATAATTTAAGTTATTTCTTTAACGATCGATATTGTCTTAACAAAATTGTAGGAAGAATTTAAACGAATATTGACAACTGGCTCGACAACGTTCGAAGAAGATGTATTCTCCTTGGTTTGCAGATTTAACGATACCGGACCTTTCACATCAGATTGGAATTCAAAAGGTAAATTGGTTCACATGTTCTTATCTGATATATGTAAATCCGTTTGTTGTGAGATAAAGTTGAATCGCTACATAAATCGTGTACCATATCTTTCTGAGTGTTTTCCAGTCTCGACAATTTTGTGTTCAGCGATATCTCGCAATAATCTATAATGAATTTGCGCGGCGATAAATAGCGTGAAATAATATTCACTATTTTAAGTTTTAACTTTAAATAAAAATCTGTAGTTTATGAATAAAAAAAAAAAAGAAGGAAGCAGAGAAAAATAGTTTTAAATATGCAAGATACTAAGCAAAGAAGGTTTTAATTAAAATATTTTTTAATATGTTTGTTATAATATAAATTGAACACTTTAAGAAAATATAATTCCTAATATTATCTGTGTAAAATTTCAAAAAATTAAATTAGAATAGAAATATCAACTGTTTGCTAGAGCAGATTGCAAGCGTGCTATTTATTCATAGCACGATTTCTTTTTCTTTTTTTTTTTTTGCACCGTCCAACTGTTTGAAATGCGTTTGTCGATTCTAAATCGGTTTTTCTTTCGACTGAACTTGCCTCTACAAATACACAGGTAACCGTTATGGTAATTCTACATGTTGTACTTGAGCATAAAGATTAAGTAAAAATAATATGATAAAAAATATCGAAAAATCAATAAGTTCTACGTATGTACATCTATACTTATCTTAAAATGTTACTTATTACATTTATAATACACATTTATAATACTTTTTTTTCCATTATTGTTACAGATGCTATAAATTGGCTGGCCATTTTTAAAGAAAACATATATTCTTTGAGGGACAAGGAAAGTTTGTTAAAATCGCAGCTTACGATTTTTGATATAAATTACCCAGATTCGCGAGAACTCGCGCAACTCGATAAAGTAAATGTCGCATATATATCCCATTTTCTCGTGCACTTTCTTCGCGTGCTTATTCGACTTCTCGACGCTTTTCTACTTGCGAAGGATGTAGCAGTGATCGAATTGGTGTGGCAATTGACGGACGAATGGAACGACGCTTGGGAACGCTATAGAACCGGAAATTTCTGGACGATAGAATTGGAAGAGATGGACACAACCGCTAATCTGCTCCTCCGGAAACTCACGAAACTCAGCAAAGAGCTCAAAGAAAAGAATTGGGATATTGTCGAGAATACCAGGTGCAACCCAGTTGTAATCCAATTTCGTACGCGCGGTAAATATGTGCCATTCTCGTGCATTTTTCACGAAGCGGAAAGTAGTGTTTGCCAGCCATCCTTTAGCAAAATGTCAATTTAGTCGGCTCACGAAAACTAGAAACCGGTTAGATTTGGGTTAGATATAAACTACACGATGTACGACGATGGATAGTCATTTTTCAAATAGACAGGAAAATGAGAGGAATCTAATTCGGGGACGTAATCGACAGTAATTATTGACGTTGGCTACACCATTGGGTATAAAATAAAATATTGCAACGAATAAACCTTTTAGCAAGCTATTTTTTTTTTAAGCGTACAGCGAAAAATCTAAAAAAAAAGTTTGTCGATTTTGAAGATACATATGTATCAATTAAGCAACGTTTATAAAAGCAGTTACATATATGTTTTTAATTTATTTCTTTTATTCATAAAACCGTGGCGTATATTCAGACCAATGCAGTACCTCGTAAAAAATAAGGCAAAGGACAGAATATGCTTAATCCCACGTGTTACATAGCAGCGCTTATTAACCTTTACACCGTTAAAGCGCATAGCTTACCCGAACTGCCGAGCATACTTATACTACTCCTTTCGACAATACTTTCTGAAAGTAACAAAGTGCACGTAAATGGCTGCGTAATTTCTAGAAGTTAAAAATTTAACTTATCTTATTAAGTAAAAAAGAAATTAGAAATAATAAATTTTTATATATTTTTATTAGAAATATTCTTTTTAATAACGCATACATTAATATTTTTAGATCAAGAATAGATAAATTCCGACATACATTGCCGTTAATAACGGTACTGAAGAATCCGGCGATAAGACCGAGACATTGGAAGCGGGTCAAAGATACAATCGCTCGAGACTTCGACGAAACATCGGAAGACTTTACTCTAGATGTGATTATTAGAATGCAAATGCACAGGTTCACGGAGCAGATTAGCGAAATTTGTAACGCGGCCACGATGGAGCTCGCTATTGAAGTTGTAAGTCGTCTTTAATGATTAATAATCATTATAATATAATATATATTAATCACAAAGTACTTTGTTGAATGATCCTATGAGTTTAATGCAACGAATATTTTAGGGGCTTCAACATATTAAGAATACTTGGGCAACGATGCCGATCACGATGGCTGCGTACAAAGATAGAGGAATATACAGATTAAAAGCTGTAAATGATATAATTCAGACTTTGGAGGATCATCAGGTGCAGCTTTCATCCATGAAGTCAACGAGGTGCATTACAAGTGCTAAACCAATTATCACGTTTACATCTCCGATGATACTAGATTAAGTAGGGTATATTGGATTTTCCAGGTTTGTAGAACCATTTGCCCGAGAAGTTGAATACTGGGAGCGAGCACTGTCGACGGTCGGTGAAGTTTTGGAAATGGCGCTGGTAGTACAGAGAGAATACATGTATCTCGACAATGTATTCACCACTGAGGACATTAGGAAACAACTCCCGAAGGAGACGGACGATTTTGACAAAGTGACAAGCGAGTTAGCTGAGCATACGTCAAGGATGGCTTCCCACGGTTTGGCGTTGTCAGCCACTCATATACGTATGTATCATTAAAGAGATGTTACCAGATAGAACTTATTCATTATAACGCAAATTTTATCCAACTAAATTTATTAAAGAAATTTATACGATTATTACTTTTTTCACGTCGCGTAAATTAAAATTTAACACGAGACGCGATTACTTTTTAAATAGAAAAAAAATTTGTTAAACACAAGAATATAATAATTAATTTATATTATTAATTAATACTACGTTACTTATTTTTGAGTACCGCATATATTTTCGGGAAAACATTGATATCTTTTTGTAAGGTTTTATCTACCCTATTAAGAATTTTATTAAATATTTAAAATATCAATAAAATACTGAAATAACATATTATATTCATTAAATTCAACGTAAAAATTAGTTGGCATATTTGTGGAGTATGATTCACGAAAGAATTATTAAATCAGACATTTTATATTTATCGTACACAATTATATTCCGAGTATTGAACTGGAACAGAAATTGAGCTTAAACTAAGCTCGAGTATTAACATAAAGAGATACGTACAGACCGTCTGTCTGGTTCCGACATTAAAAGAAAAGAAAAAAAAAAAAAACGAGAACGAGAAAAAACTATAGTAAAAGAGGATAAAAGATCGAGTAGCTAGTCGACGCGTACGCATACTGTAAAATAATGTAAATCTATTCTATTGAAAGCATTTGCATTTTTTCTCCGCTCCCCATCACGGCGATCCTGTTAGCTGGCTTGCTGGAAGTCCTGAACAAACTTAACGACAAGTTGGAGGCGCTGCAACTGGAGCTCGAACAGTACTTGGAAACCAAGAGACGCATATTTCCAAGATTTTACTTTATCTCGAACGACGATATATTGGAGATTCTAGCCCACTCTAAACGGCCGGACCTTATGCAGCCGCACATCAAGAAGCTCTTCGGAAACATCAAGTCCTTGAAGCTCGGCAAGGTATTCACCACCGCTACCCTCCTCCTCTTGTTTCCCTCGCGTAAACACGTGCTCCTGAGACTCTTGATATCGCAACTCTTCTTTCAGTCGCTGACTGGGAAATATGTAGCTGACGGTATGCACTCAAACGAAGGAGAGTACATCGAGTTTACCCAGCCGGTTTTCTTAGAGGGCCAAGTCGAGTACTGGCTGTGCGACGTCGGTGAGTTTGGTTTCTTCAACAGCCTTCCTAGAAAATTAATAATAAACCGATTATTAAATTTCGACGCGCAAACAAAATGCAGAAGAGTGATCTACAATTAATTCATTGTAATCTTAAAATCTGATTACCTTCCGCGACGCAAGTCGTTACTGTTCCGCGAATTTAGATATTATCTCCATAAATCCTATGCCTACAATCTCATCGAAATCCAGACACTTGAACGCGCGCGGCCCGTTAAAGAAATATACAGGCGAGAATTTATAAGATCGTAAATTGCTTTTTGCAAAATCGAAAATGGCCTGTTTCCACCGCTTGAAATATGGAAGCGACAAACTTCTTTCGCATGCACGTCGTGGAAAACTAGGAGAAAGATCAGCGACGTGTGAACGCGGACTCATCAAATATTTACAGTATTCCCGCGGTACGGTCTGCGTGGGCGCCGATAGCATTTACAACGGTGTACATTCCGGTGTTGCGTAAATAAATGCCGGCGCGGAAAATTGACCATAATTTATGCTCAATCCCGACGTGACCCCACCGCTCGCTGTAAATTATCCGGGGCCGTGCGACTTCGATTTCTGTTTGCGAGAGATAAAAATGCGCGAGAACGAAACGGCGGGCCGGGGAGGGAAGGACAGCGGGCGGCGCAGCCGGGGAATACGCAGCGGGAAACGCGCGTGAATAAAACGCAGGTGGCAATTGCAGAAGCCGCGATGAGAGTGACCCTGCGCGAAGTGTTGAGGCGGTGTCGGACAGCGCTGCGAAAAATGCTCGCGAAACGCGACAGGTGGGTGAAAGAATGGCCGGGCCAGCCGAGCATTACGTCCACTCAAATCCAATGGACGAGCGACTGCACGCGCGCCCTTCTCCGCTGCAAGTGAGTTGTCCGTTTGCCTATGAGAAATTCAGCTGCGTTAGTTATGGAACGTGAGGCGGACAGCGTCGTTGGCGCTGACTCGGGGTTGAAGCTGAGCCGGGTCGACCGAAGGCACGGCGCGACGGCTCGGAAAGGGTGGAAACGGGATAAACGTGAGGGTGACTCTGATGGACACCGAGACGTTAGAGGGAACGGGACACTGGGTTGGTGACATATAAGGGCGAGAAAGGCCCTTCCCGCGGGACGGAAAGGTGGTCGAGAGAGACGGGAGACACAGCAACTCTAATAAGAGAAATTTTGCATATTCTACGTCTCGCCGTAGCGATCCGCCAGCGGCACCTCGGGCACCGCTCTTTCTCCCCCATTTGCATATACTAGCCGTACCGCGAATAATTTAACCCATACCTACGACCGTATCCCAACCTACCGAATAAAATCCCTCTCTTGTCCCGGCTCTACCTCCTGTAACGTTCGTTTTACGCGAGGCCCAACGTGCCTGAAACTTTGCACGGGGAGGGGGACCTCGGGAAAAGGATGCCGGGAGAGTAACGCGCGTGGTCGGAAAAATAGAAACGAGCTGAACACGTTGGATGGCGCGAAGCAATATTGCTAAAAGTGCATCACAATGCTGCGCCGCGCGTCGTCGTCTTACTCTTATTCCAGGTGACACGTAAACTTTCATAGAACATCTTACGTTCGTACTTTTGCAGAAAGAAAGCGATAATACTTTTGCATTATTTCAACGATACCTTTGGAAGATACTATACGAGCGAAGATAATTTTTCTTTCAATGCATTCTGAAGTTTTATAAAAATTAGCGGATATGTTGTTTAGGAGACCAAGTAACGGCGTAATATATTGTTATGTTACGTTACGCTCGCTCTCGCGCCATCTCGAGTGGACCTAGCTTAACAATGTTACGCCATGAACGTAGAAATATATGGACGGCGCGCGAAATACGATTCTAGGCGCGGGGTACGAAGCCTGAGAAGTGAGGGACGCTACTTCGGCCATCTTGGTTGATCATATCCGCGTTAGGCTTTCAATTCTCTTTCTACTTTGGCTTTACCCCTGGGACAAATCGTGCAGACATTCTTACGTCCGTGTGTTACGCGCTATAATTACGTATTACAAAGTCTAATTAATTTTGTTTCACGTAACCACTCGAGGATGGAGAACTCGAAGAAGCCACTGCGAAGGCTGAGAAGAAAGCAGAATCAGACTTTAGACAAGTACTCGGAAGCTGTGCGAGGTGACCTGAGTAGCCTGGATAGATTGAAGTTCAAGGCCATTGTCGTTATCGAGATACACGCGAGAGACGTTATCGAAAAAATGTACAAAACGAGTGAGTCGAATTCGATTTGTATTCTCCATCGCTGTGATAATTTCTTTTTTTTTTTTTTATTCTTTATTCAATATTCGTTTGCCGCACGTTTGTTTCGGCGGTGTGTGCTCAATATATGTATACGCGGATGTAACCAACAAATTACGGACTTTATATGGCCATGCGACGCAACCGCATCACGTCCTGGCATTATATCGTTCGCGATATGATGCACCACAGTGAGGAAACGCCAGCGCGTTCTCTCTCATAAATTTGTATATCGATAGTATCTCAAAAATAGATGCTGCGAAAAATATATCCACGCGACGGCAAAAATTTACTTCTCTATTTAATTCAACGAATATGAAATCGGTAAAAATGTACTTTGAGAAATTTCTTTTCCTTTCTTTTTAACGTATTAATTTCGTAGCTGCTTCTCGTAGCTCTCGTTAAGGTAGGAACGATCAATTAATTTTCTAAAATTTTCAGATTGCAAAGACGTGTCGGATTTCGAGTGGCTGTCACAGCTGAGATTTTATTGGGATCCTGATGTGGACGATTGCATAATCCGACAAACGAACACTCGTTTCGTATACGGATACGAATATCTAGGAAACACTGGAAGGCTCGTAATAACTCCGCTGACAGATCGGTACGTGTCTAAATATTTTATATGATTATAAAAAAAAATTAGATAACGTTAATTTTATAATTGCTAGTATAATTATATTTATTTTATTCTTCTTCTTTTTTTTTCTACGTACCTCAATCAAGCTAAACTTTACATACGTGCATGTACATTTTATTTAATATTTAATTAAACAGGTTTTGTCATAAGGAAACAATTTTATGACAAATTTATCAAGGCACGTCGCATCGCCAATTTATCAAGACTTTTTATACCGCGGGTACTCGGCGAAATGTGCATGGCTTAAGTTTGTACGGTAAATACGCCTAATGACGAACATATATGTACTCGATTGTGGAACCATTTGCAAAATTACTTTGTAACGCTGCGACGTATTTAGTCGGTCGTACTCCGTCGCATTTAGCGATGTTGAAACAGAAGTTTCTCAGTGGTTATCGCTCGTACGCTATAGTTAGTCACGTAGTTGGCACCAGATCGTGGCTAGCCGTAATTTCGTCTGTCACGAGCGTGGGTAACACACGACGGCGCGGGTAATGCTCACTGTTCGACACATTGGCAATGTAATACAACCCCAGTTAGGTCAGCGAAGGCCGACGATCGCGGCGATTGCTTGATGCTGCCGCTCCGCACATGTCCGATTAGGTAAAGTTTTAAGTGCATCATTGTATTTAATGAGGGAACTTGCCGCGATACTGATCACAGCCGAATAGCTCGCGTTACATGATTAAGGCAGGGTCGCAAGCTCGTGATATACTTATCGCGCATCATACTTCATAACTAGTTATATCTTACTTAGCGCGGGAACAGCGTCACATGTCGCGGTGGAAGCAGTACGATGATCACCTAATTCAAACAAACTGCAAGACTCCACTCACTCGGAAGAACTTTTGTGCACCGAAATCTGACGAGATTGAATCGTAAGAGTTTAATCATAGAAAATACTGGAGAAACGAATACGTGACGGTATTTTAAAATCATAAAATAGGTAATTACCCGTTTAATTAAGATCGCATGAGCGAAAAATGATCAGAAGGATTCCGTGACATTCGAATAGTAAAACTACTACGTAGTCATTAAGAATACATATTTACGATGTGCTTAAAATTAATTGTATAAAAAAAAAATGTGTATTTCGTAAAAATGCTTATCGCCAAACGTCCGTTGCGTGTCTCGCGCGTTATGTTCACGCCTTTGCAATTTGCAATTTCGATCGACGTAACGCGCAATATCGTGGATACGCGTGGAAGTATAATCCGACGCCAGCCCCTCGACGTAATATGCGGTGTAATGACAATGCGATGCGATCTCGAGAGCGGCTTCGAAAGGAGAGCACTTCGCGCGCCACGACATCAAAGGGTAAACGTGTAACGCGGGAACAAGCGACGTCCTGTCCGTCGCTGCTTAACGCGGTATCGATTTAATCGCGATAAAAGGCTACCGTTCTCGTTGCTCTTAATTTATAGACGGCGATTGCCGTCCCGATACGTTTGTCCGCTCTCGCAGTCCCAAGGATTTGTCTTGCGGGAAAGAAGGCAAACGGCGTTCCACTTTCCGAGTACACAGGAAATGTTCGGATCCTCCTGCCTTCTTCTTCGAAGGTAGAACGTGCCATCCGCTTGTATTTCGAGTAGACGCATTAAATCGCAAGTCGCATTGGAGCATATGCACACTCTCTGATGTATTCCTCGAATCGAATGCCAGAATTGCTAGCTCTGTTCTCAGAATACGGGTCTGATGGTCGAGATATTTCGCCAATACGCTGTAAATTGCATGGAGATCCGTCGCGCCGGTAAAGCGAGAAGCACAATCTCTGTATTCAATAAAACGCGACGATACATGTGACATTGCCGCTTGAACGCGCATAGCTGGAACACGCATTAAAATACGTAAAAAGTAATATAATAATTATACGACTTTGTAATCGCAGATTATTTAAAGCGCTCCCATCTGTTAATTTTCCATTTCCGCGTACGTCGCATACTATCGCGTATTAAATAATGAAATAACTCTTTGCGTTTATGTCCCGCTCAGATGTTATATCACGCTGACAACGGCTCTTCATTTGTATCGCGGTGGTAGCCCAAAGGGACCTGCTGGTACTGGAAAAACTGAAACGGTAAAAGACCTCGGAAAAGCGCTGGGTTTCAACGTAATCGTGCAAAATTGTTCGGAAGGGCTAGACTACAGAAGTATGGGCAGATTATTTTCTGGATTGGCGCAAACCGGCGCCTGGGGATGCTTCGACGAATTCAACCGGTGAATATTATTTATATCTAAATGCCATTCCAAATTCTGCGAATGAGAACATTATAAGCCTCGCTCAATTATTTTTTTTTTTTTTTTTTTTAAATATAAAACTTGGAGAGTTTTGTGATGTGCGCAACAGAAAAAAAAACTTACACAGTTATTGCTTAATTATTATAGAATTTGTAAAAATGGTTTCTCCCATTTTAATTTTTTGTCACGTAAAATTTTTTTAATGATTTGATTACAGCTTAGAACAAATAAGAGAAGTAGGAAGATGACCAGAAAAAGGTTTAAAAATATCCTTTTTCCTAACCGTAGAATTAACGTCGAAGTGTTATCAGTAGTGGCGCAACAGATCCTATCGATACTGACCGCTCTCGCCCAGAGACTTACGAGATTCATTCTCGACGGCGTCTCTATACCTCTGGTACACACCTGCGGCATCTTCATCACAATGAATCCTGGTTACGCCGGACGTACCGAGCTCCCAGACAATTTAAAGTCTATGTTCCGACCAATCTCGATGATGGTACCGGATAGTAGCATGATTGCCGAAATCAACTTGTTCAGCGAAGGATTTCAAGACACACGCACATTAGCTAGAAAGGTAATTTAAAATTTAAAGCTATTTAACTGTAAATAATTTTGTAAAATATAATTAATACAACACATGTTTTTTTTCTTTGTAGATAGATACTTTATACTCTCTCGCTTATCAGCAGCTTAGTAAACAATATCATTATGATTTTGGTTTGCGAGGTATAGTATCGCTGACTCGTTACGCTGGCAAAAAGAAACGCTTGTATCCCCATTTATCTGACGAAGAAGTAATTATAATAATTTAATTTTAAACAAAAATTTGTATTTATTATCTTAAATGTACAAAGCAACAAAATTAACTTAAAAAAAAAAATTTAAATTATTTATATTTAGTTAATTACATTTTATATTAATATATTTACTTGAAATATGTACGAAGCAGTGGATACGCAACAATTTTTTATACAAATTTTTCGTGAAATTACATTAATCAAATTGAATGTTTTTTAGATTATTATTCTTGCGATGAAAGATATGAATGTCGCCAAGCTTACCTCAGACGATCTACCGCTATTTCTCGATATCACGACAGATCTTTTCCCTGATGTAGATGTGCCAGCCGTGGATTACGAGGAAATTATCAGTTATATAACTAGCGAGGCAATCAAGCTGAAGCTGCAGGTAATCTACTTACGTAGGATATAACTTCGTTTGCTGGAAGGGGCGAACGTTCACATTTTTATGTCATGGTTTCAAAGATATCTATTTATCCAGCATTTATCGAAAAATTATTTATGCTGATCCAACGCTTATAAATATCAGTTTACGTATATTAAGTTGACATATCTTTCTCGAATTATTATTTTTCTTAGTATTTTTAACTTATGATGCTAGCACAAATATAATTATAAAACTTATTTAAATGAATTACTTAGATGCTACATTGAGACTAATTAATCATCTAAATTATCTGAATTACAGCCAATTCCCATGATAGTGACGAAAGTTATTGAACTGTACGAAACAAAGAACTCGCGTCATTCAACAATGATCGTCGGCGCGTCAAACACTGCAAAAACCGCAACATGGAAGATTTTGCAGAATGCGATGACGACAATGAAGAGCGATGGAAAGCTGGGCTTTAACACCGTTCACGTACATCCCATTAATCCTAAGGCACTGAGTCTCGGTGAACTCTACGGCGAGTACAATCTTTCCACCGGAGAATGGCTCGACGGAGTGATATCGTCCATCATGCGGAAAACTTGTTCCGGTAAAGCACTTGATTGATTGCAATGTAACATATGTGATATAATAAGTATATTAGATGCTAAAAGCAATGAATCTAGTAATATTTACGAAACACCGAAAAATATGTTAAACGCATCGAGGATTTTAACACTTGCTTTATAATTTAGTATTAAAAAATATATTTTGCACATGAAATTTGCAAAGATTAATTAAATAATATATTATAATTTTATAATTATTATCCCCGAATTAATAATTATAAATAGTAAATTAAATTTAAAAAAGGGAGAGAATGTAAACGAGATTATTAAGACTGAAAATTATTTCTACTTTGCTAACGCAATTTATACCTAGAAAACAAGCTATTATAAAACTCAAAGTTCTTTTGATAGAGGATACCGCCGACGAAAAGTGGATACTCTTTGATGGACCTGTGGACGTTGATTGGATTGAAAACATGAACAGTGTCATGGATGACAACAAGGTATACTTTGTTCATTCTTTATTTTTTTGTTAGATGAAATTGTATAAGGCTAATTGGCGTGTTACCTGAAAATAAAAATGCTACTTTTTAAGGTGCTGACGTTGGTAAATAACGATCGTATCGTTATGCCAGATCAAGTTTCGTTACTTTTCGAGGTGCAAGACTTGGCCGCTGCCTCTCCCGCGTCCGTCTCCAGAGCAGGCATGATTTATAATGATTATAAAAATCTTGGTTGGCGTCCTTACGTTGATTCGTGGTTGCAAAAGTATAAATCGAAACCGGAGTTTATCGAAGAAGTAAGATACTCGTTCGAAACGAATCATTTATCACGACCTAACAAAGCGTAATAATTTTTTAAGAAACTCACCATAACTTTGTAATTAGATGAATCAACTGTTTGAAAGTTGCGTCAACATTACGTTAAGCTTTAAGCTACGAAATTGTGAAGAACTTGTGCCTGTCTCGGAATTAAATGCCATTCAATCGCTTTGCAAACTTCTCGAAGTACTCGCGACGCCACAAAATGGCGTGGAATTAGGCGAGGATCGCAACGCTTTCTCCAATATATGTAAAATGTGGTTTTTCTTTTGGTAAGTTGTTTGATTCTTATTTAAAACTTGATATGATATAATATAATGAGAAACGACAATTACGCTAAATTGAGATAAAACTTATACTAACTCGCAACCAGTGCAGATTCGAATTGTATCCATTACTCTTAGACATTTCCAAGTGACATTGATATTGTTCTCTATTTTGCAAGTCATATTAAACTACAAGTTCCGAATTAATGACATGGTAATAGTGTTTGAAAGCAATTAATAACCACCCTCAGTTCTACATTAAATTGCAGCATGATATGGTCACTGTGCGCCTCGGTCAACGAGGATGGTCGCCAGAAAATAGATAAATTCATAAGGGAAATTGAAAGTTTTTTTCCGTTACGGGACACAGTATACGAGTATTACGTGGATGGGCGTCTGCGTACTTTCGTTTTGTGGGAGGAAAAGTTATCACCCACGTGGAAATTTCAAGCCAAGTAAGCGATCGTCTTATTTATTTGTTACGTATACTATTTTAATAAAAAAAATTTTTTTATTCTGTTCTATGATATGTACTTAATGCTAAGTACGTAAGTAAAAAACTTATAGTTTTATTATATTTAATTGCAGTTGTTAATTCGAAAATTGCTAATACTTGCTTATGTACTATCTTCTTTAAAGAAGGAAACCGATATATATTATACTTGACTAAATTTACAGTCTACCGTTCTACAAGATAATAGTACCTACCGTAGACACGATACGATACGATTACATCGTAAGTTCTCTTCTATCGAACGGTTTTCCGGTGCTCGTAGTGGGCCCAGTGGGTACAGGAAAAACGTCTACTCTCCACTCGGTACTTGAGCTCCTAGACGACACGAAATACGCTGTTCTGCTTGTAAATATGTCGGCTCAAACTACATCCGGTAACGTACAAGTAAGCCTATGAACATGTATCGAATGGATAATAGTCTTAAATATTGAATAAACATTTTACATTTTCTTTGTTGGTCCAGAACGCAATAGAAAGCAAATTGGAGAAACGGAAGAAAGGAGTTTATACTCCCACGAGTGGTAAAACTATGATCACCTTTATGGATGATTTTAATATGCCTATGAAAGAAAAATATGGATCGCAACCGCCATTAGAATTGATTCGGCAATGGATCGATTACGGATTCTGGTAAAACTATATACGAAACATAAAAGAAATATGTAAAAATATATAAAAAGTCTTTAAAAAATAAAAACGGCTCAGCAAATGTAGCAAAAATATAAAAAATATTTTAAAATAATCGTTATTGTCAGGTACGATCGTAAGAAGCAAACGAGGAAATATATTGAGAAGATACAATTAATAGCTGCAATGGGGCCACCCGGTGGAGGTCGCAAAGTTATTACGAATCGATTACTTACGAAATTCAACATCATTAATATAACTTTTCCAAATGAAAAACAGATTATAAGAATTTACGGCACGATGTTGAAGCAACAACTTTCCGAATTTCACACTGAAGTAAAAGGAATATGTAAGTACAAAGTAATCTCACTCAAACATAATTTTTAAATATATATATTAAATAATATCTCCTTTTCAGCAAATGAAATAACGTTAGCCTCGATTGATCTGTACAATAATGTAGTCCAGAAGATGCTTCCCATTCCTAAAAAAATGCATTATTTATTTAATTTACGTGATATTTCAAAGGTAAAAATTATATTGAGATTAAAAGTTGGCAAGCAATCGGCGATAGTCACGCAAAAGCGAACGTGATAGATGATATAAAAATTACTATCGATCCTCGACAGATCTTTCAGGGACTACTGCGCAGCCATAAGGACTATCAGTATTCGAGGCAGACTTTTCTACGATTGTGGGTCCACGAGAGTTTCCGAGTTTTCTGCGATCGGCTTATTGACGAGAAGTAAGCGCTCAAGAGGCATTAACTTAATTTGGCCTCGGATACGGGAGAAAAAAATGCTGAGCAATTTCTTTCAGGGACAGAGAGTGGTTCGTGACTCAGCTGAATGATCAGCTTGGGAAGTACTTCGAATTGACCTTCTCTAATGTCTGTCCGGAGAAGAGATCTCCTATTTTCGGTAAATGCGTAAAATATATTTGTCTTAAACATCATTACATTTACTATTTATTAATATTAATAACTAATATATATGTCTAAATTTCTTTTTATTGATTTTATCACGTTTTGAATATCGAGACATTTTAAACTCTATGAATATTGACAGGCAGTTTCATGAATGCCTGGGATATATATGAAGATCTTCTCGATATCGGTGCTGTAAGGCGTTATATAGAGGAACAGATGGACGAGTATAATGTTTCTCGTGGGGTAGTGCGCCTCGATCTCGTTCTGTTTCGTGACGCGATCGAGCATGTATGCCGCATCGTTCGTGTAATATCGCAAGTTAGTAATTCACACGGCGTGCTATATAACATTTTATTCGACGACATGTTGAAAGTATAAAGATGCTGCTGCTATATCTTTTGACATTTTATAATATTTTTTTATTAAATTTGATGTAACTGATATTCGATCTAAGTATCGTCGTAACTTTGAGATTTGTCTCGTTACAGCCTCGCGGTAATGTCCTTCTAATTGGAATCAGTGGTAGCGGCAGACAATCACTTTCACGTATCGCCAGTTATATGTGCGACCTGTCCACTTATCAAATTGTCGTTACGGCGCAATATAGAACACCTGAATTTCGTGAGGACCTCAAGACTCTGTACTCAATAACTGGGGTAGAGAACAAACCGACCAGTTTCCTCTTCAACGATACTCAAGTAGTAGATGAGCAGTTTCTGGAGATTGTCAACAATATGCTGAGTACTGGCGAAGTGGCTAATCTCTACAAGAGCGACGAAATGGAGGACGTAAGTCGGTTAATATGCTCTATGCCACTCCAGGTTATTTCATCACCATTCGTGTATAATCTGCTACGTTATTTTGTATAGAACGTCGTCTCACGGAAAAGAGAATCAGCGAAATTAAAAAGATAACAGGAATACTATTTTTAATTCCATATAAAATTTATATCTCACTCAATTATTCTTTGTCTCATATTCTTCTTAATATTCTTATATCGCGGAATACCGTGGAAATAATTAAAAAAAATTTTATTATTAAGTTTGTTTAAAAATTTAATTCAAAGCTAAAGTCAATATAGAAGCGAGTTATTTCAAAATGATATATATTGCGTTTTCCAGATTAAAAATAAGCTATCGAAAGAAGTAACGAGGACTGGAAGTACACCAACGACTGAAGCGATATATTCCTTCCTGATTGAGAGGGCGCGTGCCAATATGCATTTGATCCTGTGCATGAGCCCGATCGGCGATGCCTTCAGGAACAGATTACGGCAGTACCCTTCCCTGATCAATTGCACGACCATCGATTGGTTCTTGGAATGGCCGAGAGAAGCTCTCCTCGAAGTTGGCAACAAGTTCCTCATGAATCTCAATCTGACGCTCACTATCACCGGCGAAAATAAAGTGGTGAGTACGCCCTTCCCCTTTCCGCGCGATCGATTCCATTCGATTCGATTCTTACGATCAACGCGCGTTTCCTACCACCAATCTTGCGCTCCCCTTTGCCGCCCCCGTTCTTCTTGCCGACCATTTCAGCGAATCCGATTATTTTCCCATTTACGGTTTGCCCCTGATGATACGGACGTCTGGCGCATTTCTTTTTGTCGACCGAGGCTGAGATTGGTCGCTTAGATTCCTCGAAAATGCTCTTAATATTCATAATTCATCAAGATGCTAAGAAATGCGTTGCACTTATTTTACGCTAAGTCATTCGAATAAAATTGTATCGAGAAATGCGTAACGCACGGAATTGAGTTAAGCTATAGAACAATTAGGCAGATACTATAATTGACGTGAAATATAAATCTTTTTTTTTTTAATATAACTGCTATAATACGTTTTCTTTTCTGCTATATAAGAATTTCTTCTTAAATGGCATTCCATTTCTGCATTATTTATTATTCATACAGCTTTTAGTTTTAATGCTTTTATAAGCCCTGGTGCTATTACGTCTTCTTTTTAACATCACAAAACGAACGTACTTTCCCGTCATAATAGTGCCGAATAAAAATTTCGACGGAATGGATAATCGTGCATCTGAAATAACCATGTATTAAATGCACCTGGCTTTAATTTAGCGAATATTAGATGACGAAACGAATACGTATTATAAGAGATCGCTGTTAATCCTGGCATAAAATGAACGCATTTTATGCGAAACCATTTTATTACGTCCGTTACGTGCACAAGGATATATAGAGATATAGGGTGTAGCTGGTTAAAAAATTTATACTGCGACCGTAACGAGCGCTACGAGGATGCACTTTTCTGCAGGAACCACGACAATTCGCGACGGCCGTGCCATTGCCACCGTTGCAGGACCGAATGCGCGATGGAATTGCAGCATCATTCTCTTTGATCCACGACACGGTGTCCCGGTACTCTCGCAGAATGGCCGCTGAAATGAAACGTTACAATTACGTGACTCCCGTGAATTTTATCGAATTGGTAGCCGGTTATAAAGAGTAAGCATTAAACCAACGCAATATCGCGTCAGACGGTTTCAGCCTTTCAAGGCTAGACAGCATAATTGCGCACTGATACGAACACAATTGTATATGATTTGTCGCGATGTTCTCGGTATTTTTGATGGAAATAAAGGGACGACTGTATTTGAATCACGCAGGATGCTGGCGAGAAAGAGACAAGATTTAGCAGATCAGGCGAACAAACTTCGTGGCGGCCTCTCGAAGATCGACGATACCTGGGTGAAAGTTAAAGAAATGGCGGCGGAGCTCGAAGTCACTCAGCAGCAAGTTCATAAATCTACGACGGAGTGCGAAGAATTCCTCGTAACGATAGGTACACGGCGCGCGCGACAGTGATATATTATCAGCAGCGTTTATCAGATTAATCTATAAAAACTTATTGCTTTTAACGTTCACGCTGGTTCTAACTTTCTTCGTGCGCTTAATTAATCATACGATATCCGCCACTGCATCGTACGCCGCTTTCAACTGTGTTACACTTGCAACGCCCGTAGTAAACCAAAGCCGCAACGCTGATGAAACGCAAAAACAGATCACCACCAAATCGCTTCGTATCGCCGAGGAACAAAAAGAATGCAAGAAGCTCGAGGAGCTTGCGAGGGTTGACCTGGAGACCATCGAACCTACCTTGAATGAGGCCATAAAGGTCGTTAACGAATTACTTTTTCTAAAGTACCGTTCAATTTTAAATGATATTAACATTTTTTTAATTATTCTCTTCTTAAATATATTTTTATAAATTTATTAATTTGTGACGTTAAATATGCATATATTTTAATAAGTATTGAATTATTTTAGGGGTTAGAAACATTGAGTAAGAAAGATTTATCTGAAATAAAATCTTTTCCTCATCCGCCGCCGAAAGTCGAAATGGTAATGGAGGCCGTGATGATTCTGAAAAACTCAGAACCTACGTGGGCGGAAGCAAAGCGCCAACTTAGTGACGTGAACTTCATTAATACAGTGAGCGACAATGTTAGCGACTGACAAGTTCATTCATTTCCACAAGTTAACTCTCTCTGATTTGATTTCTAGCTTCGTGACTTCGACAAAGATCATATATCGGACAGAGTTCTACGAACAATAGCCAAGTACACGTCCAACCCCGAATTCGATCCCATAAAGGTTGGCACGGTGTCTGCTGCAGCTAAGTCACTTTGCATGTGGGTGATAGCTATGGAAAATTACGGCAAGTTATACAGGTAATTTATTTTAAATAAAAGGTAGTTAAATATTTTATAATTTATGCATCTATTAAGTTTTATTTTGTAATGCTTATAAATTTTTATTATCACGTATATTTATATAATATTTATAAATCGTAGATTTTTAAAGTCAATGTGGAAAATTTCATTATACTTTCGCGATGCATTGCAGAATCGTGGCACCGAAACGAGAAAAATTGCAGATCGCATTGGAGTCGCTGAAACAGAAGGAAATGGCCTTAAAGGAAGCAATGCAACAGCTGCAAAACTCACGCGAGCAGCTCGAGAAATTACAGCAGATATACGACGCGAAGATGAAAGAAAAGGAGGATTTGATTAGGCTGGCGAGTACATCCGTATTTTCTTACACTATAGAACCTCGGAAATGACCTCGCATATAGCCAAGAGAGCAAGGACCGATAAAGGAAGTCGGCTTGGTCCAATCCGCCTCCATCCGCCGTAACACTTACAGTTATACAAACTTGTACCTTAGTAACTGCAGAAACGCCCTTCCCCTTTCTCTCTGCGTTTGCTTGCATTTCCATTGGTAAGATGTATTCCTTCGAGCGAATTCAACGTCTATATTGATGCGAAGAAAATGAGGTCTATTCCGCAATGTTGCGATAACAATAAAAAAAAAGTTGTTTGCATGAAAAAACTCTAATGTTTTATATATACAATAATGATCTTTTTAATACGATAAAAAGTAAATTTTAATTAATTTATTCTTCTTCCATTTTTGTTAAAATAAATTTTATATATTAAAGTATAACTTTTATATAATAACATTCTTTTTCTTTCAGGCTGAACTATTAAAGCTGAAATTAGAGCGTGCTGGAATGCTGTTAGACAGCCTTTCTGACGAACGAATTATGTGGGAAAATACAGTGGCATCATTAGCCGAATGTTTCGACTGGTTGCCTGGTAATTGCCTGATATCCATTGGGTTTGTGTCTTATCTTGGTCCATTTGTATCAAATTATAGACAAGAATTAATAAATATTTGGTGTAAAGAGGTAAGTTTAAAAATATTTTTTTTTTTTTTAAATAATTCTTCGAAGTTTTAATTATTTTTTTGCATAGATAGCAAATTAATATTTGTATTGTAATTTATCGAATAACTAAGGTGTATAATAGAGGAATACCGACGTCGCCGAATTTCGATGTAAAGGAGTTTCTAGCTGATCCATCGACAATCAGGGAATGGAACATTCAAGGATTACCACACGACGAATTCAGCACAGAGAATGGTATTATAGTGACGCAAGGAGCACGTTGGCCCCTCATAATCGATCCACAATGTCAGGCAGTGAAGTGGATCAAAAATATGGAGGCAAAAAATGTAAATGTCCGTTGTCCGTTATATCAATATTCATTAAACTAATACGTTTACAGCGGTGTATATGTCGATGATATTGGATTTGATGTAAAATTAAATAACTAATTTTAGATGAAATAATTTTAAATGGTAAAATCAGAGAATTTACTTTGTTATTTTAACGTCACAATTACAATCGCAGTCACTGAAAGTAATCGACTTTGGTCAAACGGACTTTATGAGAATTCTGGAAAAAGCAATTCAGTTCGGATATCCAGTATTGCTGGAAAATATCGCAGAGACCCTTGATCCCGGTTTGAACTCGATTCTTCAAAAGGCATTTATTAAATTAGGTAAAATTTAATGTTGCAATCACATAATTGTATTCTCGTAAATGCATTAGGTATATTCGTTCAGAAATTAAAAAGAAAATTATTTCTTAAAATTAAGCTTATAAATGAAACTCTGATGTGGTTAATTTGTTGTAAAACAAAAGTAATTCATTTGTTTTACTTATAATTCTCATTATTTTATATTTCCAACTTGCAGATGATCAGACAATGATCCGATTTAACGACAAAATGATCACTTACAATGAGAAATTCCGGCTGTTTATGACTACGAAACTCTCGAATCCCCACTATGCTCCGGAGATTTCAACTAAAACGACATTATGTAACTTTACCATTACGGAACAAGGTAACTAATAGTCTTACCGAATACTTTAGAAAAAAATTAAACAAGATTAGGGATTATAACTATATTCCGCGCGTGTAGGACTCGAAGCGCAGCTTCTAACAGTTGTGATCAGAAAAGAAAAGCCACAACTCGAAGAACAGAAAGACAATCTGGTTCTCACAATTGCATCCGATAAAAGGACTCTCAAAGAACTAGAGGACAAGATACTTCAGTAAGTTTGAAATTGCCATAAACTTTAAGCTTAAGTGTTTTTCGCTTAAAAATATTACCGACTCGCACACGTGTGTACGGTACACTTTGTTTCGCATTTATTGTTAGTTAAATAGTAAATTACTTATTTGTTTTAATCGTTAATATTAATACTTAATACGACAGTTAATGAACTAAATAATTAACAAATTATGCATATATTTTTTTATTAGTTTATTGAGCACGGCGGGGGAGATGCTTTTAGATGACTTAGACTTACTGAATACTCTGCAAACGTCAAAGGCGACGTCTATCTCCATTCAAGAATCTTTAATTGTTGCTGAACAGACAGAAAAAGAGATAGATCTAGTGAGAAAGGGATATCAATCATGCTCGAAGCGTGCTTCGATTCTTTTTTTCGTTCTCAACGACATGAGCGCTATCGATCCCATGTATCAGTTCTCCCTCGAAGCATACATCGCGCTGTTTAAGCTTTCCATTGACAAGAGTCCTAAGAGAGAAAACTTATCCGAAAGAATCAACAGTTTAAATGATTATCACACATATGCGGTTTACAGGTACAATTTAATACTTTACAATCTCTTAATCTAATTATAAAATCTTCCTTCTAAAGTTTTATTAAAATTAAAATTGCGAAAAGTAATTAATACTCTCGAATACTTTGACTTTTTTTATTCCGTGATGTTTAACTGTCTTTACTAATTAAAATTAAAATAAAATAAGGATAAATTACATTTTTTTTAAGGGATCTACAATATATTGTTTTGCATATTTTATATCGCGTTAATATTGTTTCATTTATTTTAACATTATTAAAAAAAAATAAGCTTTCAACAAAATGTTCAACGTTAATTTAAATGACAGTGTATAATAACGTAATATATAATCTTCATGAGAAAACTTTTTTAATGAAAAATGTAACTTGTTTTTACTAGTCTCTTATCTTTTACACAGTATCATAAATCAATGTTTCGTTGGAAAATGTTGAGACACGCGCGCACACGCTCAACGTAATGTGACGCTATTATAGTCTTCCTACTTTGTGGATATTTCGATATACGCAAAAGAAAAATGTGCAACGTCTCAGAGAAAAACAGACTGATCTGACGGATTTTACTTTTACGTATAGAAACACGTGCCGGGGTCTGTTCGAACAGCACAAGCTACTCTTCTCTTTTCACATGTGTGTCAAGATATTGGATGCGCAAGGTAAGATCATCCCAGGAGAATACGCGTTTCTGCTCCGCGGCGGAATCGTGCTGGACCGAGAAAATCAGCCGGACAAACCCGTGCCGTGGCTGCCGGATGAAACTTGGGACAACATCACGGAACTCGACAAGCTGCCCGGATTTTACGGACTCGTTTCTTCTTTCGAGCAGCTCCCGCGAGATTGGCACAATTGGTGCGTACACCGTCGTGCTACGTCACGTCGTTATTTCGTCATGTTATTTCGACGCTTCAGCTTCTTTTGACAGATTATTTTCACAATACTTTTTCTAATTTTTTGCTTTTCTTTTTAAATTACACTTAATTTATACTATTAAAAATACGAAAAGAATTCATATATTTATATTGAGTGATAACTTAATTATCTGTATGTCGTATCAAACTTTACAGAGCATTAATTTAAATTAAGATGGACTAAACTAAACAGTTAGAGTTTTAATTAAAAGAAAAAAAATTTATCTTGATTCGAGTTTGACTGTTAAATTAATAAAATTAGTAAAAAGATTTTCTTGATATAAATACGCACGCTGTTATTTATCAAAAATATGGTTTGTAAATATATTTCTATACAATATCTCTTTATAAACTCGTTTAACGTCTATAGGTACATCAGCACGGAGCCGGAAGCTACATCGCTGGTTGGTGAATGGGAGGAAGGTTGCACCGAGTTTCAGAAAATGTTATTCGTCCGCAGCTGTCGACCTGACAGAATATCTTTCTGCATCATGACCTATATTGTCCACAATCTCGGTCAAAATTTTGTGGAACCTCCTGTACTTGATTTAAAAGCAGTGCTAAATGATTCCGTCGCGCAAACACCATTAATATTCGTTCTCTCGCCCGGTGTCGATCCTACCAGTGTACTTACGCAGTTGGTGGATAATCAAGGCATGACTGCTAACTTCCTGACGTTGTCGTTAGGCCAGGGACAAGTTCCTATTGCTACGAGGTTACTTTTAAAATACTTTAAAATCCAAGAAATAAGAACTTGAAATATTATATTATTTCTTACTTTCGTACTTAAATTTTTTTTTACTTAAAATTTAATAAAATTTTAAATATGAACAGCTTCACAATATTAATATTTTGAAATCTTAATAAATATTTGGTTACAAATGTTTTTGTGATTTTCATATTATTTTATTCTCTACTCAGCATGATAGAGATCGGTGCCAAAGAAGGGTCTTGGGTATTTCTTGCGAATTGCCACCTCGCGCTCAGTTGGATGCCCAAGCTCGATAAAATCGTGGAAACGCTCAGCTCCAGCCAAACTTTACATCCAAGATTTAGGTATGCCAAAGTTGTAAAATACTGTCTTATATTCTTCAGTACTATTTTTCGCGCAGTATAGTACATCAAAAGTTATAATAATAATTTTCGTAAATTTATTATTAATAGTAAAATAATTTAAATTAATGTTTTTAACAAAATTTATTACAAAAAATATAATTGCAAAAATTCAAATATTTATAAATGAAATTAATGATAATGTACATGTGTTAAAAATTTAATTTAATTTATTTACAGATTATGGCTTAGTTCAAGTCCAACTTCTCAATTTCCCATATCGATCCTTCAAGCCGGGATAAAAATGACTACCGAGCCGCCAAAAGGATTAAAAACGAACATGAAACGCCTTTACGGTTTAATCACCGAAACGCAGTTCGATTTGTGCCAAGAAAAGTCTAAATATAAAAAGCTATTATTCACGCTGATTTTCTTTCATTCTATTCTTCTCGAACGGAAAAAATTTCAGCAGCTCGGGTGGAACGTGGTTTACAGCTTTAATGATTCTGATTTCGAGGTACGTTCAAGCCAGAGTTATAAATAGTACAAACGTAGAATCAAGATTTTTATTTTCCGCAATTTATTTAAAAAGATGGTACTTTAAGCCGTAACATTTTTTATTACGTTTAAATTTGTCTCTTAAAAGCAACGCCCGATGGTACAGAAGCACAATTATCATAATAGCAAAATTCTATTTCAGGTTTCTGAGAATCTGCTGCAAGTTTACCTGGATGAATATTTAGTTACACCGTGGGTATCTTTGAAATATCTCATAGCAGGTGTTTGTTATGGTGGACACGTAACCGACGACTGGGATCGCCGGTTGTTGATGACATACATTCAGCAATATTTCACGGAGGACGTTCTGACTACTCCCCATTATCGTTTGTCATCACTGCCCACCTATTACGTGCCTCACGACGGCTCCTTAGAGTCCTACCGCGACTTTATTACGAATCTGCCGAACGTCGACAAGCCAGAAGCGTTTGGTCAGCATCCAAACGCGGACATTGCCTGCCTAATAATGGAGACTAGGAGCATGCTTCAGACTCTCACGAGCCTTCAAACGCAAATGGTCAGCGTCGAAATGGACGAGAATAAGGAACAGAAGGTGAGTATACAAAACTGTTTAACGTAACGCTTATATTTTTCTTATAATCAAAAAGAATTAAAAGCACGAAGAAAAGTAGGCAAGAGTGTAATAAATTTTATTTTGTAATAATTTTATTTAACTTAATGCAGTCCTCATATTTCTTTTAAAAATTGACATTATGTTATTGTTACTTTATTAATTTGATCTTGGGTAACTCGAATCAGTATTGAATTATAGCCGATGGGATTATATCGACTTAATCATTGTCTAGGTAATGCAACTCGCGAGCGATATTCTCTCAAAAATACCAGAAAGAATCGATTACGAGATAACGGAGAAACTGATAAGGTCACGTAAGACACCATTGGACGTAGTGCTTCTTCAAGAGATCGGACGATACAACGTACTGTTGGCAAAAACTCGCGACAGTCTTGAGGAACTTCAACGTAGTATTAAAGGATCGGTGCTGATGTCGCGAGAGTTAGAAGAAATCTTCGTGTGTATGTACGACGGGAGAGTACCGTCTTTATGGTTGACCGCGTATCCGTCTTTGAAACTGCTCGGCGCTTGGACGAGGGATCTAATCAATCGAGTTGAGCACTTCGCCAATTGGGCTCAAACCACTCATCCGCCACTGCTCTTCTGGCTAGCTGCGTATACATTTCCAAGCGGATTCCTTACTGCGGTACTACAAACTTCGGCGAGACTATGGAACGTATCTATCGATTCGTTGTCATGGGAGTTTACTGTCTTCTCACTGGACGAGTCTGCTATAATCGAGCCGCCCGTGGTAACTACGAGCAATTAAACTAATTGCTCACCGGACCAGTTTCAATTCAAGCCGACTAATATTGAAGACCGTTTTACTACAAGATTACATCCCTTGCTTATTAGCAATACAAACTTATACAAGTTATCTTATTATAAGTTATAAATGACTTTTAGAAAAGAAGCAGATTAAAAATTTTGAAACAAACGAAAAAAAAAATCGGGCTGTAAATCAAGCTGAGTTAATATAAACCCAGTTTAATTGCAAATAATTAATTAGACAGAAATATCGAAAACAAAACGCTTTGAGGTATTTGTTAATAATAAATTTTACTTTTATTAATTGCATAATTTTATTTCAGAACGGCGTATACGTACGGTCCATTTTTCTCGAAGGCGCCGGCTGGGATAAAGAAAATGGTATTCTCATTGAGCCCGCACCTATGCAACTTGTGTGCGACATGCCGGTCATTCATTTTCGACCCGTCGAGCAAGTTAAGAAGAAAGGCAAAGGTAAAATAAACCATACAAATATCAAAATTATTTTACTGGATTCTAATTTGTTTTTCTTGGAAGTATATCTGCGATTATTGAAAGAAACAGATTTTCAATTACAACCAACGTTCACTTAACTTTCGCAGAGTTCTACAGCTGTCCTTGTTATTATTACCCTCAGAGGAACGGCGAGCAAATGAGATCTGCATTCGTAGTAGCTGTAGATCTCAAAGCTGGAATGCAGGGTTCGGAGTTCTGGATAAAACGTGGCACTGCACTTTTATTGAGCTTAGCCGCTTAAAATTTTCAATTACGTACGTATTTTAATTTACAATTTATAAGCTTTTCTGTTTGATTTTACTAATAATATGAATATATATTAGCCAGTTTTTATTTAAAACATTAGTTACTTTTCGTTATATTTTAAGATCTTTTATCTATCTCTATAATACAATTAATATGATTAAAATATATAAATGTTTATAAAATAATATTTTATTGCATATATTAAGTAATTAATTTTATTAATTAATAAAGTAATAATAGGAACAAATAAAACGATCGGTACTATTTTTCGTCATCTAGTTGGACAATAAATAAACGTGTATAATCTAAAACAATTTTTTTTTTTTTTTAACTATAAAGTTATTTTATGAAACTATTCGAACAGAACGAATTAATTTGAACTAAGCACTGCAAACAAAATTGTGGAGTTTTCGTGAGGTACGACGGATTTGCAAAAGAAAAGAATGAATATTTTATTTTATATCTCGATCACAGGCTCTTACAAGAGACACGAGGTGATCGTTACAAGAATATCAAAGACAACTGAATGTTCGTAAATTCACAAGAGCACAAGTCGGATGTATTCGTTCCATAAAGAGTCCTCACAAAATTATGCATAGTGCTGACATCTTTAACGCGATCATTAAAACTGATACAACCGCAGTTATCTCGCGAATAATCAAACTCGAATGATAATAAGAAATATGCAATTTCGAGAGAAAACTATTATCGTTGAAAATCTTCTTCTACCTTTAGATATACTTAAAGAATTAATAATATAAAATTAAGAAAAATTAACATTATATACTTTTGCGTAAATCCGTGCAGCAAAAATCGTTCAACGCATCGATGTGTTGGTACGTACGTATCCACGTATGTGTCACGTACGCCCTTTTTTAAATTCGCAAGAGCGGCGTGTGTTTAGACCAATGGTCAAGTATCCCGCCTTGGAGCTTTATCCCGCTGGCCAATAAGCGTAGATGCCGATCAGTCTATCGCGGATAAAACGGCGGAGGAGATTGGCCACGCGACCGGCGTCGTTTCGTAAACGGCCGTGTGGTCAGCCAATAGTTGCTGCACGCGCTACGTAACCAACTGTTTTGCGGTCGTCCCGCCATATTGTGTATGCAGCGCGGGTCAGTGGCGCGTGTATATGGGTCTTTCGTGAGCATTTTATCCCTCGCGTTAAACGTAAGGTGTGCATGAATTTACCTGTCTAATTAACGGGGGCATACCGCGCGCGCATGATGGATCCGTCTAAATTGAAAGTGGTAGAGCTGCGAGCCGCGCTGAGCGAACGCGGCCTCGACACCAAGGGCAACAAGCCAGTACTCGTTGAGCGGCTACGCAAAGCTCTGGAGGAAGAAGTGCAGGACTGTAAGTCATACATGTCGTGTACATCGTACCTCGAATGCTTCCCTTGCGCTTATGTTACATTTGCCCGTTACTGTACTAACATCTCGCGGAGTACCATTACCATACATCGCGGTCAAATACCTACCTACTAGTCGCCACCATATCACCCTGCTACATGGGTGCACTCTGCTACACGTCAACGTTAACATTATAGGATGTAACTGGTCAACGACATTGACTGACGTGCTAATATATGCTCTTAATTATGCATTTAGACGTGACTTAGCACTTTGTATTTTTTTTCTTTTTACCTTATATTAAAAAATTTTTAACTTTAGATTTATTTTTGTTTGATATCGTATTCGATAATTACACCCGATAACTTGTAGAATAAATTTGTATATAATGTTGCATTGCTTTATGTTTTTTTTTTTTTTTTTTTTATAGATGATTCAACTTTATATACAGAAAGCATTAGCGATACAGCTTTGAAAGAAACACAGGAGAGAGTTGCAGAAGCTACGCGATCGTCGCAACCACCGAGAACACCTAGTAGAGTATCTAGAAGTTCTACAGTGACAACTCCAACGAAAATTTCTACAAGAAATGCATTGAGAGGATCTACAACTCCAAATTCTTCAAAGCAGTCGACACCGAGCAAATTTCAATACGGCGAGAAAGGATATGAGACATTAATGACAATATCAGAATCTATCTCTGAAGAACCTGTAATTGAACAAGAGGAAACGTCAAAAATGTCTCCTGAAAAATATACAGAAGATCAAGAAGATACATCAAATATTCCTCAAAATAAAGTTTATTCGTCTGTATCAGAAAAATATGAAGTGGATGAGGCAAAAAATGTTAATATTTTAGAAGATAATAAGTATCAAGCAAATATTCTCCAAGTACCTGCAACAGAATCGTCTGAAAAAGTACCTAGTACAATTGCATGGGTAGATCAATTTTCTATAACTCAAGAAACTCGCGAAGCAAAGACATCTAGTATAGATGACAGTAAAACACAAGCGCTAACTGTAGAAAAAGAAGATGTTACAAAACAGGAAAAAAAAACAGAAATTAAAGATAAAGATGAAATACAAAGTACTTTTGAAAAAAGCAATCAAGATGAGAATTTAATTGGAAAAGAAAACGAACGTACAGAAGATATATATAATATTAAGGATAATGTAAACATTCCGGAAGCTGAAAAACCAATACAAAATGTGATACCCGATCAGGTAGATGAAACATATGATCCTAAATTAAAACATGAAGAAAAAACTATTCTTGATGATAGCGCAATGCAAGATAATAAAAATGACGTTTCACTAGAAAATTTAGACGAAAAAATGGATACTAATGCAATTTCACAAGTTAAACAGGTATATAATTTACATATTTTATTTAATTTATTTATTATAAAATAATCCTATAATGTGTAAAAATTTTTTTTTATAAAATTTATTTTTACTTATACACATTGATTTATTTTTATTAAAAAGGACACAGCTCAAGATTATTTCTCAAAGGAAAAAACAACAGATACAGAAGAAGCAAATCCAACGGAATACAATGATAGAAAAAGAAAAAGATCTCTTAGCCCATCACGAGTTCGTCATGTATCTCCCGTGCCACAGAAAGTAGAGGATGAGCCAGATCTTGACGAATCTGTTGTAATTTTATCATGGTGTAAGTGGTTAATTAAATTTAATATTGCTGCTTATTCGAAATTAACAATTCTCAATACATGTTAATATATGCGCGCGCAAACACATAATGTAAAATAAAATTTATTTTTAGATGACTCAGATTTAAATTTAGATATTGATAAAAATGGATTTTTCTCTGCTACACCTATGCGTAATGGAGATCTCTGTGATATGTGGGCTGGTGCAAGAGCATCTCATGGTATCTTAAATGGGAAAGTCTGTTTCGAAGTTAAAATTACAGAGCATTATCCTACTATTACAAAAGACGAAAAATATTCGCATATGCTTAGAATTGGTTGGTCAGTATCTTCTGCATCCATGCAACTTGGCGAAGAAAAATTAAGTTACGCATATACGAGTGCTGGACAGAAGGGTACTGACAAAAAATTCACAGACTACGGTGTTTCATTCGATAAAAACGACGTTGTAGGATGTTATCTTGACATGACGCTTGAAAATACCATAGAATTATCTTACACAGTAAATGGCAAAAATGTTGGATCTGCGTTTAGTATTTCCAAAGAGGAACTTGGTGATAGATCGTTATTTCCGCACGTTCTAAGTAAAAATTGTACTTTTGCTTGCAATTTTGGTCAAGAAGAAGCATGGTGTGAACAAATCCCAGATTATATTTTAATAAATAACATCGAATCCGAAGACAAAATCGCAGGTCCACGTAGGCCAGATAAGAAAGCGGATTGCGAGGTGATAATGGTGTGTGGTTTACCTGCAGCGGGAAAAACTACCTGGGCGAGAAAGCATGCTGCCGATCATCCAGATAAATTATATAATATTTTAGCGCTTCAGAATTTGGTTGAGAAAATAGGGGTATAAATATTCATAAAATTATAAAGCCTTATAGTTATAACGTTTATTGCTAACATTTATGTGAAATGTTTCCTTTTTTAGGATATTGCTTTAGCAAATCAAGAGCAAAATACCAGCCAACAAGAAATTCCTATTGATAGATGCAATCGTGCACTCGATCAATTGATTGATGTGGCAAGTGGTAGAAGACGTAATTATATATTAGATCAGGTACCTATACGTTTAAATAACTTTAATTGTGAAATCTAAACAGTGTTTTTGAAACAATATTATATGATATGTACAGAAGAACAACGTATACTCTTCTGTACAAAGGCGTAAAATGCGGAATTTTTGCGAGTATCAGCGAAAAGCGATTGTTGTTATACCAGCGGACGAAGAATATAATCAACGTCTGTCTATGCACAGTGCAATCGAAGGAAATACTTCAGAATTCAATCTTACGGAAATGAAAGGTATTTATTGCGCTTATAATATAGTTAATTTAAAATGGATTTTTTAAATAATGCATATATTAATACTAATTTAAATAGCAAATTTTACGGCACCTTCGGTGGGAGAATTGTTCGATACAGTGGAGTGGGTCGGTCTTGACGAAGAAGAGGCTAAAAAGCTTATTGAAAAATATAACAAGGAAGGTAAAGATGCTGGGTTCAGTCAACAATCTACGACGAAACGGCCGCGTCTTGATAAGACCGAAAGTAACAAAGAAACGCGTGATTCGCGAAACAACAGAGACAATCGTGATCGAAGAAATAATTGTATGTATTACTTTTATTACTTTTATATTATTATTAAATTATTATTAAATTATAAATTCCACTATAATACTATATTGCATGCTTTGCGATAAGATCAAGATCGAGGTCGCAATCCTTGGCGTGGCGCAAACATGGGAGGTTGGAGAGGAGAAAGACCGCAAAGGGGAGGTTATATGAGGCACGCTGGTGGTGGCGGCTATGGACCCCATCCTGTCCCATGGAGATTACGAGGACGAGGGCCTGCAATGGCACGAGGGACAGATAGAAGAATGCCTGGAGGTGATAGAAGATCAAACGACAGAAATCGTACTGTTGCGCCCAGGCAAGGTGGCTGGGGCTCTATGAGGTAACAGCATTTATTATCCGCCTTAAGATCGCTTTTTTTTTATAATTAAATAAATGAGTTAATAAGTGAATTTTAATAACATGCCTATATTAATTTATTTTAGTGGAAATTATCAAGGATCGCAGCAGTCTAGTTGGAATCAACAGAACAATTGGTCCAGTAGTCAGGCCCAAGGAAACTGGAACCAACAAAGTGGCGGCTGGGGACAACAGCAATGGGGAGGTGGCTGGAAGGGATACGGTCAAAGTACATACGGTCAGACTGGGTACAATCAGCATGGGTACGGCAACGGCAACTGGGATAGCTGGAATCAACAGTATTACAACAATCAGTATTGGGGTCAACAACAGCAGAGTGGACAGACTACTGCAGCTGGCGGTCAAGCTGTAAGCAAACAATAATCCACCACGATAAATGTTGCGAGAACGGAAAATGAATGTAAGGTATAATATACGCTATATAGAATGCTGTTTTTGTCAACCAAAAGTTTCAATTTTTAATTCATATAAAATCAATCGAGAGTAGTCATAATTTTTTATTCGTATAACTAGATATGATTTTTGCATACGCATACTTTCGCAGGAGATTACAAGTGAAATGGTTGCGACGACTTCTACCAATACGGGAACAGGATATAATTATTCGCAAGGATAATAAACTTTTGCGCGAGGACGTGCATACCCACATTAAGTACTACGACAGCAACCACTACATAATAATTTCACACATTCATATAAATAGAGAAAAAAAACTTTCTATCACACATACGCGCTATATACATCACGATATATATAAATATATATGTTTGTGTGCGCGTGTATGTGTGTGTGTGTTTGACAAGTGATTGTAAATTTTTTTTTTTTTTTTTTTTTGCAATGTCACAAAATATTACATCGATAACAGTGGATGTAGATAGCATGCTTTTTTTTTTATCTTTGAAAAAGATTCGCACGATTTTTTTCATCTTCGTGTGCAAAGATTATAAAACAAAAGTGTTTTCTTGTATTGCAATAAATGCGTGCAGGAAAAACAATTTTGATTAACAAATACGATAGATGCTAAATGATGAATTTCAATTTTCACCGGAAACACAGGTCTAATAAGTGCATTAATGACAGTGTAACATTTGCGAGAAAGAATATAACTTTTTATCGCATCTTTAAAAACTGTAAAGAGAAATGGCAAGCGAAAGAGGAAGACTACTACGTATGGGTACAAACCAAGTAAGTAGTATATTAAAATATAAAAAGAAAAGAGAGATAGCAATCACCCTCAAAAACTCGTGTAAATATGTACAGATATAAAGTAAAGAAATTACACAGAAAAATATCTATTTATACATTGAATAGATTTAGCGAATTTGCTTTGATGCATTGGTGCACGTTAAAAATTGCTATGTGTAATAAATGTACGTGTCCGAGTTGACATGTAATTATTATATGATTGATATAATATATCCGTAAGCGATTGAATTCCGAATAAGATGTCCGAAATTTAGTATAAATTATCTAATTTATTTTATGGTTATTTCACGCATATGTTTTTATAATTTTTACGAAACAACAAGCGACAAACTTTAACTTGCACCAGAAAATTCATGCACAAGTAAATTCGCTAATAGTAAAACTTAGCAGTGCCCTTTTAGAAAGAGAAAAAGTATGCAAGAAAAGATATATATTGTATATCGTTTATCCCTATTCTTATCTTTCTACATCGTTGATAATGTACGAGAAAAGCAAAAATTGTAGCGCAAATAAATTATTCTTGGACACACGTTTTTATACATGCAGATTTTTCATTGCACAACACGACAGGAAACAGTTTTGCTACAACTCACTTGGTTTATTAAGCAATTCGAAATATTTGTACCTTTTAAATATCATTAATTTTCTAGTTACATAGAATATTTTTCTCTGATGTAGTTTTTATTCGTGATAACTGCATAAATGTAATTTTACCGGCTGTATACTTTTCGAATGTATTACATGGGAAAAAAAGAAAACGGAAATTTTTCTATTTAACATTTAGTTATGCACATTGGGTTCACATCTGTTCTGCGCGATTGGATTCGTAAGGCATTTGTTACCCTACGTACTTCCTCTGCTAGGATAATTTAATTCCTTTAACGTATCTTTACACTCGAGGAAATAAAGAACGAACATCTCATGGTATTTCAGTTGCATCTTATCAATGACATATTTTTATATATACATAATATGTATTTACGTACACACAGCACACATCGATTTTAAGGATATCATCACGCAAATCGATTATTATAGATTCATGGTTAATAAAATAAAAATTGTATGATTTAGAAATTATTAGTGTATTTTAACATGTACCAGACATTTGTAAATCATTCAATCATATAGTTTGAAAGAGCGAGAAAGTCTTGCAAACAATTTATAATCCATACATAATTCTTTTTGCGATGTTATTCATTCGCAGGAAAAAAAAGAAGAAAAAAAACATTTTTTATGTTTAGAGAATGATTGTTTAATTAGCTCGTTTTCTTTCCTCCGTACATATTGTACAGTGTGTGATGTACCGAGCTAAAGTACTTCTGTGTGAAATCGAAAATAATTTAAGTAATGATTAAGTATAACGTTATGCAAAGTTAGATATAATTAAAAGATAGTAAAAGAGACGAGAGGAAAAAGGGAGATGGTGAGCTATTTTTTAAGAAATAATCAAGAGAATAATTATAATCTATTTAACCCTACACCTACACGCGTAGCATATGCTAGTACCTCTGTGTTACCATAAGAAGAATAAAAATAAAAAAAAAAAAAGCCATGATGTTGTGGGCTGCATTATGTAATGACGATAATCACGCGTAGTAATTTCTTTTCTATACGATGCAAAGTAAAATTAATACATAACCTGTAAACTTAATTGTTGACACAAAAAAAAAATGTATGTACAAACATTCATAAAAATAAAAGGGTTCTTCTATTTATTTTTGATTTTCATCTGTATTTTTATATTTACGGCTAATACATAACTTTATGATTATGAATTTTTGTATAATAATCTTGTATAGCATAAATTCATATATATAAATTATGAAAATGGTAAAAATGGGCTGGAACAAGCAAAAATACATATGTCAAATTCGTGTAAGGAAATGTTTCGTGTATATTTTGTTCGTCAGAATACAATAAGCCTGTACATGCACTACATGTTTGAAAGCTATCGTTGCAACAAACGGGTTTTTTTTTTGACGATTTCTTTTGATTATATCTAAATACATTATAATAGTGTTAATTATATGTATAAGCAAACTCAGGAGACAGGTTATTACACACCTACTGTTACGAATAATGAGCTGAAAAATGTAGCTAATGTAGCCCTTTAATATTTGCATATATGACAATTCAAACGACGATTAATCACGATGTGCAGAAACAAAATCGCTTAATATAATTATTAAAAGTCGCATTTCTTTATTATTAAAACGATTTAATAAACGTAAGACGAAAGTTATTTTTAAACTGAAAAGAAAAATTTAATTTTACCAATTTTTAATTCAAAAAAAAAAATATATATATATAATACGTAAATCTTTTACTTCAATACGTCATTATATTTATGTCGGTCTCGCTAAACCTTTGCTAATAATATAAATGAATAAAATTACAGTAATAAAAAATTTTTTGTTTACACAAACTATATAATATCTTTTCATATATATTACGATATTGTACCAAACATTTAATAACATAATTTATGCATTCTAATATATGTATAACACGATTTCAATAAAGATATTTGATATCAAGATCATTGTTACATATGCTGTTACTAGTTGTTAATGACATTATTAGTTGTAATATTATTATAGCTAAAAAGAAATTTATCCATAAACATAGGTGAATATTATATTCTTACAAACAATATATACAATAATCTGAAAAATAAAAATTAAAACAAACAAAAATGTATAATCAGTAAAACGATTTCGCACTGCTAAAAAATATCTCGCAAAGTATACATTCGTATGATAATAAAAGCAATGTATAAGATCGTAATGATCGTATATAAAAATAATTTGTGATTCTAAATGACTTTTTATACCAACATTATTTTCAATATCAATATGATACAGATAAAAGTTGCATTTTATGTCTTTGACAAATAAAGAAATAATAATGGTCAAGTGAAATAATGCAACTTTATGTCATGGAAAATGCCTAGCGATGATATTCAACGCATAATTAAATTGCATTTTAAAACTTTTTCAAAAATTGCATATACATCGTGTATCTCTTTTATCCTACAATAGCTTACATAGAAGTCCAGCTTCAATCTTTTTGTTTTTATTTTTGAATTACACAATACAATAAATATTTTTATTGTTAATATTCCTAACATAAGTAAAATTGTTAAAAAAAAAAACTTTATTTTCTAATGAAATAAATATACCTTGATTTAATTTCGTAATTAATTTACGGAATAATGTATCGATGTTACTTTGAATACTTTCGTCTTACGTTGAAATAAACGTAACTAAAAGTTTTTATAAAAGTAAGTATAACATATAGATAATATAATTTAGTATGCAAAAAAAAAATTAAGATTTATATGTATCAAACATATTTATCGTCGTATGTATCTACCATACTGTGTAATGCAATAATAAATATGATAATCCTGAGTACACATATGTACAATTTTGGAATCACTGCGATCCATTTAATCGCACATTCGACTATTTAATATATTAATAAATTAAATACATTAGTACAGATTCTTTTTTCGATTGAAGAAAGTATGTTACACATGATTCAAATATAATATCCAAGTATTATGAAAAATATAATATTACTTCTGTGCAATTAAGCATTATATATGTGAATGCATACACACTTGTATCCATATTTCCATATGACTGTAATTTTTTTTTTTCTTTTTCATTCACACTAACGTTTTTACTCTTTTTACCTCACAAAACATACAATTTGTACATTTAGCTATATTATCTATAAAAAAAATGTACAAAATATTTTCTATACAAGTTCGCGATTCGCAATTATATTAATGCGATAAATCAATTCACGGAAGAATCGATTACATTTCATTATCTATAACTTCGATAATTTTCCTTCCATTAAATATTCTAATTAAAATAAAATGAGCACAATCTATTTAGATAAAAGTACTTACGGTTTACAACGTTATTCTTGCCATTATCATAAATTAATAGTATTTACTTTATCGTCACGAATAAAAGGTTTATGGTAAATTAAAAAGATACGTTAAAATCTAATCATCTATGACAAGAAAGTGTGTCTACAACAAAAAAAATGAAAAAAAAAAAAAATGTAAAAAGAATATCCATCGACAATTTTGTGTGTGTTATATATATCTTGGCTATTATATATAGATATAAATTACATCAATGGACGGGTTGTACGAAGAGGAAAAACTCTCTCACGTTTTTCTCGTTACAAGGGGAAGAGGAAAGAGAAGGAAAGAGAGGAAAGAGAAGGAAAAGATGAATGTACGCTGAAAGGCAGATATAGTAACGGCGGCTAACGAACGTAACTTTAGCGTCGTGTGCGTCGAGTTTCACATGTACCGTATGTATGTACCGCGCCGGCCGGTTTGCCGATGACTGATTTCTTCCCGTTCTCATCTCCTGCCTCTGTCGCCTAGGATTACGTACGCTAGCCGCCGCAAACGTCATATCTACCTTACAGTGTACAATTATCTTAATTTATATGGAGAACCAAGTTTAGAACAATTGGAATCAACTAACCTATTAATCTAAGACTGAAATTAGTAGTAATTTTAGATTAGCCTATATATACAACACGATATTATCGTTGCGATATTACCCATTGTCACGGATTAAGTCCGCCGGGTCTTTTCCGATTTCGCCTGTTCCTTTCTAGAAGAAATGACAGATCTAGTGGATCTTTTTTATTCGGCATTCTCTGTAGTAAATTTAATAGAATGCTGTTTAATCTTTTTCTTTGTTCTTCCCGCTACAAATAATATGCACACGTTAATCACTGATAACATACATATATAATCATTTAATAAATAATAGTTTTTCTAAATAATTCATAATAATTACCTGAGCATATGTCACAGGCGGTACAACTGTCAAGATTTCACCTGATTTCCGCCTAGTCCTGTTACTACATTTATATTCTTTATTGTGCGTTTTTACATTATCGTTGGATTCCAATTTTTGATTTTTATCTATTTCCTGACTCTTCTTTTTATCTTTAAATATCTTAATTCCATCGAGACTATGAGGCTGAAAATAAAATTATATATTTAATTCACATAATACGATAAGTGTTAATACAAATATAATTTTAATAGAATAATAACTGCTCTTACCAAATAGGTACGATAATGTTTTATACGTTGTGGGAAAGTTTCAAATGCGTAAGGTTTTGTGCATACTGTATGTCTAGACCTAGCCACCTTTGTAAAAAGTCGTGCTGCGCGATCAACACGATATTCGCACACGTAAGTATGCTCAGGAGTAGAGCCAACAGGGCGACCTTAATTCCAAAGAGTACAACGAATTAATTACCGAGTAACTATCAAATAATGCGTAATTACAATTGTACAATATTAAATTATAATTTTTATGTACCTTTACAGAAAGTATGAGGATCTAACACCCAACATCGTTCAGCCACAAGATCGCAAGGGACAGCTTCATATAACGGAGCGCACACAACTTCGTTTACGTAGAATTTTCGTGTTGGTTCGTGATACGTTTCATGAGGTCTGAGGTAATGATGCCCAAACACAAACCTCTCACCTCTATTAAATAAATAATATAATTTTTAAAAATCTAGTTTCTTTTTTGTTCGTTTAATTTTTATGTATAAGTAATAATTACTTACTCGCAATTTTTCCATAGACGTTCGATTCTGAAAATGTCCATCTGCTCGTAATCGGGCTTTTGTATAGTTTTGTACGTGTGTTTATCAGGCGTGTCTCTTAAAACGTATACGGTATCGCCTTGTCGCAGTTGTAAATCGCCCCGCATCAATGTCACGTAATGCTTTTTACCTTCTTCTTCTTCCTCACCCTCTAATGGAATTTCTAAATCAACTTCACGAGGTTGGCATCTTTCGCATAGGTAAGATTCAGCACTCGTATCTGCTTTAACGCAGTCGCAATGCTGCCAGACGAGACATCGTTCACATTGAATCATTAGGCCTTCATCTCTGTATAAATCACCAATAAATATATTTAAAAATAGATAATTAAAAATAATGTATAATATATACATATAACGTAGTAAAAAAAAAAAAATACTCTTATAATAAAGCTACATTGATTTCTGTAGAAAAATTGTAGAGTCATACACAATTTTTTTTTCATTTGTGATTACGTATGATACAATTATATGCATATTACATGAATAATCAGAAAAAAAAAATATTCCGGGTCAAAGATGCGTTTAAATCGATTGTAAATATGACGTAAGTTAGGATAAAAAGTAAGTCGGTGTTAGAATACGAACAAAAATTAATTATCACTATCACTACATTAATAATCGATGTGAAGAATTAATTTTTCTTTAGTAATTAATTTACCTGTGAAGTCCGCAAATGCATCTGATTACATCTTCCTCTCCAGCAGTAGATCCACGAGGCGGTAAAAACCCTTGAGACGGTGGAGAACCTGTCGCCTCCGTTATAGCGTCCACAAAATCAGGTTTACTTCCCAAGTATAATTTACGTAGCCTTGCTGCAGCGATTCCTATCTCGGACGTTCTACCAAAGAATCTTACATTGTTGTCGAAAAGTTTTATCATATCTTGATCAAATTGTTCTGCAGTCTTGTAATGACCAGTACCAATGCACTGCTCTATCATAATTAAATCGATAGGTTCTACAATTTTCTCATAGTAATCGGATAATTTTCTCTTAGGAGGTAAAGTCATGAAAGGAATGCACAACAGCTGACCGTTTTCATCATTCGCTGTTGTAACAATTGTGTACAAATCTTTTAGTACCTATAAAAAAATAAAAAGTTTACAGCAATGTTTTTTAACTTAATTTAATAACGTAGAAATATTCTTTATTAATATATGTTTCTTTTAAAAAATAATTGTCACCATAAATAATTATCATCGACTAACCTTAGCTAATTTTGCAGTCTTATGTACTTCTGGATCATCTTGTGCTTGTGCGAGTCTACGCGTTCGTACAGTACGGGCGTTCGTGTTCGTCAATGCTGTTAATTGAGAGAAAAATGCATCAGACTGCGCTTTAGAGTCTCCCGAACTCTTTTCCTTTGCCGTGTTCGTATTATTGGATTTTGCTTTTCCATTTTGTACTTGAACTTGCTGTACCGACGCAGATTTAAGTCGACGCACTTTTTCTAAGTTTCTTAACAAGAAACAGTGATGTTCTCGCGCGAAACATCGTTGCTGATAAGACATCGGTTTCAACTGCGGAGTATTATGCGTTAAAATCGGATCTCCCACTTTGCGAGACTTACAGATATTTTTGGAATTCGCCGATTGCACCGCGTTCGATTTACGAATATTTTTCCGTGGTCTACCCACCGATCTTCTTTCAATTGGTTCTATTTGAGAAGGTAAAGAGGGAATGCCTCGAGCCACTCTTTGACTCTTACCACCTGCCGCAAAATAAAATTTATTATTGAAATATCTAATGTATATCGATAGAAATAATTTATTATTTGCTAATTCTTACCTATGACACCTCTACAAACATCACTACCGCATCTACATTGCTGTCCTTCTGATGGATTGAAAAGTGCAAAGTTATAATCGTATGTTAATTCTTCTCCCGGTTTAATATCTCTCGATGCAAATAATGCCATGCGTGGTAGCCCGAGAACACTCCATTTCTGCATTTCACAATTTGGCTCGCACGAATGATTCACAAACCTTCCGTTACCTCCCATACGATGACCATCAATTACTAAGCCACCGTCCAGATGTAAGCAGTAGTGATGCGTATCATTGGCGTACCTATTGTTTTATGTTCATATATATTTTTCATATTTTTTTAACTTAGATAAGAAAAAATTTAATATTTAATAATTAAATAATGAATTATACCTCGTTGCCATCCTCGATTTAAATTCTCTTTCTGAAACAACTTCGCCGACATACTCAAGAATAAAGTCCCCAGTTTTGATAGCTTGCTGCGTTTTTACTCCCCATCCTTTGTTCTCCGTCATGAATTTTTGCAATCCTGGTGACCACTCATGCTTTTGAATTTTTTGATTCTCACATTTCTCGCCACAAGGACATAACTGTGGCGAACATTCGCTAAATACCATGCGATTAATACAATCGTCTCCGCAGCCACTTTCCGGTTTGCATTCACAAGCCTGTGCCTCGTAAAGAGTAGTTGGTTTAACATCGAAATAAATGTTTGTTCGAATTTTCCTGTAAAAAGAAAATTTTTTACGTTATTGTATAAGATCTTTTAATTTAAGTTAAATATTACATGCATATTTAAAATACGTCAAATTTTATAGTATATAAAATTTGGAGTAATTAAATTTTAAGTTAAAATAGGTTTGTTAAATTAAATAATGAAAACATTTAACTTGCCTGTAATTCCACGATGGCACCAAATCTCGATCTCGATTAGGTAATCTCGATTGAGCATGCAGCCACAATAAATCGTACTGCAATTGAAACGGAGTTTTCTTCTGTCGCAAAAGTTTTCCAGACGATATAATATTTGGTAATTGCTCTGTAGCATAATGTTCGTCTGAATTAGCACAAACGATAAGTTTTCGTTTCGCGTCAACGCTAGCGAGTCTCTTAGATTCAAGATCTTTCTTGTACTCGGAAAATATGCTACTGGCCTGCAAATATCGCTTTTTCCACCTCGATTGTTTTTTTCTGTTATGGATTGGACCTGCAGGTTTTTTAATTACCTCTTGATCCTCGCTGGCCACATCGCTGCTAGGCGGTGCCTCGCTCTCTGTGTCGTAGCCCGCGCTTCTTAATCTTTTTACGCCTCTTGCGTATAAATTGGAAGGACTGGTGGAGCCTCTCCTTCTTTTGTGATTATTATTAAAACAGCCGGATAATTCCATTTTAACATTCGCCGCTTGAGCGTTAACGCGTTCTAATTTTCTCAGATTCTCTTCGTTCAACTCCGCGATACGTTGATTTTGATTGTAACGTTCGACGGATTCCTCCAGCGATGCATTCTCGTCGTAAATTTTGGTACAATCTGATACTTTCTCGTATTTTACCGGGCTCGGGTATAGCTTCTCGGATAACACGCTGCTGTCGGATTCCACGAGATCTTTACGTACTCGCAGCTGACCAGGGCAGGATTCGATTACCTCATCCGAACCACTTCGACTGAATGTCTCCTGCACCACATTAGCATTATTCAAATTCTTCACGTCACCTTTATCACGTTCTGCATTATCGTTATTTTCCATAACGTTTCGAGTTTTATTCGTTATCAAAGACGCTTTATTGTCCTCCACATTTTCGATTGCATCCTGATCCTTACATAATCCGTTAGCGTTAACTAATACCGTTGACTTGGCCGTTCTGGAAGAATCAATAAGCTTTTTCTTCTTTTTCTTCTGCGTAGGAAAGCCCGTGCGATTAATAGCTTTTCGTCTTCGTACCTTCTTCTTCGTAAGTATCATTGCCGCGGTATTGTTAATAAGATTTGGCACGTTCAAATTACCGATCTGAACTATTTTATTTTCAGCCGGAGTTTCATCATTATCGATCGTTTCAGACACATTATTTTCTGAGTCGACTTTTATATTTTTTTCTGTACGAACGTGTTCAATATTTATTTTGTCGTTTAACTGCGTTTTATCGGCCTTAGACGATTTCTCTGACATTATAATTTTTTCTGATTTACCAGACTTTTCCGAGGTAACCTTAGAACCCTTGTCCGCGAGCTTCTCCTTGTCAGTCTTGTCGAGAAAGCTGTGACTTTCGGATAGTTTTGTAACAGTGACGCGGAGATCCTTTACGATTTTTTTCTTCCGACGTGGTTGAACTTCTACCTGGTTAGCGGACTTGTCTTCGTCGCTACCCTGTTTCTCGAGTGTTACATTCTCGGCATCTCTTGGTCTTTTTTTCGGTGTTACCGGTAAAGCTTCCTCGTCGTGAATAGAGGATGTTGAACTGCCGCCGCCGTATCTCGTAATAGTAGCTTCGATCGCCTCTTCTATATGGCTCTCTGTAGAGTTAGATTCGTGCGCATTCACATCTGTGCAACTTGCATTTGAGCTCTGCGAACTATGCGGACTCGACACGTGATAGTGGCGTTTCTTTAAAGGTAACCGTTGCTCGTTCGGATTAGAACTCGTGCTAGTATTCGCGCTGCTCTTGGAGTCGGTGCCTGTTAATATTTTTTCTTTTTTCAAGCGTCGCTTCAATTTTTGATCGTCATTCGCACTAACGTCGCCACCTTTTCTCTTCTTCGTGAGCTTTTTTACGCGGAAGATTTGCGGTAATTCAGAATGATTAACGCTGGTACTGTTCTTACCCAAGCTACATAACTTTGCAAATTCCTCGATTAGTTTTTCTAATTCTTGAATAATATACGGATCGATACGAATGGGATCCTTTGGTGGTGCGAGCAGTCTCCGGCGGTGTTTGTGGTGATGATGATGTTTGTGACAATGATTGTGCTGCATCGGCTGCATCGGCTTGTCACATTTATTGGAAGTTCGTTCTATATTTTCTGCTTTCAATATATCCCCCACTGGTAATGATATTAGCGTCTGCACTCCCACGCCGTTGGTTTCGAACCCCGTCGCGGTAATTTTCTTGTTGCATTTGTTCTCTTTCAAAACACGTCTGGTGGCTGGAGGCGCAACTCTCTTTGCTAGCTTTTTAGATACGACGGTAACCGTGTTATTTCTATTCTCCTTTGAACCTGTTCTTCTATTCGTGCTTAACATCTTTTGATCATTAGTAATCTGTAACTCGCAGGACATTTGCTTCTGTCGTGTTGACGAAACCGCTTTATTAGACACGCATGTTCTATCTTGTCTTACTTTCCGACAGGTCCTGCCGTCGCATTGTGGCACAAGTTTACTTGCAGTGGATCTACTTAGGCACTTTACTCGCATCGGGGAACTCGTTCCCGGCGTTTTCTTAACCATCGCCTTCTCCTGCGAAGAACTTTTCATCGAATTACTATAACGTTTCTTTTGACACGCCGTCATTTTACCTTTGACTTTTTTACTTGCAGGGGATGCGTCTCCTTTTATTTCTCTCGAAGCAATGGATTTTGCATTACCTCGTTTTCTCACGGAAGATGCGTCTTCTTTTGCGTTTTTTACATTATTGGATTCCTTTGCAATATCTTTCTTTTCTGTTGATCGAGAATCGGGATTCTTTAGATTTTTCAACGATTCGTTTTTTTCTTTCTCCGCTTTCTCGATTTTTTGGATCTTTTCGACGATTTCAGGCTTTAAGCGTGGCCTACCAGGCCCGCGTGGTTGCGTAGACATTGTTTTTGCTGGTCTACCAGGTTTTCTTTTCGGAGGATACAAAACCCGATCGACGTTCACTGCCGGTTTAGTGGCAATCGATGGCTGGATTGGAGATTGAGTCGAGGTTGGAGGACTTACAGGGCTAATCGTCAAGTGTAGCGGACTATTATCTACAGATTGAATACCTGAATCCGGAGACACATTTGACGCGCACGGATATTCAGTGTCGTTATTCAATTTTTTGCCGCATTTGCTGCGTCTTTTCCGTGGTTCCGATAACATAGCAGTCTTTTCGACAAACTGTTGCAATAAAGTAGAGCTGTACACAGGCACAGGATTTTGATCGCCGTTCTCGCTCGTATCCGAATCCGCGCCAAGCGACATGCGCTCGATCGCCTTTGACACTAGCCGACCACTCTCAGAGTCCTCGAATCCGTCAAACGGTGCGTCTTCTTGCTCTTGAGCCGGTGAGGTGGTCGATAGATTTTCTTGACTGATTTCTTGTAACGGAGCATGATGGTGTTGAGATTGTTGTTGCGCCTGCTGCGACGCCGTCTGCCCCGTGGACGAGTCTGAATCTTCGCTACTACATTCTGAAGACTGTAATAATTCACATGTTACATAATTTATTACATACTTTTATAAATTAAAAGATTAATTAAATTATTATAATTACTTTATTCCCATGATTGGTTTTGACTTTTTTTGCAGCAGTTTTCTTAACTTTTTCACATTTAATTTTCTCAGTATCTTCTTTTTTTGGACCTTTCATGGTGATTTTCAATTTTAATGCTCCCTATAATACACGAGAATTTTTTTAAACTTAAGTTACAGTAGTAGAATAAAAAATTATAATTTTTCTAATAAATTAGTGCCGTCGCTTTTTAACATACCTGTTCAAAATTAGTTTCCTGAATGGAAAATGTTTGTTCACTATGTTCAGACGAACAGTCCGAATTAGATGCACTATCTTCTTCCTCGTCGCCGCTACTTTCGTCGTCTGACTCTGAATTAGAATCTGAATAAGAGCAACTACCTTCGCTTCCACCGGAACTTTCGTCGTCGGAGTCAGAGTCTTCTTCGGAGTCGACCGAATCAGTTCCTAAAATTCGAAAGAAACTTTAAACTTCGAGTACAAATTAAATTATAAAATTTAAATATAATATGAATTTTGCAGATACCATTAGGTTCAGTAGCAGGATCCCAACTACCACCACCTTTTATGGCATCCATATCAACAGTCGAAGGAAGCTCTTTCTCCTGTTCCCCATCGTTTTCTTCCCAATTCCAATTCGGTAATTCTAAGTCAGAAGGATGGTGAATAACAGCGTTCCATCCTGCATCACCAGACATTTTTCAGCTTATCTGACATCCAGCTGAATCGAATAGAATAGCATTCCTTATATTTTTGTGCACTCATCAAGCTTTTTTGCAATAACAAAAAGCATATCTTAAAACACTTTAGTCAGAAAAGTATTCACTTGCAAACAATTAATATCATATTTGTTAATTCCACACAAATCCTCCGCGAGTTTTGTATATCTGAAAAAAGAAAATCCAATTATTATTGCCGATCGACAATATATATATGCATCAAAAATCATTTATATTTAAAAGATGTGATAATATCGGAACATTGGTAAAAGAAATTAATTTATTTTCCAGAACAATAACGTCGTACAATTGTGAGCCTCAACGAGCGGAATAAAAATCATTGTAACCGAGCGAAACTTAATGAGATTACGAAGGTATTTCTAATGACGCGTCAGACATAAACAAAAGATACGCTCGCGTCAAGTCACAACACGCGACGCAATGCTCCAGAACTGATGTATCAGCAGGCGCGTCGAAAGAGGAAGATCGGCAAGTCGCGAGGAATAAAGTAAGTTCGACGGGTGATTACCTAGCTCGCCCGATGCGGTCGGTGGGTCGCCGAGTAGACGGAAGCCACCGATATCGCCGCGCGATCGGCGGCGCGACGACAGCTGTTTCTGGTCAGTACGGTGTGCGCCAGGTGTGCGTCTCAACGATTGACGATTTGGCGCGAAACGTCGCCGCGTTAACAGCGATAGGGGACAGTGTCGTGCGTCGGCGACGCGGCCGAGAAACTGAAACGACGTCGGCGGATCAAGGAAGAGCTGTCGCGCGGCCGAGCGCTCCGTCGGCGAGATGCTTGACCGCCGCGTCGAATATACTATTGGAAAGTTCGGTGTTTACGTCCCAACGGCGCGAGCACAAAATGGCGTTTCTCGGCTGGACGTTTCTTAGCCCCGCGATCTGCGCCGAGCTCGTCTGGTCGTCGAGGATCCTCGCTCGCTCGCTGGTGCGCGCGTATCGTCTCACGCCGACACGTCAATGACCGTCGAGGCCCCGAGCGCGCACGTTGCCGCGATTATCGTACACTTCCCCGGTATTTTCACGGCAGATAAACTCACGCGACATGCGTTAAAGTCCGCGCATTATACTCCATGCCTTCCGCGACACTGCTGCTAGAGTCGGCTCGGTGCTCCAATGCCCGATGCTCCAAGCTCCAAGCAGTTCGGACCGAAAGTTCCAAGTCGAAACAAAATCCCGACCGCAAGTAGATGGCAATCCTGACGATAGTTGACGGCGCGATCGACCGCGGCGCTATTCTTGGTACGCGCGCTTCGATTCCAATGGACTCCAACCCAGAGAGCCCAACTCGGAATCGCGGCTTCCACGCGTACAGATGCAGAGGCTCGTCCGTGTGAAGCCACGCTTCAGCTGCCGTCGGATGGAGGAAAAGGCCAGAGCTTTACCTTGTCTGTCCTACTCTTTCGCGACGTTGCCGGCAGTTAACAGTAAAATAAAAAAATTTTGTAATGATTGTAATTTATATTATATTTTGTAATTTATATTATGAATAAACTGCCATATATTATACATATAAAGGTGTTTTTTACTGCCTTTGTGGGCTACACCCTATCAAAGCGTATCAATCCCGTTCCCTCGAAAAGCGCTGGCTTTACATGGATACGGCTTCTGCATCTGTACGCGTAGAAGCCGCGTTTCCAAGTTAGGCTCTCTGCTTCAACTGTGTAGTAGCGCCAGCAGCGGCAATGGCGAAGTCGAGACGAGAAAATCAAGTCAGTTGCGTTTTCGCCCTCTGTCGGCAAGGATCAAAACGCTTGCGTCGCTATTGCACCGTCTACGTGCGTAAATAGATAAATACACACGTAGACGGGTGTGCGCGAGTGATTCGGTCGTAGCAGTTTCGGATTATAGTGACCAGCGGCGCGTGCAATTGTGCTCGAGTCGTCTGAATCTCGGTTGCGGTCCTGCTGCAAGGACGGCAAGTCGTTAGCGTCGTGTAGCGTGAGGGTGTGTAGGTGGGTGGTAGCCTGGTGGGTAGGGTAGGGACGCAGGAATTCTCCGAGTCGGCAATATGGCCGGGCAGATGTGCAGCGGCAGGGTGTCACGGTGGTGTTAGTGCCGCGCAGCTCGATTCGCTCTCTCGTTATTTATATGTCCAACTACCGCAAATCTTGCCCGAATCTCGCGTGTTTTCATGGGCTCGGTGATATACTGTGCAGGAGCAGAAATACGGCTTGCATGAAGGCATAGCATACGCTCACCGGTCAAGCAAACATGAAGTGAGTATAGCATTTACGCGCACAAGGGGGAAAGAAAGAAAAGAAAGAGAGAGAACGAGAGTAGGAGCACGTCCTGGAGCGGCTGGAGTTCAGCCGCGAGCCTTCCTTGGTCCTCGGTTTTCTCTCTCTTTCTCTCTCCCTTTTCCCCCCTTTTTACTTCTCTCGTCGCCGTCGTTCGGTGTTTGGTCGCGCTCCTCCCTCCCGGTCTAGACGCTAAGGACGACGGTCAATATCGGCCGATCGGAGTTTAGCCCTCTACTCTGTGCTTTATCGCGTACATGTATGTACCCACGATACACGCGCGTACGCGAACGAAAAGGATCGCGCGATATCGATCACGCGTCGGAGGGCGGGCGCGGATCGTTCTTTTGATTTCCGCGACTGCCGTTTAAATCCTAAACTCCGCCCGGTCTCTCCCCTCGCCCACGACGGACGATATCTGACAACGCGGACCTCGGCGACGCCGAACGCGAGCTCGCAGGGTTCCCCGTGTCGTTCGGAGGAACCGTCGAAAAAGAAAAAAAAAAAAAGACACGCCGTCGAAACGCATCGCGGAGTCCGCGTACTCCGTTTTCCTTTCGCAAGCGGCCTTTACATTCGTTTCCACTTAGGCTCCCTTTCTTCCTCCTTGCTTCTCTCGCACGTACGTGCGCGTGTGCGTGTGCAAGTCTGCCCGACGGATCTCGGTCTCTTAGGTGCATCTGTCGGGCGTCTTTCAACCCTGAGCCCTAGCGGCCCTGCCTCGCGTCGCGCAAAACGCGTCGTCTACTCACCGTTCCTTCCAACCACTGACCATTTCCACCAGCGATCACTTACTTTTCGCACTAACGTGGACAAACGGTAAACATCAGTTTCACGTTTCGTCTCTCAAACAGACCGCAATTAACGCTCCCTTCGAAATCCCTTTCAAAGCTGCCGACTCGCGATACCTTTTACTTCTTTCTTTTTTTTTTTTATGTTCTTTTTAAGCTACAGAGCTCTCAGAGTCACAAAGTTTATTGAGCGCTCGTCGAGAAACGCTATCACCTGTACTCTGTCCAGTTTTTTTTTTTATTCTATACGTGTTTAGCGATAAAAGTTGCTGAAAAGCCATGTACGTTTCGAAGGCGCAATCTCATTGTCAGCGTCTCGCTTCAATTCCGTTTGCTCGTGTCAGATTGCTACGACGCTGTCGCGAAGCGGTCGCGGTATGACGCTTCAAAAAATGCCAAGGCTGAAGATACTTCTGCCTATTTGTTGCAAATAATCTAAACGACTTGAGTCTTCACGAGAACATGCACGCAATTTAAATGTACAACTCGAATAATATTCGTCATTTAGTCCACGTTTGTTTAAGTTAAAATTACTAAGAGAACAGTTAAAGAATTTATCTTCTTAGATTTTAATTTATACAGTTTATAATTTTGCAACGCGACATTCCGGGCGTTAAAAATTTTCTATACGTAATTCATATTTTTAATCATCAATGTCTAGTTTTATTTTCCTTTACTATATTGAAAAAATTATACAGATATTTTTTTTAAGTAAAATAATATGTTAATGATGAGATACAAGTACTATTTTTATGCAAAAATTATTTTTAATCTTTAACAGTATATCGTCTGATCGGTTGGCGATGAAACGTCCTATATATCTGCCGGAAATATTACGTTTTGTGCATTAGGGAGTACGACAATCTGGCACGACGTGTACGTGTGTGTGACCACGCGACACATATGAATATCACAGGCGGGCACTGTCTCTTCTATAGAGAAGAGAACAAACTGCCGTATCGTATCCCACTGTCATTTGCTAAACCGTGGGTAAAGTCGCGTAATGACTTTCAATTTCACCTTCAATAACCGAGCTTAATTAATTTTAACGTTGCGATATGGCGCAGATTGCTCGAGTAACCTACTTCTACCCTCGCTTAATCACCGCGTGGATTCGAAGGGAGCTTTGACCTATTCATGCCCATTGCAAAAAAAGTACGAGATGCAGTTCGAAAGTTAAACGGAGTACAATTATATTTATCGCGCGCTGAATTGATAAAAAGCCAAGGCGTTAATGATAAGGCGAAGCAATTTCGATCACCACTTATTTCTCAAGCTTTCGAGGGAGTATTTTTTACGTACCCGGAATGCGACATGGGGACTTGATACATAGCGCTTTAATATGTAGGTAGGTTGCATACAACTCGCGAAGATAGCATGCTCCTTTGTTAAATTTCTACTGTAGCACTCATTGTGTTGCATCTTGCGTCGCGTCGGCCGGAAGAGATTTTTCTTAGGTCACTTTCCTACGTGCGCTTGTACAAAAAAGAAGTCAGGCTTTTATAGGAAATTATTTTCTGCGAATATGTATGTGAAAAATTGACCTATTTACTCACCAAGGCTCTGTTCTTTTTAAAACATTTAAACGAAGGGAAACTGTACATTTAAAAAATCAATATTTATTCAGCATAATTTTTAATAATTAATATATCTTAATGATACGTACGTAAAAAATATGTTTGACAAAGCTGTGCACAATTTGATTTTGAATTATTTGATTTTTATTGTTGAAATTGAAAAGAGATATTGCATTTCAAGGCTCTGGAGTTAGGATCCTTTGAATAAAAGGCTCGTGTTACTGACAATAAGAAGAGAGCCGAGGGTCAAGCCTTACTCAAGGGACTTACCTATCCGATTAAATTAATGTTGAACGCGTAACTACCTACTTGCCATATGCCACTTTCGTACTCGTTTCATCAAAGTGAAGCCACGAAGAAGCTGTCCCTGCTTCCAAAGACGTCGCGAGTATCTCTTTATCCCCAAAAATTAATAATAAATTATATCGCGGGCGTAAAATATTTTAAACAATTACGATAGATTCGCAGCAGCGGGAGTTCGAGAGTGCGAAACAATTTCCATGTAGAAACATCAAAGCCCTAAATCAATTGCTTCGTTATCGTTGGGTTTAATGTGTCGGGCGACGTGTCTCGATAAACTTACGCGTCGTTGAAGCCGCGTGAGTGTCGTGAATTTAACCAACTCAGTCTAAATATTGTTTTACGATAAGAGATAGCGCATCGTCCGCGGCGGCTTGCATGCCGAGCCAGGATTTAATAGAATCGTCACGATTGGATTCGTCATTGTCGATAAGACTGGTCTAAAGTGACCAGCTGTATAAAAGCGAAATGGTAACGCATACTTGGTTCTGCGACGTAGAATAAATTCGATATCCAATGTCGCACACGTCGTCGATGCCGCTTTCGTGCAGAATACTCTCTTTTTTTTTTTTTTTCTCTCGCTACCACGTTGCACAATGCAGCGAGATAGGTAATAAAAACGCAGAGAAAACCGCGACGATGGAATTACCATTAAATATTATGCAAACAGTATTTAAAGGTCTTTGAACGATATCGAGTTATTTAAATTATAATTTATGATGGTGCGTGTAAATTATTATTTTATAAGATTTGACTTAAAAAAAAATGAGAGATTTTTTTTAGAGTTTTACGGAGTAAGAGCTTTCGTTTGCTACATGCAGTAGTTATGATTCAGATTTACGGTTCTTTATGCCATGCGAAAAGCAGCTAAAGCAATACTCTCCGAAACGCATTTGTTCCACTTTTACGCGATGCATGGTGGTCTCAAACAATCTGATGGCTACCGGCTGGCGGAGAGAATAAGAAAGAATCTCAATGTTACTTCCGACTGGCGAGTGCCGTTCGCGCTTTATGCTCTAAAAGTTTGACATCCGCAAAGTATGATAAATCCGCGATCAAAAACGTAACGTAGACGCGATACCAGAAGGAAAGATACAAGGAAACATATCGTTTACGTAACGTAGCTTATTTCGTGAATAGAGTGGCTTGTATTCGTTTTATAAAATAGTTCAGGCTCGAGATTAATGCCACGTAAATGGTTGCAATATTTCGAGAAATGTCTCAAGATCGAATTGCTCCGCGTGCGATAATCACCGAAATAAAGGGTTCAGCGGGATAATGTCAGTCTTAAACATTGACCTCACCGATTGACATTCTTGTTCGCAATCACGCGTGCGACAATGATATTTAACTCGGACTGCATCACGCGCGCCTAGATCGATAATTGTTGGCGAGGCAAGGCCGGGCTCTGATTCACACACGTGTTGCGTGGCAGCTGATTCACGAGATTGCCGGGGAGCCGCTCTCGGTATCCACCGATGAACATCGCGGTCTTTGATACCAGGGCAGTTCGCGGAAACCGATGCTATCTCGAAAAAAAAAAAAAAATAAAAAGAAATTAAAAAAATTGATCCCAAGATTTTTTTGCACGTATCTGTTTATTTCGCGGACGTCTCTCGCACGTGGCGTTCTCCACTTCGCGAAAGTATCGAAAAGACGATCGGCAAGCGTGTCTTTTATCCGCCCGTTCGTGCGATTTGCCCGCAGCACGGTAACGTAAACGTTCTCGAACCCGTGTAAGATGACGACGGATGTCGCGTGTTATCACCTCGCTCGATTGCGCACACGGATGACCCGGTGGCGGGGAGCAGTGCGGCGACGATGGTGTAACAGCGGCAGGATAATCGAGGAAGTGACAATCTCGCCGCCACATCCTACCTCGTCCTGTTCCCGTTTCGTCGACGGCGACCGCACTCTCGACGGCGGCAGTGAAAGCGACCGACAGGCAACCGCGCGAGCTCTTCCGCGGGCATTTAATTATCGCGCCGCGCTCCGTACGTTTTACCTCGCTCCGTTTCCAGTCGGCTGGTACCTTAACTCCCGCGGAAATCGTTCTACGCCTTCGGAAACGGGTGCCGCACGTAAAAGGAAGCTATTACGCGGCCTCTACGCTTCTGCGATCGGAATCGGGGCGTTTGACGAAATATGATTGATTGAAGAAGGAAGGAAGCTTTCGCCCGTGATGTGGGACTCGCGCGGAAATTCGTTCGCTAGAACCAACAGGGCGAGATGGTCCTACGAAGCCTACTTGCTCCCCGACGGTCAGGCGCAAAGTCAAAGCGCGTTCACGGGAACGAGCACTTTCGTAACGGGGGATTCCGCGCCGCAGCGACGTGTGAATGTGAATCAGCATATGAGTTATCGCCAGCAACGATCTTCCTGGCAACAGGACAGCCGTTCGCGGTACTTACGTGACGCACGGTTCATTTTCTCCCTCGCTATCCTTTTTTTTCCCCGCAAACCTTCTTTCTACATTTTTTTATTGCTTTGTAAAAGTCGCGACGGTCTAAAATCTAAAGGATATCCGCAGAAACATTTGCTTTTTTACATTTTATCAACACTATTCGATTTTACTTTATGTAATTTATATGTGTAGAATTTAATTGACTGTAAAATGGAAAAAAAATTAATATTTCGTGTTTTTTTTACAGCGAAGTGAGCATATCATCTGCCCGCGCGTCGGTGATGGTGTACGACGACGTGAATAAAAAATGGATACCCAGTGGCAGTTCGTCCGGTCTGTCCAAGGTCCAGCTCTACCATCACCAGGTGAACAATACGTTCCGCGTGGTCGGTAGGAAGCTGCAGGATCATGAGATTGTCATCAACTGCGCGATCCTCAAGGGACTCAAGTACAATCAGGCCACGGTTACGTTTCACCAGTGGCGGGATAACAAGCAAGTTTACGGGCTTAACTTCTCCAGTAAGGACGACGCCGATGCTTTCGCTCGGGCGATGCTCCAGGCACTCGATGTAATTCATAACATTTTTTTTTTTTTTCCATCTTTATCACAATTTTCGTTACTATTAACCCCTTGTCTCTATCCCTTTATCGTCCGCTATGGACTTGTATTTTTAATATTTTTATAACATATCATTTTAAGTTATTACGACGCTTGAGTTCAAGATCATAACTCGGTGATTGTAATTATCACTTCGGGAAAAGAAATTTCTGACGAACACTTACCTCGCAATCGAGATGATTCTCGGATGCTGTTAATCACAAAATAAAAAAATAAAAATAAAAAAAGCAAAGCTTAGAGATGATAAAGAAACGAACGTTCATTCGGTGGGACATCAATTTCAATTGCAACAGTTACAATTGCCAGCTTTGTTTGCCGTAATTGGATGTATTATTCTTAATTAACTTTTAATTACACATTACTTTTTTTACTTTATAACGTTGCGTAGGTGCTGAGCAATGGTAGCAACATATCAAGGAGTCTTGCTCCGACGACTACCGCGAGCACTCAACAGCAAACCGCTTACCAGCAGCAGCAGCAACAGCAGCAGCAGCAGCAGCAAAGCCAGGCCACAGCTCAATATGACGAGGATATGGGATACAGGTATAACTCCTTCTTTTTATTTCTCTTTTACTTACATACAATTCGCAATGCGATTTGTTATTCCAATACCGCAACAATTTTTTATCAAACGGCGTAATACAGCGAGCTAACGTCCAGTCGATTCACGTCATATTTTTCGACAGAAGCCAACCCTCGTTCCTTTTTATTTAAAATGCCTTCTTTAAGTATAACAAATTTATGTGGAAATATATCGGGAGATACGGAAACCAACCCTCGCTCCTTTTTATTTAGAACGCCTTCTTTAAGTATAACAAATTTATGTGGAGGCACATCGGGAGATACTTTTGATATGCACAATGCGGCTGTTTCTGTAAAATAATGTGCAAAAGTGCGAGAAATTCGTAGGGTGATCAATTTACTTTACGGACCGTAGGCCCGTTTCAATTTCCCTATCGTATATCTGAAGCAAATCACACATCTGTCCCGACTGGTTGCAGTCAAGGTCGTAACGCGCGGATCTCCTTGTCCCTGAGCCATCTGCCTACAGGAGGCCAAACGGCCGTGCCCGTGGGCTCCGCCACCACAACCCCTGAACACCATGTGACTGTTAGTGGTGCTGTTGGCACCGTTATTCAAGTGGGCTGTGCGCGTGGCTCACCGGGCGATGGACACTCGAGGTGATCTTCCCGTCCTTTTAACCCGTAATAACCCGAATTAAATTTATTATCAGGCTATTTTTTTTGCGCGGTATATTATTAAGTAATATGAAACATAGAAAAGCGAAAAATGAAACGTAGAAAAAAGCGAGTGAATGAATCCACCGAGAAACAAGCACTGTCTGCTAATAATATTGAAATTTTTTTTTTTTAAATATGATGGAAAATTATTGGATGGAATATTTTTGTATTATAATATAACAGCATTAGGTTAATATGGGTTAAAGGTCATGCAGATCTATCATACAAGATTCCTGATTCCCTAAAATAATCTTTCTCTACCCATGTTTCCTTCTTGCAATTTTTTCCTTCCTCTGTTCTGTCTCGAAGAGTATTATAATTTAATAAACTTACGCGTGGGACTTTTTCTCTGATGAAAATAAAAATCGACGGAAAAAATAGAAAAAATTATGACGTCGAGAATAAAATCGCAAAGACTAAGCGAAAGGATTAGCTGTTGCGCTTTGTGTCTTTTAAAATAACTCGACTACACTGGGACTGAGCTTGACATTTTTCCTCCCGTTTTTCGCGGACGCTTTCTACAAAATTTAAAATACGTTATAAGTAATCGAAGAAAATCTTAATATAAATTTGCTAAAAATAAGATAATAATTAATGCACCGCTGTGTGAAAAGTATCTTGCGCCATATAGTAACAAACACAACGATTTGAAATCTTCTTTGATTTGTATAAATTAATATTGGGAAATAAATTTTTTAACTAATTTTAATTTCTTTACAGAACCATGACTAGAGAAGACGTCGCAATAATTCAGGAACGCAGAATGTCCCAGCAAAGCCAAGGTACATTCATATTTTCAAAACTTATGTGTTGTAAAAAATCTTATTATATACTATAATAAAAAATTAAATTTTTTTGCAGCAACTGGAAGTCCTAATCCTATATCGCCAAGCTGTCCGTCTGCTACACAACAGCAGCAGCAACAGCAGCAGCAACAACAGTCCGGTCATCATCGAACTTCGTCAGCACCGCCGGCTCCACAACCTCCTCAGCAACAATCAGCTTTGCCGGGTGGTATGATTACAGCTCCTCAAATGTCGGCTGGACCGGGAGTCGTCGGTCCTCCGATACCACCGCCTCAGCCGCCGATTGCACCCCCTGCCCCACCATGCCCACCAACGATGATGAACTTTAATTCATCGACGGCGCCGGCGCCATCGATGATGATGAATCAGTACGCACAATCTCCGTCATCCCAATCGAACCTTGCGAATCAGCAGTCCCAATGTCAATCAATCTACGTTGCGAATCAAGTAAATCAGTACGGTGCCGCACCTGCAAGCAATCAATACGCGAGTGCCACTGTTCCTAGCAGTAGTAGCGGCACGGGAAGCGGTGCGGCCTCCGTCGTGGGTCAGAGTCCGAATCAATTTCCGCCGTCCGGCAGTCAGAACAACTTCTACGGCACTAACAGTCAGACGAGCAATTACACTGCTGGTGGATCGGTTAATGCAAGCCAATATGGTCAATCGATTGGTAGTCAAGCCGCGCAATATGGCAGCAGCGGCAGTAATCAGTATGGAAGTAATAGTTCGATAAATCAGTATGCTGCTGGTCCATCACCTGGTCCGGCAAGCCAATACTCGGTCGCGCAATCCAGTCAATCGCAATACGGCACTAATATTGTGTCCCAGGCGCAAGCACAGTATGGTAGTGCTAGTCAGGTACAAGCGGCTGCCACAGCGGGTACCACAAATCCATATGGGACACCATTAAATTCAGTGAACCAGTATACCACTGGCGGACATCACACGGTCAGCGCTAACGCTTACGCTCCTATTGCTAGCGGTGGTCCACCGCCGCCTCCGATGGTATCGTTGGCTGGACCTGCCGCACCGCCTCCGCCGCCACCGCCGCCTGTACCTAACGCTAATAGTTCCACCACCGCTGCCGGTTCCGGTTCATCCGTCAGTTCCTCGAATGATCCTCCGCCTGACACCAACTCATTAGCCGCAGCCCTTCAAGCACGTCTTAAGAAGAAACAAGTAATTTTCTTTTTTTTTATTTTTATCTTTTAAATAGATTATTTCATAAATTACCATTTTTTTTTTGCAAGAACAAGATATAATGCTCTATTAAATTAACGTATTTTATTTATATTTTATATGTGTGGTAATAGAAAATAGTACGGAAGTGTAATAATAATTAACTTTTTTTTATGAATAGCAACAATCACAACCAGTGGAGAACAGTGGCTCTAGCACCAGTAGTAGTGGCAGTGGAGGCGGCAATTATGGCACTTTAGGGAGAGGTGGAGGTGGTGGTATGGCTTCCATGATGGATGAGATGGCTAAAACTTTAGCACGTCGACGAGCTGCTGCTGAAAAAAAACAGCCCGAACAACCACCGGTACATAACACTTATTAAATTATTGAGAATTGATAAAAGCAATTGGAGTTGAATAAGAAAAAATAATCGATTAATTTTTTTTTTACAGGAACCAGAAAGTTCACCAGACAAGAAGTCTTGGGATAAAAATAATGCATCGAATAATAAATTCTCTAACGGCGCTGAATCGCCGAAGTCAGTACGCAAGAGATTCGGTTCGGCTTCAGAGGATACTCTTCTCAAAGTAAACGGTGTTAACGATGGAACTTCGTTTACTGCGCAAGAGATGGAGGCTTTCAAGGTGGAGATCATTAAAGAAGTACGCAAAGAATTCCAGAAAATGAAGCAAGAAATAATCGATGGTATGTTAACGAATTTCCAACATGTACATGCAAAAAATATTTTGTTTTACATAAAATATTTTATATTTCCAGCCGTAAGAACAGAACTAAATAAAAGATAAAGAAGACGAAGATGAAATAACAAAATACAAAACCAAGCTCTCGAAACTAAAAGGACTGAGATAAAACAGAAAGAAAGAGTTAAATGACTAAATTACTCGATATCAAAGCGATAACAGTTGAGAACCATATACAGGTTTTTACAACATTTACGAGAATGTAATGTGATTACATTCATGTATATCGAACAATTACATGTAAGTAAATTAATTTTAGTGTCTTAAGTGGCCGTAATTTTTTCGATTACTACATAACAATCGTAACAAAACGTTGAATCAATTGAGTTTATTAATTCAGTTTACGAAAAAATTTATCTGTAGTCTGCATACAGAGTTACAAAATACTTTTACGGATTCTGATTGACACAAATACTTTAATAAAAATATAAAATAAATATTACACACAATAAAAAAACTACTATATTGCTCTGTAGTTTAAACAGATATCGATAAAAGCCAAAAAAATCATGTATTTATAGTATAAATAATATCGATTTCTATATATGAATATCTATTACAGATTTAGTTTACACCATTAAATCGGTTGGTATGTGTACCAAGTACTCGGTGCAAACTAAAATACAATTTTCTAATTTTTCTCTCGTCTTTTTTTCTTCTCTTCTTGACCATCTGCTTCTCTATTCATTTTCTGTATTTTCCTATATCTTTTATCTTTTTTTTTTACAAGTTTATAGTTAAGATCGATCAGTTATTAATTTTTCTAATTAGAACTTTCAAAGAAACTCAATTATTTCAACGTTCAAGTTACGCATCGTATATTTTTTATTGCATATGACTAGCTAGAATTTCTCTTGTATGTTGGAACATTGTTTTCCATAAAAACGATCTCATCGGGAACATTCTATGTAGAATTCTTTCATCAATGACGTGGCATGTGTTTTTTTTTTCATTTTTTTACTTTTGTCATTAATTTTGTAAACGCAATGTTGTACACAGTCATCTTAATTTATAAAATGCATGTTGCATTAACGATTTTTGTCATGAATAATTCTAAAAATGTAATAGATCAACACATTCCAAGAAACAATTCATTCCCCATAATGCGCTAATCTCTTAGACATGTTGAACGTTGTAAATAGCAATAAAGACGGTAGACGGATGCCACGATCGTTGATTGTGAAATTCTCGAGAATATTGCGCTTAAACGATATATAGTTAAGAAATCTTCATGTTAATCCATTCTTGGATATCAAATATCTAAATTGCGATTGACGTTTTTCGCACGTTTAATATGACAGGTTGTTCTTCATAAAAATTATTGTCGTATATTGAAAATATTCTGCTGCACATTACATATATTTTTAATTGATTTGACTAATTAAAAATTTTCTTCAAATCCATTTATGATTAAAACTTTACAGCCTTTTCTATAATTAGTAATAACTTTTATTTAGCTTGCTTTCAAAGAAAACTTCCATTCGCGTAATTTAATTTGCACATTTATATGCATGAATAAATTAATTTCTGTACAAATGTTTAAATAATGTTCGATAAAATTTTGACTACGACTATGAGTAATATTATGAAGTAGCATATGTATTTGAATTTTTTATCTTATAAAATTAATTTTGTAGATGAATTTTACGTTAGCCGCTACAAATTTTCATAACTTCGAAGGCTGAATTTTATTTATACAAGTTTATTATTGCACAATGCTTCGTTGCGTTTTATTAAGTACGGTTTTATTACATTGGCACGTTAGGATTTACAAAACGTAATCGTAAGAACTCTTGATAATCATTCCGAAGGAATTAAATGAATGAATTTCTAGTCGAATCATCGGAGTTAGAGATATAATTTCGCAAGAAAAGACATAAAATTTTGACAGCAAGCGTCAAAAGGATAATTTATTTTTAAATTATCTACGTATAATTATGTAATTATATACATAATTTTACTGTTTTATTAATCGATATACCTTTTTACTTTTTCTTTAAATATTGGTTATGATTTTATCCAATGTGTATTTGCGCGTTTAATAATATTCTCTTTTTTTTTTTTTTTTTTTCCTTACCTTTGCAAAATAATTCGCGATCCAGAGCTGATCACCAACACATCGTTAAGGTGCATCAAATTTTTTTAATTGATAATCGAGAGACAGGCAATTTACAAATGCAATTTACAAATATACGAATGCGCGCAATTATCATTTTATATGATATAAAACTTCTCTTCTTTCTCCTTCATTATTTTTGGAGATATTTCTCTCTGTCTTGTCTTTTTTTACGATTCACATTTCATACTTTATTATCTTTGTACATATAAATTTATTTGTGTCGGTTAGGTATAGATCTTCCATAATAGTATGTATTTATTTCTTTTTTTTTACTCATCTTTTACCTGTCTTTCTTCTTCTTTCGTTATTTTTTTTTTAATAAAGTTAGCGTGTAAGAAAGGAAAAAAAAAAGTGGAAATATTAAAACGATGAACAGTAGTCTTTTCGAATAATCGATCGAAACAACAGAATCTACTGAATTTCGAAACAGTCTTTTCATTTTCACTTATTATACATTTTTTCCCTAATTCGTAGTAATTTAAAAGTATTTTTAATTGTTCACAATTCATGAAGCATGTTAGTATATTGATAATTTTAGCTGGAGAAGAATCTGCTCTAAATCGTTCGTAGATTCTGTTGTTAAAATTAAACACAGCCGCTGTGAAGCATTTGCGACGTACGCATATCGTTGTGATAACACGTCCGTTTTTTTCCTTCCTTCACACGCGGTCGTTCTGATTAATGCAGCGCATTTTCATCAAAGTTTGTACGATATCTACGACTAAGCATTATCAAAATTTGCGATATACATACACACGTATTAGCTGCGAGAATACTTTTGTTGCACGTAGATACAACATATTAAGTATATGCGCATAGTGGAACTATAATTTTCATATCATAGTTTTTAACTCGAGTATTAAGAGTGTTTCTTTGCGTTAAGGTTTAAAAAAAAAAAAAAAAAAGTTATTTAAAGGAGAAATCGAGCCGAGAAGGCTTGCGAATGATAACGAGGCAAAAGGACGGTGATAAAAAGAAATGTCGCGATTGAAGCCATTACTAATCACTGTGTTTCGCAAAGTTACGATGTAAAGTGTCGCCGATCGAATGTAAAAAAAAAAAACGAATCTAAATTCGGTATGTGTGAAACGAGTGAAGCCAGCGATAAAGATTTTTGACGATGCACTCGATGCCCTTTTATTCCGTTTGTTCTGTTCGATTTTATCAAACAGGGATTCAAGCTTTTATACGCGCGTACGTGCATTAAACGAGATTACAAGGAGATTTACTTGCAGTATAATTAATGTATGATACCACAAAAAAACATAATGAGTTGCTTACATAATTATCGCCGGCTTTACTCGTGCGAGTGAAAACAATTGGTGTTCAAAGCTATCGGTTCTTAGACACGTGGGCGAGGGATGATTGTAGATTAACATTTGTAAACGTTAATTAATAAGCTGCATCGTAAGCATAATGATACAAAGAATAATTCTATTCCTTCCATGGTATTCTTCACTTTGAAATCGTCGCTTTGTCCTGACGAATACGTTGAAAGAGAATTCGCGTGCTTGTGACGTTCCGAGGCTACGAGGACAAGGCGGCACGCACCGCGGTACACGTTGGTTTTCTAGTTTAACGATCAAATCTGTATAATTAAACCGAATTCCTGATTTGTCGGAATTTCATTAAGACTCGCGCCGAGACGAAGAAAAGCGACCTTTCGTTACGTTAAGGTAAAATATGCCGATAATCACCCAAATATATAAAGCGTAATTACTGGGCGTTCGTGAAATTGTTCAACTTTTACGTATGAGTCAGAGCGAGAATGTGCGTGCGTGCGTGCGTGCGTGAAAGGAACTGTTTGAAATCGATGTACGTATAAGATAGGTTTGGATTTCGATAGTTGGGCTAGATAAGAGCGTTTAAAAACCGATACGATTCCCGTTGCTCGCTCTCGGCACGGAACGATCTGTACGGCGTAGAGTACATTTTTTGCAGCATCCAACGTTGAACGGGATAAAATCATTTGTTGCCGAAACAGCATGCGTGCGCGAGGATACATGACGCGAATCATCATAAGTCGCCGTCGTCGGCATGCCGAACTTTTATCTCGAATTGTGATATGTTGTGCTGAATGATTGGGTGTGAATCAAACAGCGTCCGTCAACAGCCATTGACTGCCAAACCCTCGAGATTTCTCTCACAGACTCCTCGCAACGTGCGTTTGAATTCGGAGTTTACGGACGAGCGAGCGAACGAGAGAGAAAGCGAGAGAAAAAAAAAAATAAAAGAAAAAGAAACAGCTCGTCGTTTTCAATATCGTATAGTCAACGCGTTTTTCACGTAAAAAAAAAAAAAAATAATTCTTTAACGCGAGGTGAAGATAATCTGCGAGTGCAACGATTTGTATTTGTTAGTTGTTGATCATAAGTATGATGACCGCACCGATTGTATTACGGTGATGAGCGAATCTAGTGGCGATACCCCTTTATCAATCGCCAATTTTATAACGCATGTTCGCGACACGTAACTTGGATTATTTCCTCGAGGGTGAAACCACACGCGTCTTAATTCTTTCCCGCTGACAATTTACTTTTCACACGAGCGCTAAATTATTTCCTGTATAATGACGCGTTAATCTTAAACGGTGACGCGAGAGAATTAAGAACAGTTTACTTGTTTGTAAGTGGTGGGACGGAGACGAGCTCAAAAGCGTCGCGGAATTAATTGTAATATTTTAACCGATTGGAGATAAAGCGACAAAAACTACTTTGTATCAAGAGAGAGAACGAGAGAGAGATAGAGAGAGAGATACACATTCTTTTAATTATAGCGAAAACGCAAACTACAGCGAGCACTGAATATGGCTACTACTTCGTTTCGTAAGACGTATCTTGAAAATATTTGTATGTAAATGAATGACAAAACAATAAAAAAAAGAGTATACGCTGTATGAGTTTTCTTTTTTTTTTTTTTCCTTGCGTGACACGATAAAGTTTTTATCACGTAAACGAGTTGCCGCGAGAGAAATTACAGCAGGCGTAAAATATAAATGACCGCACACGGAAATACATAACTGAAGCATCTTTCTCTGGTTAAAATCGACAGCCGATTTCAAGCCGCGCTCTTGTATTCTTCTCACGCGCGAGTGAAATATTTCTCGAAGCTATTTTTAGCCGTGTGTCATTCGCGTTTATGTGCTTACTATCCGCATCCGAAGCGAAAAAGATTGCCATACTGTTATCACGAGTGTCGCGATGAAAATTCGACGTCGAGATCCCTTGTAGTGTCATCGGATAATAAAATTTTTATTAACATTTTCAACGCGGAGGAAACGTGGTGTGCGTAAGTATAATATTCTCCGTTCAAATTAAATGCGTAACATAAAGTGAGTACAATGGAATTTTTTTAAACGAGAGAAGCAGACGAGACCTACGACCTATATTCAAAATTACAAGAAGGAAGCGTACTTAAGTCTTGAGAAAATAATTTTTTAATTGTTCGAAACCGCGAAGTAGGTCTTGAGGCAACGTTGATTTTATATTGAATATTTTACGCGCAATATAATCGAGATATCGCAACTATATATGACGATGATGAATCCATTGCATCATTAACTAACTTAATCTCCGACACGTGGATGTCTCTTCAATTATATAATACAATTTATTGTAATTCATGCTGCGATATGCGCGGTGATCTCTATTTAAAACGACGCATGAATTACAGAGAGAAAGAAATTAATTAATATCCCCGAAACGTTATATTCTTATATTTAGTAAAGAATTAAATAACTTTAATTTTATTTTAATTATCATATACTTCTGTGGCGAAGCTTTGGCTGGAAAGAAATTTCATAGTGAGTACATACTTCTCACATATCTTTTATTCGCTTTCCTTTTTTTTTTTCTTCTTCAAGTGTACGTAGATATCTAGATCAAGGATATATTAATTTTGATTTTGAAAAAAAGCGAATAATAAAAAAATGAGACATTTAAAAAGATCGAATCTTAATCTACATGTCAAGGTAACGATGATGACTTGTGAGTTGTAGGTCGTAAGGCCGCGTTAGGAGGTGCTGCGCAGCGGATCAATATGGGATGTGCTTACTTTGCCAATGCAATTCACATAATTAATACAAATTATTGCGATAATTAGAAGACGACGCCATGCAGTAATTAAAATTATTAGATGACAAATGAGTACTTCTAACAATAAACGTATTTTCTTATGCATATAACATTGTGCAAATCTATACTCTAGCAATAACGACATAAAGTATAATATACATACATCACATATTTCTACATGGTGTTTAGCATTTTTATCCGAGAACACGAGTGATCTCACGAGATAACGTTCTGCATAAAAAAAATGTTAAGTGTACGTGATACAAGTACGATGTATTTTTCAACCCGAAAAAATTCGATTTTTCACCCTGTCGACAGGGTGGAAGAAAGAAAAAGGTGGCGGGAGAGGGTGGCTCGGTGGAACGCAATGGGGTCGTAGCGTTTCGCTCGTAGGGTTGCTCGATATGTATTCAACGTAGGTGTTGGATTCTGGCAATCTGGCGGGGACTGCCCCTCCGCTCCAAGGTTCCGAGCTCCGTGTTCCGAGTACTCTGACTAGGACGACTAGTCTGACTTCCAAGTCGATCCAGTCGACCGCACGAGCTGGTGTCCGTTGTGTCGAGTCGACGCTGCGCCGGTTGACCGATGGCCCCGACGTCGGCGGGATCGGCTTGGCCTTGTAATCGAAAGTCAGAGAGTCGGACTGCCGTCGGTGCAGCAGTCGAGTAGTCTGGAAATTTATAACAGCCAGGTTAGATAATCGCGAATTGGTCGCCGTTACTTATCACCCAACGACGCCGGTGTTGAGCGAAGTATCCATTATTTTTCGCGAGGAGACAGTCGTCGTCGTTGTCGCTCCGAAGCGGAGTAAAGTGCCATATGTGAATAAGACACGTCGCGTTCAACCATACCGCGCAATTGCGTGACAGTGGAATCTTATGTTAACTGACTACATATGGTATGAATAATTAATCTGAAACATGTTGGGCAAGTGCGATTTTTCGGCTTAATTAATCTCGCAAGTCTTTAGATCCGTTCTCTATACGAGGTTGATTAATTTCGTAAAGCTGGACGCTTGATAAAATAAATCTAGAAAATTAAGAAATGTGAAAGTGCAACGGCCTTTAATTTTTACAAGACATTTATTCAGTATTTTTTTTTTTCTTTTCTTTTTTTTTTACGTTGCGTTTTTCGCGACTGACTTATTTTATTGATTCCGTTTTACTGATTACTGATCGATAATTCAAGATTAAATTTACATAAATTTTTTTAAAGGCAAACGATAATGAAGATTTGCTTTTTTTTTCGATGCGTGATTAATAATATTCTCTTTGTTCACGCCACGCGCGTAACTATAGTATATGTAGATCTTTGGTGAAAAAACCTTATGAGTCAAGTGATAAGACACCGCCAAGGTTACTGAGGAACGATCCTCGATATACTTTCATTACGCCTATTCAACGTTACTTATCGCTTAATCGCCAACAAACGATACAGCGGTACGATAGCTAACTAAATATTCTTGTTGAAAGTAACGCAGTAAAACATAAAATAATGAAAATTTTTTTCTGTTCATTAAAGCATTAAAAATATCGCTATTAAACTTCCGAAAGGTCGGGCAACTGCATTTCTTTAAAGTCAAAGTATTGAAATAAAAAAAAAATTAAAGTCTATCTATGCGTTATTGAATATTAATTATTAAATATTAATAAAATAAAAATTATGATGAACAGTTAATGATATATTGAGAATGATCGTCAATCAAACGAAACTCAACATTTGACGCAAACTTTCGTGTTGCAGCAATCGTAAAAGAATATTTTTCGCAAGTCAGTCTAATCTCGAAGAAAAAAAAAATTAAAAAAGAGAACATAACACATGCTTTTATTAGATAAAATGTATCAATTAAATTACTGAAAGTCTAACTTTACGTAAGATCGTGTTCAACTATCGATGTTCTTTTGATATCTTAGATTTCTTTACGTGGAAAGACAGCAGATAATACCATACCGTACTAGAAACAGAAAGACCTTCGATCTCGATTAAATTTGGAGACTCATCTAAATGGCTAACAACCTCTGTGCGTGTAAACTAGCTGGGTCAATGAAACATTGAAAAAAGAAAAGTATGCTGAAGAAAGCGTACAACCGCGAAACCGACGGCCAAATCTAATTAGATAGAAGAGCGCAAATCCTTGAAACGGAAGCGGAAGCACACTCGGCACGCTAGGTAGACACGCAAGTAGACGATGTCGAGATCAGAGGAGTCTACCAGGCTACCAAGGTCTATCAGTGCGGACAGTGCCGTGTAACATGGCTGGGAGAACCCAGGGTATATGTATGGCGTATTAATAGCCAAGTATAGAGCAGTGGTGGGGCCGCGGCTGCTCGCGGGTGAAAATAGAAAAGAATGTTTTTGGAATCCAATTGGACTTGGTTGGCAGAACGATGGGGCAATATGGCAGACTTGGCCGAGCGGGTGGACGATCTGATATGCAGTTTCGACTCGACTGGTGAAACGACCATGGATACGCTGTCGATGTTAATATTCGGGTGGATGTTGTTCGGTCTGGTAGTGTTGTGCGTTGGTAAATATGTGTACAATCGTTTTGTGCTGAATGAGCTCACCACCGCCGCAGCCACCACCGCTGTCGTCTCGTCACCGTCGTCGCTCAGCAAGGATGGTGTCTACGAGGGTGTCGTGGCAAAGAGCACCGCTGGTACCATCGTTGGAAAACTGTTCGACAAGTCGAAATCGGTATCACCAGCTTCGTCGTCGCTTACGAGGGCTGGTGCCAGCGGTGCAGGTGGTGGCGGTGGTACTGTTAACGTCGGTGGTGGCAGCGGTGGCGGCGGTACCTTAAGCGGTGGTGCTGCCGGTGGTAGTGCCGGTAGTGGTACCGGTTTGGTAGCAGGTGCGAGATCACCATCACCGGGAGGCTACGTGCCGCCCACGCCGCCAATCAGGAAACGTTTGACCCGAAAGACCTCTGGTGCTCTCATCAGCCCATCACGTAGCTCCAGGGCACTGCATCTTCCGACCGCGACTGGCGCGGATCCCGAAGCTGTGCGTTGGGTCAACGAACTCATCGTGTGGCTACATCAGGACCTCGTCATTCTCAACGAACTGTTGGCCTCTTGGGTGGTCTCTCTTAATGATTTCACCGCCAACTCCACCGACGAGGTACGAAAAAGGGGACCAGCTTTATAAAAATAGCAATAACACTGACTGATTTCAATTCCGCGGCATAGAATTCGTGATTTTCCTAAAACGAGACATTATTAAATTTGTGTGAAATTTTTTATCTCGCGATTTTTCACGCTCTCGATAAGATGAGATACTTGTCTCGAGTTTTCAAGGCGTGGGTGAAAAGACGAGAAGAGAACACGCTCGATGCTTACCTACTTAGTGCGTATTCTGCGTGCATACGCGATCGCCTCGAATAGGTCGGCTCGGGTGCAGCACGATACCTGTTTTTAGATATAGATATACGCACGTCGCCAACTTGTGCAATAAAATCGAAATGCCATTCAACATTTTCATTCTAGGCGCAAGCATTTCGTTTAAATCGATGCGCACGGTCGCTATTAGAAATTTATATGTTTCAGCACGGAATTGGCGTTGAATTTGTCCGCGTACTTCCAGAGACTCACCCGCCAACCTTGTCAAATATCTTCTGCGAATGTGATTCGAAGGATGACGTGGTACGTAAAGGTCTTGCAGAGACATGGACTGTCACAAACTTTGTTGGAAATTCTGTCAAAATATTAATTTCTTATTGTAATAAAAAGGTCGAAATTAAATCGTTAAATACATTAACTATTTTTTACATCTTACAGTACGTATAAATATAAATAAATTTAGTATTTAGCTGCCAGATATAATTAGTTATTAATCATAAAAAAAAGAAATACTTATTGCCTTTTTTTTTGCATTTGTAGACTATCACGTGCGATTGCGAAGCTACCCCAGCATTGCAATTAAAAGCATTTCGGCAACGAGGAGATAAGGTTGAGATTAATCACTATCGAGTCAATGTCAACCGTTTCCGCGCTCGTCTCAACATCGTTTGCATCACCGAGAAGCTGCTGATCGATCTGAAATGCGACGGTTGGCCGGAGGTGCGTATTTGCTATCGATGGACTTGCTGTGATGCAACACGCGGAAACTTCCGTTCAATTATCGTGCGATCACGGCTATTTGTTCCGGATCGAAGCACATCGTGTCATTATACAGCCTGTAATGTCGTTACATACCTTCATTATAATTATCTACCAATGAACGTAAAAGAGACGCGAGATAAAAACCTCTTGATTTTTTTCGCGTGCTTTTTAACAGCAAATAAAGGGTGGCGATAAGAAATCAAATAACGGACGAAGAAAATTCGAGCATTTAGATAGATAGAATAAGCCATTTAATTAATTGTATTAATATTTACTATTCTTTCCATATCGCAGGTAAAGATCTCTCTGGCAGCCGTGGGCGTAATAAAGAAAGACTTGGACGAAAGCCAATTGCAAGAAGTGGTATCGGAAATTGTGGTGGGTGCCTTGCGAGGCACCAACGTTCACCTAAATCTTTCTCAATATCCCACATGTCCTCGATTATGGAGAGAGCCGCCACCTCAGCCGGGTTTTTCATATCCCATACACTACGACAGTGTAGTAAGTTTTATTAAATCGATAGACAAAACTAGAAAATTGCTATTAATTGCTATTAAAAAATTAGTATTAATCAATATATATTAATATGTATTGATATGTAAGTTTGAATTCGTAAATATAGTTACGCATCGATTACGATGATTTCGCTTGCAGAACGCATCGAATTCGACGATATCGCAGTCATCGCAACGCCTTCAGAGACATACCGTATCCTCGTCTGCACCGATACAATATGTGCCTGGTGAGAGACGTTTGCTTGTCAAAGTTGTCAAGGCTATCGATCTCGGCGGTCAACAGGGAGCAGTGGAACCTTATTGCGTCGTGGAGTTGGACGAACCGCCGCAAAAAAATCAAACTTCTATAAAGAGAGACACTAAGAATCCGCTATGGGACGAAGCGTTTTTATTGTAATTATACTAAATTTTATTATGCGATTACCTGATTTTTTTTTGTTTTAAATACTATCATTATTTTCTCTCTTTCTTTTTCTCTCTCTCTCTCTCTCTCTCGTTTTATTACTCATTTAATTCTATATTAATCTTATTTTATATCTCATTATAAAATACCCCATCGATTTAAATAAGCGACTAATTTACCATTACATATATTTACAGTGATATCAGTCACAACACGAGCGAGGTCCTGCTGGAGGTGTTCGATCGCGTCAATAAAAGTCAACGATTTTTAGGGTTAGGTATAGTTGGTGTCGAGGAACTCCTCGCAAATCCGAGTCAACGGCAAATCATACCTCTTCAGGCACGACCGTACGAGGAAGACGACATCACCGGTACTCTCACGGTAGAGGTAATCGTCATTTCTATTCATTTTTTTTTTTTTTTCTACTCGAAGCTAATATACGACAAGCAATAAAATGTTTCTTAACAATTAAAGAACCGATTTCTTGACTTTGCGTTGTTATTTCTTTCAGTTTCTGTTCATCGAAGGCGCGGAAGTACCACAAATCGGGACCAAACCTTACAAAGTGAAGGAGACGATAAAGCCAGTCACACCGAACCGTTCCTACAGTCAAACAAACGTCATCAGCGGCAATAGTCTAAACTACAACAACGGTAACAGTACACTTATCTTGTACGACTCTGCCGCACAGTCAGAAGGGGGTAATTACCGATTACTTATCAGGCATTCAAGTGTGTCTATATCCAATTGATTTTTCTTTTATTAGTACATTAGTAACTTCTTGACCCGTCCTTGTATGAAGACACCTTGTGTTACGCGTGACTAGAACGGTTTGAACCCCCTAGTATGCAACGCATTTGTTTAAATTACGCATCATTTATCACACGTCCAAGTTTTACCTACGAGTCGCTTAAAATTGGCATGAGAACAATTAAGTTTACATTTCTTATTCGCAACACGAAGGATTTTCTGCAGTTAAGAGTAAATATTCGAAAATAATTTATTTACAGCGATTGTAAACGTTTCGGTCAGTCTAATTATTTTCCTAAATATTATAATCAAATTTATATCAAGAAAGGTTATGAGTATTCTGTACAAGTTTGTGCTAGATAAATAATATAATATTTTGGCATTTAAAGTAATTAGCGCTTTTAAACAGATAGATTGATATGTAGTTAGATAGATTAATAGAAAAAAAACGTCGTAGATTTTATCCAAAAATTATGTTTCTATAAAATTGTATTAAAAAATAATTTTTGCAGATTATTTAACGAATGGCAATGTTTTGGATTCACCGTATAAGAGTGGGCATACAAATGGTAATAAAGGAACCTTGATTGTACATAGTCAGCAAAGGGTAAGCTTTATATAAAGTAATTGAAAGTACTTTTTATTGCATGACAATTATAACATTGTGTGATGTAAAATTGTCAATTGCTAAAACATTTAAAGATAAATTTGTAAAATATTGTTATTTCTAAACTACAGATAAAGCACGATTTTTATTTGATTTTTTTTGCAGCAACCAGAGCGACAAATTGTTAAGGTAAGAAATACGTGTTGCTAATAATTAGCATTTCGCAATTGTATAGCGTGATCAGAATGCTTTTCATTTTTCGTAACGTAAAAAAACGTAATAAATACATAGATCTTAGGGACAATTCTTTCAAACGTGATACAACTTAAGACAGACTCTGGAATGCTGAAGCAAAGAATTGAGAAGCAAATTCAAAGCGGTTGTCATTCAGGCGTCATTATTTAGAGTTGCATCGCAATTTATTTTAACATCAAGAACTTTTTTTTCTGTTTCATGAGAATATTAACCCTGGTTGAGTGGTGTGTATTTACTAATGTGTAACAGGTCACTCTGACGGGAAATGGAAATTGGCAAGAAATATCTCTGGAGGTAAATTTCTAATATCTTTAGGTATATTTTTTTTTTGTTTTAACTATTTTTACGCTATACCAAATTTCTCACGATGATAAAAATTATGTCTTACACTTTGACGATATTTAATAAGATTTTTATTTGCAGCATGGAACAAAAGATGTCAATGCTATTTCGGGACCAGAAAGCACGCCTAATTCTTCAAATTCAGAAGGTAAGATTTTTAGATTTTTTAGATTTGATAAAGATAAAATCTTTAGCTTCAAATTTATTTTTACTAAAATTATAACGTGATGTTAGATAATTTAATCTTAATTTTTAATATTATTAAATGTATTTATTGTGTACTTTTTACAATAATTTGTAATGAACAATATTCTGCACACAGAGAGAGGAAGAACACGAAGAAAACGGCGCGATTTCTTTGGTACTATAAAAAAGCGACTGAGTCGATCTAAAACGAGGAGTAAATCAGTGGGTCCTGAAGGAGAAATTAATCACGAAGATGCTCATTCAAGATCTATATCTGCCGATAGAGCACGCGATCCAGGATCCGGTAAGTGTCGATTTTGATACATTCTTTTTTTTCTGCTTGCAAATTAAATTCACGTTATAGCGACATAATATAATTCAAGGTACTTTTTAGATTAGAGCGGGATAAATAACCTTTTTACATTTATACTATCAATTAAAAAAAAAATTAAAGTTCTGATAGGAGTAGATTGCCACCAGCAAACTGAGTTAATCGAAGTAATGATGAAAATTAACTGATTTAGTTTAATATAAATTTTCAGCCCATCTATCGGTACCAGAACAGTCAAGACGATCAAGTTTGAGTGAAGCTTCGGGTATAAGCGGAACATCGACGAGAACGTACGTCAACGAAGCGTCTACTCTTGTTCTCGAAACTTTGGAGAACGGAATAAAAAAGTAAATCTTATTACTTTCCTTCTCTCATACATTTTTACCTTCTTTTGTGTTTTCGAAAAGAATTATAATATCTGTTATATCGTTTCTTTTGTACAATTGCAGACATTACCTCGTACCACTTTCCCTCGCACAAAAAAGTAAATGGAGGAAAAAGGGAACAAAGTTGCATATATTTAACGATCACACATTTATCGCCAAACACATGGCCGGGTAAGTATTGCATATCATATTACGGATATGATACACTTATTAAGAATATAATTGTTGCCGTTAATTGACAATAAAATTTGCCTAATTTTAGAGGAACAGTTTGCGAAGTATGTAAAAGAACTCTCGCACGAAGACTCGGTAAGCAGGGCTACGAGTGCAGAGACTGTCAGATGAAATGTCACAAACATTGTCATGTAAAAGTCGATACGACGTGTCCTACATCTACTATTCAGAGCATCGAATTGTGAGTATTAATAGAACTGTTTTAAATATTAATTTATTTTTAAATTTTAAATAGTTGATTTAATTTTAAATCAATGATACGTATCCCCGTGGTCTATCGAAAACTTAGATAGTTAATCGATTTACATTTACAATTAAAATTTCAAAAAATCTCCAATTATGTGTTTCTATTATATTTAAATCTGCAATATGAAACATGTCCTAATATAACTTTCTCTCGCGTAAGGTCCTTACTGCCAGTACTGAGCGAATAAGATAGGTAAGAATTTAGAAATGATGGAATTTGTTAATAGTATCGCGCATGAAAAAGTCTTTGCCCGCATTAAATAGATCAATTTATCTCTCGTGTTTAATAATTTGCTTGTGGAAATGCATTTATTCTGCCTATGTGATTTCCTACCTGTTAGCTTCCATATTATTGAAATTAATCAAAAATTATCTTTTGAAAATTTTATCGTTAACAAAACATGATAAGTATGTGCATATGTGATGTGTATTTGTGTGTGCAGTTATTACTTCTGCTTTCCCAATTTAGTATAGAATTTGAAGCAATCGACAATCGTATAATAATTAATATTTCTGATTTTTAGGATGTGCATCAAAGTTCCGCCACTCGAACGAAAGCCGTCTATGCTTCTATGTTCGCGATAACGTGAATACGCGCGAAACGTTACATTTCAAGCATGCGACTTATTTTTTAACGTAAAACAACACAAGGCAACGATGATTGTAGTTTATTTCTAAAGGTTTCATGCTTTTGTCATTTTAATTAATTTTTTAATTTACTTCTTCTAAAACGAAAGAATAATTGGCATAATTGGTTCACGCAAAAAAAAGAAGTTTGTATTCAAACGAAATTAGAAATGTCAGAACGTAATGAAAAATCTAACTTATTTAGATATTATATGGTCTACAAATAAAAAAAAATTATGCGCTAGAAATTATGTCGTAAAAAAAAAAAAAATAATAAGTAAATTACAAAATTACGTTAACATAAGTGTTTATTCTGCAAAATAAGAAGTCTCTTATCTCTCTAGAACACGAGAGTTAAATTTTGCAGTTAATTATTTTTATGGTAATTTATTCCAATAATCTTTTGCATTGTTCATTATATCTTCTACGTTGTAATAATGAAGTGGATCAGAACATCAGAAAATAACATTATCATATAATACGCAAAAGAAACTTGCGAAACATTTTTATCATCTATATCTTTTTCTTAATTGTCTTCCTAATAATGATAGTGATGTAAGCGCTTTATTCCGATCCTCGAAGCATCTAATTTCGTCCGGAGAAAGATCGTTAAAGTCAGATTCGATCGTACTGTTGCCTTTCTACTAAAATAGCTTAAATAAAAATCGAATACGATACTATTGATAAAATATATTATGCAAAAGAATATGTAAAATTACGCAAGTGTAAAAAATATGCAATATAAAAATGTGCGTGCGTTTTTGGATATGAGGAGTATTCTGTAAACAATGCAGGAGATTTAAATAAACTATTGTTTGCAGTATACGCCTTATGCGGCGTGTGACCGTTTATAATTTGATAATGCATTTGTAAAAAAGGTACTTGAAAAAAGTATAATATGAAAGCTAAATAATACTATTTGCCATAACAATTTTTATCACATTAATACCCACAGTAATAATAATTGTAGTAACGACAGTAGGTAGAAAGTGATGACAAAAATGTCTTACTAGATTATTACATCTAACTCTTTGTCAAATTTGTTTAACTTGAGCTTACATTTAGCATTTTAAATATCTTTTAACCATGTACCTGCATAGTTTTGCCTTAATGCAAAGACACATGTTTACTTAATTTATCAAGAACATGTTGAACATGCAAATGTAAGTAATATTCATATATTCTTTCCATTTAGTGCATTTTTAAATTATACACTTTTATTATCAAAATGTGATTATACCTGGATAATTAGGCGTGAAAAGCACATAGTGAATATAAAGCATTAGAATTTTAGCAGTTTCTTATTATATGCCTTGTACAAATCAAAAGAACGAAATAATACAAGATGGATCAGAGAAACGCGAAATCACTATGGTTATTACAATTACATGCTTAAATTTATATAAGCATATCTTGCTGTAACATTGTTCAAGTACAAAAATGCAATCAAAATGTAAACCGAAGTTGATGTCACACCTAGGTATACTGAAGTGATCTTACGATTAAAAAGTAATACTAATCTATGGCAAAATTAATGTTGAAAGCTAAGATAAATCATTTTTCTTTAGTGTATTTTTGTATTTAAATTTTAAAGAATGTACACGTAATATCGTAATTTCACTTACGATTTTATGTAATCGCGTATAATTAAGCTGTTAGCAAACCCAGTTGATGAGTTTCATAGTCAGCAAATTGCAAATTAATGGTGCTAAACAAAAAGCCGCGATTATATTAATACGATTATACGTCTGTTAATTTGCAACACGTATATGCATACATCGAAAAAAAAAATGTATTGAATATTATAAAATAGTATAAATCGAACCGAATTCAAATTCAATATTTCCTGTATGTATACAGGCTGTGAAATACATTGTTAACAGATTTATAATGACTAGGCACGTTTTACGCGTGGACTGTTCACGAGCGAGTCTAATTTTTTTTTAATTAAAAATTTGGAAAGAGCTGTAACTTGTAAGAGTTAATTTTATGCAATTGTACATTTATTAAAGTTATTTCTTTATGTGGAGAACTAATATTGAAGGTAAAATTAATAAAGAGTACCGAGCTTTACATATATCTTCAATATTTATCACCATAAGTGCAGAAAATTTTAATTACTTTAATTACTTCAATAAATTAATAATATGATAAAATTATAAGGAAATATACGCACACTTTTTTAAAGTGTTCTTAGTATTTTCGTAAAAAGGATCTCTTATCTGCGTAAAGGCCTGTTCATCTTTTCCTCTTTGTAAATTTGTCAATCACAAACTAGACAGTCAGGTATTAGGTATAATTACCAGTTGCAATAAATTAATAATTAATAGGGGACTTCAATTTTATAAAGTGACACGTAATTATTGTATTGTTTTAGTAGCCTCGCACGACTGCATGTGCGTAATGAATGAAAGTACAATGACAGGACTTAATGAAACAATTTAATTGTTAAGGTAATTATGTATAATGGACAAGTTTTTTCCTCAGTTCGCACTCGATAATACGCACATCTCTACTCCATTTGTTTATCGAGAACCACAAGTCGCGCGTTATCCTAATTATCCACGTATTGAAATAATCATGAAGCATCGACGTTACAAAATAATAAGCGACAGCGATTGTGCCTATAACAACGATGTTGTATAATACTAATAATAATGTTATACGCTCCTTTCAGACACAATAGAAAATCTATTTATGGACAACACTTTCAATTCCGCGGAAAAGCTTCCGATTCTGAATTCAATATCTCAATCGAATCTTTTTGTTCATGTATGTATAGAGTTGGACTTTGAGCTGAACGAAGTAAAAAGAGTAAAGAAGCGAAAACGTGGACAAATGTTAATGAGCGATTTCAATCAGAAATTAACAACCGACCTGTTTTTCTTTATCGAAATAAATTGCTCGTTCATATTTGTTCGAACTCGTTCGTTTCGTCAGGTTTAATATAATATAAAAAAAGCTACGGCAATGTTGATTATTAAGCATTGCCGATTTATAATATTAACATTACGATTAAAGCTATGTGCATCAAACATTATACACATAATGTTACTATTAATAATTTACAATTATACGGATGACGACAAAATGATAATTATATAATATAATTTAACGATACAGAAAGTAATATATTGTGATTCTATAATGTTAGATTTTTATTTGATCCTTATCTGGTTGTTATATTCGTCTCCTCTGACTACCAACTCGGGCGGAATCGAAATAATTCTTTTAACAATCTTTGACATTCGACGATATGCAGTTAAAAATGTATTATTGTTGCCTTATGTTTTTTGGAAATGGGTTAAACTATTTTAAAATACTAGAACAAACTATGTGCACGCCTCGCGTGTGCTATTTTTTGCAAGGTCCTAATTCGTGCGCGTTATTAAAATTGAGTAATCCATGGGTCGACGTGTTATCGGTTCAAAAGACCCGATTATAAATTATGAAAAAAAAATGCGACTTACCCAACTGCTTCAGCGGAGTTGTCGAGATCTGTCGGTGACTGTAACATAAAAAAATTATTAATGTAGACAGGCTGGTATTTAAATCAATGTAAAGGTAAAGCTTTATTTTTTACAGATTTTCTAAAACAGAAAAAAATTTATATTTACCTATAAGTTGCTCCGCCGATGCAGGATGCCCGTCCTGGGCCTGTTCCTCCTCTCAGATGGGACGTGACGAGTCATCTTTCCACGCACTGGACACTCGCGAGATAGTCCACAACACTCCCGACCGTTAAATCCTCGAACTCGACACAAGAAACGACGTAAAGCGAAGGCTGAGATCACGCACAGATGCCTCGACATCATCGTTTCGAACTCTCCGCATGACTGCGTGTTCTCTCGTACGCAGTAGGAACACGAGTCGCGTAGTCCGTTACAAGCTCGAGATCAGGCGATTGATGAAGCGGTGTGATTGGTCGGCGCGCTAGGGATTTTTATCACCCCAAATAAAAAATCCAATCAACGTCGGTTTTAAGCTGCAACAATAAAATCAAGAATTTGTTACTTAATTATTAAAATACATTTACTATATGTAATATAGTACTACATACAACAATTAAATTTGTGAAGAAAAAAAATTAAAAATTAAATTATGAAAAGATACTTCCTTTGTAAAAAAAAAAAAAAGAAAAGTAATTTTTTTTAATTTGAGATGTTTATGTATTTTAATTAATTGTTAAATAATAATGTAAAATTGAAATTTATTATTACCTGATATTACAAAGCGCGCGCTTTGTGTTCTCAATCAATTCTCAACAGCCAATCCACGTATTTGAGGTGCCAACTAACTTCCAACAATACATTCATGCCTGCGTATTTGAGCGCCGTTTGGATCAGTTTATCTGACACCGCCTGGCACGTATTATTTGAAAGGTTAAGTTTCCATTGCGTCAGCTACTCGTGCGAGAGTTCCAGCCGGTACGAAACGTGCCAGAGATGGCCATCGAGAGTTCTTTTTCGAGGAGGTTAACCCTCCCGGAGACTATTAATTTCGCGAAAGAAGAAGATGAGACGTTGAAGTCATGGGAGGCACGCAATTCGCAAGGAAGGAAAGTGTTCGAGGAATGCATGCACCGATCGCAGGAGAGGCCAAGGTTCTCGTTCTATGACGGGCCGCCGTTTGCTACCGGCCTACCGCATTACGGTCACATTCTCGCGGGCACTATAAAAGATATCGTAACCAGATACGCGTATCAGAGCGGCTACCACGTGGAGCGTCGATTCGGCTGGGACTGTCACGGTCTCCCCGTCGAGAATGAAATAGACAAAAAGCTAGGCATCAAGGGGCCCGAGGACGTCGCCGCGATAGGTATCGCGAAATACAACGAGGAGTGCCGCAACATCGTGATGAGGTATGCGACGGAGTGGCAGAAGATTGTCGGCCGGATGGGACGGTGGATAGATTTCGAAAACGATTACAAGACTATGTACCCGTGGTACATGGAATCCATCTGGTGGATATTCAAACAGCTGTACGTCAAGGGTCTCGTTTATCAAGGTATCAAGGTGATGCCTTATTCCACCGCGTGCAACACTCCACTGTCGAACTTCGAAGCCGGTCAGAATTACAAGGACGTGATCGACCCGTCCGTCATCGTGGCCTTTCCTCTGCTGGACGAGCCCGGAGTGTCTCTGCTGGCCTGGACCACCACACCCTGGACGTTACCCAGTAACATGGCGCTTTGTGTCAATCCAAACTTCGAGTACGTGGTTGTAAAAAACGAGAAGAGTGGCGCGGTTTATATTTTACTGGAGGCCCAGTTGCACACTCTCAAGGGTGCTTACGCTATAATCGGCAAACGAAACGGCGTGGATCTGAAAGGAAAAGCTTACGAGCCGCTGTTTCCTTATTTTCAACATTATAAAAAAAACGGTGCTTTCAGAGTTTTAAACGATACTTACGTTACAGCGGAGACGGGAACTGGTATCGTCCACCAAGCGCCGTACTTCGGAGAGGATGACTTTCGGTGTTGCTTGGAGGCTGGCATTATAAGCAAGGACCAGGAGATTGTTTGCCCTGTGGACAGTTCCGGTCGTTTCACAGAGCCAGTTCATGACTTCCTTGGCAAGTACGTTAAAGACGCGGACAAGGAGATAATTAAGTACCTACAGTCGAAGAAGAAACTGATTATCAGCAATACGGTAAAACACAGCTATCCGTTTTGCTGGCGAACGGATACGCCACTTATTTACAAAGCCGTGCCTTCGTGGTTTCTTAAGGTGGAGGACATTAAGGACAGACTTTTGGTGGCGAATAGCGAGACCTACTGGGTACCAGATTCTATCAAGGAAAAACGATTCGGCAACTGGTTGCGTGACGCGCGCGACTGGGCGATCAGCAGGAATCGTTACTGGGGCAATCCTATACCCCTGTGGATATCCGAGGATAAAGTGGAGACCGTGTGCGTAGGTAGCATCGAGGAGCTCGAGAAATTAACGGGCCAGAAAAATCTGTGCGATATTCATCGCGAGAACATTGATAAATTGACGATACCGTCAGCACGGCCGGGCCATCCACCGTTGCGTCGCGTGCCTGAGGTTTTCGACTGCTGGTTCGAGTCCGGTTCCATGCCTTACGCACAGCTGCACTATCCGTTTGACGTCTGTAATCGTAACAGGTTCAACGAGTACTTCCCGGCGGATTTTATCGGCGAGGGTATCGACCAAACGCGTGGCTGGTTCTACACGCTCCTTGTGATATCCACCGCGTTGTTCGGCAAGGCACCGTACAAAAATCTTGTGGCTCATGGCCTGGTGCTTGCTTCCGACGGGCAAAAGATGTCGAAGCGTAAGAAAAATTATCCCGATCCTATGGAGGTGATCGATAAGTACGGAGCGGACGCTCTGCGTCTTTATTTAATTAACTCGCCGGTTGTGAGGGCAGAGAATCTCAAATTTAAAGAGGAGGGCGTCCGGGACGTCATCAAGGATGTCTTCCTGCCATGGTACAACGCGTTTCGTTTTCTTATTCAGAACATTGAGCAGTACGAGGAGACGGGAGTAAAATTTGTATTCAACGAAAAGGTAGATTTCTGCTCCAGCAATATAATGGACAAATGGATTGTATCTCTTACGCAATCGCTATTGGTTTTCCTGAAGAAAGAAATGAATAAGTACAGATTGTACACTGTCGTGCCGTACCTGATTAAATACATAGACAATCTTACAAATTGGTACGTAAGAATGAACAGGAGGCGTATCAAAGGCGAGAACGGGCCGGAGGAATGCAAGAATGCATTGACTACTCTGTTCCTGGCGATTTATACGATGGTGCAAACCTACGCGCCATTCACACCGTTTTTAACAGAATTTATGTTTCAACGATTATCTAAATGGGTTTTGTCTGAAGAATTTAAAAATGAAAAATCTAAAAAGAATATTTTATCTTCATCTAATACTGCAATGGAAGGTTTACAAGACAGTGTGCATTACAAGCTGATGCCACAGCCGCGTGATTATTTAATTAATAAAGACATAGAAAAAGCTGTTTCACAGATGCAGTCGGTCATTCAATTAGGTCGCATTGTACGAGACAGGAAGATCATACCTACGAAATATCCCTTGCCGGAAATTGTTGTGATTCATCGGGATCAAAAGGCGTTGAGTGATATCCTTTCGCTCAAGTCTTACATTTTCGAGGAACTGAACGTAAAGACGTTAACTGCCACCATCGACAAGCAGAAGTACGGCGTGACTTTGAGGGCAGAGCCAGATCATAAAACACTTGGCGCTCGTTTAAAGGGTGAGTTCAAACAGATAATCCAAGCGATTAAAGAGCTGACCGACGAACAGTTGCAGACGTTTATCGCTACGAAAGAGATAGTCGTGCAAAACCACAGGCTCGGGGAGGAGGATTTACGTCTGATGTTCAGCTTCACCGGTCCAGCCGCCGAAAAATTATCAAAGCAGTACGAAGTGCACAGTGAGGGAAGTCTTTTAATCCTTGTGGATATTACGGCCGACGAAGCGATGCACAACGAGGGAGTAGCGCGAGAGGTAATTAATCGAGTGCAGAAGCTGCGCAAGAAAGCACGACTGATACCTTCTGACGAAGCTGTCGTATATTACGAGATTAAAGACACGAGCAGCAACCTGGCGAGCGTGATTGTCAGTCACAAAGAATTTATTGAGAATGCGACCAAGACTCCACTGAAGGAAATGGCAAAATTGCCATTGAAAGTTGATACTTTTCTCGAAGAGATGCACAAGATAAAAAATGTGGATATGAAGCTCGCATTAGTCTGGACATTGACCACTTCAAATGGAACGATATCATCGGAATCTGAACCAGAATTAGAACTCTCGGTACGCTATGTCAATGTGACGCTCGTGAATATACAACCACGTTACGGCACGTCCGCGAACAGTAAGATTCTGCTGTATAATTCAAAGCTGGGACCTATCACGTATAAACGTCTGAAAGAGGAGATCGATTTAGTATTCGGTATTTACGGCTGCTCATATAATTTGTACCTCAATAGTAAAAAACTTACCGTAACGCTAGATGATACGCCAGTGAACGATATTATGTTTAACAAACAAACGTTGGAAGTATTGAGGTCCACATAGTTATTTTTTTATGGAAAAAGACTTCACAAATGTGTTAAAAAAGAGTAAGGACTGTAGCTCACTAACTTACATTATATATTTTTGTCACTGAAATTTTTTAAAATATGTGACATTACGCGTTACATTACATGTTACGTTATTGTGCTTACAAAATCAAGCAAAAGATGTATAGGGATTTTTATTTAATTGTCCTCAACAAAAGTATTTGAAATACATTAGGAAACAATATTTATGATTTAAATTAACATTTGCAGTATATTTAATTTATGTAACATATCGTGGTATTATGTTTAAATATAATTTTCATGAAAATTTATATAAAAGTTTGATTATTTTATAAATTAAAAAATAAAAAAATATGCGTTTCCACTTCTAATGTTTTTTTTTTGTTTTTTTTTTTATAGTTTTATCATTATACTGGATTTGTATCCTGTGTAACACTGTCGAGACACTTTATTATAACGAATAACCTAAGATAAATATAAATCTATCCTAATATATCCTTACTTAAAATCTTATAGATACTTTATCACTAAAACAAACAAGGAGAATACTGTGATAAAATAAATCAAATAAATAGATATTTATTGATATTGATTAAAACAATCGTATATATATATAATTATTATTTAACTCTAACAAATTATATAGTACAATAGGTGAAAAACTATAATATGTTATTTCTTTACTTATATCACGCTTATTCTTTTATTATGCCAAAAAAAAAATGTTTAATGAAATTTACAAGATTATGTTCGAAATTTCTTTAGCTTTGGAATATCTATTTAACAATCTAGCTTTTATTTGCAAAAGATAAATTTTATTAATACACTATGGTCTGTATTTATAGTCCATTGTTATTTTAAAACCGTTTTAGAATAATTTTAAATATAAAAACAGACTATGAATATCAGTACGATTTATTTTTTATGTACATTGAAAAGTATTTCGGTATACTACACGCCTCATCTACTTTTCAATATACAGATAAGTATAATATTTTAGAAATCGCGGATATACTCTCTTCTTATAGGTGTAAAATTTATTCAAATAAACTCGTTTTATGCATATGGTAACTGCACTTTACGCATTATTAGACATAACTGCCCACATTTATATAATATTCACATTGACTGTTATATTACACATTAATATTACATCGTTTATATATGAATGACATTCCTTATTTTTTTAAGCATTTAATTATTTAAATACAAATGTCAAAGAATCTTCGTTATCAAGTAACCTTTTATGATAAAACAAAGTTTTTTTTTTTCATTTATGGAAAGTTTCTATGGACATCGGCAGTCATCGTGTTAAAAAAAGCGCACGTAATAATTTTAATAAATTCAGCAGATCAAAGCGAGTTTCGTAGAGCACCAGCAATATAATACACTAGAAAATCCAAGAAAACGATAAGTAATTATATTATAACATTTTTTTAAATTTAGAATTGGCTAATGATAAGTGGAAACAAAAACAATTAATTTAAAAATAATAACAATTAATAACAATAAATTTAATTTAATTTAGGAAGTATGAATTTATACTTCCCCATTAAAAATTTTATTTTAATTGTGCATATCTTGCAACAAAAATGGTACTTTCACAGAAAATATTTTTTAATATACATATTTCCCATTAAATTATACGCATAGTTTTTCATCAACTTTGAAAGAATTTCACAAAAAGAGAAAAAAATGGAAAACTACACTTGAATGTATTCTTAAAAATACAATAACTTTTCAATAATGTACATTAAAAATTTACGAATTATTTTCGACGGATGTAGATATATCATGTTTATGTAATATGATATTTTTTAAAGCAGGATGAAAATTTATGAACAATTACCTTTAATTATTAACTATTTAAGAATTATTATACCTTCAACATAACATTTAAACGTAATTATTTTTACTTATTATTTATAAAATTATTCACATTTAACGGAAAACATCCGGTATACTTTATAATGTATAGATATAAAAGGTGCGTTCGGGAAGACGCTATTCGTGCCAGATATTAGAAGATAGTGTTAAATTGCACGAATAGTGTTTACCTAAACGCACCCATAATCTATGACACATTTATTATACATTGCATATTTTAAAAATATGTGACGAACAGATTACTTGCTGTCGCTATAAAGAAAAATTTTTCAAATTTCTTTAAATTTTTCTGCAAAAAACATTTCATTAAATTTTAACACTTTTTGTATATCACAAGTTTAATTAGAATTTAAGAACATGTTGATAGAAATATGCATTACTCCGCAATTTGTTTTTTTATTTCATACTTCGAGATTACCATCAAGAAAGAAAATCACAAACTGCAGTAAGCTTATTATCCAATAATAAACTTGATTTCGGGAATGCCACGTTAAAAGCAAATGCTCAATAACAAAGATTATCATTTAATCGATTCTTACTCCGTTAAACTTGTAATATACGTTAAGAAGTATATTTTTACCGATTTGTATTTAAGGTGCTTTTATCAAAATTAATGTTCTCAATGGTCTTAATAGTTTTGATAGTCGTAATAGTCGTCATCGTCGTCGTCGTCGTCATATCATTCCACATTCCGAATGTTATCTTGATCGGGAAGGAAGTTACTGAACAACGAGACAGCAAAGATCGCGGTTAGAAAATAAAGCGCGAGAGTGGTCGTCGCGGTAAAGAGTTGAGCATAATGATACCGCGAGTACCACGCGAGACCCAAAATGATCGTTAGAAGGCTTACTAGGAGCCTGCTCAAGTCCCAGTCGTTGTGTATGGAACTTATCCCCGAGCCGTTGGGCAGATCCGTGAAGGATTGCGAATTGAAATAAATGGACGAATTGTCCAATGTCGACGACGGTACAGTGGCCGGTCGCGGTTGATGCACCCAACAGTGAACTACACAATCGTTGAACAAGCCGCACTGTTCGAGGGTCTGAGTGTCGGGCTGTAGCACGCGACCATTAAACACTAGTCGTACTGCTTTACGCGCTTCCAATTCCATTTGGAAGTGCTTTCTGTGAGAAATGTAAAGACAAGTCAATCGGTATAAAATAAAAAAAAAATTAAAAGCTCAGATTATTTTTAAGAAAGCATAAAAATTAAATTATATATTTAATTATATAAAATTACCTTTTAAAATCACCCAGCGTTTCTTTGAGACCTCCTGTAACTATTTTTTGATCATCATTTATGAATTTCAATTTTATAGTGATGTCACTGCCACTATCGCTTGTGAGCGATTCTTCTGACGAGTTACTAGTAGGCTCGTTTACTGCAGAGTCGGAATTATTTTCCTTAACAGTGCTTTGTAGAGGCGATCGATTTGTGTCGTCTAACGAATCCATAGTTTCGATAAGCACCTCCTCCGTGGTCATCGAATCCGATCTCAGAATTTCTTGAGATAGTTCGGTCGTATCTAATATTATTACGACACAGATAGATTAAAAAAAATTTTAAATAAGTAAGCGAAAAAAATAAAAAACGAAAGGAGTATTTACCCACTGCAGCTGCATTTGGATAGCTCGGCTCCGTACTCTCGCTAGTGTTTGAAGCTGTTTCCAGCGCTGTTTCCTCTTCCACTGAATTGTGCAACCGATTATCATCTTGAACGCTAAGATTACTTGCGTTTGATTGAGCTCTCGGCAACGAGACACGCGTTGATGTTGCTCGGTCACGCAGTATAAGTACTGTGCGTATTAGTGGCTGATTCGTTATGCTTGTGGAGCACCAAGCAAACCATCCCACAAACAGTACTGCCATGACGATGAAGAAATTTGTAACTTCATCGCCTACTCCTTCAATCAATGACATCTTTAGATCTGTTCCAAAAACAATCTGTGAATATTAATAAAATTGTATCAATATCTAATATTACATTTCTGACTAATTTAAATCGAAACTAACCTCGTATTTATATTAATGTTTATTTAGTAAGCATAATTTTATTAATTTCTCTGAATTCCGTACTAACGTGTTACGTGGTTAGATGCTGGTAGAAAGTCCAAAAGGTGCTGACATGAAGCAACGGTTATCTTTTACACGTTTGACGACGATGTTACATGACATTTGCCAATCATCTGCGGCGACTAGCAGTCGGGAGAGCAGAAACGGAGCAAACGTAGATACATGGGATAGAAAGCAGCAACGGTAGCAAAAATCTGTCTTTAGTGAGGTTATCTTTTTACCAAAGAGTGAATTTATCAACACGGGACTGCGAAGTGAACACTGTTCCTCGAGATCGAGGAGCGGCGTCTCATGGCCCACTTCAATCCGATGCGATTCGGAGGGAACGTCGCCCGTTGGGTTCTCGCGTTTGCTCAGTCTTCCTTCTTTTACTCGCGAGCGAGCAGTCTCCTCGTCGCACACATGACGCACATAACTCTCTCGATACCGTCAACGTGTAGCGCGGGACGCGATAGCGATTGCAAACAGCGTGACGTTTACAATTGTCCGATCGAAAAACATCTGGGGACAGAGAGAGAGAATCAGAATAAGGGAGAGGGCGAGAGAAAAAGACGTAAATAATGGTCTATATTAGAAATACGCAACGTTGTGCGAAATCTATACGCGCGTGCCTGAGTTGATTAATAATTAAACGCATTTCTTGCGAGAGACTCGAATCGTTCCCGACGTGTGTATGCACACTGTCGCGGTCCGGAAAGAAAATGGGACCGAGGGTAGGAAGGGTCAACCTTGGCCTGCATCTTTTTTTTTTTATATGCTCAATAAATTATCATTGCTATTATCATTGTTACAAGCGATTTCAATGATGACGAACTGCGTCAGCTCTTACGACATTGAAGAATTAAATTATACGTTTAATACGCATTCGAAATTATTCGTGCTCGAAAGGCCATCAATCTTTTTTTTTTTGTTCTTATTCTTTCTTTCTTGTTTTTTTTTTTTTTATTACTTTTCTTGCTGGCCTTTTAACCAAGATCATATTTAAACGATATGTCGAGTGTGTATGTTGTGTACGGGTGTATGTTAATTTTGAGTCTCTAGAAAAAAACAAGTTGAATGTATTTAAATAAAGATGGAATAATTTGTAACGAAATTATGTACAAGATGATTAAAGTTTTCAAATAAAAATAGAACTTTGCATAATATATTTTCTGCCTTTATCACGTAAAAACTATAACTCTAAGTAAGTCATTTTGCAAATTTTATAACAGATTAATCCCTGCTTAGGTTTTTTTTTTTCTCTTAAAAAAAAGATAATTGAAACGTAAAGTCTTCTTACAGTAAAAATGCATTCGTATATCTTTATATAATTTTCATAAACCTGTATTTATATAATTCTCGTAAATCTTGATGAGGGAAGCAGGTGTTCTAGGTGTGACGGTTTTAAATGCAGCCTTAAAATGTTCTTTGGTAACAATAGCAGCGTCAAGATTCTCCTCCAAAGCCTTCATAGCAGCCTCGTGGCATATCGCTTGAATCTCCGCGCCAGAATATCCTTCAGTCAAACAAACCAAATCAACGATATTTACTTCTTCTGCGATCGGCATTTTTCGCAGTTTTATATCGAATATTTCGCGTCTAGTTTCCACGTCCGGTAGTCCTACGTATATGATACGATCTAATCGTCCAGGCCGGAGGAGTGCCTAAAATAATTATTATAGTAATTAATAATATTATATATAAAACAAAAATAAATAAATTAATTAAAAAATTGTAAATTATTCACTTTGCTGTTAAATAAAATAATATGATTATTCAATTATTTCATCAATTATAATAATCAGTAGATAAAACGTAATTTTAATAAAAAATTGAGAATTGAAAAATGTTAAAACGTATAATAAGATAGGAGACATATTACTTTGTCAATTTTATCCGGTCGATTAGTGGCCGCTACTAACGTGACGCTGCCTAAAGCGGTAACGCCATCGAGCTCAGTTAATAATTGGGCCAACACTCGTTCCTGCACGTTACTGCCGTTACCACTGGAAGACGAACCTCTTTCACCACCAAGTGCGTCTATTTCATCGATAAATATAATGGATGGTGCAACTTGTCTCGCTTTCCGAAATACTTCTCTCACAGCCTTCTCGGACTCGCCTACCCATTTCGAGAATAACTCCGGGCCCTGAAAGCAATTGCACAATGTAAGAATAAAAATATAAATCAACGTTTTCAAATGGCTTACCTTAATATTTAGAAAATTTAATTTGCTCTCGGTAGCGAGAGCTTTAGCGATCATAGTTTTTGAGCATCCTGGCGGTCCGAACATTAAAACACCTCTCGGAGGTGTGATGCCCATTCTTATAAATACTTCGGGATGCTTTAGCGGCCATTCCACAGCCTGCTTTAATTTTAACTTAAGATCCTTTTGACCACCAATGTCTGACCAATTAACATTTGAAACCTCCACCAAAACTTCCTTCATTGCTGAAGGCTTTGTTATGGTTAAAGCATAATAAAAATCGTTTACTGCCACTTTCAGTTCAACGTCGGATGCAATATTATCTTTTTGATAGCGTTTTACTGCGTTGATAATCGCTCTGGAGCATAAACCGTATAAGTCCGCGCCAACAAAACCGTGAGTAACGAATGAAAAATTCTGTACGTCCTCACGCAAAAGTGTATTGGGAATTTTCTCGAGTAATTTCGTCAGTATTTCCGTACGCATGTTTGGAGTTGGCACGTAAATTTCGAACTCCATGTCCAATCTGCCGGGTCTTCTCAAAGAACTGTCTATAAGATCTAATTTTGCAGTGGTGGCGATTACTAACACATTGCTGCCAGTGCTTTGCAAATCGTCGAACAGCATTATTAATTGAGCGAGAACTCTTTTCTCGTGATCTGTACTGAAGCTGGTTTTTTTAGGGCACAAGCTGTCCACATCCTCTAACAATACTATGCTGGGAGCTTTCAATATCGCTTTGCTGAACACTTCTTTGAGTTTACCTTCCGTTTCACCGATAGATTTACTGTAAATATCTGAACTGTACACAGTAAATGTGTTTATGTTAAATTCTGAGATTATAGCATTAGCAATCATAGATTTGCCGACACCAGAAGGTCCATATAGTAATATCCCTTTGCTAACATTGAAACGTTCAATGTTCCTGTATTTGCCAATGCCTATGGCAACTAAATCTCTTATATCAGATATAATAGCATCATATCCACCAATATCTTCAATTTTATATTTTTTCGTAGGGATATATTCTTTATCTTTATCTAAGATTGTCCATTTTGTTGTGTATAGCGCTTTATAAAAAGTTATTTTTGTAGAAATGTTGTTTAAATTTATGTTTTCAAAAGCTTTAGATAATTTCGTTGTGTTCTCTACTTCGGTTTGATTTCTCTTATTTTCGTCTGTTATAATTTGAACAATTTTATATATTAATTTCTTTCCATAATACGGCACGCTTATTTTATTGCCCACAACGAATATTTTATTTTCATTAAAACATTTTAAAATATTGTCTAATTCCACACTTGTATCAGATATTAAGCATTTTCCTTGTTGACTAATTACAATTTCCTTAGCAATATGGGTATCAAATGTCAAGGGATATAGTTTGACTGGTCCTGATACATTATTTAGCTCAATGGCTGAAAGTAATAAAACAAAAACAGAAATTAGATTAGGTATTCTTTTTTAAACACATCTTTAGAACTAAACTAAAACTAAGAATAAACTAAAGTACCATGTTTTGTTAAAGAAACACTTGTCAAACTTTTGTCACTAGTTGGCCAGGCTGTTTTGACAACTGTATCATCTTTTGTTGTAATTACAGTTAGTGATCCAATTGCAATATTGCAGAATTGTAAAGCAGACTGTGACACAAACACCATATCATTAGCATCCTTTTCAGAAATACATTTGGGTAATTCTATGAGATGTACAATATCATTAAATTAAAAACAAGTACATATTTATAAAAATTAATAGCTACACATACCTGTTAGTGTTTGGAAAATTTCTATTGTACTATATAAAACACCATTATAAATAAAAGAATAGTCCCAATTTTCTGTTGAAGGGGGACACATTGCTGCATGTAAAGAAACATCTTTTTGTGCCACAAAAATGCATTGACACTTGTCACATTGATGCCATAAGGACAAACTTTTTCTTGATTTAGTAGACATTCTGTAAAAAAAAAAAAATTAAATTAAGAAATATAGTACTTCAAAACATAATAATTCGTGTATTTTAATCGTAAAATAATTATTAATCACATAAACTAGAAACATTAGTACATAATTGTTAAAATGTAATAAAGTGCAAGGATATAACTTCGAACTTTTCCAACCGATGTTCTCTAAGTTAACGTGCCTTACGAAAAATGTGCGTTTTGGCCAGGAACTGCTTCTTTCGGTTAACTGGCACGCAGTCTATTATGCACAAAAATGACGCGAACAAATTAAGCGCGACTTCCAACCATACATATAGAGCGTTAGATTTATATTTCAAGCTTTTAGTACTTCCAGCACTCCGTCCAGCCCATCCGCAGTCCGAATGGTTAGGTTTAAAACATCTGAAGACGGTCACTATCGCCTGTGATTGTCAGCGCCACTCTCGTAACTGTACGCTAACCGCGCTAATGGCGCTAACGTCGCAAACTTTATAGAAGTAGCCGGTGCAACCGGTGAGTATACGAGATACGTTTTATTCTTTATTGATTCTGTAATTATACCAATATAAAAACGTGTGTGTGTATATATAATATAGTATATATTTATGTTCAAAGTGCAAATTTTGAATTAATTAATATTTTAGGTTACTTATCAAGCTAACCTTATACATAAAAATACAACAATAAAATGTCTAGTCGAGACTTTCGTCAACTGTCGATTTCGTCAACTCAATCAGGATATTTGATTAATTTTTTTATTCACGAAGGTATATATATAATTTCTTTTACACTGTCGAAAATAATTATTTTGAATGTTTATCGATTTTTATTAGCAATTATTTTCACAGTAAGTAATAAATTAACCGAAAAATTAATTTTAATCTTTGAAAAAGAAGTGGTCAATGATCTTTACTTATTAATTTATTTTTAATTTTAAGAATTTATTTTTAAGCGCGAGAGTGTTTGCAACAGATTTTGGAGTGCCATTCTTTTTTCAGGGAAAAAAAACAACCCTCCGTATTCCACTGGGCAGTTCAGTCGAATAGCGTCCTCCTCATCATCCTCTGCGACAAGCGAGATTGAGATTCGCGCACGCATAGTAATTTAAAAGTAATGATAATGACTTCCCACTCAATTCCTTCAACGATCTTGATGGCAACATGGATGCTAACGAGCGCAGAAGGTGGGAAAGGTGAAGGGGGAAGGCGAGAGATCTGGTATCATCAAACGCGATGTTTCAACCAAATGTAACCTTTTTTACCCTTTAACGCGTTACGACAAAAAGTAGTGAAAGAAGGAACAGTGCTTTCCCTCCTGATCCTTTTTTCTCTCCTTTATATGACTCTGTGAATTTTATTTTCAGATTACTTACAAAAGTTGAGTCTTGAATTGGTCGAGCTCCTGACGGCTATTAAATGTAGAAAACGATTAAGAAAAAGAAGATTCCGACAAATATTAACTGTAGGCTGGCTTACCTTCGAGATTTCACTAAGTTTATTTCTTCTTTTGTAGGGATGAAGGAAGTACTTGAAACATGAAAAAAGCGTACACCCGTGCGTAAAGTCGAGCAGTCATCTGTCGACGATGACCGGTCAAGGGAGGGTGACGGATGGTCCATCACGAGGCCGGACCTCGTCCACCAAATGAGATTAATAGAGATCCACCGTTGTCAGCCGGACATCTCCCAGTCGGTAGACGGCCAGTCTTCCCGCAGATCGCAAGCCGCGTGGATAGCAAACCCGATGCACGATCGATCTTCCCTCGATATTGCTCCCCTTCAATATCGGCCACCGTCTTTATCGAGTTTCATCTCGCATATACGGCACGTTCTTTAAAAAAAAAAAGAGCGATACTACACGTTCAAAGGCTTTGGAATTGTCTTCTTCATCATCTGAAGACTCGCGACAGAATTCACAAGATTCGCGAAGGAGATCACACGACGACCGGTCCTACGATCGCTTGCTATATCCGCTCAATAACCTGCGATGCACGTACGAAACACGAGGGGACGGTGGACCATTCTCGCCGGTTTCGCCATAGTTTGTGTGGCCAATTTGCGATTGGGTAAATGCCGATTAAGTTTTATCCTTTCTTTTTTTTTTCGCGTTGCTTTTCTGCTTTTCACCTTTCATTTCAGCGCACACAAGAACGTAGTATATCAAATTATACAAATATATAATTAACTTTGTTCATAAGTATAGAATATAAAAGGTTTTCTTTATTTTATTTTTTTAAAGTTTTCGTCCATAAATTTTTTAATAATCTCCAACAATGAAAGATGTATGTAATGAAATCAGATTCATATTTTAAATCCAAAATTACATCAAGTTCAATTTTTGCTTCAAAAAGAATTATCTGCAAAACGCAATTTTAATTTTTTTTTATAAGTTTAAAGTTACATATTTCATTTTTTAAATTTATTTAATGCACCTTGTTTAATTTCGAATTCTTTAATTATATGTTTCACTCATTCCGCGATTTTTGTTGCTTAGGTTTGTGCGACGAAGATGAAGGAAAAGTTCATTCAGAGGAATTGCGGCAGTACACCTGTTGTGCCCGATACGAAAAACTAATTGACGTCGGACACGGTGAGCGTTTAAAACGTTTTTTTTTTTAATTATTTTTATCTTTAATTTTACTATTTAATATATATACAAAAAAGAAAAAAATAAAGAGAGAGAGAAAAATGTAATGTGTGAAATTTAAAGAGATGACTGTAATGAGTAATTTATTACAAGGCTTCTTTGCGTGTGCAACACAGTGAATTAATATCGTACCCTGTTTTTAATCAATGAACGTCCCGCCGGGGGGAAGAGAACGGAACATCCGGTCACAGTATATATTATATCGCGAACATTTATTCGATTTGCACGATACCAATCTAAATAGATAAATTAATCAAAAGTTTATAAATTAATAAATTTTAAAGCATCGTCATAAAATCTACATCATTCGTACAGCTTTTAATAAGCGAAACGATGAATAATATAATTAAATGTCTATGCACACATCTAAATAAAATACTTTCGTCCTTTTAGGGCCTCGAAATTCGCGTTGCGCGCTGACTTCTTTTGCCGACCCTATTGGCTTCAATTGAACAGCGGTGACGTTTGACCGCTTACGAAGAAAGAGATCGTCTGCCAGCGCTTCAATCGAAATTAATATTTTGATTAAAACACTGCATGCCTGCTGCCGTGCAAACAGCTCCGTCTCTCCGTATTCGCTCGAGGTTCCGGAGGATAACCGACGGCGCGTTTCTCCTAAAGGCTCGAATCTAATTTTTATTTGCAACGTAACGTGATAAATCGCCCAGGAATCTTCTCACCACGTCGACGACAAATATTCCGGCGTTCTCCATCCCACGCGTTCACGTACCAAAATAGCAGAGTTGTACACTGCGATTCGGTCATCCTCCCCTTAGCGCCACCCTTTCTTAGGCTTTGTTCTGGCACCACTCTTTTTTTTTCTCTCTTACCTTCTACTTTGTAACGATATGATTTAACGCTAATTAGATAAGTCCACGCGCAGTTTCTGGAAATATACTTTACCCAGCCGATGTTGCGCACACCGATCCTTTATACCACAGCTTTTGACAGCAAATATGTAATGCTAATCAAATTTTTTTTTTAGGAATATCCGGGGAAGTTATTCAGATCGACGCTGGACACTGCCGGAAATTATGCCCGCGACATGTGTCTGACGATCCCGGGGATGCAAGCCGACCAGCGGTGGAGGTGAGCTCCCGTGCAAAGCTTTCTTCTCGGTTCGATCGTGCGATTTGAGTCGAAGGGACTCTACTACTTGTGCAGCGAAAGAGCCTCATATGCTCTGCACAGCGAAGATTGTTCGCGAAGACAAATGCTCGTCCTCTTCGATATATCTTCTCGGATATTCCTGATTTTTAAGCCGGTCAGAGAAGGGCTATTTTCGTTACGTGACGCAATCTGATCGGTTGCCGTAGCGTGAATATGGTTTTTTTTACATGCTACATGCCACGACGGAGCTCAACAGAATGCCAACAGATAGGGGACTTACCGGTGAACAAGGTAGAAAATGTTGCATGCGAGACGACCAGGACGACGTGTTTTACGTCCTTCGAAGGTCGGCTCAGCGCCGCGGTCACCGATCTTCTCCGCGGCGCCAGAGTGTCCAGCTACTAAATCTTGGAATTATGCGCCCGCCGGATTCCGCTGGATGGATGACGGTAGTCGCCCATTGCAGGAGAGATTTATTGAAACGGCCGATGTGATAGCGGGCGTGAACGTATCCTTAAAGCCGTCGTAAAAGAACCGGGAGTCAATTCTCTTTTTTACGCCACGCAAAAACTTTGGAACAGCTAGCTTGATTAGTTGCGAATTATTAACGGCGCTCATTAATTTTTAAAAAAGAAAAATATACTTTATCTTTTACTTGGCGATGTTCCTTTTAATATCGATTAAATCATTTTTTTTTTGGCGATTTTTTTAAGACTTTTTTTTAACATTGTTTAATTAAAAATAATTGTTTTCTTTTGCAAAATTTACTTTTAAAAATTATATTTAAGGATCAATCTGTGTGTCGAATCTCTTTATTCTTCTGCAATTATAATTCGCAAGATGCTTTCGTTTATTTTTTAGAAATGTTCATCGGATTCTCACTGTCGTGCAAGAGCGGCCAGGCTGGAGCGAGTGTCTACGTTGCAGGGTGTTCGCATAATCGAGGCTATAGACGCCTGCGAATGTTCACCAGAATCATCTTGTAGACGTGAGTCCTATATTCATCACGTGCACACCGGTACACCTCACCAAACAGTCGTGGATGTTGGAGTTTGCATCGGTCATTGTGGTAAAGGTACGATTTAAAACTGTAATTAAGAAAAAAAAAAGATTATTTTAATTGATAACATCCTTTAATTAATTTAAGAATATTCCTACAATTCTTTTTTCACGTTTAATTTAAATTTCGAACTTTTACATTCAAGTTAATGTTTTACTAATGGTCTTCTACGCTTGTTAAGATTTGAGCTGTAAACCGGTTCGGAATAACACAGTCAGCGTTAAAGGACCAAACGGTACGTAAACGTTGAATAAAACGAAAGATTAAAATGTCAGAAATTGGAGTAATTAATAAGAATCATCGCATCGAGATACTTTATTTTCAAGGTGACGAGATATATCAAGTGGTCGAGAAGTGCGGGTGCGCCGGTCATTGTCACCGGATGGACCACATGGAAACCGTACTGGATTACAGCGAGGTGGCCATCAAAGAAGGCACGAATACGACTGACGTGGTGCCTGTGGTCCGAGTACGAAATATTTGCTAACTAAATTGTTAATGAGGAATTAAAAGAAGGATTACATGCAGATGTATTATTTTGCAGTTTTGGTATTTATAAATATCTCATCTAGACATTTTTTTTGTCTTATTAATATTGGTCATTTTTTTCGCGACAGCAAATAAATGTCGGTCAATGCGTCGGAACGTGTCCAGGGAATGAGATGGAGACGTGTCTTTTACGAGACAAGAAAGAGCCGTCCAGGTGTTTAGCCGGTCTATATTCGAAGCAACACACTTGCACACCGGCGACATTTAAAGTGCACGAGTACAGGTATGATGAGAATCAAAACTTTATTCAAAATTTAATTTAAAAAAAAAATTATTTTTGAATAAATATTTCTTTGACATTTTAACTCGAACAATAATTAAAACACGATCAATTTAACATTATCATGTTTGAAACTTTTAGAACTCGACGAGGAGCAAAGAGAGAAATAATTCGAATTACTCAGTGTGCCTGTGTCTAGATTGAAATTTTTATTTCGCTGTAAGTGGTCACGAATTGAGTTGAAATGACAGAAAGAGAAAGGAAAAAGAAACAACTTGTTAAACATATTTTGTGCTAACACTCGTGTTCCTAAGTACATCATGTACAAATTCACGTGGCAGAATAAAATTGAAAATGTTTAAAATACCATGTAAGATATGTACGTACATTCGTTGCTGAAAATTATATGGAAAATAGTTTTATTTCACATACAGAAAAACAAGAGTAAATGACGCGTACTCCGTAGTATCTAGTTTTATGAAAAAGAGAAATACCTTCTCTGCATTTATTTGCGCTTTGCGTTGTTGAATTAATTTACGATAATAAGTTTAATCAAGAGAAACAACTCCATTTTTAAAACCATATTTTATAATTCTTTCGTTTCTCGGTAAGTATATTTTTATCACACTCTTCCAACAATTGCTAAATACCTTGTTATAATATTTTGTAATTTTAACAGGCGATGACGACGGTCCATCACGTAGGCGGATATGTATTGATAATGAAGAGCAAGATATTTTGCATAATGCTATTATTGATCACGCAATGCAGTCGTGAATTGATCCGAGAACTGGAATTAAAGAAAATAAGAATTTTACGAAAATAAAGCCGTCGACAGACAGGAAAAATTCATTGGAATAAATCGTCCAGCTTTCGCAAGGCCCTTGTTAGATACGATAAATTGTCGATGTCAAAAATCCGCCTCAAATATCGCTGCGATGACCAATCACATAACTCGGCACTTACGAATCTGCGGAATTTAGGAAGCGCTCGCTGTTTTTAATAGCCACGCAGTGTCATCGCTCAAGTACGACCTCGTATCTCTGTCTTTTTAAAGTTTCGCTTCTCTTATCGATCTCGACTAGCTAATCGGCCATCACAGAAAAAGAAGAACGTTCGTAAATTGTTCTTTTGAATCAGAGAAACTGACTACCATTTCTTTACCTGAAAAAAATGTTTTTAAAATATCCAAGTCTATACTTTATGATAAGAATACTTTTGGCTATTATTGTAATTTTTTGATAATGATTTGAATGCTGCTTCGAATCATTGATATTTTTCTTTTTTTTTCTGCAGCGAACAAACTTGAGTTTTCTGGGCAAATCTGCTAGTGGATTAAAGGGTTGAGGCAAGCATTGCTAGAGCGAAGATTGCACCGCGAGATCAGGTTGAGTTCTCCCCATTCCAACGACGGCAACAACAACGGCGAGGGAGAAGCGAGAAGAGAGCCAAAGTGCTGCGGGGGGCAAACGAGTTGCGGGGGAGGCAACTCCCGGAGTAGCATAAAGGTGACTCCTCGCGACCAAGACTTCCCATATGCCACTTAGCATCCCGTTCGGTTCGGTAAAATCTTTTTTTTGCGTAAAGTATAATACATTCTCTTAATCTGCCCTTCTTCCAACAGAAACACTTGGAAAAATAGGGCTCGCTGTTCTTCCTGACCGCGATGAAAGGGTAAACCGATGAGCGGTCACGGCGTTAAGTGATTATTTCGAGATTCTGCGAGATCGACAGTGGACCAGCGCGCAAACAAGATAAACCAGAAATTTAATCAAAGTCGCGGGTGAAACGTATTTTTTTTTCTCCGAGCGACATACGTGCATTTGCTGACGGTGATGACGAGAAGCGCGCCGTGCCGTGTTCTAGTGGTGCTGCTTTCATTAACGTCTCTGTGCGACGTTAATGCGTACCCGAAGTCAGAGCTGCGGATCGGGAACGAGGATGGCCTTGTGCAAGAATTCGAAAAATTATCGTGGCCCTTCGTTCAATCGACAGGTGAAAATGACCTCGCACCTCGTCGGGAGGAAGCTCTGCAAAAGATACAAGAGGTGATAACGCTATGATTAATCCACGATTCGATTACTATTTCGCGACTCGTCATTTTCTCGCCGAAATTAATTCATTTTAAGCTTTGCGTTCACGACGTTATTGCAGATCCTCGGCATTCGAAGTCAGAACGAGAATCTGGCTCATCGCAAGGTACCGCCGCAATTCATGATGGAGCTTTACAACACCATCGCCGATCCCAGCGGAGTCACGCGAGGTCGAAACCCGTACAATGCCAAGGTTGTGCGCAGCTTCGTCGAGAAGGGTAATTCTTTCAGTCAGTATAATCATGAAACTCGCGACACTTTCGTTATCAGAAACGAAAAAAAATACCGACCTAAACGTTCTCTATTGTTTCACGCGTAGATCCTTCCCTGTCGCACTTCTACTTCTTCAACGTTTCGGGATTAGAGATGAACGAGTCGGTGCTGGAAGCCGAGCTGCATCTCTACCGGAAGAAAACGCCGTCGAGAAACGTGCGTTCAGTGTCTGCGTCACCTTATTATCTGGTAAGTGCCTGGTACGGTCAATGTTGCCAATAAATGATCTTTAAATGCACGCGAGTCAAATGACGTCAGAGCTGCTCTGCTAACATGTTAATCTTGATGTATATGCGCAGATAAGGGTGTACCAAGTCCTGGACGATTGCAGTCTTGACGTGCCGGATTTGCACAGATTGCTGAACGTTCGTTATGTCAGCACGCACGCTTCCGGCTGGCAGGTAAGCGAGGAACATTTTAATTCCTTCACTTCCTTAAAAAAATTTTATACATATGTATATATATATAATTAATTTGACATTTTTGTTCAGACAAAAAATTAATAATTCCTATAATTTATATAAAGAGAATAATTTTACTGCAATTAAATACATATATCGTGTGAAATAATTCGATTCAACATTTGTACAGATATTCAATGTGAAGCGAGCTGTCCTTGGATGGATGAGTGGCGAGCCAAATTTGGGCCTCCTGGTGACAGCGCAAAATCCTTTCGAGGGCGAAACATTGGTGGAGTTCTCCCGCCGAAACGATTATCATCACAGTAAGCAGCCGATACTAGTGCTTTTCGATGATGACAGTGACTGGTCCAGCAAAAGATCGGAAATCGTGCCGCGATATTACGCCTATGGAAATCAGGAGAATAACAAGGGTCTAGCGTACGAAAAAGACGCAAAGAATGAAAAAATCGATCTAGAAAACGACCACGAAGGCGGCGTTGAGCGCTACAGAAAGCACAAAAAACAATGGGAAAACGGTGGTCAGCTCGAGGAAGTCTCTCTAACGAACAGACGCGAGCCGGAATTTTTCCAACGACAGAAGAGGCGACGCGACGAGAAAGAAGACGATCAAAAAGAAGCCTACCACTACGGCGATCCCCTGGAAGTGACAGAGCGCCGTCGTCGAGACGCAGCGTCAACCTGGAAAGACAGTGGCATCGTGTCTAAACGTCGCTCACGAATCACGCGGATTCTCACGTCGATGGATATTTATGAGAGAGCGGCGTTTCGCGCGAAGCTGGAACAGGCGGCGCAGAACAGGTCGGCGAGAGTTGCGGAACGACGACGTCGACCGGCGCGATCAACGGGCAACTCGTCAGAGCCGGGAAACGCGACCGAGTGCACAAGGCACGAGCTCTACGTGGATTTCCACGACATTGGGCTGTCGTCTTCGATAATCGCACCGGCTGGTTACTCCGCGTACCAGTGCAAGGGTGTGTGTGAGCCACCCCTCAGCCAAGACCAGCGGCCAACGAACCACGCGACTATACAAGCGATCGTGCACAAAATGGCAAAGGACGTCGGTAGACCGTGCTGCGTGCCCACCAAGTTGCTAGGCACCAGCATTCTTTTCTACGACGATAACGAGAACGTCGTGCTCAAGATGTACGAGGATATGATCGCGGACCATTGCGGATGTCGCTAAAGCACGCGTGATTAAAAGCTACGCGAAGGAAAGCAGTAGTATTTAAAAATAGAGGGGCAATGGAAAAGAAATTCCTGCTGGTATAAGTTAATTTTGTGATCGATTAACTCTTTTATGTTACGGCAAAAGGAAACTGTTGCGGTTTATTACCTTGATTTACTGACGGAACAATGGAGAATTTTTTTAACGCTGTCATTCCCAGAAGTTCAACGTGACGATTCTATCGTCGGCACGTTATGCGGTTACTTTTATTTTTGTATATAAGAGCATTCCCAAGTACGCGTGTATTAGCGTCATGTAAAATTAACGTATACGATTAACGATATGTATTGGTGTACTGTTAGATCGTTAGCTTAGAGCTTAGGTCGTTAAATTATTTCTATAAATGTAAAATTATAGACGAGCAACATTCAACTATACGTGTACATATATAAACGACAACGCGCTTCGTCGAATTTATTTATAGCCGTGGGAGAATAAAAAAAAAAAAAAAAAAGAAAAGAAATAAAGTATTTAAACGTGTGGTTTGAGTTATTGATCGTCGCAAACTCTGATTCTCATTCTACAGGCAAAATATGGCAAGTAAAAAAATGTATCTTTATCGTGTTCACGAAAAATATGCAACATTCTGACAACGGTAAATCGCACGAAATTTTTATTACGATCGTAATCGACCTCGCCCGTGGTTTTACGCGATTAAATAAAATAAGACGCCGTGATGTCGATTAAATAATTGCCCACGCATGAAATCGCGGCAATTTCGCAAGATTGAGCGAAATTGCGGGTGATCATGCGGTGCGCTCGTTCAACAAACCGTCACTTTATTCGCGTCCCGGCTTGTTTTCGTCCCTCCCGTCATGAACCGTGACCTCTTTCGTTTTTAGCACACGTGCCGGCATGACGGGGGGTCTCATTACTCGGTCTTCTAATTTTATATTCGTCTACTCCACCTTTCATATCTGTAAAGATGTAAAATATTATATTGTGATTAAGAGTAACTTATTAAAACTTGATACTCGAGATCGCTCTTCTGCCGCGTTGCATTTCACACACACACGTGCATACATCTCCGGCTATATTTAATTCGCGGTGAGTGTATTTTCGAATCGGTTTGGTTAAAAATAACCGAAACGCGTTTTACGGCATTCCGCCGTTGTATTTAAATTCTCGTAATATCGTACGTACACGTGTGCCTTTTACGTGAGGCATTAATGCTTGGCACAAAATTTCGGCAGTATCCAGTGCGACTGCAGAAAGATTTCAACGGCAACGATAACGATGTAAAAAATGTTTCTGTTGAAAAAGGATGTATATAAGTCATACTACGTGTAAAATGCTAAAAAAATTTGTTAATAAAAAAAAAATATATATATATATATATATTATAAAATAGTCAATATTTGTATAAATAAAATCAACTAATAATAATTATTTTGATTTGTTTGTATTAAAAAATTTTATTTTTGGTACCTTTTTTCCAGATTATTAACCTGATTATTATTATCCTGATTATAACCAGATTATTAACCCTCGGAACGAGAGCTACTACGGGCAACCAACGTACGTCATAACTCCGCTTAACGACGACGGTGTCTCGTGTGGATAACCAAGGGCTGCCAGGCTAGGCTATCTTGTTCTCTCCCTCTTATCCCGTCTTTCCTTCTGTCCATCCGCAGGCTGTTACAGCGGGAGACTTCACCGGTTCACAACTATGCGCCTAGTGGTAGGCCTTTGAAGTGATGCGCGCCGCGTGCGCCTACCTTTCCCCCCGTTCCGGGATCTTCCCGAACCCTCAGCCTCTTCGTTCTTTTGCCTATCGTCCGTCTTACATCACGCGTCATCGGTCGACTCGCTTTACCCACGTCGACAGGCTCTCGTTACCAGCGTTCGCGCGTGTGGAATACGGCCGACAAACGAATAGATCGGGCACCGTTCGTCCCGAGAGATTATCAAAAGATAGGCCACCCCCTCGTCGCTGCGACGACGGCAAAAATCGGGACGCTATGTCCTGAAGAAGCACAAAGGTTTTCTGAGTGATTTGCCGTATGCTTGACGTATTGATTGTGCACAGCACGCTAGTTATGTTCGAAACGTCGAGCACGGCTTGTAAGAAGTGGAACGTTGTCGTGCCGTTGAGATCGGAGCCTGGAGCGACAAAATGAGAGCACCGCTCGTGTTTTGCGTCGTGGCGATTTTTCACGTGATTTTCGTGGCTTCGCACGCCGAAGATCATCAAGTAAGTACCAGTTAGACAATGGGACAATTTAATTGATTTATCGCCAGAGCTTCGTCGTTTGAAAATTGTTGCTTCTTAATAGACGCTGCAGTCCCTTATCTAATGCATTGAGAAACAAGTCGTGAGTTAAATTTGCAGATGGAAAAGAAAATAATATATGCAAATAATCAAATCGGTGGAATGCGTAAACTTTTTTGTTTTAAGTTCTTGATGATTACCTCTTGAAATTTTTTCAAGGCATCGCTTTCGAAATATTATCAGCCATATTATCAGCCATATTATCAGCCATTATCAAATTCCTGGTTCACATTTTCTTCCTCTTGCACCTAAAGATGCTATTGATTTTTACAATATATTAATATTCGATTAAAAATAAAAAGAATATAATTCTAATAATTTAATCTTTATTACGAACCTTATCACCACTCCTCACTTTGTTCTTTTCCTTTGTGATTTTCGCTCAAAATTCTGTTTTTGTTACCGGCGGCAAGCGGCTACGCCATTGACGGGAAACTATCTTGCGGCATACCGTTTCTCAGAAGTAAACGCCCTGCCCCTCTGCACCCGGGGAGCGTCGTTCCTCTTCTTCTCCGCCTCTGCGTTCTTCTTATCTACGCGTCAAACGCCGGCGCCCTTTGATGTCGCTCTGCGAACATGTCAAGCCTTTTACGTATCGCGCGCAGTCATGCCGGTCATCGATCTCTCCATTTTGACGAATCGCCTTTTGATAGGCGCAAGCTAATTACTTCTGATAGCATTTATTTATGCGACTTCTGCAAAAAGAAAAAAAAACCAATTAATTACACGACGATTAATTACAGAACAATGATTATTACTGCAACGCAAAATTCCGACGCTTTGTTACCTTTTTTTTTTTCTCAGATACAAAATTCTACGATGACGCGAGACGTCGAATGCAAGGCGAATTGTACGAAATCGTTGCGGGATCAGATTTTAACTCTTATTTCGTCGAATAAAAAGGACGATTACAAACGCAAGGGGAGAGTCGATTCTTCGCGAATGAAACGTCGAACAACGCATCGCCCTCACACAAAGTCGAATGGAAAATCAAGAAACTCGACGATAAGGGGCAACAGAGGATTCGGACAACAGGCGGATCGCGTTTTACCTGTCTCTAACGAAACCCATCTTTACGAGAGCGTCGACGTATTTCTCTGGAATCGCACGAGCGACACGGAAAACGTTAAGATCCACATTGGCGAGTCTCTTGACGATTATTATCCATTTTATGGCGGGTTAGAGTCTCTCTTGACGAGACTGATTAAAGCACTGGAGAATAATTCCAAAGAAGACGACGACGACGGCGGCGACGGCGACGACGACGAAGACGTGTCAGCGAGCTCGGGTGCCGTCGACGACGAAGATCGCTGCCAGAAGTGGTTGGACAACTGGGAAAAAATAGAGAGCGTTTTTCCAGGTAAGAAAAAAACGAGAATTTACGGTCGACTTGGCGAAATTAATTTTACGAGAGATCTACGTTTTACGTGTGCGTCTTTGCAGGATCCGTTGCCGACCTGCCAGGTTGTCCTTGCCTCTATCCGAACGGTGTCTTCTACGACAACCAGATCTGGGACAAAAAGCGACAGAGGAAATTTCGGTGGCGGGACGTGAGCCATGACAAAGATAGGCTTGCGATTTACAAACCTGGTGCCGTTTATTGCGTCCAGACTTTACCGTCTCAGGAAAATGAGAGCGCAATTGTGCAGCATTGTTGCTACGGTGAAAATAGAAAATTGTTAACTCGTGGTTCCGGTGCCGGCACGCCGTACATCGTCAGCCCGGAGATATCGCCTCTTCTGCACGACAAAATCGACCTGCTGCCTTGGCGGCTTTGTAAGGGTGACTTCACCAGGTGAACACAAGTGCCACCTAATATATAAAATTGTTCGATGAGACAAATAAGCAATGTAAAGTAAAAGAAAAAAAAAATAGTGAATCAATAATTTACGTTACAGGTACAACGAAGTACGAATACCGAATAATAACAATAACTGCGAGACAAACCCGGATAACGAGGAGTATCGCCAACAAGTAGAAAGAGCAAAGAATTACTGAGATATAATATTCTCACGATAATACAGAAAAAGAATTGACGCTCGTTTAATCTCCGCTCCAACTGTTGTCGTTAAAAACGAGTAGCATAGTGTTAATAACGTCACTTACAAATTATTACCGATGATATATTCGATCTGTCGCTGATTTATATTATACTATTATGTCAATAATTCAAAGAAAAAGTAAATTTCGTTAAAAATAATGAAAATTCGACCTGTTAAATTTTAGTTGAACTGCTATTAAAAAATGAGACGTCTGATTCTGACTTGGCGACCTTGGCGTCGATTGAATGGTTTATTGAAGTCAGTAAAGAAGTATAGAAAGTGGAACTTACATACATACATACATACCGTGAATTGTCGGTGGCGGCTCGTAGCAAATTTTATCGGAACTAAAAAAAAAATGGTATACTCCTAATCTTTTAGTTCCGAGAAAATCTGTTACGAGCCGCTGTCACGAAGGAGTCAGCTGACGCGGCCACGAGGATCGTTTCTCGATGTGGATAATCACGCTTTACGTTCGATCTCGGACGTTACACAGTGATAAGCACGGTCTTATAATATAATTTAGGATGGGTGACCGCCTAAACACCGTGTCTTTTTCACATCAAAAAATATATGTTGAAACAAACGGGCTAATTGCCTTGTTCACGTGGCTCCTGGCCAATTAAACATTATGTAAATCTTGGCAGTTATTAAATTTAGAGACGCGATCGAACACTCACATTTACACATTACAGAAATTGTCATAGGAAGCATATACAGAAAGAAAATCAGTTAACTAATTTTAACATGGTTTAGAAATACGAATAATTACATATATACACTGGCATACGAATACTTACTGACGAATAAATTTATTTTTATCCTTCTCTATATATAAATTTACACATGACAGTAAGAGATGGAAAGAAAAATGTATTTTTCCAATCTGACATGTAATTCGAAATCATTTTAGCTAGAAATAATACACGACTACTCTTGGTATTCTGTATTATGTATTAAAAAAAAAAAACAATTTAATGATGTTCTGGTGGTCCTTTATCATTCTCTACTTGTACTTCAGGTGTGTGCGGCCAAATTGTTGGTTTATCCACATTTATAGCTTGGTCGGGATAAGCATCTCTGAAATCTTCCATCGTCATTTCAGAGAATGGCAGCAAATTCTTTATTTTATTTATTTCCGCTTCAGCAGTAGCAATACGATTGTTTGATTCTTTGATAAATTCTTCAATTTCAGCATGCTGCAACATATATCTTTGATTAGAAGTAAACTTAAACATATTAAATTCTAACATTCAATTGTAATTATAGGCCAGTTTCCTTTTGAAAGACAAATTAACACAAGTTAACTCATTTTTGAGAACAGGGTCTTGCAATTAAATGGAATATAAAATATATATTTTTATTAATTAAAATATATTATAAAAATAGAATTTTATTGTCATTTTATCTGCCATCTGCATTAAAAAAAAAAAAATAAAAAAAAACCCATAAATGCCAAAATGCCATACCACTTGCTTTTCTTCAGCCTCAATGTCAGAGGTATATTTATCAGCTGGAAATGGTACTTTCAGAGACTCATATTCTTTTTGAAACTTGTCAACTAATCCAGACAGTGGAATATTCTTTTTATAATAAACCCAATCGATTTTTGGAGGACTTTCTGGATTTGCAGTCATTCTATATCAGAAAAAAAGGAAAAATCTATTAATACAAACTTTATTCACAATGTTCATATATATTTATAATAATATTAGGATATCTGCTGTATTTAATTTTGGTTCCAAAGACATTACTTAGGACAAATCTGTATTTTATTATAAAGGTTATTTACTAGAAAGCTTTATTGAAGAAAACCTGAAACATGTAACGTGAAATTTAAACGTATGTGAAACATTCACGTTCATAAGAGGTTATCATCTATGGCATTTTACAGCATCGACTATAGAACTTATATATAAACAGATTTAGTCTTTACGCTCGGCAAATTTAAGGAAAATGTGTTTTTTTTTTCCTCGCAGTGTTTACGTACTCAATTGCACAGTCATTAAATTGTTTTAACTAAAACGAATAATTATGTAACGGGTCGTGTGCGAGAGAGAGAGAAAAGCGATGTTCACTGACCGTCGCAGGTGCTGATCGGATTTAGCTTTGAAAGCGGCGAATGCAGCCTTTTCCGTCTCTGGGATTTTTTCGGCAAGTGCCGACCAATTAATCGCCTTGATCGCCCTACGCGACATCCTCAATTCTTCGGTCCGCGGGTCTGCAGCTTCACACAGCACCAGCAGTACTGGTCTTTTACCACATAGACCGCACAGACGGCGCTGCCCGACTTTCCGAGTGCAGAGTGTTTGACTTACGACCGCGAGCTCACGACGCAGCTGCAGATTGTCAGAATTCGAATCCAGACAATGCAGACCTGATTCCTGAAAGAGTAAACCGAGGTTACTTTCGTTACCTTCCTTACTTCCCGTGCGAAGCGTGAAAGAAGATAGCATACAGATGCAGAGTGATGTTAAAAAAAAAAAAAAAGAAAAAAGTATAGTCAGTGGAGACGTAATATGACGGCGGTGCCGCGCATGAAAGAGTCGATCCGATCGAGACTCGATGATTGGATTTTTTTTCCGACGCGCAACAGAGCCGGGTGGCGACCCTGGCGGGGAGCGTTGCGCGTTGCATCTCGCTGCCGTGGGTACGATCGATAAAATAGAATGCCTGGTAACCGGAAGAGAAACGGAGAGGAAAAAGGCGCGCGAGAGGGAGACGGCGCGCTGGCCATGTTGGGTTGCGCGGGGAGCCTGAGACGAGAGTGGTTGAGTGGGTGGAAGTGGAGTGGGCGGCGGTGACGGGTGACGGCGGCGGTGAGCATAAAGAGGATAGGATAATATCGGTGCGCGTCCTCCCGCGAAGCTGTCCTGCCGCGGCGCGGGGCTTCGCTTTCGCGTCCGGATCCGTGTCGCAGGTCGCAGCCTCCCACAGCCGCGAAGCTAGAACGATGTAGTTATGCCGAAGAGGAGCACGCGGCATGTGAGGGATTCGGGGAACACGAGAAACACCCAGCAGCAGCAACCGCGCCGACGGTCAACGTCGCGGACGCCGACGCCGACGCCACCCGGTGCGGAACTGGTGGCAGCCAGTCACTTTCGCAGCGTAAACATCGGTCTGGCCAACAGCAAGCGCTGGCTGTCGCTGAAGAAGCGGCTCGGCTTGACCACCGACGAGGATGTCGCGGTTTATTTACTGGACCTTGCCGAGTCTCCCAGCAGGTACGTTCCCCGTCGGCATTTCGCGGTTTTCTTTCCCCATTCTCACGATAGCAACGAGCTAGCTTCTAGCAAGCATCGAGTCGGCCTTGGCCAGCTTAGCTTAGCCGAGTAGCCTGGGTGAACCTAGAAGACAACCAGCCGACCCAACCCCGACGAAACGAAGCCCAGTTGTCACGCGTTCGGTTCGGAGGCGCGTTCAGTGCTTTTTCCCCTACTCTCGCTCGTGAAATGCCTTTCGCCGAATCGCCATCTTACGGGGACGGTGTTCGGTCAGCGTGGAGGTGTTGAAGGTGACGCGAAACCGATCGATACCGCCGCTGCGGGTGACGGTCCCGTGCGTTTTGAAAATCGCGCCGACGAAAGCGAAAAGTGGCCTCCGGCTTTTTCACGCCGGTACATGCGAAACTGCTACAATTACCGCAATTAAATACAACTTGCTGCATTTTTGTTTTCCATATCGTTACTCGGACCGTTTGTAGACTGCTGAGTAGAGTATACTTCAAAGAATAAAGAGCGAGCCTACCTTCGTTCAATTTTTATTTTTAATTCGTTCCGATTACGTTAGATAGATTGACATTTGGTATAAATCCATGTACGACAATTAATTCTGACGATATTTACAGACAGAAATGCAACAAGTTGTATCTTCTCTCTTCACACATTTTTACAACTTTCTGTTTTTAATTTGTCACTAAAAAAAATTGTCATTGATATATCTTTTCGTGCACGCACAGGCAACAGGGTAAATGCAATGGGGCAGAGAGTTGGAGAACGGATCAGGATCGCAGCGATCTGGACGAGGAAGCTGTCAAGATCGGAAGCTCGGATAAGGACGACGAGGAGGAGGAAAAGGACGAGGAAGAGCCCGTTCGCAGGAGCTCGAGGAAACGAGATCCCGCGTCGAACGTGATCGAGATGCCTTCCGCCCATACAATAAGTGAGAGTGTACCGGAGGTGCAAGACGATGCAATCAAGTTACACGTGCGACGTACTTCGAAGTCGAAACATCACAAGAACAAGATGAAGCATCGCAAGGACAAGCGAAAGAAACGGCGTCACCTGAAAACCGGCACCGAAAACAGCGGCTCGATTAGAGTGGACAAGTTTGAATGTGCCGACGAAAATGCCCTGGAAGCGCAGAGCGATTCAGTTTCGGAAAGCAAAGATTTAATCGATCGCGAGGCGACTGTAATCAGTGAATTGGACGTTAAAGTAAAATTAAACGTAGAGAGCTTTGGGATCGTTGCAAAGGACGTAAAATCCTCTACGATTAAGACTGATCACGTAGATAGTATAAGATTTCAAAACGATGTAAATAGTACGATGATTAACGATGCTAGGTGCAAGGCGAAAGCAATCGACGTACCTGGCGATTCGTCGAGGGATATCTTAGAGGATAATAACCCAGTTACCAAGTCACACATAGCGGAATCGTCGTCTCTTCCAAAACATTACAACTCTGAAAATTTAATAAGCAAGAATGTAGAGTATTTATTGAATTCTACGCCCAATACCGATAGCGTACACGTCGAAGCGCAGGTCAAAGTGGATGCGCCTGAAAAAGAAAACGAAATTAAATTGATAAGGTCAGGCCGTTGCACGGAATCGCACGAGTACAAAGACGCATTTTGCGACACCTCGAAGAACGACGAATCCAAAGACGCAACGGATCGCAAGGTGAAAAGAAGACGGAAACGTCCGCGTCACGATGCACAAAACGAAGAGAGCTCGGCGAAAGACTTCGTCGAGCCTAACGCTTTAGACGAGACAACCGCGTTTAAGCATCGACGAAAAAAGCACAAGCACGCGAACGAGCACAAAAACAAAAGACATCACGATGTACGGAAGGCGCCGCAGGACGGCATCGTTGTACAAGAAGAAACGCGAGACGCCTGTTTATCTAATGCTGAGCTGCCGTCGTCGACAGCGGGATCCGGAAAAGATACCGCCGCCGAAGACGTCGAGAACGGCAACGAGCCGGACGGCTTCGACGACATCGACGACGTTACATCGGAGCCGCAAAGACTCGCGATTAAAATCAAACTCTGCCAAGAATGCAATAGCCGTCATTTGCAGGACGCGTGCCCTTTGACAATATCGCAATATGCGGTAATTGACACAATCTCTTACGACAAATGGTTGAACAAGCATAAGGAAAACACCGAAATAATGAAGGCTGTCGGCTCAGAGGATCCAATGTCGGAGGGCTACGGCAGATTGGCGTACGACGGTTTCGAATCTGACGACGAATCGTCAACGTCCAACGAACAGTGTAAGATCAAGCCGAAAGTACAGCGAGAGGAGAAGCAGTTAATAGTAGAAATAGATCGGCCACTGTATGCAAGAGATTCTCTCCCAGATTGTCTTGAATTGAAGATCACTAACACCGTTCACGGTCTCGGCATCTATGCCAAGAATCCAATACCAATGTACGCCAAGTTTGGCCCGCTTGTCGGCATATCAGTTAAAGAAATGGACATTCCAGATGATTTTTCTATGCGTCACATTTGGGAGGTATTATTATTAACAGTATTTTTATTCATTAATATTTTTATGTTTCTATGTAATGCGCTACACTTCTAACATTTCTTTTTAATTTGTGAAATATTCAGACTTTTGGGACACTTAATATATTTTTTGTATTGTATTTTTATTGTAAGTGCAATATTTGTCAAGGAAATTTACATTACCATCTTTTTCTTTTTAGATAGATAATAACGGAAAGAGTGTATATGTTAGTACCACCGATCCACTAAAGAGTAATTGGATTCGATACATACGACCAGCTGAAACAAAAGAGAAGAGAAACGTTGCAGTGATTGCTAAACATGGGCAATTGTATTTTGTTACGACTCAGAATATCGTATCGGGCGTGGAACTTACTTACTGGGTGGAGTCACAATCTTCCACATGGACGAGAAAAAATAAAATTAATAAAACAAGTACGTGTGTGCGGATAGTATTAAACTTTAATATATAATTGACCGATAATTAACTCGTAATAGAATTATTTAAATTCTCACCTGTATATTACTTTCAGATTGTGGAGGTTGCAATCTTATTTTTGCACACTCGATATATTATCGATTGCATTGCTGTATCTTTCACGATATGAATTATAGTTTAACAATAAGAAAATATCACTGCAAGGTATTTTATTCATTTTACTGACGTATTATATTTAAATTAAATTAAAAATTAATTGCACTATGATTTAAATGAATTATTTATTAGGTTTGCGGTGCCACAGTGTTAGGCAAAGATAATATCATGAAACACGCAGCGGAGCTGCACGATGGTCGCGGCGCATATCAGTGTCAATATTGTAAAAAGTTTTTTTTACGGCTAAATTACTTAGAAATGCATCGAACTTATGGTTGTTCACAAAATCCACATCGAGCACGACCATTATGCGATTTCTGTGGCCGTAAATTCTGTCAGCCACAAAAACTAAAAGTACACATCAAGAGAATGCATAGCGGTAATAACACAATCGATTTACAATTATTTAATTTTATCGTTATTTTTATTATCTTGCGTATAAACGTAGTATTGTTTTTTGTGCAGACATGGCTGAAGTGCTTAAGGAATTTCAATGTAAATTATGTTTGAAAATCTTGGGTTCTCGTGCGGCTCTGCAACGACATATGAAAGAAGTCCATCACAAAGATGTTATTGCCGCTGCTACATGCGATCGATGTGGAAAAATGTTTCAGAATAAAAGCAATTTAAAGATACATATGTTGACTCATAGTGGTGTGAAACCATTCAAGTAAGTCTTTTAATTTATGTAATTTTTAAATTATTTTATATAAAATATAAATAATTTTAAATAAAAAAATAATTAACCTACTATTCACATATATGATTTTTTTTACTAGATGCAAGGAAAATGGCTGCAAAGCAGCTTTCACAACAAAACAGTGTCTACAATTTCATTACAAAAAGGTACACGGCCTTACAGAGGAAATGATGCCCAAAATTGAGAGGTCTGTGGCGTATACTTTTGACGCGTATAGCGGTGGCCTTGTTGAAGATATGCCTTGTAAAAGGATTATTCACTCCAGTCGACGAAATTCACAGGTAAGCAATTATTTATGCGTATAACTGCATACAAAATTTAACACAAATTCTCTACTTATTATATATTTTTACAGCAGGACAATAGCAACAGTTTACCGTCTCTCGACGACTGCAGCTCAGAAAGCAGCTTGCAAGTCGAAATATCGACACCAGTATCAGTACCAGCGTCCGCGTCTGGATCGGTACTGGCACCGACACCGACACCGACATCGACGTCAATACCAATATCGGCATCGACATCCACACCGTTACCGCCGCCACTATCATCGTCATCGTCATCATCGCCGATACCAGTATCAGTACCGACACCGATACAAACACCGACAACACCAGCATCAGTACCAGTATTAACAACAGCATCAGCACTTACACCTGTATCGCTACCGGTACCGGTGTCAACGCCGTCATCAGGACTGATATCGACACCGGTACCAGTTTCAACGCCGACACTGGCATCAGTATCGACACCAGAGTCAACAACGGCATCGGCACCAATATCGATATCGATATCGGTATCAGTATTGGCACCAACGGCAGCTGCGATAACGAGTTCTGCTCAAAACGTTATCGTCGATTCATTACAAAATGAAGCAAGATCTACGGTAAAATATAAGATGAAACAAGAGTCTCAAATTTCAATCCCATCTACGCAAACTACGTCCTTGTCCGATGGACTCGACGGGACGATGGAGAATGGGCAAACGGAAGTCGATTTATACGACACGTCGAGAACATTGAGCAAAAGTAACAAAAGGTGGTTAACAGAATTCAATCCGCCCCCTACGTCCGATATCGCTGTTCATTTACCGACGGTCTCGACGCCGTCTAATATTTATAATTTTGAAGATAGTAGAAAAGACTGTGGTAATGAGAAAATAATCTCGCGTACCAGCGTGACGACGTCAAGTTTGATAGAGAGTAATAAATTGCGATTGAACGTATATCGAAGTAGAACAGAAAGCACGAATGCGAGTTTGCTGGTTGAAGCGGCTCTGGACGCTGCTGAGAGAGACATAGGAACGGTATCTAGTCCAATTTTGGAGGACAACGACCGTGAAACTAATTTCTATTCCATCTCTAGCCAGCTGCAGTCACCGATACCGCAGTCACGATCACCGAATCATCTCGACTCGTATATTGTACAGCAAGAAGAGGAATTGATTTCGCCTGCACCTACTCCAGACGATCGGCACACTCCTCCTAGTCACTTACACGTGGATTATCATTTACATCGGCCAATCGAATACATAAACACCTCACGGACGCACAATATCGAACAGTATTTGCATCACGAGGAATTGCCGCGAGTCCCTTCGCCAAATTACATACATATGCAACAAGAAGATTTAGTCTCGCCGTCAGCTACACCGAATCATCGCTATCAAGACGTACATCATCATCAGGTGTCGACGGATAATCTGTCGAGTGACGAGGGTGACTCGGTGGCTCAAAATCTCAGCCTGTCCGTGAAGGAGAAGGCGCTACAGCTCGATTTGTCGACGTCTTACAAGTATGACTCCCTCGAACAGGACTTCACCCGAGAGAGATCTAATTTTGAACCACTGGTGCTCAACAGTGGTGAACTTCAAGGTTTAGATATGTCGGCACGAAGCTTTCATCACAGTTTCGGCGCCCAGATGCAAAACACACGTTATCATCATCATCTGTATGATATCAGCGAACGACAAACCGTGGATCTCAGCAGGACAGGCAATTACTCCATGTCGCCGCCCCCGCCGCCGCCACCTTATCCACATAACGAAGTTGTACGAATGGTCAGCTTAGATCTCACTCCCAGCCGGCATAGTGTCGATCTAAGTCTTTCCAGATCGCATCATCTGCACGGATCCGGTACTCGTGTCATCACCAGCCCGCAATCCGTTGGCTCGACTACGACGCATGTAGTATCCGACGCTGGCGAAAGTCGAATGCTTTCTCCACCTCCACCTCCACCCCCCTTGTCTGGATATAATCCCAGCTATCCGGTGAGTCCAACTCCATATCATCCTCCGAGATCTGGTTATCATCATTATCCTGGTTATTATTAATCATTTTTTTTATTGATCGTAAAAAAAAAATTGATCGATAAAGACGAATCCTTAGTCTTGATGGTTTATAGTCAACGTTTTTTTGACGGTATTTATTTTAAGTTTATTTCGGATTCAGATTTTTTTTTATAATTATCTCTACTCTAACGAAGATTTTTTTTTCTTTAAATTATTTAATATGCATTATTTTATATCGCGATGTATTTGCTCGCATTGCAGGCGGGAACTGCCATTTTCATATGTTATTAAGAGTAACGCAAAATTTTATTATTTTTATTCTTGCGGTAAATTTATTAATATTTAAGTCGGTGATAATGAAAATATTGACGCGCGCGATTTAAAAAAAAAAAAAAAAAAAGATAAATGCACAAACGTGTACATGATACATTCACGTTCAGAACAGATGTTATTTTTTTAAAGAAAATTAATTAGCACGAGATTTTACAGAGAAAAATCTATTCCAGAATGCTCGAGTAATTGTCGATAGAAAAATTTAATTTATTCGTAACTACATAGCTGTTAAATTATTTATCGTTTACCCTTTTCAAGCTGTATATGCAAAATGTGTATGATGCGTGATAAGTAGGAGAGAACGAGGTTGGTTGTGATGCTTTTTAAAAATCGCGTGTGTCTATCAAAATTTTATTCTACTCGAAAGTGCAGACTTTTTCTCCTTCAAGAGTTAAGTATTTCTTTTTCGCTTTATTCGTCGCCCGAGGGCAACATTACACGATGTACGTATGTGTTACGAATACTTGAAAGACGTAGCGATCCTCTTCTAGATTACAGAACGGATAATCTTAAAAGAATAGAAATATCATGATTTTCATTTAATTTTTAAGAGATTGCACGTTAAACGAGAAACTATCTGTCGCCGAACGAAGCATATTACTGCCTACTTAATCTTTGATTTATTCACTAATATCTCTTCTCAGGTTTTATAACTACAGAACGTTAAAGTACGAAATATCGTCATAATTAATATTGTGCCACAATCCACCTCGCCGTCTCTCATATCATTTGTGTATGATGTAGAATGATCGTTAGAGACGGGAGAGAAGAAAGCAGAATTATATCGTGATCCAGTGCCACGTCCGTGATAATTGAAATTATTAACGAGTTGTTACTCTTATCTCTTAGCTTATATTCTTCTATTTCGGACCTATACTTCACTGAGAAATACTCCATTTAACGTGGCTTTGGTGATAGCACAATAGCATTCCAGTGTAGCAAAATTCCTTGCAAAAGTTATGCGATTAAAGATTTAGAAATTAAGCTAGAACCTTTTTACGAAAAAGAAAGAAAGAAGGGGGGGGGGAGCGAGAGGAGATCTGACAAATGTCCACTGGCAATATTTTAATAGTCCGTGCAAATTCTAATTAAGCGTATTCTTTTAACCGCGAGCCAATGACGAAATATTGTTTTTACTACGAATGATTTGTACAGCATTGCGATTCAGCATCTGCGCTGCATCTGGGATGCTCCGATGTGCATTTGGGAAATTATCGAGATGCCTAATGTGGTAGCTATAAGTCTGTATATCTCTGCATGGCGATAGCAGATTGTAAACGTTTGTTTTTATTCTAGTCATTACATATTAATTAGTGAACAAGACAACCTTTAGCCGTAAGCTACGAGTAATTTAGCGATTCGCGCGAGCAATTTGTCTAAGTGCGTATATTTTATTGCTGGCGCAACCTCACGAGAATTCGCACGATTGTATTTCGTTTAAAGAGACGTTGCGTTCCCTCGCCGATTAACTTTGCGAAAAAGATTAGTGATATCAACGTATTCCAGTGTTGAAATAAAACGCAACGCGTATAGAATCCATTTTATGAAAGCTTGACTCAATAATTAATTTTACGTACGTTTTCATTTAACTTTAGATATTATTTGCGATCAAAATAACGTTTTCGCTGAAGAACAAAAGAAAAAAAAAAGAGCGTGCGTATGTACGTTTACGTACGTATGCGTATACGTACGGAGGTGTATAACGCAAATGTGTGTAATTTCTAAGTTCGCGCTGCGAGTACATAATTAATTTTCGTGTCGCTACTAGGTTGAATTTACTGTCTAGCCATTTATTAAAACCAAAGATCTAAAAATATTGTAACTCTTGTGCCAAATCGAAAGGCGCTTATTGTTATATATTATATTGTATTGTATACACGCAACTTTTAGCAGAATGTAGTGATTAAAGATGAGGACACTGTAGTCTTTGTTACTTTTCGCCATACTTTTTGTTGGCCGGTTATTTAATTACGCTTCACTCGCGCACGCGTGCGAAAGTTTTATTATTCTAAGAAGACTTTGTTCATTAATTTTATGTTGATTTATCTTTACTATGCTTCTGATATTGAAGACGGTTACCATTTTTATTCTAATCAGGTCAGTTTTTTATGTAAATGTATTCGCGCATTTTTTCTTTTTTTAATCCATCATGGTTTGTATGTACATTGTGCATAACGTAAGAACAAACGAAATACATTTACTAAGATTATACATACATATATATAAATATATATATATATATATACATATAATATATTTGCGTGTACATGACAAAAAGAAAAATTCAAAAGAAATGTTTACGAGTACAAAATGTGGCACAGACTATATTTGTATCAGGTTTATCGATATTAATATTGTAAGTCATATTAATAGAATATGACAATGACTAAGCAGAGAAATGTATTTTCTTTTATCCAAAATTATCCTTTTTACAGAGAAGTCTGCAGGAATAAAGGATGCCTCGAGCAAATATCTCATTTTTGACTGAAATATTAGTCTTTTTATAATGGATCTCTTTATATTTCGAAAATATAATGGCTGTATATGCGCACGAGTGCATTAGGTAACATTTAGGAATTAAAGAACAAAAAGTCGGGAAGATCAAATTCGCAAGGCTTGATAAAAAAATTATTACAAAACTAAGATTTACGGGGAAAACGAGAGACATCGTAAGAATCATAAATCGCAATATCAGTGCTGTTGTTTACTGTATTTACAATGTAAAGAAATACATGGAGGATATAGTACATCGATAACGCGATAGCTTCCAGTTAGAATTTGTCAGATCCATCGGACAGAGGTCAGTTTGGTTTCGTTTTGGAACAATATTAATTTTTTTTAGCGATATCAGCGTCTTCCAGCGATAATAGGGGCGGAATACGCAGCTGGCAGAGCGGAATACGCAGCCGGTAGAGCGGAATACGCGGCCGGCAGAGCGGAATACGCGGCCGGCAGAGCGGAATACGCGGCCGGTAGAGCGGAATAAGTCAACGGTGCAGACGCTACGTATGGGGCAGCTATGGCATGATTGATAGCGTGCGCGTTGTAGCTCGTGGCGTAGGTTCCAACTGTTAAAGCCGCTGGTACCGCTGCTGGAATCGCTGGGACCACTCCGGCAGAACAGACAGCCACGAGAGCGCCAACGAGAACCTTGAGAATCAAATATATAAAAATACACGATACACTTTTGAATATCTCGTTTGATCGAAACGTTTCCTATTATTTTAATATCTTCCATATCTAGCATCTAATTAGAAAGTATATATTTATAATATATAATGCTTGTATATTCGATATTAAAAAAAAAAAAAAAACTACTTGTGGAAAAAGCAGTTCTCAAAGTAATTTAAAAAATATGTAGCTAATTAAATACTAGAAATACCGATAGTATTATATTCTTTCAACGAAGCAGTTCCAGTACTGTTAAATAATATTGTACAATGTTGCTGAATATTTCTAAAGTACTGTAATTACTTTGCTAAAATGGTGCTATCGGTATTTTTAGCATCGTTCTAGTATTCTATAAGGGGTAGATAACGCGTGTCAAGTTATTATTCAAGACTTACGAAGATTTTGGTCATCATTTTAACTGCGATGCGTGAGTGGTTGTCCCGCTGTGAAAACTGCGATGTCTATTCTCGATTATCGCGGTGTCTTTTATACATCGTGCCTTTCCTTACGAGACAAAGACACTCCCACCCGCCACCGTGATCACGATTTGTTGTACAACTCGTACGGGGGCACATCCGGAATAATTTATTATGACCGGTCTCCGTTTTGGGATCGTGCCGTAATTTTCATTATCACTTAAGTTTTCAATGATCGATCGATGAGACAATTTTTTTTTTTTTTTTCCTTTTTTCTTCTCCCTTCTCTTTTTTTTTTTTTTCTCGTGATGTAACCAAATCAGAACAATGGTGATGATGTAACGCTCGTGCATACGTTTACACACGCATACGTGAATGCACAAAAGTAATAATTAATTAATATTTCGTTTGCAAGTGAATTAATTTTAATTCTGATTTAATGAGTTCATTATCTCGTTCTATGTTTAGAATTAATAAAATATAAAATACAAGTCAAATCGTGATATAAACTAATCCGCATTAGTGGAGGAATTCTCATAACTAATTATAATACAAGTTTAATCCGAAGGTTGTTATAATTGTACTACTGTCATCGATCATATTATTTGTACAAAATCTAATTGCGTCATTTAAATTTCACTTTAAATTAAAATTAAAAAAATTGTAACGTTCTATTCGTGTTATAAAATTGCGCGGAAAAAATAATATGCAATCGATAACGCCATGTGGATGCATCTTCTTTCGTTTTTAGAATTTTGGAAAGAAATTACGATTTTCGCTCGATTATTATTTTCTTAATTATCATTTCATATGTTTTTTTTCTTTTTTCTAAATCGGAAGGAACGTCCCTTTGTTAGGAGACCGAAAAGATAAAACTCCCGAGATCAACGATCAAGCCTACGTGCCCTCGAACGAATGCTTTATGTAAACGATCGGCAAGAATTTGTTTTTATCATGTCGTCGATGTGACGCACGATCAGAAGCAGGATATACCTTCCAAGGTTGCGAGATTGCGATGTAGTTTGGCAAGATTCGTGTTATTACCACCGAAGCGATCTGCGGGCTGAAGGTTTTCGACACGCGGCGCAGCATCTCTTTCTTCCTTCATTTTTACCCCGATCGACTTGACGGAAAATTGATACTCGACAATTATCGCCTCAATAGGCGATTTATTCAGATTTATTCCGAATATCTGGTCATGCACATAATTCGCCTTTACCGTGATTAACATGCGATAGTTTGGTAACGATAACTTTCGTTTTAGCGTCCACCAGTATTTTCTGACGCACTTTCCTCGAGTACGTGATCAATTTGCTGAAGAAGCTACGTGCGTTACGTAAGTCTTCAGGTATCTAGATTATCGGTGTGTGACCTAAAATGTCACACACGGTTAAATCGCGATCAGATTTGCAATGACTAGGTGTAGGCGAGAATCGAAAACATTTTGGAATCATATGTATATCGACACTGACACCGAATAAATTAGGTAACTCAAATGTAGATCTAAATATTCATCAGGATAAAAACACGAAAAAAAAAATGTTTTTATCTGAAAAATATATACGTACATAATAATTATATGCGTACGATATGGAAGATATAAATTATTTTTTATCTATTTCTTAAAATAAAATACATATTTAATTTTTTCAGATTAATTTTTCAAGGCAAAACACACAAAGTGACGTCGAATAATTTTTATATCTTCGAAATTATAGTATATACAATAATCTTTGGTACAGTATGAATATATTAATCTTCATAAACATTATCCGTAGTCGAGGTAATTGTTAAGCCAAATTATATAAACGAGAATGAAGTTGTTATGTAATTAATCCTTTTCGTCTATGAGGCCGAATATAATTCGATGTGACAAGGTTACGTGAAGATTACGTGATAGAGAGAATGGATAAATGATGCGAAAAGCGCTTAGATCGATTTGCGGCTAACAATAAACGCAAAACAGTTCTTTTTCAACATTAAATGTCAAATTAGCAGTTATGAACCGTACGTACTTTTTCCGCGAGTTTTTACAAGATCTCGCTCATTAGCGTCGGGCATTTTCTTAAACGTGCATAATTTTTTTGAAGCGGTCCTCGACGACCTCTTTAATTTTAATTTTACTTTAATTTTCTTTTTTAATTTAATTTTTCAAAATTTAATTCAATTAAATTTAATCTTGCGTAAGTTTTTTTTAACACAAGAGCTAGAGAAAGACGTCGAGAGGAAAAAGTAAAACTATATCGTCGTGTGTTCTAAGATTCGTGAAAGAGCGATTCACTCCGAGGAAACGAGATTGATTAAAATTTGAGTAATTTGCGTTAAAGACGGACGACGATAAAAATTCGTCGACAGATGTAACGCGCATTAAGCGCCGTTTCGGTCGCTTGAAATATTGCAAATCAGTGACGAAAGTCACTTGACGATGCTCGTCGTGCTCGTCGAGAGAGTCGTGCCAAAAAAAGAGAGAAGGTTCACGCGTTAACCAGGAGGTAGTGGCACCGATGGACCGACGACCTTGACGAAGTGCCGGTTGGGGGTCGGACAAAGCGCTATAAAGGCTATTGCTTTTTCATTCGCAAAGCAGAACCCTTTCTTCCCTCGCTCCGAGCTTCGAGTAGTAATCGAGGATAAACTAAACCGTTCAACATGTTTAAGCTGGTAAGCTTCTTTCCAAAAAAGAAAAAAAAAAAAAAAGACCCTTCTCTACTTAACTATCTCGCTCTTCACACCATGTGCGTCGCATATAGTTTCAATCAAAATGTGTAAATTATTTAAAGTAAAAATAATGCTGAGAAAATCATAGAAATTAATTTCTAACGCAGAGTAATTGTATCATCGTTTTGTATTCTCTACGAGAGGCAAGACGTTCTCAACTGATGCTTGACTATTTTATTGATCGAAAGCACATAGTCCTTTTTTTTTGAATTTTTTAATGCAATTTAAAAAACTACCGATATAAACTCTGCCTCTTTCTTACGCCTCGCATTGAATAGCGTGATGTTCGCCAGTGAAGATTCGATCGTTATAACGTCTTAATAATACTATTCTGTGTTCTCCAGTGCATTCTCTCCGTTCTGAGCATCGTTTACGCTGCGGCTGCACCTACGCCGGGAGCAGTTCTGGCAGCTGTTGCGGCACCAGCACTACCCGCGCCGATTATCACCGCCAGTAGCAGCCAAGTGGTCGCCAGAAATTACAACACACTTGCCGCGGCCCCGATTGCTTACGCCGCGAGTCCCGTCGCACCCTTAGCAGCTTACAGCACCCATGCCGTTGCACCTGCCGCGTACGCCGCCTATCCGGCATATTCCGCGCCCATCCTCTTGTAATCCATTGAACCTCGAGTCCTCACTCGAGCTCCATATGGATTTCAACCTTATCTCGCGACTCGCCAATCTCTTGTAATGTTACGATACCGCTGAACAATGTGAATAATACATTTAATCTTTCATCCGAGCCTCCGTCGTTTTTTATTTACATGCATCACATCTTTTTCTTTACGACTTATATATATATATTTTTTTTTTTCTCTGACGAGGTCTTCTCGTAATCGCAATTAAACAAAGTTTGCATAATTAGCGTAATGTATCCACGTGATTTTCTCGGTCGCTATTACCTAAGCGCATTATTATATTTTATGAAACAAATAAAGAGAGAAGAAATGCTTTAATGATACAATAATTACGAGCTTGATGAATTAATCACGGTCCTACAGTATCCCACAAAACGATCTATATTCCACGCTGTCGTGTTATCAAGAATTTCTATTGTACGTGAAAATTACCGAAATACGGACGACATTGTTTTACTGAAATTAATTATATAAATAGATATAAATGGATCGATAGCTTATACAAGTTTTCTTATCAATTTTCACAGCCGTGCACGATATCTCGAAAGTCTTCGATGTAAACTATTATAATATATTCTCCACTAAATTTTCCACGCGCACGCATGAAGCTTTAGGAACCTCTTAGCTTTTACAGTCTCTTTGACTCGGAAAGCATAGCACTCGAATATACGCGATGTGAATTTAATTCGCTCGACGCAAGAAGAGTGCTCTGGGCGGTTTATGTCAGGCAGCGTGATCAAGGAAATAAAAAGGAAGAGGGACGGGGAGAAAAGGGCAGAGCGAAAACTCGTTCGTCCGAGATCGTCGACGTTACGTGGCCTTTGCTAGTATAATTTTCTCAATACGGTCAGTCCTGTTTTGGTTCGCGGTCTCTCTCTCTCTATCCCTTTCCCGCTCAGCCAACCGGATCTCATCAGCCAATCGAGAGAACTACTTCAAGGCGACGCCCGCATATTTTTTCTCAAGTTCAAGTTCGTCGAGTCCGGCTCCGCCGCTCGCGGTACATCGCCTTAATCACCGCCACGCTTGTGACGCCGCACGAAATTATATGGATCGATCAATCTTTCTCTCTCGAGATACGATCGGCCGCAAATTTATGTTAAGCATCCCGCTAGGTTCTCAGGTAATTTCATCGAATCTCAGTCGAAGATAATACGCCGATAAAAACACGAAGAAATTAGTAATAATAATCCTTTTTTCCCCGCTGGTTTCTTTAATTGATTCTGGCCTTTTTTAATTTTTAATAGCAATTCGCTGGCTGCTCGACGTAATTAGAAGAAAAAAACATCCTCGTTGCGCCTCTCTTGAGAATCTCAACAAGGGTATTTAAAATGTATCGAGTATATTAAATAATTAAATATGAATTTAGGGAAAAGAAACGAAGGAACGCGATTGATTCTTAATAAATTTAAAGTCTTAGGTAAACGTTCGGGAAATAAAATTTGTTCGAAGTTCAAGACCCGTGATTTCATTCTCCCTGAAGCAATAAAATCCGTAGGTAGACGGAAGCGTACGTCGAGCGGTCTTTTATAAGACCTTTTATTTAAATCCTAATATAATTTCCAAGCTTTCCTCCAGATTGATTCGCTATCTTTTTCAATACTTTCAATAAGTTCTTATTTTACTCTCGTGGAAAGAGAACGCGATATCGCAATAGAACCTAATAAAATTGATTTAAGCAAAATTGATATTATCCGACCGTCGTTACAGCTTTTTGATTTTTCGTTGTACATATATGTGTACATATATACATAACAGGTTTATTTATTGAGTAGTTTTTACGGCGTGCACGGAGTATGTACTCCGATTGGCATCCGAGACAGAAAAGGAGAGTAGTCTGACCACACCTGGCTGTCAGGGATGACCTTGAAGAATCGTCATACCTGTCCCTACCCCATATCAATGTACAACCGTGCAACAAAGCTCCATTGGTTGGCGGTAGCAGCCGTGGTTGAAGAAAGAAACGGAAAAAGAGGAAATCATGGCTTAGCACACGTTCGTTTTCCGCTTGAGACAAGGCGACGCCCTCTCCGAAGGTGTATCGAGAAAACGCGAAAGAGAAGGGAGGTGGAGATGAAGAGCGACTCCTGATCAAGGGATCCCCGTCCTCCTATATAAGACGTGGTATGCCGTATTTTGGCGTATTATCGTACTGACTGCAAGCCAGACTTATACGAGCTCCAAGATGTTCAAGCTGGTGAGTTAATTGTGACTTTTTGTCTCTCGCTGTCGGCGAGATTTTTTTTTTCATTTATCGTTTACTCATCGAGGAAGTTAAAAACGACGGTATACGTCTTCTTCTCGCGTATAGACGACGTATAATTTTCAATACCGAATCTATCGTGTCATGGAGAATTTCTCGTACTCCTAATCGCGACTTGTACTTTTTCCCCCCGCTCGTCATGTCGTGTACTTTTCCGTTTATCACGGAATCAAAAAGTATACGCGTGAGTCGCTTCACGGGTATAGTTTACTGTACGGAAAATTTTAGATAATAAATTTTTTTGATTCTCTCAATCGCGAAATTAATTTTTGGTTTATTTCGAACGTTGAGAGAGAGAGGGAGGGAGACGTATCTCGCTTTGCGAATAGTCACTACGTAATCGTTAAGAGGTATGTACGTCATTCCATTTTGTATTTTTATTTTGTCACTAAAGCTAACAATTCTAATTAGATAATATCTATTATGGTAAAAGTTGAATAAGAATTGCGTAAAGTAATTTTTCCCTTTGTTCTCGAAAACCAAGCGAATGTTACGAGTATTTCCCGTATCGTTTCACGCGTGATAAAACTTGGCCATTAGCACTGCGATTATTTTCCCCGGCAACATCGACCCTTCTATGACCACCCTAAATGTCAATTAAAATAAAAGTTTACGGCTCAATATTTAATATAAAAAACTTTTCTCTTAACCTTTTCAAAATATTAAAAGCGTATATCAGTTTCTACATCGTACAAAGCATCTTTGAGGGAATTGTCGATAATTTCATCGACGCACATCGAGCTTAAATTTGAATTAAAACTATGAATCTGAGTGACCGCCCTGACACAAATCTCTTTAAAAAAAAAAAAAATAAAGTGATCTATAATATTTCTAACAATAAAAATATAGCTAACGATTGTTCTAACGATAGAAATAATTCTATTTAATTATTAAAAGTGTCCTAAAATTATAGTTGAAGCCAAGAGTAACTTGCCGAAGTGCGGTCGAGACGCGTTGAAAGAACCGAGTGCATGCATGCAATTAATCTCGTAACAACTAATAATATTGTTGCAGTTGTGTTTGTTCGCCTTTATGGCACTCGCTGCCGCTGCACCAGCACCGGGACCGGGACCGGCACCCGGACCAGCACCCGCACCCGGCGCGATCATCGGCGCTCCGCTTGTGACATCCTACAGCGCTCCTATTGTTTCCGCACCGCTGGCCTACAGCGCGTACAGCCTACCGACCTACAGCGCGTACTCTGCATACCCGGCACTACCCTACGCGTACAAAAGCTACGCAGGCCTAATCGTTTAAACGCACAAGAACCCGCAGCCATCAGAGATTAAGGACCACCAATCACGGACACACTCTACAAATTGACCGATCAACGCTCACGAAATCTAATTTTTTTTTTTTTTAAAGTTCACCGCGGACCTCTCCGTCCGCGGTTTACTCTCCTCGTTCCCTCTTTCATCCACGTTCGAGTAACGCTCCGCAACTCGCATTCTATTTGATCCAGAATCAATAAAGCCGCTTAAAAGCAACTGTGTGAGTCTCTTCTATTTTAATTAGGTACAATTCCATCCTTATGATTTGTTTACTCACTTGTCTACTGTGTAAGAGAAAGTTTTTATTTTACCGGAACGAGAGCGAAATTCACGTTAGTTGAATATCTTTTGCAATATTTTCAGAGTGGAAATTTATCTAGCTAATCCGATTTTGCAGCTAGTGATTAGATCGCGCAGATTAAATATATTTCTTATGCCGAAACAACTCAAATATTACTTTCGTAAATCTTGGATAAAGTACGATATTTAAAACTTAAATAGTTTTAATTACACGAGTCAAAATTGCTGTCCTAACGTCACACGATATCATTCATAAAATAATATATGCGTACATTATTTTCCGTATATTTTTAGAAACGGACTTTTCGAACAATCGGACTAAACGCTATACGAAAGTGACAGAAGCGATCGAAGATCCATTGCTGATTAACTATTAATATTAATCGTACGTAATACCTGTAGCCGCGTGCGCTAATGAGTCATTTAGTTACGAGGATCTTTGAACCTCATTCGTTAAATTATGATGATATCAGAGCTGGTTCGCAGAAATCTTGTTACCGCCAAGCGCATAAATTCACGCAACTTGTATAAAACGCAACGACCAAGTAACAGGGAGAATTAAGATCTTATTCAATATTTAAAAAACTATAATAAACATCAATGTATTAAATAACACATTGAAAAAAAAAAATCAAATCAAATTTATGCCTTCATATCGTATGTCGTACGTACGTATGCGTGAATGGTGTTTCGTAAGTAATCTCTTTTACATCAGTCAAAACAGTAAAAGGATTTATTACCTATATTGCGTCAAAGTTTAATGAACGATATTTATTAATAATTATTGCACAAGCTAATCAGTCTTCTAATATGAAAAATTATATGTACATTATAAATACGATTCTATGTATACGTTTCGTTACGTACCTACTGTTTTCATTAATCCATATACATATAGTTAATATACGCTATTTGCAGAACGTAAGCGCTATTTATGTAATGTTACATCATTGCTTTTGATTACGAGTAACTTTGACACAAGAAGATAACAAATCTACATTACGTTATCGCGTTATTACATTGACGTAAGAAACGTAACATCGGCAAGATGAATTATTCGTTGATTAGCAAACATCATCTTTTATACGGTGAATACATAAACGTGTATTATAATTTCCTAATTACTTTAAACCCCTAACGTGACAACTCCTTAAGTTTTAATTATTTTGAATTTCAGATATCGTCGACAATCAACGCTACGTAACAATTTAAAATTGTTACATATCAACAAATCGTTCGAGATTACGTTCGTGTGTGGCGGATACCTTTTTTTATACATTTTTTTTTATCTTTGAAAAATAAATCATAGTGGCAAAATTATTACACAATGAAGCCAAGTAATTATGACAGAATGTATTACCTCATAAAAGTAAAAATAGTAAAAAAAAAAAAAAAAAACATTTATACGAGTATGAGGTGAGGACGTTAGTTTAAAATTAATTATCATAAATAATATAATATTTAAAGATAAATTTAGTACAATATATGTATGTATGTAAAGCAATTGAAATTAAATAATACAATTTTAAATAACTTTTTTTTTTTTCTTTAATAAAACTTTAAAATAATTTAATAATCTAACGTTAAATTTTGGTTTGAACACCTAAACATTCTTTTGCGTGCTGAGAAAGAAAGTACGTGACAATTAAGCTTTTAGTACTGTAAGCCACAAAGCTTCTTTATGCATTTGTCATTGACATTGTTATCCATAGTTGCGTAATTAAACGAGTTTTTGCAATTGCGCTTTATGCGCAATTATGTAAGACGTTGATAACAATATTGGTATTCATTATCTGAATGTTTGTAGACGTCGTTGTCCAGTACAATGCACATATATATGTGTATGTATATGCAAAATAGTGACAGTAAACTTGTGAGAAATGTGAAATTAAATAATCGCGATCATATGACGTACAATATGCACGTGTAATTGAGAAAATATTCTACGCTACGATTATTTCCAGTTTCGTGCAGTTTAAAACAAACAAAATATTATAGATACAGATGCGACTTGATTGATATAAAATACGTTCGTTTCTTCCATTATACATAAATATTTGGGACTATCGCAAAAAATTAACATGCAAGTTACGTACTTGTCACCGTTTTCTTATTTTTTATTTCTTTTCTTTTTAAATAAAACCTAGACTTTTTAAAGAAAACGCTATTATTATGGCGCAGTTGCGCGTTTCCATTAGCGCTGTGGTACATCGCAGCTTTCAATTCTGTGAAATCTCTTACTCCCGGAACACGGATTTTCACGTGGACGGGGCATGCGCGTGCACCCGCGTTTACCTGCGAGGGTATAAAAGATCGAGTTTCAAGCGCATCAGTTCAGTTTAATCTCGTGTGCAAGACGTAATCGTCTTGACGAGGAGAGAAATGATCGAATTATCGATCGATTGATTTAAACAAAAGAGAAAACATCTCTTTTCGTTTCCCATTTATCTCTCACGCGAGAGTAAAATTCGAGACTTTTTGATCAACCTACGTCGAGGTCCCTATTCCTACATCTGGATCAACGCGTGGAAAGCACGCTCGACAGCAGCTGAAGTCAATACGTCTGAACGAAAAATCTGATCGGCGAATTAAAAAGCCGAAATAGTATTCACCTCAAGATCCACCCTCGTTTCTTCGACTACTTCTCATCGCTTGGTGTAAAAGCGTGACTTAGTGCGACTTTGGATATATCAGAATATATCAAAATATCGAATAACATGGAAGAGTCGTCGGAAGTGAAGAAACAGAACGATCACCGGCAGCATCACTCGCGGTATCATCATCACCACCACCACCAATATTGTCGTCGAGGTAGAATAACCGCGGGTGAAATCGGGGACGATGAAATGAGCACCGACAGCGGCTGCAGCAGCGGCGGTAGTATGGAAAACGAAGAATACCTATCGCGACAAGACAGCAGATTATTTCTGAAGATCCACCGTTACCCAGAGGGACTACGAGGACGACCGACGCGATCGCAGGAACGACTTAACACGAACGTGCAGAGATCATTGGAGCGGAGTTGGAGCTTCTCTCCCGAGGACGTCAGTTTCACCAGCGGAGGTGCCTCACCCTTATCGTACTCCTCCACGCCTTCGGACGCGCACAGCAGCAGCGACAGCGATTCTCTCAAGAGAATCTCCACCACGGAGACTCTCAGGCGGGTCTTTCAGAACCTAAAGGTCACAACGTCTAAGTGGGATCTGAGTAACAAGGAGAGGAAGTACGTGAAGAACTGCTCGAAGAGGATCTTACGCAGCCCGATACCCTGCGTATACGTCCGAGGACCATCCGGCCTGCCTACTCAAAGAATTCCTCGAAATGCCACTTTTCAGAATTAAATGACATATCTTTCTTTGTTCACACCGCAGTCCGATCCGGTCGATAAAAAAAAAAATTTACGTACGAACGTAAACAATTGACGAATTCTGCAATCGAGAAAAATATCATGGATTTCGAATGCAGCGCAGGACCAAAAATATCTCTCAAGACATTTAACCGATAGGCATATAATGCGCGTTGAGCCTAAAATACAGCGAACGTATTTGTGATAGTATATCGCGTCATGTCTCGTCATTGAATTTGTCTTAACAAAATTAGGAGCCCGACAGAGAATTGCGCGCCTTCCGAATTTATTCGAGATCTCTCTCTCCTTTTTCCTCGTCAATTATTCTAACTGCGATTTATATGCATTTCTCAGTGACTCGTCATCGGTCGCTATCGGCGCAACTTAATTCTTTGACGGATTTTTTAAGTAGTAAAAGTCAAGCGTAAGGCCGACTGAACGCAACGAGGGTGCTTGTGCCTCATCGAGACGAGTAACGATAAATTAAAATGAAAAAAAGAATTATAATCAGATCAATCGCGTTAAATTAAATAAATGTAATGATCGTATTGACTGCAGATTATCCTCGATACTTGAAATGTGCAAGTTATTTATACATATTATATGTTTTCGACTTACGAGATATTACATAACGTATATGCATATCTATACACAACCGATATTTTGATTTGTCAATTTTTAATTCAGATATCTAGAGAATAAAGTGAACTGTAATGTATTTAAGATTGTCTGCGTAGCAATTTCTAATACCGTTGCACTTTTTTTAATTCAAAACTTTGCCGTCGTGTGTTTAAAATTAAAATACTTGCCACGATCTATTATGCGCACCTTTAAAAATGCGACTCACCTCAATTAGATATTCTTCTCTAATCTAATCAATATTCTCTAATTGTAAAAGTATGTGTGAAAGTGTCGTAGTAAGAGAAAAAAGAAAAAAAAAAGAAAAAAAAAAGATATGAATCCATTGTGTAGAACTGAATGTTTTGTATTGTTTTGTCTATGTCGTCACATTTATGTTTTAAATAAACGTTTCTTATTCTAAAATTACTTTTTCCTTCCTTCTAACTTTATTGTAATGTAGCGTAACAATTAATTTTTTTGTAAAAAGATATAAAAAAAAGAGCCTAATGTTTATAAAAGATAAACGTACATTAACGCGAGTCCTAATACCTCTGTTTTCACATTTTTTACATGAATGGCGAACAAACGCTGCAAAGAAAGACGATTATAGCCGGTGCGTGTACGTAAGATCATGCCGTAATGAATCTTATAGAGAACATGAAAGATAATCCTTACGTTACGTAATACAAAGACATGAAACGCATAAGAGGCTTTATCAAAGTTTGTTAAAGCTCGGCTGCTTTAATTAATTGCACAAATACGATATACGCGACATTACTTTCGTTCTCTCTTATTCTTTAATTCACATCATCGATATCAAATTAAAAAAATAATGTGTTTTTTAATTGCAATGCCGTTGCCGTCCACAAGTTAATTTTTTTTTTTAGCAATGCTAATAAATTTAATTGATACTTTTATCATTATTTCTTCATCCACTTAAAATATCGGTGACTGCAATACGATACCTTGAAGACTACCGTGGCAAACTAAAGATAAAATTAGGCGCACGCTTTTTGCGCTCCGTGTTAAAGCGTCAATGTTAATAGCGTCGAGCGCGTGTACAGATTATACACATGCGTAGGAATGCGCTTATTCGTATCTGTTCAGTTATTCAATTCATATTCGACTGTTGCACGTGTCTACACACACTGGACAACGAACGCCTTTTGCGTAAGAGGGAAAAAGTACAAAAGTATAACGGATGTGCGCTGCGGTTACGATATATGTTTTTATCCATGGCCATGACAGAAGCTGCTGAAGCAACTGACCTAGTTGCAGGAGCTTGCACCCCTGCGTGACGTCAGAATATGCAGGAGTTCCATTCACGAGGCTTCGATAAAGTGGATCTAGGTACGGTTCACCTCCATGAAATGTCACAGTTCATTCAGTGATCCGCGCGCGCTACCTTTCCTCGCTCTCGACTCGTTTGCGTCTCGCGGTGTCTATTCTTTCTTTGTCATTTACAAAAATAATTATATTCCCTAACGTTAAACGTTACACAACGCACATACGTACATACGTCTTTACGTCAATTGTTCCAGCTATATCTGCGTTGTTACAAATTGATAAGAAGTAAAGAGTCTATTTTTTAGAATTTATTGCAACTTGTATTTAAATGTCTACTCTTCTCCTATGACAATTTTTTACTCTCTCCCCCCCTTTTTTTTTTTTCTTTCATATGTATATGTAAAATTTCCACAGTTAAAATCTTATAATATCGATGTAAATCTCGTTGTAAATGTATTTTATTTATTTATCTGAATACCGATGCGTGAAGCCAAAAAGTATTTTGCTAATAATGAAAAATTTATATAGATATAATTTGAGAGTCATCGAGATATTGTGCTATCTTTCAAAAATAAAAAGCGAGTATGTTTTGGCGATCTTGCGGGGCGGGGAAACTATTAAGGAAACTATTGAGGAGACTATTAATCCGTTTACGTCGTAATCATGTAGATCGGAAAACGTAGCTACCACGCGGCGTGTATCTATCTATCTTTACGTTGGACTGTTCGCTTCCTTTTACCTACGTGCAATGTCTTTGGCCCAGTTTTCCCATCGGCGTAGTGACGTCATTTACGTCATTGAGAAGGCCACTGACAACGACAACGCGCCCTAGTTCCTGTGCCCCTGTGGTCGCGTATCGTTGTGGCCCGAGCCACGGTAACATTGCCGCGCAATGCGGAACGAACTCGGTCGGGGTTTAATCCTGTAGCCTTCGACCCTTTGTCGCGGTCAATCCCAAGATTGGATCTCGCCCTCTCCCCTTGCTCGTACGTGCGTCAAATCGCGCGTCGCGATAACCCGCCACCGTTCTCCATTCTACTGTGAATCGCGCAAAGTGTTACCGATACAACGGCGATCGTTTCCGACGAGCTACCGAGTTATCCGAAAAGGAATTAAAACAGTTATCAATATGGAATGCCGATATTGTATGTAAATTAATCCCCAATTCTATACCCTTCGTATTGCGTTTAAGCGAAATTTGCAGATCAGCATCTACGCTTGAGTAGGCAATTTTAGCTATTTACGATCGATTGTTTAAATGTAATTATTTCGATCATCTTTAATAAATGGTTGATAGCGTTAAAGTATGTGAGATTTAAATCGTCGCAATCGATACCAACGCGTACGAATGAATGCATATAAATTTCTATCGACGTCACGCCAAGGACGTCGAGCTTAAGTCAAACCGAGGATATTACGAACAGTGATGAGACCGTGAGAGAAGCGCGGATAGCGGATTCTCCCATTCACTCCGTTCGTACAAGTGATACTAAGCCAGTCAGCTGGTGAACCGGTCGCGGTCGCGGTCGCGGTCGCTTGCGTCACTTGCGTTGGAATGGGCATGAACGGTGGCGGAATGGACCTATATGCTAGTTAAAGCTGCAAGTTCGCCGACCTTCCGTTCCATCCCGACGATGACGCTATAGTTACGTCACGCCGTCATAGCGACGAGCGAGTTCTCTCAAACCGGCGCGCGATCAAACTAGAACTTTGACCTGTAATCAGGCCAACAGACGAACGACCCTGCATCCCTACTCTTTCGTCCGCCTTAGAGGAGCGTAACCACTTCGCCCTTATTCACGCTTTCTGTCCCGTACGAATCGTATTATACAAAGCGACTTTTAATACATGGCGTATTAAATGAATTAATACAACAGCCAAGAATAATGTGTGCGATGAACAATTTAACAGAACTGGACGAAACCATGCGCGCGCCAGGTGTGCGATGTTATTTAAGAGAGCCGATTACAGAGTACGGATAAAAAAAAGTCATGCGACTTACTGATCTGCATGAGCTTCAGCGGAGTTGAAGAACTGCCGGTGACTGTAACATAAAAAGAAATATTAATGTAGAGACATGTAAATTAGTTAATATAATTATAAAAAAAAAAAATAAGTTTTTATTTAATAAAGATTTTTTTTTAATTTATGCCTACCTAAGAGTTGCTCCGCCGATGCAGGATGCCCGTCCTGGGCCTGCTCCTCCTCTCAGATGGGAGACAAGCCGTCCTTCCGCGCACAAGTAACTCGCGAACGCGACCGTATTAATTACTATCGCGTAAATTAATTAACACTGTCGCGCGTTTTTTTTTTTCGACACTCCCGGATAAAAATAATCTTAACAAAAAGCGTCCGATAACTATCGGCACACCCGAAGCGACCGACAAACCATACGGTTCGTATAATAAAAATTCGGCGTGCGGCACTATTTCTCACCGATCTGTAACAGAAAAATAAAAAAATTATGTTGGGAATATTAAATTTAATTAAATAAAAAAGTTAAAAAATGTTATTAAATATCTAAAACATTTTATTCCAAAAAAAAATTAATTCTTACCCTGGGGTTGCTCCGCTGCTGCAGGATACCCTTCCTGGGCCTCCTCCTCCTCTCAGGATGTCTGCGAGATGTCTGGTTGGTCCATCGTCAATGGCAGGATATTATCTGGAACACAAAAATTACAATTATTACTCAGTTCTGTTCAATATATTGTTGAGGGCGTATTATCTACATGTTGCCGTGAGCGTGTTTTGGTCTCGGGTGACCGGACGCACACTCCAACGCTAGCACAGCTAGCTCGTACCGTCCCCCGTTACTCCCCGCGCACCCCGCGCCTATACCCATTTTTACGATAAAAATTAAGAAGCGCGACGAACGATTATTCGTTATAAATGTATGTTCTCGATATTCGTGGCTTTGCTTACCTTTATCGGGGTCCTCACTCGAGTCGTTCTCGATCTTGACACGAGAAGCTGGCTTCGACGTAGCGAGGTTCCGGAATCACCTTGATCCTTCGATTGATCCTCGTCGGCGGAATGAACGTCACGAACTTCCGGCAAGCGGCGAACGAGACGGGGCCGCGATGTGAAACGTCTTCCTGGAGTTCCTCAAAAGTCCCACACTCGGAACGGGACGGAAGTCTCGGACGCGACAAAGGAGACCGGTCGAGTGTCGGTGGATGGACAACGGCGAATGTCCCGTGCACGACACTTCGGTTCGTAGGGCCCTTGGAGCAAGACGAGACGCACGTACGCGACGATATACCGCGAGAGAACATCACGCGGATGCCTCAATACTCGCTCGGAACGGGACGGAAGTCTCGGCCGCGACGTAGGAGACCGGTCGAGTGTCGGTGAATGGACAACGGCGAACGTCCCGTGCACGACACTTAGGTTCGTAGGGCCCTTAGAGCAAGACGAGACGTAGGTACGCGACGATAAACCGCGAGAGAACAACACGTAGATACCTCGATATCCGTCGCGAAAACCGGTGCTCACCTTGTGACCGGCATATTTGTTTATGTGTAGTAAAATGATTTTCGTAGTCTGTTTCGAGCTCGCAATCAGGCGATTTATGAAGCGCTGTGATTGGTCGTTGCGTAAAGTCCCTAGCGTGCCGACCAATCACAGCGCTCCATCGATCGTCTGATCTAGAAGCTCGCAACGGACTACGTGCCTCGTGTTCCTACTGCGTACGAGAGAACACGCGGTCACGCGGAGAGTTCGAAACGAAGATGTCGAGGCATCTGTACGTGATCTCAGCCTTCGCTTTACGTCGTTTCTCATGTCGAGTTCGAGGATTTGACGGTCGGGATGTCCGTGGACTATCTCGGGAGTGTCCAGTGCGCGGAAGGAAGACTCGACACGTGCTACCTGAGAGGAGGAGGAGGCCCAGGAAGGGTATCCTGCACCAGCGGAGCAACCCAGGGGTAAGTACTAAGCTTTTCTTCCGAATTATATTCCGAATTACATTCCGAATCTATGATATAATTTTGTCATTCCTCTGTTACAGATCAAGAGGATCTCCGCTGCTGCGCATCGTTTAGTAAGACATTAAAGTACCGAACGCCGATTAATGATAATACGAACCGCAGCCAGTTCGTCGGTCGTTTCGCGTGTGCCGCTAATTTTCGGGCGTTTTTTACGATTTTTTTTTTACGGAATTGCGTTCGCGAGTTTCCTGTGCGCGGAAGGATGGCTCGTCACGTCCCATCTGAGAGGAAGAGCAGGCCTGGGACGGGCATCCTGCATCGGCGGAGCAACTTATAGGTAAATATAAATTTTTTTCTTTTTTAGAAAATCTGTAAAAAATAAAACTTTACCTTTACATTGATTTAAATACCAGCATGTCTACAATAATATATTTCTTTTTTTGTTTCAGCCACCGGCAGAATTCCACAACTCCGCTGTATGCAGATTGGTAAGCCAATAACTTGTTTTTATTTTCAGGATTTTCTTTTTTCAGGCGTACCATAAAATAACGCGCGACAATGTTCGGTAAAATTCGCGATAGTAAATTCACGGTCGGGGTTCGCGAGTGACCAGTGCGCGGCGCGGAAGGATGACTCGACACGTCCCATCTGAGAGGAGGAGCAGGCTCAGGAAGGGCATCCTGCACCAGCGGAGCAACTTATAGGTAAATATAAATTTTTTTCTTTTTTAGAAAATCTGTAAAAAATAAAGCTTTACCCTAACATTGATTTAAATATCAGCCTGTCTACATTAATATTTTTTTTATGTTACAGTCACCAGTATCTCGACAACTCCGCTGTTGGGTAAGTGGCATTTTTTTTTTTCGTAATTTATAATCGGGTTTTCTGAACCGATAACACGTCGACCCATGGATTACTCAATTATAATACCCCAGGGTATCAGTTTTTCTGCAGAGTTAGTTTACATTTTTTATGTTTTTTAATTATTTTAGTGGAAAATTTTGTACATCTGATTCCTAAATAATTATAGTATAACTTTTTTGGGTTATATGAATGTATTAATTAATTATAATGTTCACTCAACTATAAAATTTGTTCAAAATCTTACATAATTTACTTATAACGTAGAAATAAAAGCTATTTACAATATTTTATCGTTTTAAAGAGGTATATAACTGTATACATAAATTTGACTAGATATCGAAATAAAGATATGTTACGTAAATTTTAAATTCACGATTGATGCACGACATGCTGCATTCTTTGTCGTTGACCGCCAACGTAAATAACTTGTCTCGGCTCGTCCGGGTGAATGAGCTCGTCTGTATTTTTCCACCGCCACTTCTTTTCACTGTCTTTAACACGTCGATGATCAATGTAACTAATTACACAACTCGCTGGTATCCATACAATGGCTGTAGTAATTATCACAGCCCCGACTATGTTATCTTTCAGAAAACGCATTACTTTATTGATATTGATGTCTTCGATAATATCCCAGAATCGTTCCACCACGTCTTGAATCGTTTTCTCACATACACCCTAAAAAAATATCCATGTAATATTGGCATACGTTGTCTTAATTTTTATTATTGTTCGTATATCTCACTTTGTTGCAAAATCCTTGAATGCATGGTGTTCCGTCGGGTAAAATATCTTGCGGGTCTATCGGAAAGCACGTTTCGTTCAGGCTCATTCTACAGCATCTTTTACACGCGTCGGCAACTAAAATTAATAAAATACAATAGTCTTAATTTCCGTTTACACTTGTGCGATATATAAAGTTTAAAATAAAATACGTACTAGTATCGCACATGCAGCTTTGCAAATTTTGAGTCTCGCAGTACGGTACGCATTTGCCTAGACGACATTGACCGCGTTCGAGACAAGCGGTACCGTCCTTCATAGGCGGAGATCTTGGGCATTCGCTAGACGCTCCGGTGCAACGTGATTCTTGTTCACAAGTGGCGTATTGCGCGTCGCGGCATTTTACGCCCGCAGGCATGTATATACAGTTCTGACAGCAAGGAGAATTTTTATCGCTGTCGAAAATAAACCAAGTGTAATCAAGCTCATATTAATATTTTATTTGTAAATTTATTTTCTGTTTTAATCTATTTTAATTGTAAATTGTAAATCTATTTTAATTGTAAAAATATTAAAAAAGAAATGTATATATAAATTTCAAAAGCGGTTTACCTGCAAACTGCTGCTTGCTGAGAACTGTTTATAATTTTTCGAAGCTTGCAATTTTTATCACAACATGAATCATTGTCTTCTGTTCCTAAAAGACCTGCATCACATTCTTCGTCGCCCTCCACTCTTAAATTACCACAAAACGATTCCTCCGGCTCTGAAAAACAGCGTCCAGATTTCGCTTGTAGAACTTTCCTAATAGATCGCAAACTGCACGGAGAAAATCTCTACAAGAAAAACAAACTTTAAGAACTTGTACATAAACTCATACGATTAACAGTCAAAATTATAGCATGAAACGCGTTTTTTACCTTATTATTTACATCGTAGCCACTAACGCTATAAGTATACATTAAATAAGATCCACCTTGGCTTGCACTCGGACTGCATTCCTGTAATAATGATAGAAAATTAAATTCTTCTAGTTTTAAAAATTAGAATAAAAAATTAATTAATTAATTAAAATATTTGCGTAATAATATTACTTGTAGAAACGAGCTAATGTTTTTTTTTATGTTACTTTTAATTATTTTCTTTATAATATTTATTACTTAGTAATATAATTAAATTTTAATATTAGAATAGCTCGCAGTATTATAGCAATTCCCGAATCGTAACTTACTGAAATATCTGGATCATGCTCGGACCCCCAATTGTGACCAAATTCGTGTGCCGTAACCAAATCGGCTTCTCGTGTAATTACTCTCTGTCCATAATGATTTCTGCTGGAGCTTAGTCCTGAGTTCAGATACAATGTATATCCATTTTTAAAATACTCTGTAAGAGAATGCAAACTGAATTATAAGAAATCCTATATTTACGCAAATATATTTTATTGTATAATTTTAAAGTAACATGTGCAAGATAGTATGCAAAACAATCATTTAGTGTATACCTGGTGTACAGATACCGCCTACCGAATTTCTACGAGGAGAGCCTACATAGGCCAATCCGAGAATACCACCCTCAAATTTAAGATCAGTAAATAAATGAGCTAAGCAGAAATCCTTATGGCTATATTCCCGACTGAATACCTACATTAATGCAATCGAAAAACGATATAACAATCTCAATTATTTTTAACAAAGTTAATAGGATTAAATTTAAATAAGTTGCGATTATTTATAAATTGTGTATAGTTACCTCAAGCAATGTACGAACGTCCCATTTTTCGCGAACCATGTTATAATGTGTTTCACCGCCTCTCACGCGTGTCGGCTCACTGTGAACGACAATCTTTTTGATAACAAAACCCATGCCCTTGAAACCGTCTTCCTCTTGATGTTCTTGCCACAAAGTGTCGTTGTAAATTTTATGCACTCTATCGATTAAACTTATCTGCAAATTAATATTATTATTACAATTACAGATCAGTATATCTACAATTAAGTGATTGTGAATTTATATTTATATACCAAATAATTAATTGTATTTTTTGTATTGCTAGCGCCCATTTCCTGATAAAATCGATAATCAGCGACCAATAGTAACGGACACCTCGTTTTTGTTGGGGTATATTCATAAGTTTCAGTTTGCCTTTTTACTCTGCTATTATTACTACTATTACTACTGTCCATATCTGCATAGATCTCTTCGGAATCATCGCTTAATGTGTAATCTGTAGTAAAAAGTAAACATTATTATGTTTCAGACATTATCATAAAGCATAAAAAATTGTAAAAAATTGTTTTTATATTAAAATCATACTTAAATCTTCCTTGACATAACCACAGGTCTTGGGTGTTCCATGTGTATGACCTTCTCCATTTTGGTAATGTTCCCAACTGAGTTTAACATCAGAGGATTTATAAATAATCATTGTTTGATTATCTAAATGAGAAAGATGCCTCCAAGATGGCTAAAATACAAATTACAATTATTTTATAATAATTAATGAATACATAATAGAATAATAAATAATAAGGATATGTAAAAAATAGTTTTTATTTTTACAGGTCTGATAAGAATACAACAAAATATCTCAAGTAAAACAATACACATTTGTTATTATTATATATATTTTGTGAGTACACTTACTTCAATATGAAAGGTCTCATTTGCAATTGTTACACTACCTGTCACAATACCATTATCAATGTGCATTTGAGCATGAGACTCAACTTCTCCAAATACTCGGCCGTGATAAAAATTATCATGATCTACAAAACAACAGTACAAAATATAATAATCTGAATTTTTCTATTTTGTTGAATTCAATATTACCTAAATGTACAGTTTTCTCCTTTCCATCTGCATTAACTTCATAAGCCTTAAAGTTAGAATGTATGACTTCTCTTCTAGGTGTTAAAATTAATCGAAAATGGCTGGAAAAAAAAAAAAAAAAACAAAGAAATAATTATTAACACATTTTTACAATTTTCTTTTATAATTTAAGTAACCACATATCTTACCGTCCATGTGAATAGAACTCTAATTCACTTATTTTATTATATGGATGATAACTATGATGAATGCCTCTTTTAATGATCCTATGTTGAAAGTGAGTACTGTGAATTGTTTCATAATAGTTTAAATTCCTGTTAAGTCCATCTGTCAAACAATATTTTGTGAATTTTTATTATGCTAATAGCAAATCAGCCAAGTTAAAAAATGACAGTCTAAATTAAGATTTCAACTTACAAGTACTCTGAAGAACAAGAAAGGCACAGTAGATAAATAGAGTGTTTTGTTTCTCCATTGGTGGGAAGTAGTAGATGTGAGTAAATTTATTCTTATTTTTTTACGATCTCACTGTTTAAAATAATCCGCGACGCCGTAACACAATTCTGTAACTACTTCAAACACAATGTGTCTTAAAAAAAACGAATTATAATGTAATAACGTACGTGAAAAACGCAGAGTCAGATAACAAATTAGACATTATTTTACTAATTACGTTCGTCATGTTCACTTTTTTTTCCCCTCATTCCTTGTTTACTGTGCATTCATTAATATATAATATTCAGCACAAACTCCTCTTTTTGTGATATTGTATACTCCTAATGTTCAAATTATTTTATTTATAGATAACATGATCGTCATGTATACGCCTGAATTAAGGTTATGTTACTCCTAGACTTGTTCCTTTGTAGCCATTTGCAGCTGTTAGTAGTTGAACTCATAGATAGAGAAAGACGACCAAATCATGTAACGCGATTGGTCGAAAGCTTTACTGTCCTGTGTGGAAGCAAGTGCACAAATGTGATGCGCGATAACGCATTGCGCAATTGTTACAGCGAAGTGGGCAAAGCATCACGCAAGTTTCTCAGTTGTTTTCCCGCGCTTCTCTTAGTGGGTGAGCATTCAGATGTTGGAAAGATCTGTGTGAAAAGTACGTTGATTTGCAGTTATTCTGGAAGATATCAGTGCGGAAGATTTGTATCTTGAACCTCTCTTTATCTATCGTCGACGATCCTCGACGTGGTCTACGAAATCGCTTATCCAAATTTACCGGCTCAGATCTAGGTTAGTCTTGCTTGCGAACGGTTTGATACTCATAGATTAATTTTTTTTCTCGTTATTTATGCGTCTTATTACGTTAATCTTGTAAATAACAGTAATACATGTTTAATGTTAATTCTTAAAATATTTCAATTATTTATATTTTTAAATTAGAATTCAATAATCTCGATCTATTGTTAATATCATTGATTCAACTTGGCCTTTTGACATTTTAACGCTTACAGACGCGATTTTATCAGCGTAAATTAATTTAATCGGTCGATTAACTTTCAAGGTTGCAGCTGCCGAACATAATAATGATGTAAAAAATATATTAATTTTATAAAACATTAATTGCAACTCTGAAAATTAATCAATCGATTAAATTAATTCACGTTGGCCCAAGCCATATTAAATTATTTTTGTTTAGATTGCAACGTTAAAGAATTGTTTGATAATGGACAGTTGTCAAGGGAAGCTACTTTGCACACCGCGACGTGCACAGAAGTGCCTTTTTGCATCATCCAGTGACAAGTCTGATAAGAAAAGTATCTCTCATGATTCAAAGCAAGTTAGAGAGGACAAGTCCTTGGAAGATGAATCAGATTTGGGACCTATGTCACCTCTGGCTCTCTCAGATCAGAGTTCAAGTGCCAGCTATCTTAGTTCCCCAGGCAGAGAATTTGTCTCTCCATTTGCTACACCTGAAAAGTCTGCTGTCAACACATCCTGGGATCGTTTAAGATTCACTTCTGAGGACTGTATGTCTCCTTTTAGATCACTTAAAAAAGTCACCAGAGCTGCCAGATACTCACCAAGGTGTAAATTTGTGAAGAGTAACTCCCCAAAATCATTGCCATCCACGCCGGATAAATTAATAGATCCATCAACACCGCAACGTTTGACGAAAATGAGAACGGAAAACAATGACGAAATAGTACCGGAAACGCCTCCGCGGAATTTTGCGACAGAGATACAAAATGAAAATATCACAGACACACCTCGAAAGATAAGATCTCCCGTGATCAAACAGATAACGCCGCTAAATTCTATCAGTAAAACTGTTCCACTGCCGAAGGTGCACAGACGAAAATCTTTCAGCGCGGTCGAAACAAACGAGAGTTTCTCACCCGAGCAGAAAGAAAACGTGTTGAAAAGATGTGCGCGCGATCACGTAGCAACACGACCAACGAAATTATTCAAAGGGGATGATGGTTTTGTGTCGAAAGCAAGAGCATCGTTATTTCAAGAGAAGAAAAACGAGCGTAACAGCCTGAACGATTTTTCATTAAGCACGAAGACGTTTTACAGCGGCAGTATAAAGTTTGAGCGACCTTTCGACGATTTGAGGAACAGCGACATTAAAAGACGACAAAGTTTACCGTTGCACAGCAACATTAAAAGGAGGCAAAGTTTGCCATCATATAATAATGGCAGACGTTCATTAATGGCAAAAAAGCAGAGATTTGGTAAAATAAATGCTGGCGTGTACCATAACATTAAAAAGCCAAAACCTAAGGTAAATGTGGAGATCGTAAAAAAGGAAGAGCAGCAAAAAACTGCTGTCTTAGATAAAAATTTATCTGTAGAAGAAGCTCAGCCGATGGAAGCAAATGCAATTGTGGAGAGACCCCTTACACCGATGGTCGACGAAACTAAGCGATTCTTTAAAACCAATAAAACCATTAGATTAAATCGTCCCGCCACCGTGACGGTAAATAAAAATATTAAATTGAAAGTCACGGATGGTAAAATTGCGTTGAAAGAAAATCTGAAGCATACCCCATCCGCGAATGCACATAAGCAATACTCGAAAGTTGTAGAAGACACTCTGGATACCACCGATCTGACCGTCGACGAGCCAGAGATCGAAGCTATGTTGGAGCAAGATAAAGTTGCAGATCTTTTGAAAACTTTGAAAGATGACTGGGAAAATGACGAATACGATACAATGGCACCGCTGACTCAGATTGCAAACGCATTTTCTCCGTTAGCATCGACGACGATGTTACCGAAAGACACGATTATGTCTCCAGCTACTGAACTTACTAACATGACTTCGACAATGAATATTAAAGACATTACTCCTTTGAATAATTTTGAAAATCTTTCACTCGACAGCACGAATAACAATAATGATGCCGAAAAAGAAATTGGCAACAAGGATGGCGAAAAAAGTTATTTTCCTTTGTTCAGAAAAGGATATTCTGTATCTGATAATATTTTTGAGTATGTTTTTTAATTACAAATCCGATTTTATTTAGAAAATTTTAACTTACACTAAATTATATCTGCTTGCTTTTTTTTAATCGTGTTTTTACGGAAAATTTTACTTTAAATCTATCTTAATATAAAATCTATACTTTAATTTGTTTTTTGTTTTTTTTTTTTTAGAGAGACAAGTAATGTTAACTCTAAAAAAACATCGAAAAATATGAAGTGGCAGTTATCCACGAAAGGTGGTGGTGCAGATGATCAATATGTGTTAGATGCTGGTCAGAAACGTTTCGGCGCTATTCAATGTTTGGAATGTAACGTTGTGTATGAAGTGGGTAATGCTGAAGATGAAAATGCTCACTTGAATTATCACAATAGTATACGAATTCTAAAATTTCAGGTGCACTGGTTTAATATCTACAAAATTAATAGCATGTTATTGTAATTATTTAAATATTTTTATTACATGATGATTTTAGGGATGGAAGAACGAGCGTATTATATTAGAGGATCCTTTTACATCTAGCAAAATAATTTTAATCGAACCGCGTGATTCCAAACAACACTGGAAAAAAGTGCTGGAGATTTTGGCTGTTGTAGATAGAGATTTGGGATTGTCAGATATGAATATTTCCGATTATCAAACTAAAAAGGTGAGTATAAAAGCTTTCTTACGTGCATATTGTCCGTCTTGTATAATTGTATAATAAAATTTAATTAATATAATAAATAAAATAAATAATAAATAAAAAAATAATGAAATAATAAATTAAAGTAACAGTTTGATAAAGAAAAAATAAATCTTGTAGATTTACTTGTATGTACGTGAGAAAAACGTTCTCGGAGTGTTAGTGGCGGAACATCTTGAAAAAGCGTTCCGTATGATTCCCGAATTAATCGACCTTAATTGTTGTACTGTCGAGAATACGCCTACAAAGTGCGGTGTAAATGTCGTCTGGACCGCGATGAGCCATCGCAGACAGGGTATAGCTACTAAACTCGTTGATACCTTAAGGTAAATTGTTAAAATACATAAACTATTTTTAAAAAACGTGCATTATTTAGACTATTTTATTTTTATTTTTCAGAGCCAATTTTTTTTACGGTTATGTAATGTCATTAGACGATATAGCGTTTTCAGTACCGACTCCAAGTGGTAAGATTTTTGCTGAAAAATATACAAAGACAAAAAATTTCAAGGTATACAACTAAATTCACAATATTACACTCCAATAATCATTTTTTAGTATTTTGACTTATTTTTACTTAGCAAAATATTAACATTATATATCTTATTTTATCGTATTTTATAGTTACATATTTTTCTGAAACTTTTATTAGAAGTTCAATACATATAACAAAAGTTGATGGGTTTCTTTACTTTTATAAATTAATTGTAACAGTAATTTAATACTCTTTTTAGTTTAAATTGTTACGTTTCACTGTACAGATTTAAGTCTAACAAGATCTTTCTTTTAAATTAAATGTAACCAAGGATATAAATCTAAGATAGAATTAAATATTAATGTACAAAATTAAATTAAAATATTTTATTTATAACAGTAAAGTTATTAATACTGTTTTCAAAATAAACACATTGTAATTCTGATTATATATTTATTTTGCTCACTTCTGTATTGTCGGACTCATGACCAATATATTTAACAGCAGATTATTGTAAAACAAAATGTGTTATATATTTATAATGGTTTGTGTTGAGTAAAAAAATTAATCCAAGCAAAACTAATGAAAAATTAATTTAATTATAATAATATAATATATATTAATAAATATTAATGAATTATAATTATTTATAAAATTAATTTAATTTTGTTAATTTTATTAATAAAAAAATACAAGCAATATTTTTTAACGAATATGTAAATGTGGAAGTTGCTTTTTACATAACTCTTGCATTTAACCATGGAATTTATGATTAAATTACCGTTCTTATTTAATCGTAATTGAGCGTTAAATATTATTTAATCATTAATATTTTTTTTAATAACAAGAGAGTAGGTTAGAAATAAAGATAAAAACAAAACTTTTAAACATACTAATATTGTATTTAATAAACTTTTTAGTACAAAATTATATTTAATTTCTTTTAACGAAAACAAAAGCAAGTATTATTAAATACATATATGTATTTTATTATTAATTGTATACATGCAAGCGATGTATTTAACTTGTTTAACGATATATTTATACTTTAATAAGACATTAAACTAATTAATTAACTTTGGCAATAAAAAAAAAAAGAATACTATTAATTTCTTAGGTAATTTTTCCGTAATTGCACGGATGAAACATATCACAATGTACTAAATTTGTACTGATATTTTTTTAGTGTTGATTATATTGAACGAAATGTTATTTAATACTTAACATTAATAATTATTGTTTTAAGTACGATAACCTCTACCGTTATATCTGTTGCCTCTTCCAAATGCAGATTGATCTATGTCTTTTTTCTTTTTCCATACCTCGTATCTTTCAGCCATTTTGTATACTTCTTCAGGTACTTCCTAAAATAAAAAATATTAATTAATTCTTTAGAAAGTTTAAGAAAAAGTAAAAATATTGTGTATATATTAACTTGATTTGCTTCTTCTAGAATGTTAATCAGTCCTTTGGCATGATGCCAATCCTGCCTCGTCATAAAAGTAATACTCTCGCCTGTTCGACCTGCGCGTCCAGTGCGACCGACTCTGTGAACGTATTCTTCTATATCCCGCGGAAAATCAAAATTTAACACGTGCCTAAAACGAGAAAAAAATGTACCGATATTATACCCCAAATAATGTAAAATATTTTCATATGACTCACGTAATGTCTTCAATATCAATTCCTCGACTCGCCACGTCAGTCGCGAGAAGAATCGGAACTGTTCCAGCTTTTAAATCTTCTAAAGCTTGCTCTCTATCTGCTTGTTCTCTATCGCCGTGAATACTCTGACAATCAATATTTGATAATGCCAGATCGCTAGAGATATCGTCTACTTTGGATTTTTTACCAAAAAATACTATCACCTTGTCAGTGGGGTCCATTTCTTGGATAAACTGATGCATCTAGAAATATTAATAATACAATTAAAAAATTGTCTAAAAACTTTTCAGAATGTCTTCAGTGCTACCAACCATATCGATTTTCTCGTCTTCATTAATTATATAAATCTTCTGTGTTACAGAATGAACAGCTGCTAAATCAAGTGATCCAACACATACTTGAATTGGATTACTCATATATGATTGAGCTAAACGTCTCACACCTTGAGGCCATGTAGCGCTAATAAAAAATTATTGTATTCCATATTAATTAAATGTATACATATGTATATTACTATAACAAAATTCTTTTACAGCATATTTTTAAAAGATAATATAGAAAAATTATGTATTTAAAATTAAACAATTTTTATTGTTGACAGACTAAAAGTTATAATTTTTTCTTTAAAAGTCTTATTCAAATAAGAATAAAAAAAATTAATTAAATTAAATAATTAAAAAAAAAAAAATATATATTTACCTTGTCATAACAGTTTGTCTATCTGGTCGTACTCCTAAGAGAGTTTTACGAATTTGTGGTTCAAAACCCATGTCCAGCATACGATCTGCTTCATCAAGTATAAGATATGTTACAGCAGACACATTTAATATTCCTGCTTGAACTAAATCATTTAGCCTTCCAGGAGTTGCTATTACTATTTGTACGCCTTTCGATACCATATCTATTTGTGCTTTGCGACTTCCGCCACCATATACACACACCCTTAAATAAGTAATGTTCAACATATTATTACAAAGCAATATATTATCTTTTAATATAAAAATATGAATGCAAGATGTATCGTTCAAAACAAACTTACGCTTTAATACCGTGGTAAGAGTATTTTCCTACTTCCTTTTCAATTTGTAGTGCAAGTTCTCTAGTCGGTGCCATAACAAGAATATTTGGTCCAGGACGCTCATCGCGTGGAGTTACTTGGCCATCGATATGAATTAATGCAGGGAGTAAAAAGGCAAGAGTTTTTCCTGAAACATGTAATATTTTCTTATTATACCTACTTTCGGACAGGTCTGTAATAAATCGCAAAATAACTGTAATTAAAACCTGTTCCAGTTTGCGCTATTCCAATGAGATCTTGACCACTCAGCAAAATAGGCCATGCTTGGCATTGTATAGGACTTGGTTTTACAAACTTTTGTTTTCGTATTTCAGTAAGGATATCTGGATAAGCCTGCAGTACAAAGCGATACATTAATCATCATGTTAAAATAATAAATAATTTTATAAGATTAGTTGCTATATTACCTGAAAGGCTTGTTCAAAAGTTTCAACAGGATTCGGTATTTTCATTTCAGCAGAACCTTCATTCTCGAAAACATACCGAACTTGTATATTATTGTTAGTCTGTCTAACATGAGCTACTTTAGATGCCGACATATTAGCAACGATTGGATCTTCTTTGTAAAAATTTTTTATAATAGGAGGTAAAGCTGCCCATTTCTCCTTCTGACGACTTTCCTATTAAATAAATTATTATTATACTTGTATATTCATATTATCATTATTATTAACATACATATTCTGAATTAGCTTTAGTCCAATCAAAATTAGTCCAATCAATGTCTTTTTTTTCAGACATAGCTTGTGTTGAATGTACATCTTCTTGTTTATTATATTTATTGTTTAATAATTCCTCTATCAAGCTTTTAGCTCGTTGTTGTGCTTCATCTGGGCCAATTAGTGTTACAGCAGTCTGTTCATTTTCACAAAGTTCTTTGTCAATCTGGATAAAGGTAAAAGAAATTATTATTAAATATAGGATTGCATATAATGAAATAAATCTTGCAACAGGTAATTTTACACTAATTACATTTAGGAAAATATTTTATTTACCTTAATTATGGCATTACTTTCATCTTGTAAAGCTTTAATCTTGCTCCCACCTCTTCCAATCAGTTTCCCAATGTTGCTGGTATCAATGTATATGACAAGTCCATTTGTGCTATTTGAACTATTATTATTACTTCTTCTACTTGAATCATTATTAAAATTTTGATGTCTAGAGGTAGTATTATCCCTGTTATCTCCAAATCTGTTCGGCCGTCTATAAAACTGATGGTCTCTTTCTCGCCTATTTTCTCTCCTGTGATCATAATTCTGATCGTGCTTCCCTGGTGGCATGGTATTATTTTCGTCCCATGCGTCACTCATTATCGAACGTATCAGAAATTTTTGTATTAAAATTTAAGTAACCCTAAAATTATTTATAAAAAATCAAAGTTTGCCTCGGATATATTAACTTAATTTATTAATATTAAATGTACAGTAATAATAAATCGTTCGTTTCATTTTATGTTGCCGAGAAAGAACAACCTACAACTCGAAATGATTGCAATAAGAAAGCAGAAGCTTTAATAATTTTTATTGGTTCTTATAAGCTGTATTTCGGCTTTAAATCGCCATTAAACTTTTTAATGTCCCATATAACTCACCAATGTTTTACGGTTAAATTCTTGATGCGTTAATGTTTTTCTACGTTCGCGTTTGCATTACGTTGAGACAGTAGAGCACGTTTTTCTCGCGTCTTGTAACAAGAACGAATAGAAAAGAAGTTTCGTACAGAAGAAAGATAGAGAGAAAAAAAAAAAGAAGAGAGAAATAAACAATGAGTTACGTATACATCCAAACACTTACTTTTTTGCTCGTTTAATCTAACTGGCAAGAGCTAGCGAGGACAATAAAACAATTTGTCGTTTGTTCAGTATTCGTTTTAACGTAAAATGTTTCGCTTTACGATTTCGAAGAAACATAAGGAGAATCTTATGTGCGGAAACATGACACCTATCCAGACGAATCCAATTTCAACACCACGCCGAAATAATAACGGGCACACGTGATTAACTCAAATCGACTCTGAATGCATGTAAGAGCGCGATCGTTTAGTGAGCTCTTGCATTTAATTGGTAGATATTTTAAAATAGAATTTACTGAGCGGTTGAATTCTCGAATGCCTTGTCTTGCGGGAAACGTGTGATGAGTGAGATCTGCTCTTTGTAGACTAATTGAACTGCATTGGTTCGAAAGCTTTCTCTTTGCGTCAGACAAACGCTCTTGTATCTCATTGTGGGTGCCATTTTAAAGCCTAAGATCTCATCGTAGACGCCGCTGTAAGAATTAAATTAGCTAATCGTATTAGATTATTCTTTTAAAATTCTGATATAATTAGTCAGCTTCCATCCATTGTAAGCCGTGCCTTAGTCAAGGCGTTCTTATGCTGAATACACACCAGCGCGATTTACGTCGCGTGCAACACGCGATATCCAATGAGGGCCTTGCTTTTCTATAGAAAGAAAAGTTTCATTGGACATCGTCTGTCGCTCGTGACGTAAGTCGCGCTGGCGTGCATTTAGCATCATATGTGCTCATGCGTTCTGAGAGAAACCGGCAGGTTTACGGTATACGTTTCGCCTAGTGTATAATCGTTGCTCATTGGCAAATTGCCATTAATAAACGAACTAATACGAAATCTTTTGGCTGCTTTTGGCGGAGATTCGATGACTTCGGACTCTGTCGTAGTGGGCCCCAGCTCTGGTCGTTCATTAGTTTGCTAAATCTAAACTCTTGCGTGCGTACTTTGCACCACTACCAATCTTGTAGCAACGCTTCGACAGTGCCGATGGTGTTTTTGGCATAAACGTCGAGAATAAAACTTGTTCGGTGCGTCAGCCCAGCCAGGGTATCAAGGCTAGCAGGTAGCAGATAACACAGCAGATGGTGGGTGGTAAGTAGTAGATAGTAGACGGTACATAGAACGTACGGATAATTTACATATTATGTATATATATACACATATATATATACACACGCACATATGCGCGCGTTCACATACTCCTTGTCTCACTTGACAGTATTACTTGCCGAATGATTACATTTTGCTATTAAATGCGGCAGGATTATTGACGTAAAAAAACTTGCAACAGTTGCGATACACCTATGAATGTACAGTGCGTGCGTCTCATTTTACATCATTTATATACCATTGTCATCATGGTTTGATCCTAACCTAACCATCAAACTGTGGCAATCTGTTTCTTTTATTATTTTCTTCGCAGGAACATCTTTGCGATTCATCTTTTGAATTTTATGAGACTTGTATGATTCGTATGCGATCGGCGTCGCCTATCGTAGCGAAAAGGTATGCTTACTCATGCGTGTGCACGCGTGAATGTGTATGTGTGTGTAATTTTTTTTGCAAGATTATCTTAGGGGTAAAGCATTATGTATTGTTTATAATTTTGTTATATGCATATTTAGGTTTAAATAACAATGTCTGTACATTACAAGTTTAAATCTACTTTGGATTATGACACTGTGTCATTTGATGGTTTACACATCTCAGTGGCAGACTTGAAAAAGGCTATATTTCATCAAAAACGTATTGGCAAGAATACAGATTTTGATCTGCAGATTACAAATGCGCAAACAAAAGAAGGCAAATATCTTTAGTTATTACAAAATTCTTTTTTTTAAAGTTTATTTTAATCTATTATTTTATGAAGCTATATATATGCTATATTATTTAATTAAATTATATACTTGTATTTAATTATATTTGTTTTATTAATAATATTATTTATAATATTTAATAATTATTAATAATTTTTATTAATTAATTATATTTGATAATATTTTTTATTGAGTTATTAATAATATTTAATAATTGTACTTGTTCTTTAGATTATACAGATGACAATGCACTAATTGCAAAAAATACCAGTCTTATTGTTGCTAGAGTCCCATTAACAGTACAACAAAAACGTTCTTGGGATCGAAATGAAACTCCTTCATTTAGCAATATTAAAGATGAAAGTAATTTAGGTAGAGCTGTAGATCTCACCAGATTAGATGGCTCAGAAGAAGACAAAATCCGTGCGATGATGACACAGTCAACTCAAGATTATGATCCATCAAAGTATGCAATTTAAAATAAATTTACTAATTATTTAAAATAATCCTGTCTTAATTAAGCTTATTAAGGTTACATAATATACAATAAAAAATAGCAAGTCTGATATATATTTTAAATTTTGTTAGTTATATGAAAATTCGTGGTGCTAATCAAACTGGTGATGTACCTGCTAATTACCGTTGTTACAAATGCCACCAGCCTGGGCATTGGATAAAAAATTGCCCTTTAGGCACAAATCAAGAGCCAATTGAAATTAAGAAAAGCACTGGTATTCCTAGAAGTTTTATGGTACCAGTTGAAGGACCTTTAGTGCCTGGTGCTATGATGACACCCACAGGACACTATGCTGTTCCTGCTATTGATCAGTAAGTTTTAATTCCCATTTTATATATACAGGATGTCTTAAAGTCTGTCTGTACCTATTTTTTTGTCTGAAGAGAAAAGTTCTATACCTTGTCTTTAATCGCGGACACTCTATATATTAAGAAATTATTTTTTATCGTCAACACGAATCGCATCACAGGAAAAAAGTTTGATTAAACATAAAAAAAAAATTTATTGCACTGACAATTGCAAAGCGCATACTTTGCGTTATTTTTTTTACTTTTAATTATGTATTAATTTTTATACATCGAAATAATAAAAATCAATTGCGTTAACATGTTATTTGAAAGTTATATTTTGTTCTCTTTAGTCAAGCTTATAAGGAAGGCAAAAAGGAACGACCTCCATTTTCGCAAGATCCAGAACCTGTAGTAGAAAAGCCAGAAATACCAGAAGATTTATTATGCAATATTTGCAAAGATCTTTTAACAGATGCAGTGATGATTCCATGTTGCGGCAATTCTTTTTGTGACGAATGTAAATTTTTTATTATTTAATTTTCTAGAATAAATTAACAATTGTTAATATTCCTGCTTTTATAGTCATTATATTTACAACTACATGTTTTTTTGTGACAGGTATTCGTACGTTTTTGTTAGAATCTGAAGAACACGAATGTCCGGATTGTAATGAGAAAGATGTATCACCGGAAACTCTTATACCCAATCGATTTCTACGTAATGCAGTCATGAATTTTAAGAACGAAACAGGCTATGCTAAAAGACAAACGTATCGTCCTTCTGTTCAAAACATTGGACAAATTACTGTAACAACTGAACAGCCAAAAGCTGAAATACAGCAAGCTGCAACTCACGCATCTCAGATTAAAAACGTACAGTCTTTAGTCGCTTCTGACGCACCATCACAAGAACCTGTGGAAGCACAATCCATTAATGTTGAATCTGCCTCATCACAGTTTCCAACTAACGTCTGTAGTTCGCAGTCACAGTCATCAACCAGTAAGTGATTTTATTAATTTTATTATTTTGGAGTGTATGTAATAAAAGAATAGAACAAAAAAACAGATTTATAATAAATATATAACAAACTTATAATAAATAAAAATTAGATATAATAGATGACTGTTTAATACATCAGATAAAGCATTGAAAATGGTTATATTTTGTATAAATTTTATGTTTGATAATTACAACGCTCGTCTTGATTAGCTTGAGTTCAATGTCTTAAAATATGCAATTGTTTCTTATTAAAAATGGTATTTAACTTATTATATTAGAAATTTTTATAGTCGATCTAATAACGTTAAGTTTATTACTGTTTCAATATTAAAACATTTATTAAAACTATTTGTGATATTTACAGCTGAATAGATAAATCGAATTTTATTTGATTCTCTTATACAAAAACAAATTGTGTAATGTACATGTAAATTGCAGGGTATAATTTATAATTTTTTTGTTGGCCACTGTTTATTAAAAAGGCGAGAGTAATAGGACTTTTATAAATTATTTTAATTTATATTTTTCGAATATTATCTGAGAAAGACCAGGTTTAATTGTTATATGGGAGATATTGTTACACATTATTGCAAAATAACAAAAAACCTGTAAAAGATATAATTTTGCAAGCATGTTGTAGTAATACTTAAATTAATTATTTCAGCGCTCTCTCTCTCTCTCTCTCTCTCTCTCTCTCTCTCTCTCTCTCTCTCTCTCTTTCTACCTTTCTATATACTATACGTAACATAAAATATACATACATAGAGTATATTTTGTAATGTCAAGTACTCCTTTTCGTACACGTTTATATCACTCGTATATATATTTTCGTACGTAAATAGAAGGTGGACGCCATTATATTGGAATATGTAATCAGAGCAGTTAAAATTTTTCCGATTTATATAACGCATAACCCTTGAAAAATAACTTGATTGTGATAGACCGTGCTAAATGATGTGCCCAATTTCGCTAGAATCATGTATTATTGACTGTGCGATTGAATTTATGCCGGTCAGCTGACGATATTGGGCATATAACCTTAAATACATGATGCAAGAGCATGAGAGATGTTAATTTTATGTATGATAACTCGGTGGATTTTACAAACGTATGTCTAAATCTACTCTTTGACGAGCTGCAATCACTCGTTTAAGTCGTCAATTTTTACGTGATGTGCTCTATTTGACAGCTTTGCCCGAATCAAGCACAGAGTCACGTCTGCAAAATGATCCTGTATCGAAAGTAACAACCGATGAAGAAACTGAGGTGCCTCCTCCCCCAGGCACAGAGCCTCTGCTGCCGATTCCCGCTCTCGTGAGCTCGCCGGAGAGAGAACGCGAGCGAAGTGATCCCTCCAGCCGCGATAAAAAGGAACGAGACAATGAATATTCAGGAGAACGTCAATCAAGAGAGCGTCGCCGAAGCTTTAGCAGAGATGGACATCGTGACAGGTAACTGAGTTATTTTGCTCTTAGCAAACTTTTGTGCTACATTGTGAAATCTTGGTTGTAACATAAAAGATATATTTTATTTTTTCGGGGGGCATTTTTATAGGAGCAGAGATTATGGTCGCAGAATCGAGAACTTGAGGCCATTGAACCGTGACCGAAATCGCTCCTTGTCGCCGCCTAGGCACGGCGAGTATCCATCCTCAAGTGCTGTCTTACCTCATTTAATGAACCCACCCTCCACCAAAAGCTATCAAGGTCATTTAGCAGACGATGGACATTATCCGCCTACTATGCATTATGACAGTGGAATACGTAGACCTAACGAAGACCGTGCAGGAACTCCGACGGTGAACAAACGTTAACATAAAACATTTATATTTTTATTATATTTATATTAATACAATGCAACAATATTTTAGGTTGACGAACCGCATTTGCACGTTCCATCATCTGGTAATCAGCCGCCGTTGTTGCCTTTTCCACCGGGCGAAGAACGTATTCCGCCGCCAAATTACAATCAACCACCTCCAAACGTACCTCCGCATAATCCTCCGCTTTTGCCAGATCCGTATATGAGTCACCGAATACCGATATATTCACACCAGCAGGGGTCACATTACGGACCCCCGCGATATGATAGACCCCCTTATCAGCAACAGGGATATCGACCGTCCCAGCCACCGCGAAACTACACGGGGCTACCGAGACCGATGCGAGGATTGCATCACAGTAAGTAATTTGCATTCAGTTTGATTGGTCGTGCAATTAAAAGAGAAACAAATAAATTAATTTGAGCAAATAAAATAAATAATAGTTTTTACAATATTTTCTTTGACTTTATTTTAAAGAAACATAGTATCTTAAGTCACAAATTTTATTTTTCTTTAATTTTACTTTAATTGATTTTTATATTCGGTATTGATATTGTATGGAAATGTATGGAGATTGTTCTCTTTTAAGTATTTTGTTTATATCTTATTTTAGTGGGATATAGAAACTTGCAACCACCGCCACCAGGATTAGGTAGAAATATACACAATGGCAATCCGTCTGGGTAAGTAATTAATTTTTTATGGCCCTTGTTTAATAGTAACAATTTTTTATATTTAAACGACTAATGTGCGCATATCCGCGTCTGTTGCTTCTAACAATACATACTTTTCTGATCTAGAATTATTGATGATCCATTGGAAGCATTCGAGCGAATGCTCAGAGAAAAGGATGAGAGAGATCGGCGTTTAGGAAAGCATAGAAGAAGAAGCAGAACACGATCTCGATCGCGCAGTTACAGTCGTTCTAGGTCGCGCTCTTTTGGTCGCAGATCACCTTTTGCGTCTCGCATTAGTCGATCTCGTAGTCCACCGTCGAAACGGAGATCAACGAGATCACCATTACCACTTAGACCTCGTAGCCGCACTCCAAAACGTAGATCAAGAAGCGGCAGCTTTTCTATTAGCAGGTATTTCTTTTAATAAAAACACAAAAATAATTGCGCCCGTGTCGCTTAATTTTTTGAATTTTATTATTTCGTAACATTGCAGATCTAGATCATATTCTCGTAGTCAGTCACCGAGGTTGTCTCCGTCAAGAGATAGAGATAGAGAACGGGAGAGAGACAGAGAAAGAGACCGTGATCGCGATCGCGATCGCGACCGTGATCGTGATCGTGATCGTGATCGTGATCGTGATCGCGACAGAGACCGCGAGCGGGATCGAGATCGCGACTTGCTGCCCAGATATCGCTCGCCAATCAGATCGCCTCCAAGGTATGATGAACACGCTCACATAATATGTATCAAATTTAAGAAGCACTTAAAATATTTTAATATAAACATTTTAACGTGCGATGACTTTGTGTTTCAGATTTCAAAGGGAGAGGGATCGTGAGAGAGACAGACCGCGATCGCGTGAGCCTCGAGATGGATACAACACTTATTATGGCGATTCGCCGGCTCACGATTATGCATTCCGCGATCGTGAGCGCGATTTACCGCCCAGGGAAAGACCCTTGCCAAGATATCCCATAGGAAGAAATCAACCGTCCCAGCATAATATACCGCCGTTGATGTCGCATTTAGTCACTGGAGGCCATCCACCACCACCGCTTATGTCATTGGGACCTTCGCCTATGGACAGGAAAGACTATTATGATTACAACAGGTATTTTCGCCTCAATAGTATTTTCATTCATGTACACTACGTTATGCAGATAATCTACCGACATGTCTATGCCATTAGTTTATTTAAGCTAAAAGACTCCGAAGCTATAGCTACTGAATTATACAAAAGCGATATAGTATACAAATTCAATTATCTTTGTAGCGAAAGATACCGACGCGTACGAACGTTTCTGAAAATTATTCTTACAATTCGTATACAGGGTGTCCCCATATTAAGTGACTAAGCTCTTAGAGGTAATAAAACGAGTAGAAAAATTCTGTCGACAATTTTATAAAAAGGTGCAGGATTTTTATACTTGTCTTCATAAAATCTATCTATCTCTAAGAGCTTAGTCATTTGGTATGGGACACCCGTATAATGAAACACACATTTACGTTGCATAAATTTGATAATGAGCATTTTTATATTTTATTTAACGTTACATTAATTAGAAAATAATTAAAAATTTATTATTAGACATGTAAATTTAATCTTAATTCAGCTAATTGTTTACCATACAGAATTTGTTACTAACTGTGCGCAGTGTTTTTAATCTAGGTTTAATAACTTTCGTGGTTCTTAAATTAGCTAATTGCAATCATTCTATCTTTTTAAAAAGCGATTGTGATCAGCTGATTTAACTACAAAAATATTTTACTCGTGTCAAATTTATGCAACTTTTGTATAGGCTGTCTTAAAGTTCCTCTGACACCACTTAAGAGACGTTAGAATAAATGGAGATATAAAAGTTCTATACCATTTTGAAATATTTATAATCATAATCTATATGCAAATGTTTGAAATGGATTAGAGCGCATTCTTGTTCATTTCTCGTTCTAAAAATTGATATCCGGTTTGTTATTGTGATCGTGATTGTGAAATTATTGTGATTGCAAAATGGCAGGACTTTTATGTTCGTCTCCGTTTGTTCTATTATTTCATGAACAGTGGTAAAAAAAAAAAAACTGAGATTCTCTATTTTATACTGTAAAATTTTTATTTTTACAAGAGTGATATGTTGGAAATTGTATGCTGTGAGAATACTGTGTTCAATTAATTTGTGATATCTGATTGTACAAATCGAGATTTTTTTTACGCATTTGTATGCTATCTGTGAATACTGAGAGAAAGATTGAGTTAAAAGACAAAAAATTATTGCGTCTTTTACACCGCATACTTATTTCAACTTTTATATCTCAGAAGTAAATTGTTATTTAATACTATTTATAGTTTATTTTTAAAACGGTATTTATAATATTATATTTAGAACTGTAGTAAGGGATTAAGAGTATGCTAATGAGAGTGTGGTTAACATGCACAGCGAACTTTTTCTATCACAGAGGTTTTTCTATGTATTAATTTTTTTATCAAAAAAGTTTTTTATGTATTTATATTTGTTTTTGAAGAATCTGCTTTTTACAACGATTTATACGTTAGATAATCATCTATATTAAAAAATACACAATTTTTTAAAAGTATACACGCGTTATCTCCTATACGTATACGTACGACACCTTATCTCTCTTTAACACATACACGCACACGTATTTCACGCGATACGCAATACATATACATATTACAATCTAGCTTTGCGAATCGTATCTATATATATACGTGAGATTTCATATTAATTAATTATTAAGGTGCATTGTCATAACATGCAAATAATAATTTTAATAATATATTTATGTAATGTATTAAATGTTATTCATATATATGTTTTTATATGTATGTATGTATGTATGTACGTATGTACGTATATGTTTATATATATATATATACTTTTATAATTTTTTAAAATTTAGAATATGTTAAGCATAATATAAATAATATTGTTATTAGTGCAATTATCAATGCAAACTTTTGCATTACATTACTTTAGTAATTGCAACGTACAAAATTATGGGTACATTTAATTATGTATATACGCACAGCTATATACTTAACAACTGTTATACCAAAGAGATCGAACAAAATCTGTTTTCATTTTAACATAGTATATACTATATATCTTTTTATACAAGTTTTTATTCCAATTTAATCTCTATACACTATGTGCAATACAATATATTATATAAGGATACTTTATAATAAGCGTATTTATTTATCTACGAAATATTATAATACTATTGAATATAATTATGGATAATGTATATATATGCGTGCGTGCGTGCGTGTGTGTCTGTGTGTATGCATGCGTGGATGTATGTAACATATTGTGAAATGTAATTTAAAAGTGCAAAAGGAAGAAAGAAGCAAGGAAGAACACCTAGGACCTCGTGGAGAGAAGCAAGCCAGCTGATTCGTCTACATGGTTTCTGAATCAGGTGAATTCAGGGCCAAATCAACATTTGTAATAGAAAAAAAAAAAAAAAAGAGAAAAAATTAATTTCTTTTTAATGCCAAATTTAGAATATATTTACTGAAAACTTATCGTGTTATAGACTGCTGCGGTATTTGTATTTCTTTTTTATATTTAGGATGGTCTTAAGTACTGTCTTATAAAGACTAATCGTAAAGTATTAGCGTCTTAAGACGGTGCTTAAGACGATCATAAAATAAAAACGGACTATGAATATCCGCAATCAGTACGAGCAAATTGAACATAAATTCAAAATTACTCACAATTCGGCAATTCCTTAATTGTTACATCTGTAATTACTTGAATAATCATACGAGTGCAGTCGTAAAAATTATAATGTAATTAAAAATTACAAATGTTGCTTTATGTACTTCAAATAATTTTCTACTCTTATAATTTTAATGATTTAACAAAGTCCCAGCAATAGGTGATTATAATTACATTTTATTTATTCTTTCAGCCTGTGTGGAGATTTAAAAAATATGACAGCTTCATAAGAACTTAATACATGCTCTTGATTATTTGAATTTATATTAAACAGGTGTCTTCGACACACCACAGCATGCGGCAAATACATCGCGGGGACAGAAGAATGGAAGAAAATTTAAAGGATAAATTATTCTTTTAGTTTTTTTTTTTTTTTTTTTTTTCTTTTTTTTTCTTTTTTACGAATATTCTATTATGATTAATTAATTTTTTCGATGTACCTCGAGGTGATATAAATTCGTTACTAACAAGTAGTATCCTTTCCACGTTTCTCGCGCTATGTTGTATTTCCTGTAAAGACGTATTATGTACTAAAAGAAAAAAAAGAGAAGGCATAAACATATCTAATATTTAGGAGATTGAATATGTTATCAAGTACTGTACTGAACTTCTGTCAACAGATATTCCGGACCTCCGCCACAACAGCGTTTCAGCAGTCCTTTGAGGGATTCTTCGTCGCATAAACGATTTGACGACGTAGCACCGCCCGGTACCGAAGGTTACTACGATCTCTCGCCTCCTGGTGTCGAGCATTCCGAAAGATCGAGAGACGATCGTGAGAGGCAACGCTCCTTGAGGGATCAGGAAGACCGGGAGCATTCGTCGAAGGATCGTGATAATGATGAACGTGATAGATTAAGAGACGATAGGTAATATAACGTTGTTAGGTATTATATTCAGTCTAAAATAATTGGTGTTTAACAAGTACGTTAAACTTTTTTTTATATCTTACATTTGATAAAGAAACATTTCAATTATGAAAGATATATTTGTAACTTTTTTTGTGCTTTTTTTTTAAGGGGCCGTGAACGTGAGGACCGTATGCGCGAGAGGGATGATAGAGATCGCAGGATTGTGAACAGAGATCGCGAGGATCGCGACAGACAGATCTTGTCTAGAGAACACGAGGATAGGATACGAGAGAAAGACGAGCGTGACAGAAGAGAAAAAGAAAAGGAACGGGATGATAGACACATTCGTGACCGTCGTGAAGACGATAGACATATTGAAAAGAAAGATTATGACAAAGATCGGTATGTTCATAGTGAAATTAGTAAATTTAAAAAGAAAAGAAAAATATAAAAAGTTTAAATTATTTAATTTCTATTGTCATAAATCGATACAAATTTATAATGTGATGTAAATTAAAATATATTTATTACTTAATGTATATTTGGAAAAAAAATGAATGTTAATTTACAATTTGTTGCAAATATGTTTAATCTTATTTTATTATATTGTTACAGTTATAGAGATGATCGAGATCGCCACAGACAGGAAGATAAGAATCGGCTTCGAGAAAAGGAGAGACGTGAACGCGAGTACGACACCGAGAAGGACAGAGATCGTCATGAACGGTATGAAAGACGTTCAGTGGATAGGAAAAAGAATAGGAAAAGTTTGAGCCCATACCTACAAAAGTCTAAGGGTGATCCGAAAAATTTGTCGCCAGAACGAAGTACGAAGAAGAAAGAAAAGGATCACGAGGAAAAGGGGGAGGAAAAGAAGAAGGAAAAGAAAATAAAAGAGAAGAAAAAGAAGAAGGATAACGACGAGAAAGAGAAAAAGAAGAAAAAGAAAAAAGATAAAAAATCCAATCAGAAAGAGATAATTAAAGATGAGGCGACAATCAAGGCGATGGAGATAGATGACTTGCTGGTCGAAAGTAAAACAAATAATGACACTTTGTTATCGTTCAACAAAACTGACTCTGTAAAAATGTGCAACGAAGAGGATAACATACAGAACAGAGCCGAATGTATCGATAATCAAGTGCCTATTGCACCGATCGAAGAGGAATTTGAGGATAAGTCTCTAGCGATGAATCCAGAACCGCCAGAATTTAACGAAACTAGTCCCGGCAGTGGCCGGTTAGATCGTACGGAGTTCGGCACAAATCCACCGAATCCAAATTTCAAGCCAATTCCAGAACTTAAATCGGATATGAAACCGATTGATAGCTTGTACGGAGGATTAGACGACACAGAGATTAATACTGTGATCACAGAAAAATATTCTTTAATTTCAGAAAATTCGCAAACCGAGACGAAAGAACCCATTATCGTGTTAGCGACGGAAAAATCGCCGAAAAAAGACGAGTTTTTAGCGCCAATACCCGAGTTATCCAAATGGGAGAGAGATGATACGATTGAAAAACCTGAGGATGACGACGACGATGACGCGAGCGGATCACCAACTGAAAAGACACAGACGGAGAACGATCCAAAATCAATAAAGATGGTCACGTCAGAGGTGCTGAAGCGTGCAGAGAATGCTATATTTCAAAAAGCCATTAACGCAATCCGACCGATTGAGATCAAAAAGATTAGTGAAAGCAGAAAGATACTGTATCAAAATCCTGAACCCAAAGTGCTGGAAACAGTGGTGGAGCCCGCTAATCGAGAGCCACGAAAAAGCGTCAACGTGACGATCAACGTCGGTAGAAATGAGAGAAACGTCGAAATCACTGAACCGAAGAAGGCCAAACTTGATCGCACCAAATTCAAGCCTGTAACAGAGACACCTTACTCGCCGACTAGGCTGTCTGCAAAAGAAAGACTGGGTGAAAAAATCGAAGATAGCAAAGAGAGAAAGGTAAGTCCTATAAAAGGATTTATGGAGAGGCGTGACTCTAAGAATGAAAATCAGTCAAGAAGTCGATCACCCAGGAGAGAAAAAAGAATTTCTTCTCCGCTTTTAGAGCGGCGCATGGAACCTTCTTCGTTAGGTTTAACTACAACGAGCAGCGGCGAACGAAAGGTATTTTTGGAAGAGAGAAAACGAGACAAAGATAAAACCGATCGGTCAAAAGAGAGATCGGATTTTCGAGGCGACAGACATGGCAGTGAGTTGAAATCTGAAAGAGAGAGAATCGATTGTAGACCGGACTTTCGTTCCAACAGAAATGACATGAAGGGAGAACGCATGGACAAGGATCGCGACAAGGAACGCGAACATAGAGGCAGAACACCACCCTCAGCTTGCATATTTAAAAGAACAGACGTATCAAAGATCGGCCTGTTGAAGTCGAAAGACGACGAGGAAGAAAAAAGGCGTGACAAAAAATCGCGAGAGGAGAAGAAGAGAAAGAAGGAGCATCGCAGTCGAAGTAAATCTAAGGAACACAAGAAACGCAAGGAAAAGAAGCACAAGAAAGACAAGGACAAAAATCAGGAAAAGAAACAGAAGCACAAGGAAGCCGCGATCTTAAAAGACAAATCGGAAGGTAACGAAGCCAAAATTAATTATGAAAGCATTGAGCCTCTGGCAGAATCGTTTAAGAAACAAAGAAAGAATCCAAGATTAGTGTCTGATCGTAAACGTAGTATACTCGACGAGGCGAGTTTCGAGCCTGATTATTCAGCCTCTGATTCAGAATCGGACGATGAGGAAGGTAAACCGTCACCCGCAAAGAAATTAAAACTTGACGAAACAGAATTGGATAAAGAGATGGAAATAAAGTCTTTAAAGAAACGATCAAAGTCCAGCAGTAGCGAGGACACGTCTAGCAGTTCCGACACAACCAGTTCCGATTCGGATAGCAGTGACGAGTCGCATAAGAAAAAGAAAAAAAAGCACAAGAAGCACAAGAAAAAGAAGTCTGCTAAAAAAGACAGCAGTTCGGACTCTGATTCTTATTCCGAGTCGTCCGACAGCAGCACTGACGAAGAGAAGCATAAGAAAAAGTCGAAAAAATCAAGGAGCAAAAACAAACAGTCGAAGAAGAAAAAGAAGTCGAAGCATAAATGACATCACTAGATGTCTTTGATACTCGATCAAAAATACCTTAAAAAATCAGAAAAGGTAAAAAGGTCAGAACTCTTTTTCTTAGAATACTTGATTAAATATCACAGAAATTATAAATAATTATTTCTTACTTTAATCCTTACTTTATTGCAGCAGTTTATCGTGTAACATTGTTTAATTGGATGTCTTTTAGCGTTAATATTATTTCTTAACAAGTTTATTAATTGAAAAAGTAATAAAAGATTTAAAAAAAAAAAAAAAAAAGAGTATGAATATATAAAAAAGGAATATGATGGCCTTTACATAATTATATCACGTTTCAACTTGACATAATTGTGTGAGTGCGCGCGTGCGTAAATGCGTGCGTGTGTGTATGTGTAGTGTGTTTATTATTATAATAAGCCATGTACATTGTAACTGATATAATTTTCTGACAGTTTTGTCAAAAAAGCCGATAGTCTTTGAAAAATTTGATTATCACATAACAAGTGTAAGAAAGCAATTTTATTTAGGATCTTTATTACCTATATGTATACATATATACCCTCTCTTCGCTCTATTTTTCATTATTATATTGTACTTGAGCAATTCACTGTCAATATGTAAGGAAGACTCACGAAATAAATTGGTAAAATTTCAATATATATATATATATATATATATTTCATCTATTAATGTTTACGAGACGTAAGAATATATTCTTACATCTCATAAACATTAACAGATGAAAAAAGTATAGAGTTTGTATTAGTTATATCACAATTATACATTATGATTCTTTGTTATCACATTAAGGGCCAAATGTTCGAATTTGTTGATAACTTTATCTATCAAGTAAAAATTCACATAACACTCGTTAGATAAAATTATTGCAAAGTTTAAACAATTGATTCTTAGAGTTGCCATACTTATAAGAATACCCCTTTGTTTTTCATTATTTATTGTCATAACAATAAGCTGTGCTACATTTTTCAATTTAAGTGTGAGTGTATGTAAGATTCAAATGTGAAATTTGTATGTGTATAACTTACATAGGAAAGAAATAAATAGCATTTAAAAATCACAATTAAATATTGAATAATTTTATGTTTAGTATAAATTTCACAATTAAATACTTCTTAAGTTACTGAATGTTTGCACAAGATTACACAGCAATGGTAAATTTTTGCTTCTTTCACAATCTTTTACTCCTAAGCCTTGTGCAAGAAGCTTACGATCCAAACAGTGTTTAGGGAGGTCACATTCTGAAAAAAAATCTGTTTTTTATCTTGTTGCTTAATCAAATATTTTATTTTATTTTTGATACAATATTTATTGTGATTATAAAATATATATATATGTGCTTTATAAAATAATACATACCTGCTATAAATACAGTGGAACTGTACTTGTAACCCATCCAATCTAAATATTCTCTAATGAGTTCATTAAGAAAAATGATATCATGAGAGGCCTTAATAGTTTTAGACTTGTTTTCCTTGCCAGAATAATCGAGCAGCTTGATCACTTCCGTACGCATCTCTGCTTTTATTCGATCAAGATTTCCATCGGCTTTTAACGATTCACGTACAGCTGCAAGTTTAAAATGCAAGGAAAAATAAAATTTACATTTTATCATATAGGAAATATGTTAATATTAACGAAATCTTAATTTAGATTGCGTTAATATGCAAATAATATAAGTAAATAGTCTAAACGTGCAGGAAACAAGTACAATAAATTTACTAAAGACAGTCTACTGTGATGCAAATAATAAATACAGCTTATGTGTAACTTTTCTGACAAAATATTACGTAGAAGTAAACCGTTTGACAATTTTCACATTAACGTATATTTAGGTAATTATAATACCATTTACTAAATCCTCCTCCGTCGTCATTTCACGTCACGTTTTTTATTCAATATCTTTTAAAAATTCAAAATTATAATAATTGAATTGCACGTATAAACAAACACTGCCATTACTGTCTTGGCCCATAAAGCATGCAATGTTTAAGAAGGTAAACTGACTATGTTTTTATCGACTCAATCGAATTTCAGCTAACTTTAAAGAATTAATTAAAATATATTAAAATCACTCACAAACGTGAAAAAAGAAAAAAAAAATTAGAAAATCTATTATGCTCCGGTCAAGTGCCAGTGAATCTGTGATTGATTTATGCGCTCGGTGAAAACCGGAGCAAACTGGATCACACTGTGGAAACTAGACCTTTGTACTCCTCTTTAATAATAAGTTATCGGAGTTTGTGTTAGTGAGGTTCATTTTCTTTCCGTTCGCGTTTACGTTTAAACAACGATGTTGTGGAATGATATTATTTATGTACTACTGTTAATAGTTTCCATAGCGATTGGCCCATTATATCGTAAATTAGAAGGACCTCGTGCGAAACAATGGACCGCAACCCTCCTTGGTTTTGCATTAGTGGTTTGTGTTTCAGGATCGTCAGTCATACATCCAATTATTACCGTCCTCGTCAATGCTGTTATCATAACCAACTTGTCATGGAGGTATGCATTATATATTTTTTATATAACTGAAAAATTGTTTTTTCTATGGAACATATGATTTACGTTTAAAATTTAGGTTACACGATTTCTTTAAAATCTTGTATGTACAGAATCACCATTAAATTCAATAAATTTACGTAGATATTTCCACAGTATCAAAGTCCATCATTAATAAGAACTAATTAACAAGACATTCACAATCAGTAACAGCGATAGAATTACGTCGTTTTTAAGTTTTTAATTATTGATAATATAGTTCCAAGAAGTTTCAAATGTAGTGGCTTGTTAATTCTGATATACATTGATAATACTTTAATTTATTTCATGCTTGCAATAAGTTACATGTATTTTATAATGACATAACATGTATTTTATCATTTGTTATTTTTGTAACTCTTAATGATGTGATTAGTATAATTTAATATATATTAAAAATCAGCATAATTTTATTTAAAAATCAGTATAATTTTAATGAATCTAAACAAAAAAATTAATTTTTATTTATGCTTATTTTAATAATAGAAGCTTGTAATTTTCAGTTTATAGGTTTTTCACAAGTGTGGTATCTCATTAAGAATTTTGAATATCATTGATCCCAAATGTGTTAATAAAAAATTTAAGTTTTAAATAGAACAAAAATCTCTGATAATGTCAAAGTAATATTAATATTTTGTATAAAATAAAATTAATGAATTTAATTGAATGTTGAAAATTACTTGATTATTTGATTTTTTAATATTTCTTTACAGTAAAAAAATAAAATATTCATAATATGACAAAATAATAAAATTAAATTAATAATAAAATTAATAATAAAAATGCTTTCTATTACGATTGTAGAAATTTAAATTTTAAATAAAGTGTTATTTTTTACAAAATTTTTTAAGATGATTTAACACATTATCAGCCGATAAGATAATATTAATCTTAAAGTAATTCAAGCGATATATTTATTTTAGAAATTAAAAATAATTTTTATGAAAAGTTTTTGTATATACTATCGATTATTATTAGCATATGTACACACATTATTTTCTTGATCACTATTAAATTGATAAGTTGCACTGGTTCAAAGTTCATCTTTTTCTATGTAATGTGGAAAAAAAACCGAAAAATATATACTGAATTTTATTGTATAGAAAACTTATAAACATTTTTTGTAACTACTTTCAATATATGTATGATATCCTTGTTACTCGATGTATGTAACTTTTATCCAAGATTAGACTTGATAAATTTTAATTTTACAGAAAATGTCACCTGGTCAGCTTGTATTTCTCCTTTTTCTATTTACTTGTGATTTTCCGACTGGGCGACTACTTCGGTTTACCAAGTCCGCCGACTCACACAAATCTCGTTGTAATGATTCTCACTTTAAAATTACCTGGATTAGCATTCGAAATCAATTCAGCGGCTACAGCATCACCTGATGATGCTCAGGGAGTGAATTCCGAAGCGCTTAAAAAAATTGATTTTATGGATGTAATACATTACAGCTTTAGTTATATGGGTGTGTTAACAGGTAAGGTATGGCATATAAATATAAAATATGATATAATAAATTAACAGAATCGACGTGTAAATTAAATTGTGATATTTGCAGGTCCATATTATCGTTATAGAACATATTGGGACTCTTTGCACAGGCCATTTTCCGACTATGTTGATCCGTGGCCGCTCACCTATTACAAACTTAAACAAATCACCGTGTTTGTCGTGCTGTTTCTGGTGATAAATCGTCTCTTTCCTAGCGAGGTAATGTTTATTACATTAAATAATAAAAAAACGAAAATACATTATGTAATACATTAATATGGTTTAAACGTTCTAAGTTTCACGTATCGTGTTATTATAGTAAATTAAAAACTATCAAAACATCTCAATTACGAACGATAAAATATAAACGATCCGATTATTCTAATGAGACTTTCTTTTTCTTTTTCATTTCAGTACACACAAACAGTGGGATTTGGAGAACATTGTTTCCTATATAGATTTTTCTACATGTATCCGACATTCGCTGGTTTTCGACTGAGAATGTTTATTGGTATGGCGTTGGCTGAATGCGCTTGTCAAATGTCAGGTTTAGGAGCTTACCCCATTTCTTGTCAACCCGTACCTGGCTTAGGTCCACGTGATTATAAAACAATTGAAAAATTGTAAGAATTCTTACTTATATTGTCTACATTTTGAGATATTTATATTCAACAAGTTATTATTTTATTAGTAAAAAAATTCATATAACAAAATTTTAATGATAACGAAAGGTGTTTAAACTGTACAATAAAATAATATTTTAAATAATTTTTTAGATCGGTTGAATGTGAAAGAATAAAAAAAGAAGAGCAGAATTTTGAAACGGTGCATAATATGAACGTATGGGAAGTGGAAATGTCTCCATTTGTTAGGCATACAATGAAGGTGTGGAATACATGCATACAATATTGGATGGCTGTATGCATTTACAAAAGATTTCCTTATAAAGGATTGAGAACCGTCGCCACATTGACTTTGTCCGCCTTGTGGCATGGTTACGCTGCAGGCTACTATTTTTGCATTTGCCAAGTTCCGCTTTATTTACCCTTCGAGGATATCTGTATTAAATTTTACAATCAATGCGAGGAAAAAGGATTGGTAAGTTTTTTATATATAAATTTATATAACAATATTTAAAATTTATTTCGCTATTATTCCATAAAGTACAAATAGAAAATTATATAAGTAGAAATTAAATTAAGTTAGGATAAAGATATACTTCAATATTAAATTTTTTTAATAAAAAGCGTAGTTATTTAAAAGTAAAATAATATTTGACAACGCAATACGATTTAATTGCGTTGCGTTAAACAAGTTTTCTTTTCGTTGAACCATTAATTAAAAAATTTTTCTAGCTTTACCACGTGTTAACATATTATTTATATTATATTTTTGGAATAAAACAGGGTAGAAAAGCCTGGGGATTCTTCCTCTGGTGGGCGAAACTTACCTGCATGGCATATCTCGGCGTGCCCTTCCAGTTACAGCATTTTCAAGAGATAATATATTTTTACAAAAGTTTATACTTCTCCGGACATATTTTAGGACTTGTGGCTTATTTACTATTAAGAGTCTTAAAACCTTACTTTCTTAAACGTCAAAAGAAAGACCACAAAGAAGAATAATTTATTTTATAAGCGTATTAAATTTTAAAGCAGAAGTCTCCACCAAATAAAATAAAAGAAGTCGGATCGTCAGGTATTTCGATTTAACTATTTTTTTAATTATTCATTAATGAAGTTCTATGAAATGAAAAATTCAATCAATTTTTAATTATTTGGTAATTTTTTATATTTGTTTATAATCTTGTGAAAAATATTACGATTTTTTATATATTTTATATAAACTGTTAGAATGATACTAAATGTATATATAATTATAATATACAAGTTGTAATACACATGCGGTAATTAAGTTTTTATTTAGTGGGAAAATAATTAAAGAACGTGGTCGTTTTATATTGTGTACATACAGAATATCTTTGAGAGGTACAGTTTTCGGGAGTGACATTTTGTTTTAGATACCCTGTATACAGTGATAAGCAAAGTGAGAAAATAACAAAAAATTTGGATATTAACTTATTAACAAATAACTTTATTTTATTATATATTATTTAATATTTACATTAATGTTTAAGAGAAATAAATACATAAAAATAAAATTTGTACTGTCTTAAATCCGACACGCGCGGATCACATGTCGCACGGCAAAGATTTGTAGATAGATCGTGATTGGAACGATAGAGAGATTGGAACCTGTCTCGACAGATTGCAATTAACTCTGTGTTCTCTTGATCGCGTCACTTTTATTGTTTTCAGATAACACTGCGTTAATATAATGGCACACGCGGTATGTGGTTCCTTTGCCTGTTCTTGACGATTTGGACAGCTGTGGTACTCACGCACGTAATGCGTGGGTTGTCTTTTCTATCCTCTGCATCCTATTAGATTTCTTGATCCTTTATGATTCCTGGTCCGGTTACATGCTTCACGTTCAGAGTACGAGGAAGATTGCCGTTTTCACCTAATCATTCGCCTAGATTGCTGGATGTAAAAAAAAAAGTCCGAATAAAGATTTTGTGCTGTCTCTTTTGCGCGCTCGTACTCGAACTGAAATGCAAGGAGCGTTTTGGATCCATCGATCGCAGATCGTACGATCTGGCGCTGGATCGCGTGTTGAAAGATGCCGATGAGCTGCCACTACGGAAGCTCATCGATTATCCATTCAAAATCGGAAGTAAAATATTCGATTTTTTTAATATTTATATTTCGTCTATTATCGCGAAAAATGTTAAATGGTATGCGACTATTTTTACTTGTCTCTGAAAAACTTACCTACCCTCAAAATATTCCACCGTTATGAATTATATAAATTAATTTGTAAATCAGCGAATGTAGACTCTATCTTTACGTTACTATTTTTCTTAAACATTAATGCAAATGTTATATAACGTATATTAATATTAAATTATTTATTAATTAAGTGCGATAAGATTCTTTTCAATACTTCCTCATTGTACGAATACTTCCATCTGCCGCTGTAAATATTTAAACTCAATTTATCAAATTAAATTACAATCGTGAAACATTTGTTTAAATAAAATTACAATCATGATAATACTTCTCCATAATTCTATTCATTTAAAGCTGTTGTACTTCGCATGTAATATGCGTAATATATACTATGCAATTTACCGTGAACACATGATTCTGCTTATAGATGAGCAATTGATGAACACGGGGGTTCTACGAATCAGTCACCTCTGTTCGCGAGATCTGGTGATGATCGCGCGATACTTAGAACCCGACATCATGCTTCTGACGATACCCGAGGAAGCCAGCAGTAGACTCGCGATGATTCTTAATTTGCAGATGAACTCAAATTAATTATTCTTCCCTCCTTCCCTCGCCCTGCACACATACATATCTCTCTCTCTCTCTTCCCTTCACCCCTCGCCCTTCCCACTTTCTCTCCTTCCCCCTTTCTCTCTTGCCCCGAACTTTTGCAAACCCTTGATGAATCACTGGTTCAACAGACCGATCACCAGTTTGCACCGGGACGGATTGCACCGGAACGGACCGCACCGCACCACCGATACCGCTCTCTCTCTCGCTACTGCAAACTGCTTACAGCCCCCTGCTACTCGGCTTACTGCTTACTCTCAGCTACCCCATCATCGGCTACACCCGCGCCACGCCACTCCTTTCCACCGCCTGTGGCACCATAAAATCATAACTTAATTATCAGAGAATATGGATGTCATATCCGTGTGTCATAAGTTTTTTTTTTATTTGTTATAAATATATATATATATTTTTTTTTATTTTTTATAGCAGGCTGTAGAAGTAAAAAATGCAACTAGATGAATAGGAATGAAAGAAATGTTGTTACAATTAAAATAAATTAATAATAAACTTCGAATTTAATTCTAGTGCTATTAAAACATTTTGGTTTAACTTCGTATACGGAGTTATAATATGGAATATTTTCGTCAACAGAACTGCTTGGTTGTTATATAAATTTTTTACTTTACACGATGATGCTTGTATACAAGGTTTCATATAGTATGTCACTCAGAAAAACCGTGGGCAGATAATAAGAATTAAAGACGAAAAGTTATATATAGTTTTGTAAGATTTGTGCTCATTATTAAGTAAAAAAAAACGTTATAATTTTTTTCTATATTATAATAAACACAAATTTTACATAATTCTACATGATTTTTCATCTTGAATTATTGTTGCCTACTCATAATTTTCGAGAGAGAAACTGGATACCCTGTATATAAATATTTAAATGTAAATTTTACTAATTACACTTAACTCTTTAAAGAACCAAAGCAACTTTTTCAAAAGTATACTTGGCAAAAGAACCCATCTAATGATTAAAAATGTTTCGTTAGAACCATAGATCTACAAAGCATGTATATTATTTTACAAAATGTATGAATATATATATAATGTATAGCAGGGACACTTTAATTGTAACAATCATATTAATCAAAATATACGCGATTAAGTCTTTCGTGAAAGACTTAATTGAATACCTCGCAGTAAACCACCTCTGATTCCAAGGATCTACAAGCTTCATGCCTTCTAGATTTCCAAAAGATGGAACAATTCCAAGAACCGGCTAGTCGCCAGCAAATCAATTACAATTTTTATTTTTATTTTAATTAATGATGTACACTAATACTATAAAAGTGTATAGTATGTATATGTTTACTTGCATATGTTATATGCGCTTATTGAACAACTTCAAATCAAAAGAGGGATCGTAAGTAAAATTATATAATTTTTTAACGTTCTCTCTCTCTCTCTCTCTCTTTCTCTCTGTGTGTGTATGTGTGTCAAATATTAACCCAATTTTAAAAATTACACAAATATTATCTGAAACGTTTTTTTTTACGGTGTTAACTTTTTTAAATAATTGTGTTATTAAAAATGAAATACATTCTATATAAAAGAACATGTAAAATCATTCTAATATAATGTAGCAAGAATAGAAACAATATAGAGTATTTTCTATTAAATTATTAAAGTTTTAACTGTATTGTGTTTGTCTAAGTTTTTAATCATTAAAAAAAAAAATTAATGGCTTCTGAAAATTAGATTTGTTCAAACTAATTAATAAAACTTGTATTCTTAATATTTTTGTTAATAGTCAAATTACAAATCACTATTATCTCTGCGATTAAAATTTGATTTAAAATATTGTATCGATTCATCAGTGAAGACTTCGTACACGAGTGAGAACGTCTTCACTGGTGGATAATTAAAAAACAAATTTCTTTGAGAGAAATAATATTAACGTGTAGTATAACTATTGTTAATAAAAATATTTATAAGACAAGTTTTATTAATTTTTTAAACATATCTTGTTTATGTATGCGTATTTGAATGTATGTATATCGTCATTTTATACAATTTATACTAAATGCATATGTGTGTAAAATTTATATTTTTATAAGTGAGTTAAATAATACAATTTTATACACATATGCCGCACCCACATATATATTTGAACCCCTCATAAACACATATACTTAAAAAAAAAAAGATTAATTTGCAGAAAAAATGTTTTTTTTTCAATCTTAATTAATTTCTTTCCTTACATACTGTGGATATACACATTAAATTGTATGTATTAATTTTAAAGAATATTTCTTTTTTTTATATACTACTTAACTGTGCCTAGTGAAAAAAAAGTTTTATCATTATTTTACTTTACCTAAAATAGTTTTGTAGCTAATCGCATTGCATAAGCCTAATAATAATTTATCCTGCATGTAAAGCTGAATAAAGAATAACACCCATTTAACGGTGCTTAGAAAAGATTTGTATTCCATTAAAATCTACTTTATATTTTGTTGACAATTACATTTTAATGAAAAAAATTTTTTTATAAGTAATTGAAACAGATAAATCACATTAAAATCCATAAAGGAAAACCAAGGGATACGTAGTTTTGTCTTTTCAGCAGTTCATTGCGCTTTATTATAAATGCATCTACGATATGCAAACTTACATAAACGATTGCCTATCAACACAAAACTTACTTCTAGGATTGTATTGTCGTGCGTAAAAACAAACCTAAAAACTTTAAATCCATTCTCAGTTATTAAGTTTTCCCTTGAATCTAGCGCGTATACTTTAATATATTACTGACAAACATTATTTGTAAATTACTGTAACATTAGAAATTTTATTAAAATATTTCTTCTCAATTTTTTTACAAAAATATTATATTTAAAAAATTATTGTATTACTCATTATTATAAATATATCTTTAAAAAAAAAAAAAAAATTGCAGATACAGGTATGTGAACATTTTTAAGATATTTCTAATCAATTATTTATCTAATTAAATAATATAAAATAATATTAAAAATAAAATTAATAAAACTATTAATTTTGTCGAATTGCTCATTTAATTAATATCATAAAATGTAAGTTTTATCAATGTTTAATTAAAAAAAGCAAACTATTAATTGTATTATTAATTTTATCGTATCGTATTTTTTAATTTATTTTACCAAATATTTACACAAACTTTAAATTTGGATAGCATAACTTATTTGTTCAACTGTCTTATTTTACTGGAAAAAATTCATTTTTTAAGTGTGCTCGTTAACGATATGTGTTAAAGAATTTTCTAGTTTCAAAATTTTATCTGCAAACAATGTTTGTCAGTATTACTTCAAAAGATATAGCAAGTTTTACCAGCAAAATACTATAATATGTTGGTAAAGAATAGATACAAGTTAGAAAGTAGAAGAATAAGAAATATCGTAAGAATCTGTTTTTAGTTTATAATATTAATAATCGCTGATCAAAAATATAGTGAATGGTACATGTAGGCTTATGAAACAATACATAAGATCTTATATTATAAAATTTATCAACTATAATTCGTTATTGAAATATAAAGAACAATCCAAAGTTAGATTGTCACACAAAGCAAAATGTCTATCGAATTTGTATTAATTAGTTTAATAATCGTGAAATAGGAATAATTATAATTATCTTTATAATGAAATTATGTATACATCGCGCGTAAAAGAGAAGCATAAGAAGAAAAAAGGGGAAGGGAAGGAGAGAGAGAAACTATAAAGACGAAAGATATAATAGCAACAATATATATATATACACATTTATATATTTATGTGTTTGTTTAACATGTATTAAAATGATAGAAGAACGTGAAGAAGCGTGCGAGTGTTGCTATAGAGGGTAATGGAATACCTTTTTTCTTTCAATCTCAATCTTATTCAGCACTCGTTGGATACGCGCGTACTCATTCTTATCCTTTCGCACACTCTTCAATCAGCTTAGTCCCTGGAGACATACATAACAATTACTTGTAGAGTAAAGAAAGTAATTTGATGCTTCGATGTTTGATCATGGAAACACAATCGTTTTATGTTGTAACAGTAATTGATATAATTCTTACCTAGACTTGGAACGGCTGTCTTTCTGTCTGTCCTGGGATTTGCTGCGTGAGCGTGATTTGCCACGCGAGCTCTTGCTGTCCGAACGAGAGCGGCTGCGGCTGCGACTGTAGGAGCGCCTACGATCTCTGTCGCGGCTACGCGACCTACTGCGAGATCGAGATCGCGAACGCCTACGGTCTCTGCTTCTGCTTCGTGATCTGTGAACATATATGAATGATCAAAATCTTTTTATAAACAAGATATTTGTACGGTAAAAAATTAATTTACTTATTTCTTTTTGTTCTGTCACTTTTTTAATGTTTAAAAATAAAAGCAACAAAAATTTACCTTCCACGACGACGACTTCCACGGCTACGATGAGGAGATGTTGGACGTCCATATCGTGCCATTTGGACTCGAAGTTCCCTACCATCCAATAATCGTCCATCCATAGCGTCTAATGCATCTTCAGCATCACGCTTATCATAAAATCTGCCAAGAATTATACGTATAAATATATATTTATATTTAGTTGTCCTATTCTTTAAAATGTCTAAAAAAATTTTTTTTTTTAATGTTTTAAAAAAATTAATTATTAACAATTAATTATTAACAAATGTAAAATTCAAAAAAGAAATATCCAACTATGCTTTTGACTTTAATTTAAATTCGACTTCAAGATCAACGTAATTTTTTTAAATAAAAAACATTACTTTTAATTTTATATTTAAAAAAGCAAGAAATTATGGATTTGGTCATATATCATTGTTATAAGGGTTTAAATTGATCCTTAAAGATCAATAAAAAATAGAATGATACGCTCGGGCACTCGGGTGACGTTCTCGAACGCAGCTCTGAAATAAAGACCTTACATTTTTTTTTTTACATTGCCGGTACACATTTGGAAACAAATGTATCTTGTTTAATTATTAAAAAAATTTTATCAAAAAGTGTTACACGTATATAAAAATTTTATTAAATTTTTATTAAAAAATAATTGCTTTTATTTAGTTTTTTTTTTTTATTTTTAGTTTATAATATTTATATATTTTTCCACAGATATGATCGACTTCCATATTAACTATTAATCACACAGGTAAATTCACAGTTTTTAATTACCTTTATTTATTTTTTATTCATATAATTTTCAGAAGTATCAAATTCATGGAAACAATTTTTTTTTAATCTCTAAAAAAAATTGTAAAAGACTGTGCATTTTATGAACAATGCCAAGTTTATTTCCAGATTGTATAAAAAAAATGCAAGCAGTAGATTTTTCGTTATTCCTATATCTCGTCTAAAACAATAATGCATCTTAAAATTAAACAATATTATTTATATAACAAAAATAGAAATCTAATTATTTTATTGTCATTTAAAAATAAATCGTGATGAAAAATATATGTATATCGAGATAGAGTACTAGGTACGACGTGCACATTGAATAGCCGAAATTGCCGACTAGCGCTTTCACGTTGTAACATCGGCGCGTCAGCATCGGCACAGGCATCGTTTTGAAGCGATTAAATATATGAGTGGATCAAAAACTCGTGCGTACACCGACTTAGAGTAGGGTGCTATAATAAGATCGCTCACCTGACGAATGCGAACCCGCGGCTTTCGCGCGTGAAACGGTCTCTAGGGATGTAAATGTCTCCGACTTCACCACATCTCTCGAAAACGCGTCTCAGATCTTCTGGCGTTGTCCTGTACGTGAGATTATCCACTTTCAGAGAAACCATCCCATCAATGCGGGGTGGTGGTCTACCGTAACTCATTTTTCTCGTACAATCGTGACACGCTCAGAACTTTTGCAAAAGAACACGCGGAAGTCTCGTTGAAAAATTGTAACGGGATTACTCCGACTTACGACCCGAAAGTCCGTACGTGAATGCGACAAGCGTAAAATGGCGGACGCTCCGAGAAACGACTCAAGGCGGAACATCCGCAACGTGACCATAAACTATGAACTAGCGTTCGGAACTAGATAGTAATCAGACTACGGGGTCGCGGTTAGCATTACGATTGGCTGTTGAAAATCGACGAATAAGAGCAAAGCAATTCTTTGCTGAGGTTGCAGTGCCATTGTAAACGTAGTTTTCGACACTGTTTTATATTATCTAATTAGTACATACATATATATATATACATGGTCTCCACGTGCACGAAATTTTGTATTAAAAATATAATAACGTTGTAATAAATACTTGATATAGAAATGGAGGAACAGAGAAAACGAGTAGAAGATCACATGACAAAAATAGTTGAAGAGATTGATAGAACATATTTACGCAAAATGCAGGTATGCAAATTTTATTTTTTTGGTAGTCAAATTTAGTATTCTTAACATGTACAATATATTTATTGATTACGTAAAATATACAAATATTTATTGCAAGTAAAAAGAGGTTTTATATGTGCACATATAAATTTGCATATAAAGTGTCAGTGACAGTTATTAAATAATATTAAGATACATGTTATAAATGAGACTTTTAATATTCCATTAATCAGATTAATTTTATGTAATTATAATTCAAGAAAAATATCTAATTTGTGAACAAATAATATGATTGATATATCTGAAGAAGACGAGCCTCCTCTCTGCTTGCCCTGAAATTTTAATCTTATAGTTTTCGATCTTTAGAAAGTGAATTTGTAAGTAAAATGTGTCGCTCCCGATTTTCTTGATTTATAAATTAAAAGAAACAACGGAGCTTTCGAGGTTAAGAAATCTGTTACGTATACTGAAAGGCAGATACGGCGACGGCAGCTAGCGAACGTGACTTTAACGTCGTCTGCGTCGAGTTTCACATGTACCACATGTAATATACCGCGCCGGCCGGTTTGCCGATGATTTTTTTTCTCCCCGTTCTCTCATCCCCTGCCTTTGTCGCCTAGGATTACGTACGCTAGCTGCTGTCGCCGCAGAGTACGCGAGAAAAAAATTACATTTTATTCTAGAGAGATATGCACAAGTGTGCTGCACAATGTTGTGAAAATGAAACTTATAGTATACAAAAAGTGCATAGCTGTGTGGAGAATTGCAGTGCATCTTTAAATGAAGCACAACAATACGTTCAAGGAGAGTTTGAACGAGTACAGGTAATAAATTATTAATTTTATATCTATTATTTTGGGGGGAAAAGGAAAGGGAGGAAAAGAGAGATAGAGGAAGAAAAGGGGGAAGAAAGGATATGTATTTTTTAAATAATAAATTGCATAAAATTACCTTTACAAAAAAGGTAAAATAAAAGGCATTAAATATGCACATTTCTCTTACAATTTGTTGTAAAGGAATGCATGTTTGTAATTGTTAATAAAATTATAAAATGAGTAAAAGCTATATTAAATTGATATACAAAACGTTAGCGAACTCGAATTGCATTAAAACCTATTTAATTAATTTATAATTAAAGCATATTATGCTTAAATAATAAATTAGTAATTTATTTAAAATTATTTCTTTAATTAAAACGTTGCATAAAGTACAATAGCTGAAATAAACTTTTTAATGCAATAATATTATATATGTATAATTAGAAAAAGATTTCTTAATAATATTTGCATTATATTTTAAATTAAAATTTTTTTTATGTAATTTATTATTTATAATTTTTTCAGAATCGCTTACAACGGTGTATAATGGAATGCAATGACGATATAAAAGATAAAATAGGACCAAATCCTACTCAAAGTGAAGTAGATAAATATAGCCAAGAATTTGAAAATTGTGCCACCAAATGTGTGGACTCTTATTGTAAATTACTTCCAAGTTTGGAAAAATCTATGAAGAAAATTCTAAATAAAAATGAAGTTTTATAATGTTTTTTAGGTACAAAATAAATATTTTATTTATTTATTAGACACTTTCCCGGTAAGTAAAATAAAAAGCAAATTATTAAATTGTCATCACATTCGATTAGAGTTTAATAAACCAATTGATGGCCGTTCTCTCGGTCCTCTCAGCAGATGAAAATACACATCTTATTTAAAGATTTTTATTTATTTAAATATTAATAATTATTATTAAATAATATAATATATATAAAAGAATGATCCAATATAATAATACTTCATATGTAGAGCATATTAAGATACATTATAATTGCGGTCCATTATATATTATATGTATATTTACAATTGTAGTCTGTTTAGCAGTCATTTTTTAAAAATATTTGTCCCAAAAATTTTTTATACAATACTTTTGTTATCACAGTAATAAATTTTAGTACTTACAACATTAAACTTTCTCTCGGACGTAACAAAAGTTTTCTGTTAATTAAATCAATACTTATTGCTTTTTACGCTATTTTGTAGTATTAATCTATAAAATAATTACTGTGTCAACTATTAACGAGAAACATAAATTATAAGCATTACATTCGATCTTTAGTATAACAATTGTTTTTTTAAATTAGTAATAGTATTATAAAAACCATAATAAAAATATATCAATTAAATTAATCATCTCTTTTTACCAATGGAAAATGTATTGAACATTTTCACGTTACGTCTTGTTATAAAGTAGTCGACGTAACAGTACTAACACCGTGTACTAAAACTGTCGGTGGTAAATCGACTGTTAACTCTGTCAACGATTGTAAATATTGCCGATACATATCATCCTCGTCCCAAGTATTCGAGGCTGGCGGACTGGGCAAATAAATAAATGTTGTCGCAGTTTGAGAAGAAGATTGTCTTATCAGTTGATTAACGCTAGAAAATTAAATTTATAAAAATTATTTATTTCCTTGTAACGCATATAATCAAAAAATCAATTAATGCTTACCCCAATATATAAGCTCGAGATACATTACTCAAAGTATTATTGAACTCTGTACTTGATTCATATTGAGTTTTTGGCTCGAGCAGAGGCCTACCCTTCAATCCTTGAATTTGCTCTCCCCATTCTGGAATTTTTTTGATTGATGCAGAGATCCTCAATAAATTTAATGATTTTCGAATTCTGTGCTCATTTGAAATTTTCGGGTATTCGTTCAGAGAACTGGCAGAATCTGAGATATTAAGATTTTCAGTGCCATCCCCAGTTTCGCAATGAAACACTCTGAGATGCAGATTTTTCCAACTGGGAACCATGTTGATGATACATGCAAGTTGAAGCATGAATAATGACGTTGTGTCGAATGGGTCTTGATCGGTTGGTTGGAAAAAGTTAACAGGCCATACATCGATATATTTCAAATTGGAGTTCCTAAAAATAAATACATAGTGCTATATATAATAACAGAAATATTACTTCGAATATTTTCGTGGATAAATTTCTACTTACTTCGTTAATTGTGATTTATTTAACAGATGAAAGTTTCTACACAGACATAAATTCTTCTTCATTCTCAGAACATCCGAACACATACCGACATATTGAACAGGATCTAGATTTTTTTCGCCTGTTGCTTGTCTTAGGGGGAATATAGTATTATTTGGAAGCGTTGAGCTATTTTCAAACATCGTTGTTGCATATTGAGAATCCAAGAAAAAGTTTCTTGGCGTTTCTTCATCGTAAAAACCAAGGACGATCGTATTCGGTTTCATTGCACCCATACCGGACAGTCTTATTAAATGTTGCATGCCCTCGCGTACTGATTTCGTCACGGTCAATTCGATAAAAGCTTTAACTCTCATATGGTCAACTAAACTCAGCCAATGCGGATATTCATCTATTGTAGGATCGCTACTCTGACTATTAAATTCGCCAACTTTTACGTGTCCAATTACGTAGAGTCCTCCTTTCTTCAAATCGTTTACAAAATCGATAAGAGGGCAAGCGGAACGTGGAGATGCCACCATTAGTAACATTTGCGGACGCCAAAATTTAACGTGATCCTTGCGCGAATCCAACATTAACAAATATTTTCGAACTTGATGGAATATCAATGCTTGAGATATGCTGCCCCACGGCGCGTTTTTACTCGGCGAGAATAAATGTAACACAATGATCAATATTAAGCATAAAATTATGCTACTGGAAGCGTATATGCTGTTAATTATAAACATCATTACGAGTGTTCCAAAAAGACCTATAGTTGCTGTGTGCCATGTGAAATAATTAAATGTTGGTCTAAAAAAAATTTAAATACTTGTAAAAAATTAATATATCTTAAAATATTAATTTTAATAAATGAAACTCATCGGATATACTTAATAACATACCTAAAATTCGGTGCGCTAGCAAGTTCCAATCCAAGACACGCAAGATTAGTAGCGAGATAACTCAAGAGAAACAATACCGAATTAATCTGTGCAATAGTGTTTAACGAGCCTATAAGTAAAATTGTTTGAACCAAAACCCACGAAATTAATACCGCTGCTATTGGATTGCCACGCCATGTGCCTTGTGTAATAAAATTTAATCCCGAACCTAAATAAAAAATCCAGTAAAAATATTTAATTACGTAATTGAATTAAATATTTTTTATTAATATTATTATTACGTACCGAAGACATTATCTTTGGCCAATGCTTCTAATACTCTGCTGGAACCTATTAAATTGCTTAAACCAGCGCTAAATGTAGCTGTGAGAATACCGACGGCAACAAATGGTGGCCACATATTAATCGGCATCATGTATATAAAATTATTTTGTAGTAAAAAGCGACTAGTAGTAGCAGCCGTAAAAACGGACAACAAAATGTAGCATATGAATGTAAATGATACCGCAGACAACGTCCCACGTGGAATATTCCGGCCAGGATTTTTTAACTCGCCTATAAATTATTATATAATTATTACATTTTATCCCATTAATTATATAAACAGTAATTTATTTACCACTCATATTTGCTCCAGCCATTATTCCAGTCACGCCGCTAAACAATACGCCAAAAACACTCGCGAAATCCGTCATGCTTCCTCCGCTGGAATAATCGGCGCTATAATTCGAATAGAGATTGCTAGACAATGTAGAAGACAAAAGACCCGTGTAACTTCCATTTATGTGATACGTTTCATTTTGCACCAATATATTCGCATCTGGTATGGGTATCTAAACAGATATAATATTAGTTTTTATTAAAATTTAAACTAAATTAATATTAAATATATATATTTTTTTATATTTAAATTAGAAAATTAGTTACCTGCATTGCGCCTTGAGTTAAAAAACTAATGAAAACACTACCCAGACAAATACAGACGACGGCTAAGATCGCAACACTAGTTTTTGCAAACATTGTAGCTCCGATAAGACAAACCACAAGATTGGCAGTATTTAATACCGAGCAATATAAAAATCTCCACCAGTGGCCATCTGGTATTAGTCCTGCTTTTCCGATCAAATAACCAGACGGGCCAAAGTTTTCAACCAAACCTTCAGCGCACCCAGAAATACAAAGTGCACTCGACACTATATTAGCCATAAAAAAGAGAGTGCCAATAGAGCCGCCAAATTCAGGTCCTAACGTACGACTGATCATGACTGTATATCGATTAATAAGAAAATATTAATTTTGTTTAACTTAATGATCTAATTATAATAATTATATTTTATAATTAAAAAAAAAATTTTATTTAGCACGAAAGCATATTTATAATATTAAATGGGATGAAGTAAGCTAATCTGATGATAAGTTATCTCGAAATGAGCTGGCATAGTTTGTTTATCTCTGCCAAATAAATAGAGAAGAAAAAAGATAAAGATAAGGATTGAATTGCATGCAGTTTAAAACAGAAAAAAAAGGATACAATAAGCTCCACCACCCTCCACAGCACCATTGGTGGATATAGCGCATACAGATGCTACTGTGAATAATAAAATTCCATATGCTATGATAAACTGAATTAAAGTAACAAGTAATCCTGCATTTCCCACAATATATCCTGTAAAAAAAATAACAATTAATTTAATTGATACATATATTTCGAATATATCAAATTTTAATAAAATTGTAACTTACCCATTCGTATAAAAACTAAGGCACTAAACATAGATAATGTAACTGGACTGAATACACCAGCAAAAGTTCCCAATGTACGAGTGTTGTCCACCCCAAGACTACCAAACTCGACATAGCCATCTCCCTCAGAGTGTGGCGTTCTACCGATCTTAAAAATGTTGCTTAGTCGTTGAAGCACACTCCTGCCATTTATTAGAGGAGCCTTCTCGCTCGTAATTCTGATATGAACTGGTTCCGTATTCGTGGATCCGACTTCTGACGCGATCATCTTAGAGCTACCAGAGAGACATTCAAAATTATATAAAATTATATGGTAAATAAATTCGAAAGACGTAAGTGATTACTCTTCCATGAAATATTTGCGCATTATAAAAAGATGTTGCACTGGCAATCCTAATTTCATGTAAAATACACTTACCCGAGAAGTCGGAATGAGGTTTCAGGATGTTACGGTTCACGACACTTTGTTTGTGCGTAAGAAAATATAAAAGAGCATATCCGATTTTTGTCGTACAATTATGATGTCATTCGACGTCAAACGTCGACGCCAGTCAACGCTGTAACGTCAAACTCGCCTTTTAATTTCAGAATAATGAGCTTTCGTTACATTTCGCGTCACATATGATATCGTAATATAGAAGTTTTCCAATAGATGGTGCGATGTGAACATAAAATGGAGAGCGTTGTAGGCCGCGCCACTTCCCCTCTCGCGCAGCTAACGCGCAGGAGAGCCTCCTAACTTCTCCTCTTGCGCCTGAGATATTTCGAAGAGGCAGTTAGCAACAAGCAAGTTAGAGAGTGCACGTTTAGCAGCGTCTGAAATAGTAGCGTCCGTTTTACCGAGTGTATCCGCGGTTTCTTCTCCGCGAATAAGTTAATTAATTATTATTGTGGTTTAATTAATACAAAAAGTGCGCGGAAGAAAGTGTTAATTATTTAAGACAGTATAGTAATCGAGACACCGGGGTGCGAATGATTTCTGTAACGAGGAGAAGAAGTAGTGCTTCCTACAAAAACGTTAGACAATAACCTAATTGAAATTTCACGTACGTATACGTTTTTAATTTTATATTATACTTTATTAATCGAAGTTATATTTAATTGACTTTACGATTGATTTACAAGATCGGATGGGTTTTTTTTTCGCTACAATTTCACATAAAACTTGTATCAAAGGTTTCTTTTAGATAGATATTATTTGGTAACAATTACAGATGAGAATTAAACGATGAACCGCTAGACGTAAAATTATTAAAATTACGGCGTATTCTGGTTCCTTGGTTTTTGTAAAAAGAACTGATTAATTTTTTATTTCAGGTCATACAACTTGGCAAAGACTCAGTTTCAACCGAAATTTTCTTACGCTCTTATTTGCGTGATAAAATAAGACAAAAAGAATCGCGTGGGTTAACGCGACGAGGCCTTCGCCGCGTTTAACAAACGGATGGATCTTCCTGCACTTAAATTTGCATAGTTACCGAGCCATTTACCATCTATATACACGTCGACGGAGTCACGTACGTATTCACGCATCGCGTAGGGTCTCGATTTCTGACCGTTGTTACATAAGAATTAGTGCAGCATGTTTTCGCGAGGTCCGTAATTCATGCATTCGTTACTTAAACCCATGCATTTTTATGCAACGGTTTCGCTATATCACTTGGCGAATGCGATAAATATTCTTTTCAGATAAGCACCGCCAATCGAGAGTCACACTGTCACAGTTAACAATTCCATTGTCGTACTTTTTATATACACGTCGGGTATTATACATTACAAAGTCGGTCATTTCTAACGTTGTTGATCTATTTGGATCATTGGACACTCAATCGTGAAGGTTCTATTAAAGTATCGCGAATCACTTCTGTATTACTTCCACTGAAAAAAAAAAAAAAAAAAGATCAATGCGCGACAAACGTCATAAATATTTTTCTATCACTTTAATTTCTTCTCGATGATAAAAGGAACATTACGATTTATAAAATAGATTTTTCGACGCGATAAATAATTACTTTTGTTGCTAATATTAGTTTCTTGTGAAGACGTTTTATTATAAGATTGATATAATACTTAATTAAAAATATGATGTACTCTTTTCGTTTTTATATCAAGGTCAGCTTACTAGGTCAATCATTAAAAGATGAAATGGAAGGTGAAATGAAAGGTGAAAAGATAAAGGATTCTTTGCGGTAAAATATTCATATCATCGGGATCATCTTATAATTATTTTCAATAGCGAGTCTCATTGCGCCGCTGCTCTTGAAAGCCAGCCCCATTATGCTCACACACAATGCGCGAATTATAGGATAATAAAGCCTGTAAATGATTTCAAAAGATTCACAGATCTATCTCTGGGTTGATATGCAACGTTATTTAACAATTAAATTTTGTATTTGTAATTTAAAAAAAAAAACTTTATTTAATGCAAGAAGGGATTCTCTAGCGTATGCATTTTTTTTTGTATTAATTATAACACGCTTAGATGCCTACCGTAGATATTACGAAACGAACTGAATAAAGTTGCACTCAAGATAAGTGTGCTATCTTATCAGTTTGGCAATGTAATCAGTATACGGAATTGAATCGAGATATAGCATAAGCTAGATCGTTCGTATTTGACTTTCTCGCAACTGCGGAATGAATTAAGTATCGTGAAAGATAATTAACGGAGAGATTTTTTTTTCGTACGTGTCGTTTAATAGCAAAATGATGGTTTAGCGAGATGTGCTTTCTCTGCAGTGTAAAAATATATCGCGCGTTATACTTGCAACGTTTCCGATGACTTTGTCATCGATCGAAATATACTCGGGTATGCAGATATCACATTTATTGAGATCACTGCCTTATTCTGCAATGTCACGCGATAACCGTGGCATAGAGAAAATATCGGGGAAAAAATGATTGAATTCTAGATACTGCTTCTGCAATTCCGCGTTTTTATGTTATTGATTTGACATACGAATGCATATTACATCATACGGATAAAATAGCTTTGCCATAAGTTCACATTATCTGTAAATAAATTTTTATTGAACGGTGCGTTCACTTGAAGGATATATTCCGAAAGAAAATATATTCTTTGACGAAATTAAAAATTAAAAATTTTATTCATGTTTCGTCAGACAAGTTTATAATTAATTTGCGAATATTTTTTTCAGTATCTCGGTGTGAAATATGCCCATGTACACTTTTACGTACAAGCTATGTGTTTCCTTATGCAACTTTTCAAGCCAGTTCCACTAACGCCTACCTACATCCAGGATAAACATGCGTCTTGAGGTTGGAAATATAGGAGCTTGCATTCAGTTAGCATTAGTCAACGTTAGATAAATTGCGGTTCAGTAAGTAGATGTTTGATAAAAAGCATATCACATATTTTGATTTCACTTTTACCATTTTTATCATTTTTATTCATCAAACGTTTTTTTTTTTCTCCTTGTAAGAAATTAAAGTTTTACAAATGTTATCAATAAAATAGCGTCAACATTATGATGGAAGTCATGAAAATCTGATGCTCTTAGGTAGACCTTCTGTACAAATGTGACGTAAGGTAATACTTTATTCGTTTTATAGATAACTTTTAGACATGTGTGGAGGAATTATTCATTTGAATTTCACGCGCCGTGCACGCCCGACAAATCGAATTTTGCTGTGAAGTGCGGCGCGAAATTCACGAGTGCACGGAAATGATCGAAGATCGACGAGAGTAAACGAAGGTGGACGCGACCGGTGGCCGGTGGAGGCGGTCGTGACGGCGGACAGTTGGCCGGCGTGACTCGCGATGAAAGGTAATTTATTTATACCATTCGACAGCTCGTTGAACTTTCGTTTGTATTCCCGTGTCTTTTAATTGTGATAACGATCCAGATCCCGAAAGTGCGTCCGTGCTTCGTTTAAACTCTTCGTCGGAACAGCTTAAAGACACAACGCCGCAGCGCACTTACGTAAGTACAACGACTTCGACAGGTTTCTTGCGAAGCGAGAGTACCGTTTTATCGAAATGCGAAACTTGACCGATCGATCGTGTTGCGATTACAAATTGCTTGCAGGTAGTCGCCACGCAAAATGTATAATAACCCGCGTGCACTTCGCGAAAGCCCAGCGAGTTTCAAGACGGGGCATCTCTAGCTAGAACGGACGAAATTCCGACGATGTTTGAAGTTACTTTGGAAACACAAGATTTGCACACATCCACGACTCTGAGGACTCGATATCAGCATAATTCACGCTTGCGATAACCGCGTAAGGTTGCCTGCCCGTGACTTTTACGATGGAAGTTCGACACGCATAATCATTGCAAGTCACTATATGTTATCGTCATACCTAAAAATTGCCAATGAGATAACGCGGTGTAAATTTGACGTAAGCGGTTCACACGTCTATTTTCCGATGCGTTACTTATCGTCGAACGATCCCACGAATCCTCGGCCTGTCTCGCTTGTAATAAATAAAATTATTAATGATCTATATCGCCGCGCACGCGACTGAATCTAATCGAGAACGAAATATCGAACACTTGGACTCGAACGGTCGTTAATAAAGAGCTCTCCGAATTTTACGAAGGCCGGCATTCGTGCGCCATTTACAGTAATTAAATCAAGAGACCGCGTAGAGGTAATAAAGTAGCTAAATTTACGACTCTCAACATTGTCAGAAATCTGTGGCGAGTCCCGCCAATCGATAGTCATTTTTTGATGTTGGCTTGGCACGAAATGCATATCAATGTCACGGTGTTGTGTACCGTTATTGTATACATGCGCGATAAAAAAATGATAATATCCACACAGCACAAACTTTAACAAAGACGTTCCGAAACGTTTCTCGTTTCCGCTGAGTGCGCAGTCGTTTAATTGTAGCCGTATGACGTATTTCAATATTCTAATACAGCTCACAAAGAATGTTATTTAAAACAAGCGAGAGAGGAAGAGAGGACAATAAAATTGAGTCTTATTGTCGTTTTAGAGATTACGCTATCTGTCTTACAAAGATATATTTTAAAATTGCGATATCAGCGCGCGTTTAAGATATAATAAAAGTCAAAGACACGTCACGGTAAACAATTTCGTGGAGACTATAGCTATTCAATTTTTTTTCTTTTTTTTTTCTTCGAGAAAGCATGTCGATTGTATTTTTATCGTCGACTCGTGCAAACTTGTTTCGCGAAACGTTGCGAATGAGATACAGAACATAGTTTTTTTTTGCGTGCAGTATTATAATAGTAGAAAAAGCTCCGGAAGAAACGAGAACCATAATGTTCTGGAGAAGAGCATTCATGTGACATAATTCCCCGTTAAAGTTCTCTAGATCCAAAAATATCACCGATGAAATAGAACGGCCGCGATTCTGGCCCTGAGCCAAGGAGATCGTTGCGTTTTCACCCGAGGGGCGATTATTACTTTTCCCACTTGTAACAAAGGCTTTTCACGTTTTCTCAATCTTTTCAACTTTCCTTATTCCTTTGGGCTTGGCTTCACGCGCACTCGAATAATATTTATGCTCAGCGTTATAAATTTACTTCACTTTGCATTTTCCTTTCTATAAATGCAAAATTTTTTCCCAAATATTCCTTAATTTTAATAGTACGTCACTTTCTTTTAACATAATTATATTTAGTATGCATTTTAAACTTTACAACATTTGCAATATTTTATATTATATAAGTCTCTTGCTACTATAAAATAATATTGTAGAAAAATAATAGATTAAAGCCAATTTTTGGAATACGGCAAATATTCAGAGAAAGGTTAGTTAGATTTAAGGGATAATAATTTTATTACGCGCATTTATTTATTACCGAGTCTATGTGAATTTTAATCCCGACACGTCGATGACTATTCCGATGAAAATAAGATAAGTTGCATTGTCGTCCACGCGAGTTCAGTTGCACGGCGCGATGAGTCATCGGCCAAACTTAGACATCGCGTATCAATTGTATACAGCTGGTAATTAAATGGAACGTCGATATGATCGTAATCATCAGTTCGTTATTGCGATTCTAAACGACGATTTACAGCAATTCGGTACAAAATTATCGTTGCGCGAAAACGTTTCGTATCAAGTTTGCTAATGTACGAGTACTTTGTTATCTATTTATTTTAGTTATCCCGCTTTAATGCGCCCAAGCGTAATAATATATTTCCTTCTGCAGTTTCATCGAAATCAACGATCGATTTTACGTCATCGTGTGCTTCGATTAAATAAAATGCGAGGGCACTTTGCTTGTAGGTACTAACGAAATGCTTCTCGTCAACGCGGTAGATTAGATTAAATCCTCTTTGCGCAAATTTGCCGAATGGCAAATATTTGAAATAATTCTATTTGTGGTGTCGATCAGAGGTCGGAGAAGTACTGATAAATTACAATCGTCATTACCTAGTAACATACATATACATATATACGTATGAACGTACGTATGAAGATAAATGTCGCGAATTATATTTTAAATATATATTAATATTAGTTGCGGAAATAGTTCGTTTCCTCACGTCCAGGTATTTAGTACCTTCTTATTATGTACGAGGTGTTAGCGACATGCTCCAGTCGTTTCTTACAGATATGTACTATGTTGCATTGTAGAAAGGCGAGTACATAAGCAACGGGAAAACGACGCGTGTTAACTCGATATATAAGGAGATCCTTTTTTTTTTTTCAACGCTCACGTGTTACAGTGAATTGCGAAACTCGTGCATCACACGGTTACATCATAATCAGCTATTAATCGATTGCGATTGATGTTAAATAATCAATGCGATAATCAGTAATGATATCCCTCACCTTTTATTTGCTAATTAATAACTGTTTTTAATATATAAAAAATTTTTAATTAAAAAGATCCATGGTTTTTTTTTAAATTAATAAAAAAAAATCAGGTTTCTTGGAAACTTATGTTTTTAAAGTACAAATAGATTGTACAATACTCTATTTATTATTAAAAGAAATAAATTAAAATCTTTTAACGTACGTACTTTTGAGGTCTTCCTCGATATATGTCGGTAAGCGTCAATTTAAAATTCCAAATTAGTTACAGAATCCAAAGGTGAAAGGTCTGGGACATCATGTATAGCTGACTCGCGTCAGACTATCACGAGACGATTCTGATCGCTATTGAATAATCGCATGCTTTACAATAAGGCTCACTTAGGTTAATAAATTAATTATAAAATTAGATTCGTGCATTTAATCGAGTGTTTTCTACAACACGATTTATTGTTTGTCGATATTAAATTTCTTCACGTAAAAAAAATTAATTTTATGTTAAAGGAAAAATATCCTAGGTTAATCAGTCTTTCGTTTTTTTTTATCTTGTAGAATGCATACATTTTATTTTTTTTACTTATATTCTCTTTATGTCAGATAGTAGACTTAGCTACAGTCATCAATGATTTGTGTGTGCGTATTATTATAACAAGTATTAGCATAAAACCTTCGAGCACATTTTGCATTTTGCTGTGCGTTGCTCATCACACTCGTTGTAGAATAAAAAAAACACGCATTTGAAGCTTACGTGTGGATCGAACGATTTCAAATCGCAAAGCGCTGTACGAATTGAACAAAACGGAGCGCGAGCACAGTGAACTAATTGAGCTAATTGCATTTATTAGACACTATTTGTACGTGCCGATTCATGCGATGCATTTTAGTGCGAACTTATCCGTTCGTCTTCCACGCGTCACAAAGTCCACATAGATCACCGAAGGTGTATAACTCTTTTTTTACTTTATTTAAAAACTTTAAATAATTAAAGCAAACTAAATTTATTATTATGAGAATCTTAAAATAATATATATATTTTTTAATAGTATAATTTTTCCATTAAATTCATATCGTGTATGTTGGCAAAAAATTTTTTTTAAACTTGCATTCTTGTTTGAAGATGAGAAAAATTTATATATTTTAATTAATTTATTGTGCTACGCAATCGGAGGGAAAAAAAAAGAAAAAAAAAAAACGAAAGACGCAGTTGTTTGCACACAACAGAATTATGCAAACGACAGTTGTGCATTGTAATTCAGCAGACGATTAAAAGACATCTTGTTAACCGGGTTAGCGTGACGCGAGAGCATATACATCTTTTTATTGTCATTGGGTTAGTAAATTAATCCACCGTCAACGACAGTATCAGTCTTTTATCGGTTCTCTTTCGTCGGGTCATTCAATTTGAACTGAGCAATTGTCGTAACGATGAATGCACGCACATCCAGCAATTATGCCGCTCCAAATCGCTCTCCTCATCCATCATCTAGCACTGATCGAACTGATCCAGCACATCAATGTAGTAATTAATTAATCGCAGGACGTCTTTAGCGAAATTGGTCGTTAAATTCTCGCGTGATCTCGGCTAAGAAAATTTTTTTTTTCTCCCTTTATCTTAATTATACATTTCTTCATACTGTTTTCATTTATATTTTCCTTGCGTAACTACGTTTTTATTTCAAAAGATTTTTTTATACATGTATTTAATTTTTTATTGTAGATGAAGATTCTCACACGAATGTTTAATATGGATTATTTTCGTAGAGCAGCTTGGAGGATTGCGGCGGAAACTATGACAAGAAATCGATGACCTTCCCTTGAAGCACTCCTACGACATTTCGCCTAACATCCTTTTCGAAGTTCGACGAGTCATGTCGTCCTCGAGGCCCAGACGACCTAGCGTATCGATCTACGATTACCCGGAACATTTGAATCCGTTCAACGATGACACGGCAAACTCTCACCCACAAGTGCACCGCGAGAGTAAATCGTCAAAAGAGTCAAAACACAAGTTCTGGACGTTTGGCAGAAGCCGAAAAAAACGATCGAACAGCTTTTCGATCAAATCGACTTGGTGAGTTGTTGAACAATTATTTTTAATTATAAAAAGACATAGAAGTGTCTTAATATTATAAAACATAACAGTATTTTATTTTTTAAAAATCGTTTAACTCAACATTTTACTAGATATTTACTATAATTCTTTCAGATAAAAAAAAAATAAAACAATTAACTGGCCACTTTTACAATAATTACGTTACGCTCACAGATATAGGTAAACGCAATTACGCGAAAGTCATGCTACATTTTTTCAGAAAATTATTACTCTTAGAGTGTACGTACTCTCGCATTGATCATGTGATTAGAAAAAAAAAAGAGAACTTTCATCGAAATTAAATTAAGTTCTAGTCTGATTAGTATTTGGAATAACTGAACTAATCAGAGCTGCGCAAAGAAATCGAAGAGCCGCGCCGTGAGCATCGAATCGAAAGTTGAATTAACACGCGCTGCAAATACGCACAATAGCGAATAATGTAAGTGCGCTTCGAATTATCAGCCGTGATCGTCGGTAGAGTGGAAGTGATATTAAACAGAATGAGGATGAATATATCGACGCTTTTAACTGCACGTGTATAGAAAAGTTTTACCTTGTTCACGCGTTCGACGTTTTAGAGAAGATTCGTCTCCTTTTAACTCTCCTTTTTTTTACTTCTTATGCAACAAATTGTACGTATATGCATCTTTCAACATCTTCGACGTTCAAGTATCTTTTAACGACGGATGAAATAAGGAAGCGTTCTTAAGAGGAGTAAACAAATATAAATAGGTGTTTCTTGAAAACTTCCATGATTATTTTCGAATTTGCCAAGTAATGCCGTAATTGAATTCCGACTTAGATCCGTGATCGATGAAAATTTGCAAGATATTTATCGTGACGTGGCACGTCATGAATTTTCTAGCATGTGTCCCAAGTATGTCAAACGACGTGTCGCGCAATCTTGTCATCTTCGCGTGTGCGTAAGTGCCGCGTGGATCCGTTAAGGCAACGCAAAACGCGCAACATGATTATTATTGTCGTCCGCGGAATCAGAGCGTTTCTAAATGAATAATATAACATTATTTTTATTTCATTATTAGAGTAATTAGAATTTTAATATGTAATGTAATCTCAGCGTGTATAATTTTAATTGCATTTTAAACTAAACACCATTTTTCTATTGCAAATTTAATTTATTAACAATTTTTGTATTTATAGGAATGGACTATTTGGAAAGCGCAAAGAAACTCCAGAATCGGTGGAAAAAAGGTCGATTACAACAGGTTAGTTTACTCAAATTAATAGTAATGTGATTATATTCATATTTTAAATTTAATATTTAAGAAATGCAAATTACTATTATATTACAGTTTCGACTACGTATAAAAGAGAGCCTTATAACAAGCCGGCAGTACCTCCACGGTTGTCTAAAGACCAGCAGGAATTTGATGAAGCTTTGGGAACTCTAACGAGGAGAAGGAAATATACTTTTGATAATGATATTTCGAGGCATAGTTTGAATATGACGATAAATGGAGATCCTGCCAAGATCTCCGATGGAAATCCTCAAGATACCACAATGTCCATCATGAGCGTCGATCTCACCCCGAAACCACCAGCCAGAAGGTAAATTTCACAAAAAAGATATAAAAATACTTTATTTATTTAAATAATATTATTATAAGTATTTATAACAGTTGTTTGATTGATCCGTGTGAATGAAATGATACAATAACTTAATAATTTAATGATTTCTGTTTTCTAGATTTGGACAAGTGAGCCCAAGACCAACGGACAAGATACCAGCTTTGGATTTCGAAGGCAAGCAATCTAAACATAATGGTAGTATTAATTGTCACAACACATCGGAGGAGATCCCAATTCCACCAATGTAAGAACCTTTCCCTCTTATTTTTCTAAGAGATTTCTGACAATCGTAGTAATTCTAAATTTTAATTGTCATAAATAATTAAACGGAAAAATAAAATATTTTTCAATAATATAATTAACTTTTTGTTATAAGATATAAAAATGCAATAAATGTATTTTTTTGCTCAAAGTTAAAAATTTTATTTACGATGTTAAATTATTTTTTTCAGGCGAAGATTTGGTAATAGATCGTCGCAAAGGTTGAATGGAATTACGTCGGATATTGACGAAGATTCGACTAATCGATCTAGTAACGTTAGCTTGAGGGACGAAAATGAAAATGTGCCTGAAGATTATGTTTTTAAGAGATTCAACCAAGATGCCGTGAGAAGATCGAATTTATCCATCAACAGTTGTACATCCGTTACCAGTACGGCAAGTACGTACGGACGTAAAAAACGGAGAGCACCACAACCGCCAAAACAGAAGGAACAATTGGATACTTCTTTGGTAGGTGAGAATGATAATAAATGAAATAATATTTTAAAAAACGAAAATAATAAATCAAATTAACGTAATATTTTTTTCAGCAAACGAATTATCGATCCACAGTGGAGGCTAATAAAACGGAATCTATACCAGAAGCGGATAAACTTGAACTCCAGATAACCGAGCCAATTGATATTTCTAGGGTTACAGGAAATATCGATGAAGCGAAAAAGACTTGCGAAGAATTAAATGATAATTCGCTACGAAAGACAGAGGAGCAGTATGAATTATATCCAAAAATTATCGAAAATGTATCGTCTGATAACATTATAAAAAATAAAACATGTGATATTTCTAAAAACAAGTCTGAAGAAGAAAAAAAAGAAAATTATTCAGAAGAGAAAATAGCACTTAATTCTAATGAGATATTAGAAAAACCTGAATCTGAAAATGCTATTGAAAAATCAAATGAAGATCAAACTAATAGTACTGCCAAAGACTCTGTCGAAAAAGATCCCGTAGATATAGAATATAGAAGAGCATCTCAGGAAAACATAGAAATTATCAAAGACATCGATGAAGATTCTGACGAAGTTTGCTTGAGAAAAAAAAATTCGTTATCACGAAGCGATAGCTTTTCCGTGAAGGAAGAGATAGAAAAAATTGAAAAGCAAATTAAGGCATTGGAAAGCAAAAACGTATCTAACGAACAAGAAAATATTGACATGTATGAAAATGTTTTAGCAACGAGTGCTAGAACGTCTATCGAGGAGAATCGTCGGCACTTTTTCGAAAATATGGTAGACGGGCCATCTGGACCAATTAAATTAGAATTTAAGAAATTGCCACGTGAACAGAAAGACATTCATTTGGTCAGATTAACAGATTCGCCAATACCAGTTGCGACATCTCGTGATCCGGTAAAGGTAATCGAACTACACATTTCCGAACCAATTAGACATAAACCCGAACTTTTAGATGAGGTAAATCCCATACCAAAACCCAGGAGACACAGTGCACTTAGTTTAAAAGATACATCTCAATCTAAATCACAGGATGAAAGCAAAGATCTAAAAGAACACGGTAAGAGAGAAAAATCTTTATAAAATCTTAAAGCTTTATCCATATTTTAAATTTTTCAATAAAATTCTATTTTTTTCGTGACTTTTACATGATCGTGTCTAGCTGTATTTTCGAAAATCTATATATTGCGAATAAAAAATTATTATAAGACTGTAAGAGTATATTCTACACATTAATTTTTTTTACAACATTAAAATTGATTTTATAGTATTTCCAGTGAACATAGAATGTTGGGGTAATATTGCGTGTTTGCTGAGTCGCGTCAAAATGCATATATATATAATTTTTTTTTTTTAATAATTTGTAAAAGATTTGTTGCAGAGAAAATAGTATATCTATTATACAGTGATAATTATGCATTATCTCCATTTCTTATATTTTATTGTAATATTTAGCTAGTATTTTCATTATTTATTAATATGAAATAAATATGTTTAATGATATACAAATAACTTGTGATAAAGTGATAAAGATAATCCTACTTTAAATTTACTAAAACCTCGAAAGTAAAACAATAAGTGTATAAAATAGAGGAAATAACAACATAGTATACCTGTTTTGATTTTCAAAAATAATTAAATTATTTAATGTAAAAATATCTTCATTTACAATCTCCGTAATGTGAAGAAGTTAAATACAAATCATTATTTAACAATCTTTACTTTTTCTTAACAATTTTTAATTGCTTCTGTTTATATTTTATAAACCTCATTAAATTTGCATTTACAGTCGATACTACGAACATGTCATCTTGTAAATGTTTCTTTTGTTGGTGCATCTATAAAATAATTTATATAGGAATTAGTATATAATAGTGCAATTAATAATTATATAAATAATATTTAATTCTCAATTACAATTTTAATTTCTTTTTATTTAATTTTAATTTAATTTAAAAACGGTAATTTAATTATGCGATAAATATAATATAGTATGTTAGACTTCGTGTGAGTTTCATGCGCTTTATACAGTTTCTAATAATATAAAAAACGAAAGTATTATATTTACCTTATTTTTGAAATGCGGCATTACAGATAATAATCTAGGAACTAATTTGATATCTGCCGCTATATGGTCAATATCATCCTCTGCATATATATCCATTATTGCATCTATAGATTCTGCTATAACCCGCACTCGAGTTTCACTTTTAGAGATATCCAATAAAAACGTAGAGACAAGCTGTTAAAAATAAATAGTCGTCAGAAAAATTTTACTCGAATATATAATTCAATCAAAATATAGAAATAATTACCTTTATTGTTTCATAATTTTTTGAATCTTTATTATTTAACATTCGAACTAAATTGCAAAGCATTCTTATCAAATTAACACGAACGTTCATATTGACACATTCATTTACATCATTTATCATCGGCTGAATCTCGTCACAAGTTAACTGATTTAATTCAAAGACATTTGCTCGCACTTCAAATAAACGTTGAAGAATAGCTCTCATAGCAGCAGTACCGGCTTCCGCAAGTTCTACATTTTTTTCAGCGACGTGCTTAAACTCCGTTGCAATTTCCATCCATTTCCTAAATGTAAGATATTTATAATTAACAAAAGCAAATAAAAATTGTATTATATATATTTAAAAAAAGTAACGAAATATTTTAAGGAATTAAAAAAATAATTTACCTAAATAAATTGTCAACACCTCCGAAAACGTCAACTTCTATACCGGGCAATAAATTGTTTAAACATAAGTAAGCTGCACACTGAATGCCATAAAATTGCTTTAATGTTGCCTTTCCCTCTTCAGTTTGTTCTAGTATTTCGTGATTATCTTTATCAATTATAAATTTAGTTTTATCCCAAATTTTATCAATTAAGTTACGATCGTTAATAACTTCAACTAATTCCACAGGAAACGTTGAAATCGTTCTCAAATCTTCATTTACAGCGTCATCATCTTCTAAATATTCAGACTCTAGCTCCATTGTCTCGAGATCATCGGCGTCGCAATTACTTGTATTGTCCTCGTATTCAAAACATAAATTTGTTATAATTTGTAAAGCTTGTTCTTGCATTTCTAATATCATTTTATTTTCTTGCACTTTTTTTCTTTTGTCGTTCGAAGAAGCATTACGCTCGTGAGGCAAAATGGACGTTAAACAAGACAGAATTTGTCTATGATCAACTGCAAGGACGTTAGACATTACTAGCAATACTTTTCGAAATATATGTATCCGTTCACTATCTGTAGAATTGCTGATATTGATTAATACGTCGGCTACGCAAGTTTTTAAAAACAATACTTCGGACGCAGTCTTGTCATCGTCAAATTTTAAATCCAGTAGACTAGACAAAATTAATTTGCTTTCTTTTATTTTATTAATGGCTGTATCATTCTCATCTGACAAGCATATCATGATTCGCGTAACAATTGTGACGATTTCTATTCCATAAATATCAATATTTAAAAACTTTATCAAGAACGATACTAAATCTTCGTCGTTAGTTCGTTTAATTGCAATCTCATTATTTGCGCATAACGTCCATAATACACTAACTACTCGAACAAACGTCATTTTTTCATCTCCAATTTCTTTTGGCTTCCAGTCTAAATAGTACTACAGATAAAACATTTAATTAATTTAAATAAATTACTGTAATTAATTTTAACTTATGTAAAGCGTAATATAATTAATAATGATATTAGAAATGTTTTATACCTGTCTCAGCAATGCTGTGAGAGGAGTTATAATGTCATCTTCGATTAAATCATTGCATACTTCCTCCTTACCATTTTCAGCAATTTCTTGCAAAGTGTGTATAGTGTTCGCTCGTATAGCGGCATTATGATCCATCAATAAAGGGCCAATTATTTTTGCTATCCCATCCTTAGCGATTTGCTTGGCCATGGAGGAATCACAAGACATGGAAGCCAATATTTGCAAAGCAGATAATTTCTCTTCAATATTACACGATTGTATCTAAATCAAAACGTAAGATATTAAGTAGATACGAGCTCCCACGTATCTCGTTGCTATTTATAAATTTTAATCAATAATAATACAAATACCGCTCTAATTAAACCTCAAATGTAACTCACATCATCGTAAACGTTCTGCAGAATTTTTTCCCTATCACCTTCCGTAAGTTCCTCGTTCAATTCGAATTCCTGAACAGAAGGTAATCCAGTGGGATTTTCCTTGTGAGGCTTTTGCCGCTGTCTTTTCTGCTTACCCATCGCTATGTGTAATTATGCAATTATAAAGTTGCCGAAAAATATGTGAGTTATATCCAGTTATTATTTCAACGAATACATAACTCAATAACCTCCGCTCCACGTGCAGATCTGCACTGTGATCTGTGACGAGAGCACGGAGTACACGGTGGTAGCACCTGCACTCTACTAAATGCACCTCGTATCGTGTGCACTGTGTGTGCAGTCGTTTGTTGTCGCGTGTCAAAATTTATTTAGATATTTCAGATATTCGATTGCCGTCACTCAAGAATCGTCAAGAATTATGGAGCAATGGGTGAAAGAAAAGCTGTCCGACTTGCTGGGCTTTCCAGCCGGGGACGATTTTGCTCAGTAAGCGCGACAAGTAATGATTTCTCTCCGTATTTTAACTTGCACAATGTTACGTATTTTTCAGATTTATCGTACAAATAGAAAACGAAAGAGATCTAGATGAATACTTTTCGTCTTTATTAAGCAACGAAAATCCAAGTCACAAACAATTTATAACGGAATTTAAAAAGAAACGCGGTGAGTAATCAGAAAAGATATTTTAATGCTTTGTGGGATTATTAATTATTAAATTATTTTATTGCTATTGTTCCAGCTTTTTATAATCAAATGAGATATAAGAAAACAAATGAGGATGAGGACAGTATGTCTAAAAAACAAAATGATAAGAAAAAGGGCAAAGCAAAAGGGAAGAAAAACATTCAGGTATTTATATTCATACATTTATACATACATTCTATAGTTTGTTAGAGAATTATATGACAAATAAATTTTTTTAAAGAATTATATAAAAATTATTGCACATTTTATGTAACATTTTGTGCAGGTACAAGAGGCTGTAAAGCCTGAAATAAAGAATGAGAAGGTGGAGAAAAAGAAAACTAAATTTGTTAACTTGATATCTCATGGAAACATTCTTCTAAAAGGTATTCATAATTTTAAATAAATATATATAATTTATTTTACAATGCTTTAAGAAAGATTTTTTTTTTGTATATAGGAAGACATAAATGTGACTGTGAGGCAAGCAAACATGCATTGATTAATAATTGTCTTAATTGTGGAAGAATAGTCTGTGTACAGGAAGGCTCAGGACCATGCTTTTATTGTGGAGAACTTGTTTGCTCTTTAGATGAGCAAGCATTACTTCAATCCAATACTAAACAGGCTAATAATTTATATAATAAATTAATGGATCAAAAACCAAATAAAAATCTTGAAGACTCTCTTAAACAGAGAGACAAACTTCTCGATTTTGATCGTAATTGGTGCGTGTTTGTTATATTTATTAATATTTTTTATATGTTATTTTATATGTATATATATATACGATATTTTATGTTTTATTATTTATCATGAAATTAATTTATAGTGCTCGTCGTACTAAAGTGATAGACGATGAATCAGATTATTATCAGTTAAATAGCACTTGGCTTACCCATGAAGAGCGCGCTACATTACGAAAACAAGACAAGGAAGCACAAGCACGTAAGCATGCATCACGTTTAGACAAAAGAGTCACTTTAGATTTTATGGGAAGAGTAGCAGTTCAAGATGAAGAACCAATTAACTTACAACCGGAAGATTTTGATGAAACAATGTCGTATGATAATTTTGAAGATCCAAATATTTGTCCAACAATAGAATTTGACCGTCCAACAGTAAGATTACAAATAATCGTATACATATCTCGTTATATAAATAAGTTTCTTTTTTTTTTTTATTTTTCGTTGTGGATAATGTTTTATTTTTTTATTAAATAAAGTTTGTCGAGATGGAAACATTCGAAACAAGCAAAAGAGTTTTAAATTCTACATGGAATAAAGAAGGCAGAGTGCAAGATAAAGAATATTTAGAAATGTGTGATCAAGGTCTGTGTTTGAGTATGCATCAACCTTATGCATCCTTATTGGTGGCAGGAATAAAAACGTGAGTTATATAAGTAGTCTACTTAAAAATAATTCATATCATTAAAATAACATTTTATATTTTTAGTCACGAAGGTAGAAATTGGTATTCCTCACATAGAGGAAGATTATGGATAGCCTCGGCCGCTAAAATACCTTCCCCTGAAGAAATATCTAATATAAAACATATTTATCGCACGTTAAAAAATGGTTAGTAAATAATTTAATTTTGAGATATTCTTTTATCTTTAATTAATTAATTTATCTTGAATAATTCTAGCAGTTGAGTTGCCTGAAGTTTATCCTACGAGTTGTTTATTAGGTTGTGTAACAGTGACTGATGTTTTACCCCAACAAGAATATAGAGAATTATATCCAGAAGGAGAAATTGATAGTTCGTATGTCTTTATATGCGAGAATCCTTATGCGTTACCAATACAATTTCCTATAAAAGGAAAACATAAAATTTGTAAGTAGTAAAAAATGTTAACTAATTTTTATCGATATGCATAGGTTGAACTAAATTCTTTATGTTATAGATAAAATGGATAAAAAAATTCATCAAGCTGCTTCTAAATGGTTGGAAAAAGTTATGAAAACATCTGTTAATTAATAGTTTCGTTATATCATTTTTTTTTAATCAAATTAAAAAAGATAAATTTTTCCACAGATATATACGTTTATTGGTGTTAATAATTTAAATATACATGCATTCTATTAAAAATAATTATCTGATTTTTATACAAAAGTGGGTTTTTTTTTCTTGATAATGTAGCTAATAAAAAATTTACAGAAATATACTATGCATATTACATTAAATTTGTTACTTGCGTTATAACAGATTGTTATTTAATTTACATAAATTCTATAAGATGTTAAGATATAATTATTTCGTGCATGTTTTTCATTGCTTACTTTACTTATCATACTTTCATATTTTATTTTGTTGATGAAAAAATATCAATTCTACTATGGTTGCGATATATCAGCCTTTTATAAACGGTTTTAAAAATTATTTGTGCCTAATCGCGCACAAGATAGAGCATATATTTGAAATACAAACACAGTGTCTTATTATAAAAAAAGAAAAAAAAATAAGACTATTACTGTATTAAATATTCAATTTTTTAATGTCAGTTATCTTATTAATATCTCATTGTCTTGGCTATATAAGTTTCAGTATATTATCTTTTCTATTATTTTGACTTCTTAAAGTAAGTTAAACCAATATAATTAATAAAAAAATCTTCGTAATACTATACTATTAATAAAAAAGCTGGATATTTAATTATAAATTAAAGTACTTCAGCTCAAACAGTATTATCTTTTTTTTTTTTTTTTTTTTTTTTCTTGAGCAAAATTTTTCATTATTTTTTTAAATATTTCACACTAAGTTAATATGGTTTCGTATTATTTTGTGCAATACCGACAAACGTATAAGAACACAATATCCTGCATATATCTTACATACATAAAAATTATATACATTTAACAACGTAATGTTAAATAAGATAAAACAAATGTTGCGAAGATATATTAACAAACAATATTTAATAAGCAGATCGCATTTCGAGTTTTAATGATTTGATGAGCAAGGAATGTACGAATAAATAAATATTTGTGATTACTAATCTTAAATAAATAGAATAACTATAATATTTTAATTCTAATATATGTTAATATATATACTTGTATTTTGATAAAATTTTAAACTATGTAAAATGGATTTAATTAAATCCTTGTTTATATGATGTTTTCTGGTTATATAGCACAATGCATATTATTACAATAGTTATAACAATAATCCATAACCAATAGCACAGTAATTTTTTATATGTATAGTACATTTTCTTTAAAGCTTTAACATTCTTGTATTTTTACAGAAAATGTTTAATTTTTTTTTTCGGAACTTGTTAAAAAACAATTCTTCAGTTTGTAACATTATATAGACTATCATTTGCAAACCGAAGAATTTTTCTCTTTTTATATTAATCATTTTTAAAATAATTTTACGTCAATTGTGCACAGCGGCACTATATAAAATTTATTTATCGTGATAACAATACTTAACTTTTTTAATTTATAGCAATATTCTCTTTTAGAAATTAAATTAAATCAATTTCTTTGCAAAAAAAATTTTTTAAGTGTTATACAATAATTTAAGTTAAAAAATAAATTGCACAATTATCTAGGAAGTATATAAAGACAAACGTATAAATTTTTAAACAAGTAACATTCAACGTCTTGCATATTAAAAAAAAAAAAATCTTGATAACGTAGTTTTATATGTTTTGGCCTAATATTCGATTAAATTATTAAATTTAATACTTTAGTAGTAAATTGTTGAATGTTATAACGCTAATAATTATAAGTGCATATGACTCTGATACTTAATACTTATTTTTTATAGGCCATAATATAATAATACTAATATTATTAAATAATACGATAAAAAGAAAATTATATATTACAAGATTTTTCTTTTTTTTTCTTATTCTGCATGATAATTTTAAATAAATATCTTTGTACCTTCTCTAGATCAAGATTCATGTATATTATTACCATGTTACGCCTCTTTTTCTGTATTCATGTTTCATTTTAGGTCATTGAATGGGACACATGTTACACGTGCTACTCACCGATCTTCTACTTCGATCGATAATTTTATATCTTACATGCAATATGACAGTTTCGCGTAAATCGCAAATTGTAGCAAATGTGCGAGAATCTTTTCTTTCACGAAAAGTTTCAGTCGTTTCAGTCTATCTATATGTAGGTCGGAGAATCTTTCAGACTGGCATGACAGGCATCACAGTTAGAAACGTTTTTTTCATTTACCAGCGTGCATTTTGGGCACTCTTTGCCGCCGCTAGCGAGCGGCTTATCCTCGTTTCCTTTGCATCTCGATTTAGCGCACATTTCACAGATATCTCGGCCAGGCATATTCAAATATGTGCACGTAGCGCAACTCCACCTTTTTTTATCTTCCACTTCTTCCTTTTTCTGCTTATTCATTTGCGTGACATCGAGATTTTTGAAGGAATCCTCAATTTTTGCTATCTGATCTGAGGATTTATGTGTGCGTGGAATCGGTAAAGTCTGACTGTTGTGCTTTTTATCTCTGTTATATGCATCGGAATTATATCTATTCGAATCCGATAAATCGAAGGATGAGGATTTCTTTTTAAAAGGCAGAATATCTTGATGATTTTTGCCATTTATTTCGGATGTATCAATCTCGTATGTTTCGATCTTGCCAACGCTTCTTTTCTTTTCCAATCTGTGTGCGTTAATCTTATCTTCGTTCTCTGTTTGCCTAAGTGTCTTGTGCTTGGCGCGAATAGAATCCAATTCTTTTTTATGCTGCAAAACGTCGTCTCGATCATCAAGATCTTTGTAGTAACCTAAGCTTTCGAGATTTCTATACACAAAATCCCATGTATCGTATCCTTCTCTTCCAACGCTAGAATTTGATCTGCTAGCAGTTTTTCTATCGGTTTTACCATGTTCGTAATGATCCCCGTCGTTCGACTGCCGCTTGTAAAAATCTACCTCGTCTAAATCCGAGATTCGATGAGACAAAGGTTTGCGGAGAGCGTGTGTTTTGTCATAATTCGCCACGGATGCCGGTACATCAAGTTCTATCAGTCTGCCGGTCGGCACTCGGGCTGCATAAGCCGGTAATGTGGCACAATACGGATTCGGCTGTACAGTACTACCGTAGAATTTGTTTCCATGAGACGCCAAACAACCATAACTAGTGCAACAATTGATAAAACCTTGATTGATCGGTTGATAATATCGATAATTAGCTGGTATCGCCATGTTCGTCATATCTTCGATATGCCGATAATCTGCTTGACAAGTTGACGGCATTGTTGTGTTATAATTGGCATGCACAATGTGATGATAAGGTGGATGTAAAGGAACAACATCTATACCAGTTTGATGAGGATAAAAATCCTTATAGCTATCGGTTTTTGCGCGATTTTGATGCACCTTTTCGAGTAAACGATAATTCAGCGCTCTAATTGCCTGTTCTGGTGTACCAACGTGATTTTCGCGAAATTCTAGCACTTCCAGCCAAGAGATGGAGTATTTTTGTGAAACGTCTTCCCATATTTGCTTTAAGATCTGTATTTTAAAAGTAACTTTATGTTATGTCTGTATATTAGATCGCGTTAAAAAATTAATTTATTATTTTCAACAGCTATATGTTTTTAATTACCTGACATTCTACAAAGGCTACAATAGCATCTCTACTGACATTCGAAACCTTATCGGGATCAATTGGCCCTTCCAAAGTTAATACACCCAAACCAGTATGTTTATAGCCCATCTGCTCAAACATTAATTCAGCACCTATTAAATTTGCCTCCACTTCATGTTTATAGTAACCACTGTATGTCTAAAAAAAAATCAAAAAATTTAGATATGTTATATCTATACAATTATAAACTAAGATATTTTTTAAACAATTACCCTGACTGTCCTATATTCTTTTCTCCAAGGCTGAGCCAATAGGTTAGCTGCATATAAGGAAATTGCACTCCAAGCTGTTGCTGCTCTATATCCACTAAAATCTGTTACAGTTGCTGCTGATCTGCGCAAAATGTCTGCAGTTTCTTGAAATACATATTTATTCTCATTGGGAACTAGACAAAGGTATTCCTTTATAAATCCTAAAATTTAAATAAGATTTAAAATACTGTTACATATGAAACTTTGTGATATTATACATTTTTTAAAAGTAATTGTTTGCTATACCTTCCAATTTATGTCTTTGTTGCAGCTTTAAAGGACTATCATCCGTTTGCAAATATACCAAGTGACTTTGTTCTAATTTCATACTGATCTCTTGTAATCTGACTTTACCTCTCATCATTACATCATTTGCCATTTTTATTCCTACAATTGTAGTAATGCAATAGTAAAAAAAAAATGTATAACAGTTTAAAACTACACGTAATTAAATTCTTCCTTTTTACATATGGCTTAAAAAACACTATCACTGCACAAAGTTGTAATGTTTAAGAAAATTGACAGTTGCTCATATACATTAGTTAAAAATATTTGTAACACTATTCCATTAAGATTTAAGGAATGAGAATGCGTCACCCAAAAATAGCGGACGTTTACATTAGATACTACGGATTACATACCTCGTAGAAATCTGATTTTGGAGCAGATTCTCGTTTCAAACTATGACTAGCTCCAACCTAAAAATAAATCCTATATTTAGTAATGGAATCACGGGGCTTTTGTAAATCGGCCAAAAATTTTACGATTACTCGACTCGGAACTTGATTTCCCATCTCAAAACAGAAGCCATCGGATTAATTTGATGCAGTTAAATGTGCGTATGTGTGTGTGTATGAGTGGCCTTACATCTCTCTATAAACAAATATTTTACGTAAAAATTCGTTTTGGTTATGTTCGCATTACCGAATACGCAGGGACACGAGATGGCTCTTTGAAACCATTATTCCATCCGCCTGTGGATGTGGCACCGCTAAGTGGAAATCACGCGAGATTTGACCGCAAAATATCCAACGGTAAGACCACCGTTTTACTATTTTTTATTACCATTAGGTAATACGCGATTCGAGATTCCCGCTGTCGATCAAGGATGGCGCAGGAACGGTTGCGAGTGTGTGCCGGCGAAATCAAAGTGTCGCCACCGGCACGGCAGGCTGTCCAATCAGCTCGCGGATTTCGATTTGCTATTAGAATTTAATTTCGCGCCGGCCGCAGTCCCGAAAAGGAGGCCTCACGGAATCGTTCTGCAGAAATTCGGTAACGTCGTCTCCACGAGCTTACATTGCAGCCTGACGAATATAAAATTGTAAGTATAACACCATTTAGTATTCGACGAGCTTATAATTCGCGACCCAGCAGTCTCCATAACTTTCATTTACTGACCGTAATTAATTAACCCCAAAGAGGAAAGAAAAGAGGCGAACGGATTGATGACGCTTACGCCCGAAATATAATTAAATGCGATTTAACGACGTTAATTTACGCGCACGTATTAACATCGTATAGAGATCTGCGCGAATTGTTGAATAAATTAAGCGGCAATGAAAGAATAAATCACTGGAAAGGATCGAAGGAAAATACGCAGGCGAAAGTAAAAAGTGGCGTTCGCCAAACTTCGGATATCGTTTTTTTATTAACGTTTTATCAGTTACAATTTTGATTACATACACATAATGTGGAGTCGTCTTTAAACACACGGCTGCTATGATACAAATGACGAGGATAAAAATTTGGAGTGCGTAAAAATGTGATTGGATGACAAATTCGCTCTTTGCTCCTATCTTCCACCTTTTTTCCCCCTTCCTTCCCCCCCCATTTTTTTCTCCCCCGTATTCCGCTGCTTTCTTCTCCTTTACTACTTCATATTGGTCATGGCGATGGGCCAACCTTGAACGTATATTAATATAATATACCGAGCTTTTGGCCCATGTCCACTAGAGTACAGGGTAGGTAGGTGTGATATCCTTGATCGCAATTAAATCGTCCCTAATTCGCTAATATTTTACACGCAATGTCGGTGCGCAATCATCGCTCAAGACTGGCCCGGCGTTGACGAACCGATCGACCCGCCCAATCTCAGGACTACGTTTCTCGCACCGAGACCACGGAGAGGCACCGGGAGCCTCCGCGCCAAATTCAGAGGACGGTATTTACAGAGGGAATTTACGGCGGGATTGCGGCCGACCTAGCAAACGCGTCCCGCCGCGAGCAATATCATGTTTGCACGGAACAGCCCCTCGTCTCTCGCCCGTTCACGTTGCTCGTAGACGTCGGGGGAAACAACAAAACGCGGGTCTAAGAGACGTCTGAGGAAATATTCGAAAGGCCGAGGCGTCTCTTAGACCTTGCCCGTCCCGAGATTGCACCAACCGCCGTGATTAATTAATTCCGACTTGGCTCCAGCTAATGCAAATGAAAAAATTTCCTATCTAAACTAATAATTACATTTTTCCTTTTTTTTTCTTTTTCCCTTTTTTTATCTTTTTTTATTTCAATGATAGTTAGCATCGACCGTATTAACATTCTCGATTAAGTGGCTGCGACGATTCTTTCTTCGATTGTAATTTCAACGTAAAATGTAAAATGTTAATGTAAATGAAACGATAATTATTTGATAAAAAATATAAGTCGTCCAAAGACGCCTGTCCTGTTTTGAGACAAGATCGCGTTTTCTTTTTTTTTTCTAACGATTCGAATTGTGCTTGCAGCTGAACGCGTACTGGGATCTGCAAGGACGAGGCGAAACTTCGAGGGATCCCAGGATGTGATCACGCGAACGAGAAGGTCCTCTGAACTTGGAACAACAACGGTAAGTTGCCTTCGCGAGTGTACATTGTACTCAGCGACGAGTGGCACGTTTTACTTTTATTTTTCTTTCTTTGTTCTTTCTATCTTTACCATTATACACATGGCTAATCATCGCTAACAAATTATTTGAAAAATTATTTGGGTTATTAGGTAAACGGTGTCGGGGTGGACAACACGGTATGACGCTGAAATACGCGGCACGACGCACATCTGTAACGCTAATCTGCTTCTCCCGAGACACGGTGAGTGTGATATGCAATTTAATTCGTAAAGAGTTGTTCAATTGTGCGTAGAAATCGCAAAAGGATGATGAGTAAAACCTCCTCCGTTCGGAGCAATATAAACCACGATCAGTATCGATTGGAATAAGATCTTTCCATCTGCACATATGCGGCCGATTTACAAAAACGAGACCCAGAACTTTGTATAACGAGTGAAGCGCGTATCATCTTCTCTGTCGTTATATTCGTATTATTTTTTTTTTTCTGTATTATATTATTTTTTTTTTAATTCTTTGACCTGATAAAACCGTTCTTTTTTACAAAATATTTCAGTTCCTGATAAACTAGTAGCTATTCCACCGTAAATCGTGTATCGCTGATCAAGCGATACAAATAGAGTGAGAATGAGTCAATTACATGAATATGATACTCGCGGCACAAACGTTAAATGAACAGTTCGTTTATTAACAGTCCATCAAATATTAATCACGAATTACAACGAGATCGCGATTATACCGGCCAGTGTCATCATCCTAAATCTTGTTGATGAATAGAAATTAAGCTAATCAAGCGCTTGCTGTTTATCAGCCAGTGGCTTCGTGAATCGCGCGCACTATTCGCGATCGCGAAAGGTTTAATTGAACGTTATCGTTTTAGTATGTTTAATGATGCAGCTTACCGCGAGAATCCTGCGCGAATATATTCAATTTCCCTGCCGCATGCAACAATCCGTGAAAACGCGAAGTGGAATCTATCACTTATTAGACAAAATAAAAGATTCAAGACACAATAAATGCTAATCCACTTTTCAAATTTATCTATAAAGTTTACTTTAAGTACATGGCTTTAATTTAACTTGTTTTTTTTTTATTTGTCGAAAAGAAAAAATATTCGCAATTTTTTATTATATTAAATAACAGATATTAGAAATTAAAATTATAAATATGTTGCGAGTACTTTGTTTCTGTTTTAAAGCAGAAATGTTTCAAAGTACATCGCCGAATATTCAAGCAGAGCAGTATAAATCGTTTTTTTACGAAGTTTGAATTGCAGCAAGGGGTGAGAAATTGATAGAGACACCGGTTATAGTTAATTATCGTCGATAAAATCGGCCGTAAATGTTCATGTTACAATTGCTTCCCTGTAAATGTGACTAGTTCGGACACTGCGGAATGTTGAAAGATTTTCGTTTTGCGGCGAGAGCGCCGTTAAATCGTACTTCGTGGACGCGTTACAAATTGGAACGAGGAATCGTCAAAAATATGTCCTTCCCTTATACGGAGGGGGAGCCGTGCCGCTCGAGGCTGGGCGATGCACTTTCTCCCGGCAAGGATTTTAAGTTCCATACGTTCGCCGCTTCTCCGCGCGATTTTCGCCGCGACGTTACGTTTCGCTTAAGCTCCGGTACATTTCGGCTCTATCGCGCGGATCGGCCTGCTACTTTCGAGTTTCGGCCCTAGGCCCGTGGGGCATTATAATTCCGGCTTCATGTGTGCTTCGCTAACAATTAAAAATTTGTTCGCCTATTACTTATCATTTCGTGTATTTTTTGTCGTTTAAATTCAATTCACATTATTAGGGTATAATAATTAATTAATTAATTAATTAATTAATTATAATAGTGTCATTATAATTCGTAATAATATACAACATTTGTCAATAGATCATTTATGCTAAAACCCACTGCATGCTCGTGTCGAAATCACTCGCATTCTCTCACACGCTCTCCTGCACATGCACGCATAATGCGCGCGTATGTGCATCGACACGCATACACATGCGCTCTTTGACACACGTGCACTCTCTCCTCTTTCTCTCTCCCTTTTTCTCCGCGACTTTGCTTGGCTTTCTCTCATTCTCTCTTTCTCTCTCTCTTTCTCTCTACATTCAAGTGTATTTTACAAAGTACATCTTCCTCCTACTTTCGCACACTCTCACGCCGTGGGACTGTACTGGCTTCGCGCGTGGCTTATCTAACTAATTCATGATTTACGTGTGATTTCGGAATATATGTGTATGTGAATGTGTAAATGCATAAACGCGTGCGTATTAACACACGCGCATGTTCGCTTTTTTTTTTTTTTAAGATTTACAATGCTAAGCGACTCGTTTTTCGGTATATTTTACATGTAAGCTATACGTATGTGTGTAGCCTACTTGTTGCAATATAATAAAAAAAAATAACAGGAAAAAGTTACAAAATTAATGCGCGGTAATGTCTTGACATGAAAAATTGTGAAAATAATGAGAAAGCAATGGCCGTATCTCTTTCGAAAATAGGGAGAGAGAAAGAGAGAGAGAGAAAGATTACACAAATGATACTCTTGAGTCACGTATGTGGATGTTCGTGTATCTGTATATGTACTATGTGAGACAATGATCTTTGTACATATTTTTTAAATGTATTCCCGCGCGATATCGACACGACGAAGATGCGGAAGATGCTCTCGTCTTTGGAAGACGCAGAGTTCACAGATATGATGAAACGCCGGTGTTCATATGATAATGCCGCCTTTCTTCTGTTACTGTCCCTTCGATAAAATTTGACAAACGTTGCATGAATTCAAATCCGTCTGCTCATAAATTTCCAAAGGTAGTTCGATTTAAAGATCTCATATCAAATTGCAAAATATTTGTTCCGCGTTTTTTTTTTTTTTTGGTGGATTATAAAAGTAGAATAAATAATAATGGGATAAACTATAATTCTGCTTAGGCTTTTAAAAAGACTACAAAGTAAAATAATTTTCTTTAGCTGCGACGGTGCATATTTTTTTTTGTGCATATATGCATATCGTTTAAATGATTAATAACAATGATGTGAAAATAACTTAATCTGTGAGTGCACTTGGCATCTCTGTCATCACGAAATATTTGCGAGAGCGTAACGCTTTATCGTGTGCTAATTATTAGTGTCCGTGTTATGTATTTGTAATTTGTGTGCATTCCATGCAAAGAACCTATATTTCGAAATCGAAGCAGAGCTCGTACCTACGTCGTGCTCAAACATGAAAACTCACGCGGGAAAACACTGATAAATCGCAGTTTGTGTGATGTATTAATAATTACAACTAAAACGATGTTCCCCTTTCTTACATTTCGACGCATGTGTAACTTCGAATCTCATCAAAGTAAATGCTCATTTTAAAATATATCGGAAATACATATCAGAATACATAATTCGTATACCGTTTTTAAACTATTAGATTTGCTTTTGATATAAAATCGGAACGAATAATTTGTTATAACATCGTATAAAGGCAATGATTTGAAGACCCGAAGGGCACATTAATCGATAAGTAATATATCGATGATTTTAATAAAAAATTCGTCGTTAAAAATCTTATAAAAATCATCTGAATGCTAAAAGAAGGGAACATAACGAATCACAAAGAACAATATAAAAATAGGAACATATGCGACGTATATAAACAAAATGAGGAACATATACATGATGTTTAAACGTAACACGCAAGGAACTTGGTTCGGATTTACGTGTACATATTGTACGGGCTGTGTGCATTCATGTGCCTTCATCTGACATACATTATATAAAATATCGAAACACCATGCGCATTACTCATGTATCCAATAAAATGATAAAGTCCTGATGTGACCGTTAAAAAGATTTTTCGTTAAAAATCGAAACACAATCAGATTAGTGAACGTAAAGCATTCACTTGAATATATAAAATTAAACATTCGACATGATTCGTAAGACGTGGGTACGTGCTGTGCTACTCGTCGTACCGCAATGTATTCTAAACATAAGACACGAGATTTGTTCACAACGAATGTTTAAAACGCTTTTACAATTTTTTTTTTCTTTTTTTTTTTCCTGCATCGTGGAAATTGATTCCGTATCTGGTCTCGGTTTTGAGAAATCTTTACACTTATGTTATATGTCAACCATGTTGAACCTTTGGAACAAAGTCTCTCTTACATATTTAGTGTGCAAAATATTCTTACGCTTTCCGTGGTTCGTCAAATAATTATTATATATAGTAGTATAAAGGAGATAAAATTCTACAACAAATCCTCGTGATAATCAACGAGGCTATGCATTGGCGTTCGGTCCCCGCGCTTAAAAATCTTCGAGTCGAAGGTGACTCTACCGCTTTTTTCTTCTTCGCTCTTTGTTTCAGTTTACTCATTCGTACCGTCGCATTTATTTTCTCTTTCTCTCTTCCACATATTCCAGACTATCGCACCACGCATTCTGCCTAACTTGCACACTGACGTTTGCACAAATACGTACTTACGATATATATATATATATATATATAGTTCTTACAATATTTTATATATATATATATTTATATTTATATATATTCATTTATTCTATTAATTATATCAATACTGTTGACGGATAGAGATTCATTCACAGATTGCATCAGAGCGGATAATCGTCTCTGACGTGCGTGGCTTTAACATTCTTCTTTTTCGCTTCTTCGTTTTTTTTCATTCACGAGCGATTTTTCACCCCCCCCCTCCCTCCCCCCAATCACATCATTCCATCTTTCATATTTAACATAATATTTGACATAAAGTTTTTTTTTTTTTTTATCACACGCTAAAACACTTGATCTCCACATGATTTCTCAGAGATCGTCGTCCGTTTGCACGATGTCCCGAAAAGACACAGCGATCCACGAATAAACGGGTGCAACTGCCGCTCTTGCTCTTTCCTATCTGCCGCCCCAATTTTTTTCCGTGATCTTTCCGTTTCATCGTGGTAGATTCGGTGACACCGCGCTACCTCCCCTCCGTTCGAGAATTAAAAAAACATCGTACAAACTCGAACAGATATCGCCGCGTATTGTTCGTCCACGTTCTCATCCTCGATAGCGCTGCAACATCAACGTCAGCGGGTCAGTCAGCGATTTGGCGCGAAATTCATCTATCGGTGAATCAGATCATCTTTTTGCATAAGAACGTTTCTTGCTCACGTCGAGTTCCGAACGTTGCCTTTCTGGTCTGATTCTTTCGTTCTTCCGCGCGAAATGACTCCTATTACGTTTCGCCAAGCGTATTTATTTGTGACCACGCTGCGCGAGAAAATATTCTATCTGTTGTAAACAGAGCAGTTGCTGCACCAAGCTTTGCAGCGGGTCTTGGCCCGGCTGTAGTTGGCCCTGCTGCTGCCCTTGGAGCCCCTGCGGCTGCATCAAGCCTCCACCAGTAGGCTGAGCAGACGTAGGCGGCAGCATAGTTGTGCCCGGACCTGACTGCTCGGCCAACAACTGTCGTTGCAGCTGTTGTGCCTGGTAATGAGCTACCGCCATCAGTTCCGAGGACTCCATGCCCATCGAGGCGGCGGCAGCGGCGGCGGCGGCGGCGGCGGCGGCTACGTGACCCAACTGCGGATGCTGCTCCGGATGATGATGGCCTGATGCTACTGCTGGCAAGCCGGGCTGGCAGGCCAGCGGTGAAAGCATACCAACATGCGACGACAACCTGCCAGTCATAGAGCCGGCCGCGGAGGCCAAATAGGCGGCGGCATTGGGGAGGCTGGGATTCTCGCCCCGCTAGGGAGCCACGTTCTTGGGCCTGCGCCCCCGTCGCCCCCTGGTGGGGGGGCGCGGGGACTCCTGGCCTCACTGGCTCACCGCGGGGCTCTTCTTGTCTTGCTGCTGTTGACTGGCGTCTTGCGTTCCCTGTACACCTGTGGCAGCGCCCGTTTGACCACCCTGGACTCCCTAAAGCACATACATACAATATTATAAAGTACTTTAAGTAGTATTCTAAATAATATTTGATGAAGTTCAACTTCTTAAACCTCCTGTTTCATTTTTCTCTTAATCTTCTGTGAAGCTGAGCATCGTTGGTACTGATTTTTCAAAACGACACGATCTTTAAATTCAAAAGAAATAGTTTCAACATCTGACACCAATTATTTTAATGAATTAGTTCAACCGATTCAGCAAGATCAAATTTGTTATGTTTCTATACTTATTCAAGAAAGTTATGTGCGTTTAACAAGCAAATTTTTTTTTTTTTTTTTAATTTGAAACGTTTGGTGTGAAAAAATGATTACCTGACTGCCAGGACCTCCTTGTGGTGGACCAGGACCACGGTCTGGCGGCCAGGAATTGCCCGGTGTTGGTTCCGAATGGAATTGATGAGGATGTGGTGGTGGTCCACCGGACGCGTCGTGACTATGAGGATCTAGATTATTTGCGGCGTCGTATTGCGTATTTTCCAACCTTGTAATTAATCGCTCATCCTCATCGCCGAACTCGCCGCCCATCAAAGAAGGTTCACCAACTACCATCACATCCTAGATCAAAGTAAAGAAACGTCTAGTTAACGCCTATTTCTTAACAATCGTACGTCTTTATTAAGAGAACTAATTGAGAGATCTACCTGTGACGCTAGAGAAAAATTTGGACCTGGTGAGCGTTTTTTACTAGGCGCAGGAGGAGCATTGTTGCCCGGTCCGGACGTGCTACCCTTTCGCTTTCTTCTTTTGCTGGCCGGCCGTTGAGACTCTGGAAAAGGAAGCAAGTGAGCATGACGTTGTGCGCATTCGCTGGCCACATTTGGCCACGTGTGTAGCTACACACTGATAAACTTAAGAGCACTACCCAGCTGTGGACCTTTCTCATTATCAAAGGTCTCTGACACGCACAAGCACAAGCATGCATTGATAGACAAACAAACACATAGGCATGTGTCAAGTTTATTTCTATCTTTCTCCCATGAGCTACTTTGCACTCTCAAGCGACGTTTACAGAGAAACACGTTTGGCATCATACTATTTGGTGTTAAATGCGCTTGGTTCCATGGTTTTCTCAAATACGAATATTGGATGAATATATTAAAATTGTATAAAATCGCAAAGAAAAAGAAAACATGTTTTGCATGTGATATACAACAAGCGCGATAAAGATAAACGACAAGCGAATATTAAAAGCTCAGAAGCTGTATCACGCTATATTAAAAAAAAATCAAGATATTAATTACTATAATTTATAAAAGAAAAATAATGAAGTTATAATAATGCGTTATTAAAAAAGAACTCAAACGTTTTGGCTTAAAATTTCAATCAATAAAATAAAAGATGAAAAAGTCAATAGAAAAAATCATCTATAATTGTCGAAAGATTTTGATATCGTTAAATTAAACGTTCATTAAGAAAAAACCAATGGAACCAAGAATGGTGATAAAGAGATGAAGAAAATCGACGAAAAGTGCGTAATTTCGCGAATAGCAAAAATCGATTTCACGTTTTTTTTTATAAGGATCGACGATCGTTCGGCTTCACTGGCTGGTGCTTCTCATGTAAAGCAACTGTTCGTCTACCTCTCTTACCCGGCGGGGCAACTATCCTCTGCCATTTCTGGAACAAGGTCGTCTTCAGACAATCACGGGGTGATAACGCGTACGCTTTATGCCTCGACATTAATTCCTGCATCGGCTCCAAAATTACGCATAACTGCAAAAAAATCATCACATGTAATTTATTTCTGACGAAAAGTTTCTAAACTTTTTAATAATACATATGACGTACCCAACTTTTTTTTTTTATGTACGAACAAATGTGTGGTAAAGTTTAAATATTTTTTACAATATTACGGAGTGATATATTTGTTTAAAAATCGAGCAAAGCTTTTAGTTTTTATCGCCGAAAATTCTCTGTCCGCAGAGAAATTATTTAAGACATTCTTACGCGTTTCCAAATATTACAAACCAATTTAACAATGATAAGGATTTACCCGATATAACAATCAACGAACTTTTCAATCGACTTGAGACGATACACGCGGAATGTACGGCCGTCCTTTCTCGGTGAAAGCGCTTCCGAGCGTGGAAAAAAGGTGGCTCGTAACCCGGATAACCAGAGATACTTTCGAGAAGACAGGCGTGTACGCTATGTTTCAACCTAATCTTGTATAGATATTTCTTGCAACAACATTTTTCTAACTACTACATTTTTGATTGATATATTTTTTTTTTCTTTCTGTTATAAATCACCGTGTAACGAAGCACTTCTTTTTCGTGTTTAACACAATACGTTTACTGCGGAAAGAAACAATTTGACTTGTATCCATTTTTTGTAAATACGAGTTTAAAAAATTTAATCTTCAATGGTTTTTTTTTTTTTTTTTTTGATGCGCTAACTTAAAGTTAAGACAGCATTTACAGTGCGGAAAATACGTACTCTAAGATAGTTGAGAGTGAAGTTGGACATGCCCTGCCTGGTGATGTTTTTGCTAATCTGCTCAAGCATCGTCGGGTCCTGCTGCATACTGACAACACTTCTCGGTACCAGCTCCCGATGCGTTCTCACCGACATATGCCACGACTTTATCCTCATGAGATCGTCGAAGGTGAACTCCAATATTAACCTACCCTCCGTTAACACCTAAAATAAGTTTTAGATGACAATATCTGCCTCGGCTATTTCGAGAGCGCTTGATTTCACACGTCGCTACAATGCGACGCATTCGCAGAATTTAAATTCCCTGCTAGGAAACATTTTTAAATATTTTTTTTACTGAAATTATGGAGAGCTAATTAAACTTTTAATCCTTCACATCTTTGCGATCTTTTATCCTCGAGAAAAGAATCGAATTTTTCAATTAACTCGTAAGACACACGTACGCGTATTTCCATTTCAATTATTATTATTTTTTTTTTTTTTCTTTAACTTCATATAATCAAGTAGCTCTCTGCTACAAGTGCAACAAACTCCGCAAAGTTGTTCGTACCTTAGTGTACATCGGCTTTCCGTATTGCGTCACCATCGTGCACTGATCACAGTCCAGCGTTATGGTGGTGTTATGAAACGACTCTTTCTGATTCTTCAAAGTATAATAAAGTTCCGTCACCCCGCCATCGAATATCGAACGGAAGTACCTAGGTATTAACGTCCTTCCTATCGCTGAAAGAATAAAGATAGAAACAATTAGAAATAAAAGTAACGGGGAGAAGCAGGAAGACGCTCGAGATCGACAATTCTATTTGAAGTCAATCGATATTTGCCATGATATGTAACGTAAATAATTATCGCAAAAAAGAAAAAAAAAAAAAGAAAAAAAAGAAAAAAAAACGTCACATTTAATTATTTTATTCTTGATCCAACAGATTTCTGTGGCAAGAAATAAAACGAATAGGACTTATTACATAAGTGGCATAAATATAAATCGAAATGTAAGGATAAAGTAACACACGGGTGAGAAATATTGAGTCCCTTTAATTGCAAAATATATATATTTGATAGCATCGAGCTCGTTTCAAGCGCGTCTTACTGCGCGGATGGCGGATGCCCTGTCGTTTATACCCGGATGACGACGGCATGCATCCAAGCGACATGTAATCACGTTGTCGTCGTATATTTTCGAGACGACGTGTGGAACAGACATTAAAATCTACCGACTGCAAGATTGCCGCGCGGTGGCACGTCATTATTTAGAACAGAGGCGGTATCGCATAAGCTTGCCGGCGATTAAGTATCGGTGACAATGTGCGAATCGCGTGTGATGTCGCGAGGATGTAAGAAATTATCTTACGCTGGAGCGAAAATCGATTGCGTTAATGCAGATAATTATGACGGATGCGTAACGTTCAGGGAAACCGTTTAAGAGTTTCCGCGCGAATCGACCGTGCGCGACGTAAAAATACTAATCTAACGAAATAATTAGTAATACTCACAATATCTCTTCGGTCCGTCTTCCAAGCAGACGTGGAGGGTGAGGGTGGCGTCTTCTTCAAAGAACTCGTTCGCGAAGGCCTCCCACCAGAGGTTGTCACTCTCCTGAATCAAACAAACCAATAGAGAAACCATTAGCTCGCGTGGTACGAGGATCTCTTAAGGATTTTCATTCTCTTTATATCATCGCACTGATTATTACCGTCGACTTCATTCACAAGCTGAAAACCGGAAACTATTCGTGGGTAATGAACGATTAAGCATTAAATAGAACAGAGACCAAAAGCGCGACAAAATGGAAAAGAGAGAAGAGAATGAAGAGGCGGCACTTTCTCTTCTTTGGAGAATCGCGTAGAAAAGGTAAAGATGAGAGAACGAGAGAAAGAGAGGGCACTTGTACCTCAACGCTGAATAACGCATGACTGTCTAGCTTGAAATTATAGCATTCCACCCCCCTCGCACCAGTCGTAGGAACTACCCCTTGGCTCTGTTCGCCACGCTTTCATTCAATTATGCATCCGCCGTTATCTCTCTCGCGTCTCCCAGCTTGGTCCATCTACACCCAAACCCCGTGGGTTCTTCTCTTGTTATTATTTTCCCGCATGTGGGTTGATCTCTCGTCGGCGTTTCTTACACGCGAAATACCGCCGTCGTCAGTCGCTTTGCCGCACCGCGATGCCGAAGAAGCAACATCGGGCGATAACATTTGTCTATTCAATTTTTATAAATGCGGAGTGCCGTACGGCAACGCGCGGAAGAACGTCGAATAATTTCCTCTCGCGATTGTAAGCTCATGTTAGCGAATTTCGTGTCTTTTGTGCGCGAAAGAAAGCTACAACTTTAATCGAGAGAAGGAAACCCGGGAAGGGTAAATAAGAATCAATTTTTGCTTGATTAAAATTATTTAAGTTTCTTGTTATTTATTGAGAATTTATTATACAATAGTTTTTAACGATGAAATAAAACAGGCAATTAAATAATTGATAAAAAAGAATAATGGAAGGTAATAAATAACTGTTTTTTTAATTGTTTAATCGAATAATAAATTAGAGACGTGTAAATAATATATTTTTTTTTAATAATTGAAATTGTCTCTCTACAATTAATATTTTATATTTATGTTGCAGTATCATCGTAGATTGGGTTGCTGTGTAACTCCGCCGCTGCGCATCGAATCGGTGAGTCGCATGAATTTTTTTAATGCTTCTTACTTAACATTGGTGTAAAAATATCCATTACACAACAACATTTATTATCCGATTTAAAATCCTATTTAAAATCCTATTTTAAAGCGTTCGCGCTGGGGCCGCTACGACGGTGCGGGGGAGTGAAGTGGTGGTCCCGAGCGCGCCGACCAATCACAGCGCTCGCTCGGTCTCCTGATCTCGAACAGCCTACGTGACCCGCAGCGCAGTTAAAGAGCTACGTTGGCCACGCGGTGAGCACCGGTTTTCGCGGCGAGTTTTGAGGCATCCGCGTGATGTTCTCTCGCGGTTTTTCGTCGCGTACGTACGTCTCGTCTTGCTCCAAGGGCCCTACGAACCGAAGTGTCGTGCACGGGACGTTCGCCGTTGTCCATTCACCGACACTCGACCGGTCTCCTACGTCGCGGCAGAGACTTCCGTCCCGTTCCGAGCGAGTATTGAGGCATCCGCGTGATGTTCTCTCGCGGTTTATCGTCGCGTACGTACGTCTCGTCTTGCTCCAAGGAGTCTACGAACCGAAGTGTCGTGCACGGGACGTTCGCCGTTGTCCATTCACCGACACTCGACCGGTCTTCTACGTCGCGGCCGAGACTCCCGTCCCGTTCCGAGCGTGGGACTTTTGAGGAACTCCAGGAGGACGTTTCACATCGCGGCCCCGTCTCGTTCGCCGCTTGCCGCAAGTTCGTGACGTCGTTCGTTCCGCCGACGACGATCGATGGAAGGATCAAGGTGACTCCGGAGCCTCGCTACGTCGTAGCCAGCTTCTCGTGTCGAGAACGAGGACGACTCGAGGACCCCGATAAAGGTAAGCAAAGCCACGAATATCGGGAACATAAATTTAGAACGAATAATTGTTCGTCGCGCTTCTTAATTGTAATCGTAGTAACGGGTATAGGCGCGGGGAGCACGGGGAGCGGGGGGGAGCGCGGTGAGTAGGGGGAGAACGGAGCGCGCTAGCGTTGGTATGTGCGTCCGGTCACCCGAGACCAAAACACGCGCACGGTAACATGTAGATAATACGCCCTCAACAGTATATTGAACAGAACTGAGTAATAATTGTAATTTTTGTGTTCCAGATAATATCCTGCCATTGGCGAAGGACCAACCCGACATCCCGCGGACATCCTGAGAGGAGGAGGAGGCCCAGGAAGGGTATCCTGCACCAGCGGAGCAACCCCGGGGTAAGAATTAATTTTTCTTTGGAATAAAATGTTTTAAATATTTTATAACATTTTTTTATCTTTTTATTTAATTATATTTAATACCCACAAAATAATGTTTTTTATTCTTTTGTTACAGATCAAGAGGATCTCCGCTGCAGTGTACGCGAGAAATAGTGCCGTCCGCCGATATAATATTATACGGACCGTAGCTGGTTCGTCGGGTCGCTCCGGGTATGCCGATAGTTATCGGGCGCCTTTTGTTACGATTATTTTTTTTTTTCGGGAGTTCCGAAAGACAACGCGCGACAGTGTTAAATTTTCGCGATAGTAATTAATACGGTCGCGTTCGCGAGTTACTTGTGCGCGGAAGGATGGCTCGTCACGTCCCATCTGAGAGGAGGAGCAGGCCCAGGACGGGCATCCTGCATCGGCGGAGCATCTCTTAGGTGAGAATAAATTTTTTAAATAAAATATTTATTAAATAAAAACTTGAACTTTTTTTTTTATTAATTTTGTATAATAATATACGTGTCTACAATAATATATTTCTTTTTTTGTTACAGCCACCGCCAGAATTCGACAACTCCGCTGATGCTCATGCAGACTGGTAAGTCGCAACTTTTCTTTTTTCATTGTTTGATATTGGGTCTCTTATAAATCGAAAACACATCGTCGACCCATAGTTCGAGTTACAGTAAAAAAGAAATTTGCGTAAACCAACGTAAAACTTTAAATAAATCGTATAAATCAACTGAGATTATTTGCCCAATTATTCTTACGAATTACTTAATCCAACAATTTAATTAAAAAAAAAAAAATTAAAAAATGTTTAACATCCCCATATATTCCAAAGTACCAATACGTGTTCCAGCCGTGAATTGTTTTCGGAGCACATTTACTGCCGCGCGAGAGAACACTCATTGTTGCAATAACAATTACAGTGTTTGTCGTTTTAATTCGTTATGCACTTCTATTGCCGCATTTGTCTTTCAATAGGCACCTTTTAATTTCACATTGGGGAGGGAAAGATAAACTTGACGTTAGTGTAATGATAGAATGGCGAGCTATAGCATTAGCGAGGTTAAAGAAAACGATCCAATATAGAACTCGTAAGTAGCTCTTTATAACGCGAGATAGCACGTTATTTGTATCCGCTTTTTTTTTTTTATCGAAATATCGATCAATTGGTAATAAGATGCGGATTGAAACGTAAGAGTAAGATATCTGCGAAGCGCCGGGACGAGTGCGCCACTCATGTCAAATTCGCATAGACAATCGGTTTCCGGGGCAGGCACCGACACCGTACTCGCGAAGATTTATTTCGGACGTAAGCTACGCCGTGCCAAATCAAGCAAACTGTTACCACTCCCGCGCAAATTGATATTTCTGGCAAGCGCGCCTCGGCCTCGGCGTTGTAGGTAGGGCCAAGATAGAATAGGAAGGAAAAGTCGGCGAAACAGTGATGTGATAAGCGTGGCGGAACGAGCAAAAAGACGTTGCTCGACAAATAGACGATATTCAATAACGTGTAGAAGCGGCCGGGCGAAAGAAAATTGCCTCCCGAGGCCCGCGAGTCACAATTCCGATTGAACGAGTACATATATTTCGCGAAATAATTTTAGTTACGCCGAGGAGAAATTTACGGGTGCGATATTAGTTCTGTCGCAGGTTTATAATGATTCCGTAATGTGAATGACACGCGTTTCGATACGCGTGTAATCTTTCCTGACACGCAATATGTGCGATGCACAAGATGGCATAAGCGCAAATATTACTTTGCATTAATATTATACAAATATATGTGTTAAAAATATATTTAACTTTATATATTTTTGACATTCGTATTTTGAATGAACGAAACATCGTATTTTGACGAATAAACGAATACGAATATTTTTCTGCGATAACGAATACGATTACTTTGGACGCGAAACATCTCAATTAATGTAAATACGACCACGCAGACGCATTTCATAATCAATGTTTTCTTGTTCGTGATAATCTTGTCAATGAATAAAAACTCCACCGAATTCACTTCGAATTAACTTCATGCTTGTCGCGAGTGAAAAATCGAAAAAGTTTTACAAGTCATATAATTAATGCCTTTCGGCCAGCTTCGCGATTCTCAAAACTGTCGAATATCGCGAAAGTTTACCGTTTGTCATACATATTTCAGTACGGTAATTAACTACTCATTAATCATTCGATCCTGCCGACCGGCACAATACATATCCGACGGTTTTTTCTTAATACTGCGGATGTCAGTATATTTTTTATTAGTCAGAAATAGTACTGCGTTATTGAACGCTCGCGGATCGATGGTTGAAACCTAATAATAAAATAAAACGTACAATCGCGTCCATACACGATACTTCGCATTCCCAATTTAGCGAAATTAATTAACGATTATTCAAAATGACAATGCGAGAAAAATTTACAGCTATTACGGAACATCTGAAAAATTCATTTAAAACGCGCAAATCAATACTTTTGACACAACATGTGTGAAACTTTTAATAACTCGTCACCCATTGTCTCCAATAATTTTTTTTTTACCCTTTGAACCGGTATCTTATCAATTAAATTAACATATCTCGCGAACGTACGAAAAGTGTATATATTTCATATCGTTGCGAAACCTCTTGTTGTGAAAGAATATACGCTTGTCGACACATTGATTGATAGATGTCCATCTTAGTAAAAGTTTCGCTACAGTTCGTTTCGCCACGTAGCAGCCGAGCGCGTGCATTTTTAATTCATACTAATCATGTTAAGCGGTTTTACTTTTAACATGACCTCCTACATTTAAAAAAAAAATTGAGATAAAAGGGAATACTAGTCATCTTTCCGTCACTTGCAGTCTCTCACTTTTTAAAAAGCTATAAAATAAAATTAATAAATAATGTACTACGTTTATTTAAATAAATTAAATTCTTTTTTTTTTCTTTTTTTAATATTAATTAAGAAGTCATGTAATCAATGAGCGAATAATGTACGATACGTAGCAATTTTTTTACAATTTGAATCGCGCTTTGGCCGTTCTACTTGATTCTATAGATTCCGTCCGATAATTCTCTCGTCTTGAACAAAAACCATCCCTTCCGACGTTGTGCAAGAAATTCGCATTTGCGTCGCTCTCGTTGCGTCGAACTGTCGAAATTCAATATTATTCCCACAATAAAAATTGGTTCCCTGCGCTATAAACTGTATGCCGCGCGAATGACAAGGAAATAACAAAAAAAAAGACAAAAAAAAACCGTGTTCATACATACGTACCGTATACTTTCATTCACCCAAGTTAATAACAGCGAAAATTGCGATGGTCGCAGGGCAACGAACAGAAAAGTACGACGCTTGAATCCATGTCGGCAAAAAAGCTCGCAAAAAGAGGCACACGGTATTATACATATTCCCGCAGTGTTTTTAATATTAAAACGTTAAAATTGTAAACCATTAATAATGCAGAAAAATATATTTTTAACATTATTAACAAATAATTGCATAAATTTCGCGCAGCTGTTTGCGTTTTTAACACATACATTTCTCACTGTCGCGAAATTATATAAAAAAAAAAAAAAAAATTGCCGAAAGTAGAATAGATAACGTAGCCACTACGCCTGCGAATAAACCGCGGTATCATCGTGCCCCTGATGTCACGCGGGAAGAAACCGTCGCGCGGAGATGTTACAAAGCGGCGTGCGAGAAGAATAGGTACGCGGGCGTAAATCGCGGCGTGATTTTCGCGCGCGTTTATCGGAGTATTAGCGGACGGTGAGTTAAATTCAATTTGTCCGGAAGCCCATAGCGTAGGGAACGAGGAAAGAAAAAGAACGAGGCAGGGGAGGGTGGTCCGTGCCGCGCGCTTTCAAGTCGGAGTCGTCCTGTCCGTCCGTTCGGACGCGCGTCGTAATAACCGGGTTGGCGGCGCGAAGCTGCGCTTTCATCGGCCCGGGCCCGGGCCGGCACGGGCTCGACGTCGTCGTCGCCGTCGGAAAAATGCCCGGCATCGAGTCCGCGCGAATTCCAGTCCGATTCCGGCATGCCGGCGCGAGACGAGGAAGAATCCCGCTGTAATTCCACGGCGTTACCAGGTAGCGCCGCGTCGCGACGTGGTGTTACCCCCGGTGACGCGGCCGCCTCTCGGCGGCGGCGGCGGCGACGCCGGGCGTCTCAACGTCGACGCCGTATTTTAAACCCGCCACCGGCGCCCGCGACGAATAAATTTTCTTTCCATCGATTTCGGCCGACCATTCTCGAACTGCCCGCGGACCGATGTGTCTTTGCCCTCACCCCCTTCTGTCCCCGGTACCCTCCCAAAATTCTCACCCTTTGCCCTCCCCCCCTCACCCCCCCCATCGAATTCTCACCGACTAAGCGCGGCTGTAACTTACGGCGGCCGTTTTGATTCTCCTCGTCGCGCTTTAGATCCGTGGCTGTTCGACAGCCACGTTTAACCAACGTTAAACCGATGACATATAGAAATTGAATAGTTACATTGTGGCGGCGAACGCAGATCTCGATCTTGCCTTCTGCGAAGAAAAATCTTATCGCGGTTCTTCCGAAGACTGTTCATATAATCCAGTAATTGGATGTAGTTAAAATTAATTGAATTGTGGATTCTTATAAATTTGAAAAAAAAATGAAAAAAAAAGAAAAAATTTTACTTTTTAATAATTTTACGATTAATTTTATAGAAATAACTTAACAGTGCTATTACGAGAATTAATTTACACGATGCAAATGTTTAACAGTCGCGTTTTTATATATGCTTGCAAATATTAAGCGTGAAGAATTTCTCTCGCGTTCTTGCAATAGAAAAACTCGAAGACACTCCCGTTGGTTTCAGTTTCCTAATTTTTTTTACTCTGTTCGTCACGATCGACCGTCAAAATCCGCCTTTTTCATCCTACCCGTCCATTCTTCACTTTTGTGATTTTTCGCGCGTTTCGACTGGCAGCGCGGACTATACGCCGGGGTTGCCGTCGGTTCTTCGCCGGGACTGTACCACCCCACTGTTGTTAGGGGGGTGTGGGGAGACTAGGGGTGGTATATGATCGTGTATATACGCCGCCGTGAAAGTATTGTCGGCGCGCTCCACCTCTCGATTTTCTCACGAAAATCCTTTTCGCGGGTAAGTCCGCGGGCCACGTGGCCGCGCGCTATATCAAAAATTTGCAAAAATTCTCCGCCGCACAACCATCATTTTTGAGAAATTTCGGACACACGGGTCGCCCTCAGATAGATTCGATAGGATTTCCCTCTAACGCGACGAGCCCGGACAAAACTCTTCCGGCCGATCGAAGTATATACGGCCAGGGGCGGCGGCGCGAGGGACGAACGTAGGGGGGAAGAACGAGGGGATGGGGGGTACAATATGGGTTATCGAGGGGGCCCCACCCCCAGGGGAGAGCAGGGGCCCTCATTTTATTACCCAGGCTCCCATGACGGTTCTCAACCTTGGCCGAACTTGATCTTCTCTCGTTTGTCTGGTAGCCTTGTACGCTCGCACTCGTGCGTAAGTTTAGCGTAAACATCAGCGTAGACAGGCAGATCAACCTGCGTCTTTTATCGTTCCCGATTAGGTCACAAAAGGTGCGTCGAATTGCACGGGCACTTTAATCTTTCGGCGGGACGTGCGTGCGGGCACGCACCCGACGTGAGGATAGAACAACCGCGACGATGCTCGCCTCTATTTTTATCCTACGCGAAAGTTACGGTAGCGCGAGCGAGCGACGTGACGGATACGCGCGATGGAAAATGTGAAAAGTGTTCGATAACCGTGTAACGGAGGCTTTTGCATTCGATAACGTCATCTCGCGCAACGACGTCACCGCGCCGACACCCGCACACTACGGACTTCGCTCTTTCCCCTGGGATCTCAAGTTTCCCTTGCGGAAAAAACCAATTTTTCCACAGAAATCCGTCATTCGTACAAAGTTTCGTCCTTTACATACGCAACGCGTTAATACATCAGTGGCCTTTATTAGCTTTATTAGCACTTATTAATCCGCGTTTATTCCCGACGTACCTGAAGAATCTTTCGGAAATTATATTCTCGGTCGAGAGTTTGCTTAGGGGAATATTTTTCTTTCGATAACATTTTCGGAAACGTTTTCCTTTTATAGATCTCAAGTGTGGTAAGAAATAAGCTACAGAAAGCTGATTACTTCGGGTAAAAAAAATTTTAGATCGACTTTAAGACACTTTGTATGAAACATGTTTAGAAGATACACGAGTTCAGATACATTCGAAACTTAATACTGGAAATTCACGAATTAATAATGATAATTAAAAATGATAATTTTTATCAAAATTATTTCAAAAATTAAAATTTGTCGCGGCAATGCCACGACCGATAAATTTACGAAAAAACATTTTCTCAAAATAATTTCAAACCATGTCGTTTACGCTATTTGCAAACACTCTGCCATTTCTCTTTCAATAATTTTCTGTACGAATACACTCTGATCATACGAGTTTTCATTTTCAATCGTAAATACGTGAAAATCCAAATTAATTTCCCTGAGTCCCCTCATTAAAAGTTGCTTGTTCAAACATAATTATTTTTACCTGATATTAACAACATTATTGCTGAAAAAATTTTAATAAAAGCTTTGATAAATCAGAATATATTTTATATATTATAATCTTAAATATACAGTTGAGTTATCGAGAGGTTTAAATCAACGTGGGGTCAAATCGCTGTAACTTTGTCGAAAAAATTTACTCGGAAAAACCAGAATTCAACTCAGTATTAATCGTTAACGAGCCATGATACTTCACCGACGTTTCTTACATTGTCTTATCGCAATCGTGAAATTATCGCGCCCGCGCGGCGAGATACGCGAAGGTCGAAGGAAAAAAAAAAGGACGGAAGGGTGGGTTTGCGAAAGAAATGCGTGCGCGTGTAGAATCGCATAGCGGGTGTGCAGGAAATCGCGCGGAGGGTAAATGAGGCGCCATCAGTCACAGTCAAAATGCTCCACGTCATAGCTGGGAGTGGATCTCTCTCGCGTACGTCAAAGTCCTGCGATGGAAATTAATGCACTTTCTTTCGCCGAGTAACGAGTGCCGAAACGATATGCCCGCGAGAGATCGCGGATGGAGGGGTAGGAAAAAAAAATCCTTGCCGTCTCTCGCGGCATTCCCGTCCCTTTAATCTCCAATTTGTCGTGCTTACATTGTAAAGCATGTTAAATACATTTCAGCGTGATAATGAACAGTTTCGCGTGTACACGGTATATTCCATTATATATATTTTTTTTTGGGGGGGGAATTTTTTTTTATACAATTACAAAATTCGACGAGAGACGCTTGGCTCGCAAAAATTATCCCTCGACGCGATCTTGCGAAACAACGTCGATACTTTGAACCGTGAAAAAAATTCTAATCTTGCAAACATCTTTATGACGGGTGAATGTAGCATCGAAATGCATTATTATTATACGCGACGGTTCTTTGACGAATATTTTTATCTCGAAAGTTATTTTCAGAATCATACAGGCACAAACGTTACCTGGCATTTTAGATAGATTTTTCTACCGTCAATATAAATCACGCGTCGAATATACGCGTAAGCCCCCGAAATTCCCGACCTTAATTACGCGGAGGAATCCTAGCGCCCGGAAGTAGAAAAGCACGCGTTATTTAGGCAGATGTAAGACATTTCCTTTTCTTTTTTTTTTTGCATTTAAATCACAAAACTTTACTCGCGCAGATTGTAATCCGGGATATCGATGAGCCGTAACGAATGTATTAGTCACTGATAACAAGATTACTTCGTCGGAAGATTTACAACAGTCGGATATATATATACATACATATATAAATATCGTAGATTGCTTCATTAATTCAACATGACGTAAAAAAATCTTTGCATTATTACGACCAGGCCATGTATCACTTCGATAAGCTGCATAAAGGGTTATAATACATAGAGAAAATACACATAATCCCGAGAAACTCGTTTTCATATCGGTGGCGAACCGGTTAAGAAACCTCTTCTTCTCCTTGCACCGTTAATTACCGTTCAGTATACGCCGTCTGCCTTTACGGAGTATCGGGACTCGTTTAAACGTTCACATTGTACAGGGGGATTTTTGTCTTTTGTCTCACAGCTATAATCGTCTTCGTTTTTGTAGTGCATCTTCCTTATACATTCAGCGTCTTTCTCTCTCTCTCTCTCCCTTTACCACCTACCCCTCCTCCCTGTTCTTTTCATTTTTATCCGTTGTTCCACTCGCTCATATCATTCCCGCGCACGAGACGAGATAATACGTTCCCCATCCTCCCTTTATTATCTTCCATCCTCCTTTTTTCCTTAATACTCCCTGCTATTCACTTTTATTTACGTTTACCGCCTGGGCTTTACGCAAACCGGCCGCAACATAATCCTACGCCAAGATCGCGGCCACGGCGAATAAATGCGTATCTATTTTCTCGTTTCACGCTCCGATTTTTCGACGAATTGACCGCGACTAATTGATATTCGAAACGACAGCCGTGCAATAATTCGCCAATGATTATACCGAATCTTTACTGCAATAAAAAATTATTTTACTCCGATTACAAGAGTTTTAGAAAAAAAAAAAAAAAAATTGTCTATATGCGATTGATAAATATCTAAAAATAAATGCACGAAAATAGTATATAGCTGTTATTAATTACCGGCGGTGAGTGATGCGAAGATAATTTCTGTGCGCGGTTCATCGAGAAAGGTATCACGTCGTATCGCGCGGAGAAGAAACGACTGCCCCGAGAAAGTATCGAAGAGAAAGCACGTCAAGTTCCGCTCGGTTCCGTTCCGTTCGGTTCCAAGACGCGGGCGGAGAACGCGCACGCTCGGAGCCCTTTCTTTCTTTTCAAGCCTGACCGTCCTCGGAAGCTTCCCTTCGATGTGCCCTCGCGTCCATTAAGGCTCCATCGGTTTCATTGTTACACATTCCCCGACGTAATACGTACTTCGGAACTGAGTAGTGGTTCCGACGCAGACGTGACGCTCATGAACGCGATCAGCCAACGAGCGACAGAAAGAAAAAAGGAAAAAAAGAGAGAGAGAAAGAAAAAAAAAAAATTCTATGGAAAGTACGACTATAGAAATCAGTCTATTTGATTACAACTGTTTAATTAAATAAATTTTACGGGAAAATCTTTACTTCGTTTAGACAAGTGTATTTTATTTCTTTTTAAATATATATTTTTATATATATATATAAAATATATCTGCGCTGTATATTTGCTTCTATATTTTTTCGCGAGATTAATTAATTTCTCTTGCTATCGTTAACATCGAACGCACTAATAGACATATCTAAAGCACAAATTTCATAACGTGTCGCTATATGCCAACGTTGTATATTCAGAACTTGAAATAATTACTTCGTTCCAATTTCCCGAACGACGCATTCTCTCTATTAAGCCATTATACGCGTTGAACTGGCTCTCCTATTTCCATCCCCGTCTATTAAATCTTTTTCTTGGTTTCTAAGATAAAATCGATATAATATGCATCGAGGTAGGCTTTATCGTAAAGACAGTTTCTTATTGAACCCGAATATCACGATCTAAAGCTTTTTTTTTTTTTTCTTTCAGTAGGTTATCGTTATATTACTTTAAGGCTTTGCTCTCGTTCGCGTCTGTTGAGATCCTTCCCTAATTTTATTATTAGACATTTTTGTCTTCGGGTACATACTTCGGCCGCCACGACGGTCCAAAGTTCTATTTTTATCCGAATACAATCCAGCTAACGGAAAAGAAAAACGCGTGAAAATATATTGTGCGCAACTCTCCTTAGAAATATTCGCTTCCCAATCGTTTCGCAATTTTTTTTTTCTCTCTCTCTTTTTTTTTCTCTCTTTTTCAAAAGCGTTTTTCTTATCCTGACATGACTGAAACCTTATGCATAATTAATTCCATCGTACACGAGCTCACCTCGGTCGTCCCGGCGTTTCACGCAACCGCCATACGCGGTTAATTCTGATCCGAGCCGTCGTCAACTACACGCCCCGTAGTAATGCCATGTTCTATCCGATTGTGCTATAAGCTTCTTTCAAGTTTAGATCCCGCCGGTTCGAAGCAGCGCGTTCGGAAATCGATTTAGCCCTAACTGATACTGACGAACAGACGCAGAAAGAAAGACAGAAAGAGAGAGGTGGCACGGAAGCTAAAATCTTCTCCGATGTATCGCATTTGTCCGGAAGAATGGACTCATCCATTTTGATTCAAATTTCATCGATCACTGTACGTGCTCGCTTCTTCTGCATACGTCGCAAATTTCACGATCTCCTCGCGAGAGGACGAGCATTTTGTATTTCGTTAACTCCTCCGCCTTGTTTTTCAAATTCTCCGATCGTAACTCTTGCCTCAGCCGATTAAACCGTACGCACGCCGTTACGTATTCGAGAGCAATTATATAGATGTCTCGAAACGAAAAATGTTTCAGAAGTATTCCCTTTGATAAAATTTGAAGACGATGTCTCATCCGCGCCAAGTGTCTCGCAACCTCTCTTTAACTTTCCCGGCAGGCAAGTCTCAAATGAAATTTCCTTTAAAGCAAAGTCGCGAGCTGAGATTCACCAATACTCTGAATCGAGAACAGAGAATTCGCGAGCACAAGTGGCTTAGTTGCGTTAATGATACTAGCTTTGGCTAACACCCCAAAGCAACGATTTTAATCTTTGTCCACGTCGCTCCCGATTATAAATAAAATGATAGAAAAACGATATATTAAGTAAAACAATCGACTGTTAATTATACGTATAAAAGATTTTACTTGATATCCCGATTTCTATTTATCAAGTCCGGGTATTTAAATTGATTTTATGTCCCAAGTTAGATTAACGAAGATCTCTCTCTCTCTCTCTCTTTTTTTTTGTGTATTTTCCATAAAAAAAAAAATAAAAGAATATAAATTCCTACTCGTGTACTCGCGACACAAACCAAAACGATAGTCGCGCTGCTGACTAGCTCGTTGCTTCTTCCTATACTCGTGCCAGCCAATTTCTTTTCTTCGTTTTGTTCTAACCAGCTTTCTCGCTCTCGACTAAATCGGTCGTCTTCTCTTTCTCTTCCTGCTTTTCCCTCCTGTTTCTCCACGTCTTCGTCTGGATAACTTTTGGCGTAGGCAGAACTACGCCAAACTTTGTAGTACACTTAGATGCTCTCCAACTATCGTTTTCTCTTACTCTCGCATTCTCTCTCTCTCTCTCTCTCTCTCCCTCTTTTTGGACAGTAAAGCAAAGATTCTACGAATAGTATTTCAGTGATCATTAATAGTAATCCTCCTGAATATCTCGAAATAAATATTTTCCTACAATCAAATGACGAACATTTGCAATATCTAAAAACAATGCAGCATCGAAAGCGCGAAAGGATCATAATAATTTTAGTATTATTATTCACGTCATAATATTAATATCACAATATATTTATAATGTTATTGTTATTAATACGCAACGCGGCCGGATTAGAATTAACATCGATTTGTTTCACATGCGATTCAAGGCGAACGATCAGGAAGTGATTCTCGAATCGCGATTCGCACGAAGAGGACTTTTATTTCAATTAATATAAAAAAACTCAACCTGTACCCGCGTAATTCTAAAAATACGTGAGTGGCTAATTATGCTTGCGCTGTTACAAGTGTATCGGATAGACGTAGGAAAAAAAATTTGTACAGGTTTTTTATTTAACTATAAGTTAATCAATATAGTTCGTATCTATATAGATCGGTATACCGTCTTTTAATAAACTTGCCGTGCACTGATGCGGCACTTTTTTTTTCCTTTTCTTGTTTTCCGGTGAGAATTAAATTTTTTATTCTTTCAGTCACTAATCATCGTGATCTTATTTTCCGCACGCATATTTAATAAACTCCTTATTAAGCACAAAAATTTTTAGATAAGTCTACGGGCTCTTTTTATTATTTTATATTTTTTTTTACTTTTTAACTGCGTCGTACTCTTCTTATCCTTCATCAATCATTCTTATATATACGTTTGACGAAGTAACGGTAAACGGTAAATATATTTAATCACTGATTTGGCTTTCACATAATCAAACAGCGTCGCCGTACTGTATCTGCGAATGTACGTAGAATTATTTCATCAACGCTCGACGATCCGAGTCGACTTTTCCTTTTTTTTTTTTTTTTTCTTTAAATTGATTTTTAATCGATCGATTCTTCATTACTTCGGTATAATAGCCCTCAATCGAATTACAAATCGAAGGGTGGCCAGCGACGGGAGGTCCTAGATATTCTTTTTCCGTTTCTGCGAGCGTTAGTACGGAGCTGACGGAAGTAGCGGAAGAAACGGCGGTGAACCTTGCAAACGCATGCTGACAACGCACGAGATGCGACGATAGCGCGAGGAAAGATGATTTATGACCGTAGGACACGCCATGTCGTTTGCTAAACTTCGCGAACGGGTGCGCGGGCGTGTGCGTGTATACGCGTGTGTCCACGTGCGAGGGGGGGAATAGAGATTGGATGAAAAACACGAAGAGTTGAGAGAGAGAAAAAGAGAGAGAAAGAGACTAGAGTAAAATTTATTTCGTGCTTCAAAAAAAAAAAAAAAAGAAAGAAAGAGAGAGTAGTAAACTCTTTCAGGGTACTATACATGATATATGAGTATACACGACAAATAATAAATACAAAGAAAAACGTATAAAGAAACACTTACAAAGAAAAATGAACGAAAAATAGATAACACATGTATGTTGTAAGAGAATAGTACAAAACAAAAAAAGGAAAGAAAAAAACTTATTATTTTGTCTAACTGAATATAAAGTAAAAAGTACCGAACCATGTCGCATAAACGTAATCCTGTATAATAATTGAAATTGGAAGTAAGTTTTAATATGCCTGCATAATCATTCGTAAATTTAAACTGTACGAAGCGAAAGCTTGTAACGAAGTTCTCAGTTTTTTTAATAGTTGGATGTTTAAATTTTAATAAGTTTTTTTCAAGTGTTTGGCGCAAGATCGTTAAAACGTCTTATTTCTGTATATTTGAAAAAGCTGAAGAATACCTTTTCGCTGAATTAAATTTTTTTTTTAAACAATTTAAATTAATTAAAAAATTAAATTTGGAAATAATCTACGTATATATCTTTTATTAATGTAAAAAAAATTATACATCGTCAGCTGAACGGAATTGAAAGGAAACAAAAGAAGGTGAAATGGTGCGAAAGCGCGGCGTCACGGTTCGAAAGGATTGTAATATTGAAATTTGGACCGCTGTCTTTAGGATACTTCACGTCTCGTTTACTCTTGTCGACATTACACGGTCGTGTTCAAAAGCGTCTCGTACATGCATCTGTCGTAGCGAAACTTACAGGTTAAAATGCGTGAATACCGTGCAACTCACGTGCACGATTATTACAACTGCAGTTTGCAGAGCCGCTTTGCCGTCGTGATTGCGTGCTAGATCACGTGAGAGGCCCGCAATATTTCATTCAGAGAGAAAAAAATTTATAGGATTTTTTTTTTATTTAATCTTCCAAATGCTCGTAGAAAATTAAAAAAGCTTTGTTCTAACTTTTTTCTGTTCGCTAGCATTATATTAATAGATAGGTATTTTTTAAAAGTAAATATTTTTTAAGGCAAATTATCGATAAGTTTCTTTGGCATACGTTCATGTATATGTATATAAGTTTTTTTTTTTTTTTTTATAAATTTTGCGTTGTGGTCCTCGAGCTTAAACGCGCTGCGTCGACCGTATTTTCCCGCAATTTTCCCCGACGGACGTGTTTGACCGCAACCTCCGGTTCAAAATTAAACAACGCGTTTACTGCAAAAACGATCACCGGCAGTTCGTTCGGGCAAAGAGATTGCACGGGGTTTGCAATCTTTGGCCGATGGTCGCGGGCGGTAATGGTACTTCGGTTACATCGGCGCGCGATGAAAAACGCTCTTTTTTTTTTTTATGCTTTTCATTCGAAGTCGCCGCCGGCAGGATTCATAAAATAAAACTGGCGCGTGCAAAAGTGTCCGATTGGCTTGTCGAAACGCTTGTCACGGGCATTAAAAACTGGCATAAACGCACGTGCTTACAAGCGAACGCGTTAGCTCTCTGCGCTCATTTTGACCGCCGTACGACACAACGTAATTTCACTGAGAGCTGCCACTTTCACGCGTGCACTATTATCCCGCTAGAGTACGTAAACGTTGTTTCATATATTTTTTTTTTTTCTTTCTTACAAAGAATTTATTTCACTTTAATCTCAGCGCGATCATCGCGCAATTTCGTTCTGCTAATTGAACGCGCACGAAGATTTAAGACCGGATTTCGAACGTTGGTCGTTATAAATTCACTTCGACTAAAATTATTACTTCCAAAACGAATAAAATTTATAAATGAGGATAATTTTTTTCTTTTTTTTTTCTGCGCAATGAGAAAGAAAAACAGACAATTATTTACGTCGACGGCCTAAATATGAAGTCGGGCTTGCAGAGTATATCGCCCGAGTATGCATAAGTAAACACAATTGCGATACGCCAGTTCGATTCTGACCTTTTCTATCCTCTGCCCTAACGATCGATACGGTTCACATATGTATATGCATGTGTGTATTGACATGCTCGCTTCCTCTCTCTCTTTCTCTTGCTCATATACGCTTGTGTTAGCAAAATATAATTTCCACCCACCCAGAGCCCTGCATGCGGGAATGACCAAAGTGAGAAAAGCAAAATTTCCCGAATAGCTCTACGCTCGCCGAGATAAACGTCGTAATATACGTACGCGGCCAGGAAAAAGTGTCTCCTTTCATTATAAACCGCTCGCGTAGATACTTTTTAAACGTAACCGAATAAAATGACTTATGCATTTACGTGAAAAGAGCAGCTTGTTTCCAACATAATCAATGGCTTAAAAAAAATTCTCCTACTCTTATATCTCTTCAATAAAATATATAATACATATCTCTGAAAAATAAAAGACGCGCGTAACAAAAATTTGCGTAAATTTTTCAGAAAATTCGTAAGAATCGTATAATCTACGGATAATGTAAAAAAAAAAATTTTTTTCTTTTTTTTTTTAATGACAGTTCGATAAGAGTTTGGGTATTTTAACCGGTCGGGCACAATAATATCTGTAACGAAACTATAAATCGAAAAAGTAAGGAAAGTAGGAGCTTAAGAAAGAAAGCCCCGCAAAGTGTCCGTCGTGACAATCTGCTCCGAAAACTCATGGCGCAAGAGCTAAACAACACGCGGCAAAGTTTTTCGTTGTTGGCACGCGCACAATCTCGAGAGACGCTGACAGCCGGCCACTTCGCCCGCCGTTCCTCTTACGCGACGCTAACGATAGAAACCGAAGAATTTATTCGGGCCGCTTATCGAGACCTCCCAGGGAAGAAGACCGGTTGTCCATCCGCGTCTCGAAGATTAATGAACGCAGTACTAGAAGCGGAGGCTCATTAGAACGCATTAACCCCGGGCGCTTTCTTTTTTTTTTTTTGAGGGTTTTTTTTTTTCCTTCCCGCATTATTCAATCCTTAATGACATATTGACCACTACTCCGCGAAGTATTAAACCTTCAAAAAGAAATATACGGCCGGTGCTAGCTGTCGTAAATTGCACGTCGTTAATGGAGAATCATTTTCGATGTAGGGACTCGTGAATATCTACCTATACAAATAGCGATGATAAAACCTAGGAGGTTTATATCTAGATCGTTTAAAATCGTTACAAGGTTCAACCATACTTTTGACTTTCTTTTCTTTTTTACTAAAAACGCGAAGGCGTAGAGTAATATTTAAAATGATTTAAACTGGCAATGTCGCGTACACTAATTTCAATCGCATTATAAAAAGTATCTTGTACGCATTCGGTATTATGTTTATTGTAATTTATAAAATTGATTTTAATTGAACACTAATTATACTTGTTTTTTTTTATTTTCTTCTGTATTATTCCATAAAAAAATATCAATTACACGTACATGTATGAAATATCTATTGGCATAATTTGTTTTTAAACAACTGCAAAATCAAGAGTATAAGCTTACCGCGCGCGATAACAATACACATACAGTTTTCTTTAGCATGCCTCGATTAATCTTCGACGGTCCGAAATCGACCCACCGAATAGAGCGACATGTGCGCGAGCAACAATGCGTCCCCTGGATCATATCTTATCGTCATTATCGTGAATCTTTCAGAAGAGGTCGGTTTATCTGCCGGCGGAATATGGGCCAGATAATTTTATAGTGTAACAAAAAGCCGCGAATAGGGCTTTAGAGAAGATTTCCCATACTACGTTTCGAAGGAATTTCCCGCATAAATAGCTCCGTCATTCATCTTGTGACTATACTAAAAACGAGAAATACTTGCGAAGCCTGATAAAGCTAATACGCGCTTATTCCTATTATTCCCATTCGTTGATCTCTCGGCGTATTATAAATAATTTCATTAATAGGAATGTGAATAAGACTTTGAATCGCTTTCGCCGTATTTCTCTTACAAATACACCAGAAAGATTACCTTTCAAAGTCATATACGCTTTTTCAGAACATATATGAATGGTAAAAACGAAATAAAAATTGCGAGCGATTTAGCAAAACGCGATTAAACAAACGGCGTACAATAACCTTTATCAAAATAACGACATCTCGAATTGCGATAAATAGCGCGTTCGATTAAGCTTACCGTAAATTTCGTCGCGCTGACCATTTCGGTGCCGCGAATATTTTTTTCATCGCTTCAAAAGAACATTTATTTTTCAGGTTTTACCGGGGGGGAAAAAAAAAAAAAAAGAATAATAAAAAAAAATGTTCTCTTTGTCCGCGCGATAATCGGAAAATTGGGAAACCCATCGCGTAATAATTGCATCTATCAAGTATCAGAAATTTTAAATACTATATGCCGCGACATAGACAAGAATTTTTTTTTTATTTAACCAGAAACGATGTATTTCGCTATTGAACGGAATTGAATTTTAATATCACCCGGCTTTTCACCTCGCTTTTGGTACTGACATTAAGACGTGCTCGCGGGGATTTGTCTTTGCGGATAATTTATCGATCCGATCGCGCGTCGGGCATGCATGCGCGCGCGATGAATAAATCGCGCGAGTGCAAATGATCGATGAGGGGATAAGATCCTCGCCGGACTCCCGAGCATCGTGCATACGCAATAATACACGCGAGTAGAAACGAGGAGAAAAGAGAAATGAATTCGAAAGTGTACTCACCTCTGTGCGCTGCGATAACCTCTTGTTCAACTCGTGGAGCCTGTAGTCCGGTTGGCTGTAGCCGTAGGCTGGAGTATGCCTCCTGGGGACAGGCAACGATCTGTCAGATCAGACCGATCGCTCATGTTAGGTGTGCTGTGTATAGCGTGTTACTTTCGCGTGTGTGCGTCGCGAAATGTTTCATGCATGCAACATACGTCGTTTTCCGTCGTCGTCGCGGACCCGTCGTCGCATCGCGAATTTTCATAAGGCGGCCCGCCGAAGGGCACGATTACATTACCGATTGGCCCTATTCGATAGCGGGCGCATATCGCGGAACACGTTCGGACGTGGCACAGATTCGCGAAATGTAGTTTACGACTTTCACCACGACCGCGCCAATTTTCGATCCCTTTAACCGCTGCGTTACGGAAGCGGAGGTTTTGAACAACGTCGAAGGGCACGGCGCAACAGCGCCGGTCTCTAATCGACTTCCTTGAACGAACTCTCTCGGCCGATGTTATCGAAATCAATTTTCTAAAGTTCTGGAGCAGGAAGTTACATCACTTGTCATATCGCAGGCAATTACAGTAATATCCGCGAATTTAGAAATTCAAATATTCCAAAGTTCAGTTCTATTTCTTTAGTAGAAATCCATGAAAAAAAAAAAAGAGTATCGTTCCCGTATATATGCGCAACGTTTTATCGCGAGGTCGAAATTGATGAATTTTCGGCTGAGAATTTTGATACGTAAAATTTATTCTCGCGAACATGAAGAGTTTTAGAATCGATGTTTAATGTGTGTACCAGTCGCGCTATATTTTAGTGGTAGTTTAGTCGCTCAGCTGGTGAAATAATGTTATACTAAAATCAATGATGACGTGAAGGTCGTCATATTTATGCTGTCAGTTCAATTGTCGGCGATCATTTTGACGGTAATTCAATGTACGGATCAATTATGATGTTACATGGTATATCCAATTTTCGTAAATTAGTCGCTATAACGATAAGCGTATTGCAATAATTTTGGAATGACAAATAGAACCATTATATTTTCCAATTAATTATTTTTTCTTTCGTATTTTAGCGTTGCTATATTCGTCATTATCGAGGTTCGTTAATTACTTAAACGGTCTATACATTTTTTTTTTTTTCCTTGAATGACGTAAAATCTTATAAAGTTTCTGAAATATTTCAAATAAATAAAAGAGTACCGATTTTGCGCAGCATTTTCGGTGGCCTTTTCATCTATATAATTTTCGAAACAGAGAGGATATATAGTTAGTTGCCTCAATCAATAGCCTCCAAATCATCGGGGATCAAGTTCTCGGCTTCCGGCCGGTCGTGAAGTAGCAGTTGGTTAACCGGCGGGTAATTAACGTCGCGTTGATAATATTTAGTGCTCGGGATATTCGAGCTGGGGTGTATCGCGCGCATATTCGCGCCCCGAGGCCGGACGAGCAATCATTAAGAAGCCTGCGCGGTGCGGTGATTAATAACAAGAGTACGCAGAATATTCCGACAATAGAGTTCGACAGAGAGTCCGAGTTAGCTGTATTTCCGGCAAACGGGTTTCGGGAATACATTCGATCTAAAACTGATATGCGTTTAGTACATTACGGATTCATTCGTAGGATTTCGTGTAACGTTCGTAACATAAAATTAGAAAAAAAAAAGAAAAAACGGAAAAGTAAAAAAAAAAAAAAAATATATAAATTGAATACTCTTTAGGAAGGAAATTGTAAAGCCCACCGAATACAGGAACAACGAGAGATCATCTCGATTCGTTTAGACTTTCCCTCGAACTCTAATTGATATCAACCTTCGCGAGATGCACGTGTCATTATTTTTTTTTTTTTTTCATATATTAGTAACCTTGTAAAATCATTATGTTAATTGAAGTGCGCTTAGTTACAGCGCGAGACAAAAATAAACAGAGTAGACATAAGACTCTCCGTGATAATGCTGAAATGATAATTACGCGGACTTGTAACGCGAGTGCGTCTTGGAAATTAAGAGACAGACTTGTTTCTCGGCTGATATTGCAAACGTATACATTATTGCAGTATTTAGATTCTATTGATTCCAACTGCGGAATGATTTCTGTGATTTTCCACCGGATTTGTGATGTCATCGCAATATCGATGTTGAACATCCGGCATAATGCTACGGAATGATGAGAGCGAACGATAATTTCCTCGGCCGAGAGCCTTTGGATTAGCTATTTTATATTAGCTACTTTATGTTTCAATTAACAAATAAAATGTTGCAAACGTTCTCAAATGGTTCCGACGAGTCGGAATGTAAAAATAGCCCTCGGTAAATCAGGCGAGAGATAAAACCGTTCTTCTTTGAATCTTCCGATTCGACGCAACCGATAAGATAAATCACTCGAACGATTTCTCGAGATCTATATCGTTAAAAAGCATTAAAAATTGCATATTGACAGATAAACATCTAACTTTACGCAATAGATAAATAAATAAATATGTGAAGGTAAACGTGAACACAATTGACCAAACTGAGAGATAAGTTTAGCGTTAAATAGTTGGAAAAAAAAATAAAAAAGATAAAAAAAATAGGACTGATAGATATCAAGTAATAGAATGAACAATTGCGAATGACAGATCGGATCGGGATAAGAGAGGAAGTTCGGGACGATTTTCTTTTTTTCGCGTGCGAGAAAATACACCGTCCTAAGATCGATCGCGTCGGAAAAGAACTTGGACTTCCTCGTCTCTGGAGAATCGGCGACACGTCACTGCTTCGCACGCACGTATGCGTGTGTGCGTGTGTACGTGTGCGGGGCAGATTTGCCAGGGGTGAGTCGAGATCTCAAGGGTTGCAGGGGTAACCCACTATCGTGTACGGTTTATTGGGGAGTGACGCGACGCGTGGACAAATCTTTCGTCCCGTTCCCTGTATCGCTCGATCAAAAACGATTGCCCGATATGAAACATTTTATACACGTAAAAAAAAAAAAAAAAAAAAAAGTAAAGCTAGAGATTTTTATCAACTTTATCGGCAGTTATTTTATTTAATGCACGTAATCTGAAAAATAATTAAAATCTTTAAGTAACAGTATCTAGACTTAACAAGTTTATTTAAGAACAGTATTGAAACTGTTTATAATTAACGTTAACAACTGTTCCTCCGTAAAAAAAAAAGAAAAAAATTTCAGACACACGCGACTGTTTGTTTGATTTAGCACTCGCAGTTCGTCACGTCAAACAGTAATCGCACGTAAACCGATGTAACGGGACACGATCACTTCCGGAATTAGCGGACACGTCGGGAACAAGTGTGCGCGCCGCTTGACGAATCGGCCGCGACTTCGTAAGACGGAATTGAATCGCGCTAATTTAGTCCGATAATGTAATTTCACGCGAGGCACGTAGCGGCCGTAGAGTGCCGTCGTGCAATAACCCCGGCATGCGCGCATGTAACGCCCGGCTTTTCATTCAAGACGTGCCGCACGATCGAACTAATTAATTCGTCGCACGGCACCGACGGCGTGTGGGTTGCCCCGCGAGCCCGCCAGAAATTTTTGCCCGCCTTCCTGCATCCCTGTCCGTCTCTCGAATCCGAGGAGAGGATCGTGACAGATGATTGCGCCGATACGGAACTAATCCGCCGAGTGAAAAACTAGCACCTCGCACGAGCGGCCACTTAAGTCGGCACGCGGCCTGGAATTTTTCAAGGCTTCTGCCCTCACGAGCGACAGGTCCGCACTCTCAGAACTCCATAATAAAACGTTGAACAAAGACCTCATCCCTAGTTTCTCGAATGAGTTATTTTATCCTCCGATGCTGCAAATAATTGCACGCGCATTCTCGCTAGTGTCACGCAAAACGAAAGGTTTCACTAGTCCGTCACTCAGACGTTAAACTTGTTTATGACCTAGTTGTATGAAGATATCGTTGCTCAATGAATAAAAAAAAAATAATTTAATTTATTGTAATGAAATGCGCTGCAAATTATCTCTTTTGAATCGTTTAAAATGAAAACCTTTCACTCGTTGCACTTGAGGCGACTAGTTCAATGCGAATTTATTCAATGCACGTCTAATACCGCTAGGCTACTATAAACACTCAATTCAGATAAGATAGAGCCATTAATCACGGAATTGATCGATTTCAAGAGTCGTCGTGGTTCGCTGAATGTAATGATATTGAACGTCAGAATTAGCAAGTTGATTTCGTTTATTTATTAATTTTTTTAAATATGAAAATAACTTAATTTTTTTTTTTTTTTATTTTATGCTGTCGAAGAAAAATAATTCATTTAGATCTAATTTGACGAATTTATAAAATTTTTATACACATGTAACGACATGTCATAAATGTATGTAAGTCTTACGCGAACTCATTTTCGTTCAGGCCATTTACTTTTCTTAATTGCAAAGGACGAATTTCATCGTTAGTTACTAAAATAACATTGGCGCGGGGTATCGATCGGCATGCGGTTATCTTGTGCGACGACTCGTTTCCATCGATACTTAGTTATGGCATCGGACAAGTACGTTCGATAAGTCCACCCTTACTGAAAGTTTAGATATTCCAGGTTTTCGAGAGTCTGTTTACTTCTCTAGCGTGACGATATTTCAGACTGCAGCGCGGTCAATAACCAGTTTTTTTTTTCTCTAAGTTCGCAAATTTACATGTCCATGAGTCTTCGACAAATTCATTAATTATTTAAACAAAGTGCATATATGGGTAATACTTGGGTGGGAAAAATTTTTAAATAATACTTTTTGTTTCACGTTTTGTTAATTTATCGAAAAATCCAAGCGAAAATCGTAGATTACTTTTATACTTTCCTCGTTCGACTGTATCACTTTGTTACTTTCTACTTTTGACGCGTGTTTATCGACCGCTAACTGCCGCGTGGCTCGAAAGGGTTAAGGTAAGGGGTCAGGCCGCGTCCGATTACTTCGGCCGGCACCGGGCGGACGCCCCACGTGCTCGTGCCGGAAGTGGCATCGGCACGGCGTGGCCGATATCTCGTCGTAGCCCGTCGGAGTCCGCGGGATTTGCAAACAGGTCGCCGTGGGTGGCTTCGCCCGTTATTAAGCCGCGGAGTTAATGGCTTTAGTTTAGTTCGCGTGGCTAATGGGCGTCCCGACGCGTCGCGTCGCGCCGCGCCGCGCCGCACCATTTCGCTTCCGCGCCGCGTCGTGCCACGCCGCTGGGAATCAGCTGACCGGCCAGCTGGCCCGCGTGGCTCAGCTCGGCACGTCGCGTCGTGTCCGTGCCGCATCGCGCCGCACGGAACCGCGGGTTGAGAGCCGTCGCCTGCAGGGGTCTCAGATTGGGTTAGCAAAGGGCGCAGTTTGGAGCGAGGGGGCGGCGGCGCCGAGGGAGAGGTAGCGAGAAAGACAGAGAGAGATATAGAAGGGAGGGAGAAGAGAAGATAAGAGGAATAGAGAAAGAGAAGCGGGGACCAGGGAAACGGGGGACAGCAGGAGGGTGTTATTAGGGGTTGCTCATGGGGTGGCAGTACGATCAATGCCAGGGAGTCATGCTAGCCCCCAAACCCCTCCGCCGAAGTCTATATATAGTACGCGAGTACATACATGTATGGAAGTTCACACGTAGCCCGAATACGCCGAAAGAGAGGAGATCGCGCTCCGCGTGTGCGTGCATGGGGTTCCTCTGCGATAGAGAACGAGACGAATACGGGGAAGGAAGAATGAAACGCGCGAGGCGTATAAACGCACGTGTGTGGACCAGATATTTTGAACTCGCTCGGACTCTCGGGACATTATCCGTCGTACGCGACGTGTTTTCCGCGTGTCGCTGGCGAGTGCACCAGCAGGATTACTAGCGACAATGACGATATCGAATCCATTGATACGCACGCTGACCCGGCGAATTGTTCCCCGCAATAATATCTTGCGGTAATATCTTGCGGTGATATTTCGCGTCCAAATCGCTTATACCGCTTTTACAATTGTTAAGCTTCAGTTTAAATAGAATCGGCACATTTGGTAGCGCAATAGCGGCTTTAAACTAATTAATAATTAATATGTTTATCACGCGTTGTTAGTAACGTTAGTAAATTCAATGGTATACAATTCGCACGCGTAATAATTTTCAAACAATTTTCTTTTTTTTTTTTTTCGGTACTTTTTAAAGGGCAACAAGGCTGATTAGTTCAGATAAAGCTGTTAAATTAGCTCGAGGATAAATGCGCGACGTTTCGCAGTTAGTGCTGCGAGGCACTCGCGTATTTATGGTGCATTATGCGTTTCAAAGTGATGCACCGCGCGTGATGCGCAATCTGCATGTCATAAGGATAATAATGGAGAAAGGCACGAGCAAGCTCGTTTGGGGATGTTATCACGAGCTTTAGCCCATGCACACGCACGGCGCGGCAATTCGATGTAGCCGTCTGTCGAAGGACGGCGCGACACAGCATTCGCTATTAACGAACCTTTCGTATTGATCGAAGGGATGGTTCTGTCGAATCTAAAATCGTGTTATCGCCATCGTGGCCGTACGACAGAGAAATCTGTCTCGTTTAGAATCGAAGCATTAATTATTTATGCGTTAGAATATTTTACAGTCAAATATCAGATCGATCAAACGGTGCTGTGTCGTCATGCGACGCGACGTAGCGATGCGTAAAAATAAATGGAATAAAAGCAAATTAAATTGAAAAAAAAAAAAAGACAAAGAAAAAAAAAAGTTAATTTTGTCATTACTATTATTTATTAATTAATTTTTTAATGAATACAAGAACGATTGTTTCAAACTGTTCGGCATTTTGAAAGGCCGTCGCGAGCGAGCATAATAAATAAAATCCCTCGAAACGCAGATAACGGTGGCGGCGTTGGGCTCTTCTTAATTATACGTAGAAATTCATTCGCTCGGCCCGGGTTCGAAATAACAGCCGACTCAGCTTCGCTGCCGACGCCGCCGCTGCAGAAGCAGTAGTAGCAGCAGCAGCAGAAGCGACCGTTGAGCCACCACCTTATACTCTCGCAAGGACTTTCCGTCGCTGGCGCAGCAGTAATCGTGCCGCCGCGCCAGCAATTTATCGCTGCCCATGACGGCGTTTTATCGGCGATATTCGTCCCTTTTTCCGGCTCGGCCCCTGGATAATTCACCTGGACCTGGCAAACCAGCCCACTCACGCTCTCCCTTCCTCCCCTCCTTCCTTTTTCGCACGGAGATAGATGAGGAACAGACGACGGTTCCTCCTCGGGCATATTTTGTTAGCACCTTGACCGCCGCGATTCGACTGTGGCCAATATAACCCCCGGAGGTTGCCACGCGATCGAGTTACCCGCAGATACTGACGGATTGACGGACGTGTCGTGGGAAAGGAAAAGTGGTCGTTCGGTCGACCGTAGAGAACCAACATCGCTTGCCATCGTTTTGCCGCAACGCCATAAAAGAACAATAATCGCGACACGCGGCTTTTCGCTTCAAACTCTAATATTGCGTACTGGCTGTGGCTGGAAAAGTGACCGGCGTTGTACCTCTCCGTGATGAAATCGCACGCGGGTAGCAGTCGGTTATAGATATCGAGTAGAAGGAAACGATGGAATAAAAAAATATTTTTTTTTAATAATTAATAAGAGCGATAATTAATGATAAAATAATATTAATTAATGTTTGTCTTTGGTTGTCTTTAAAAAGGAATAATAATATATTTTTAAGTTGTTTTCTATTCAGTTTTGATCGATATGATTAAAAAAAAAAAATAATTTTTAAGTAAAACATTAATAATCTGCGACGCGCTGTTGTCGATCTTGTAGTTATTATCTCAAAACGTTTGGGAAAAAAAAATAACGATACGAGTAGTCAATCCAATGATAGTAATTAAAAAAAAAAAAATAAAACAAATTAAATTTACATTTGATCGCGTACACTGCGAGATACAAGCAGGCACCTTTCGTGATTTATGCGCAGCCCGATAAGAATGTTTCTTGATGCGAGCAAGATGCACCGAGGCAACGAGAAAAAAAAGATAAATTTCGCAGTTTCTTCAGCTACTGCTTCGTTCCGATTGTCTCTTGACCTCCGATTAGGTATCAATTAGCGCTACGAGCCCTCATTTAATAAGAGTCCAAAAGGCAAAATTGATAATTAATACCGATACGATAAAAAAGATGGAGCAGCCCGCGATCTCACATTTTAACCTTCACCGTGGAATTTCTCGCGATCGCGTCTTCGTGATTGATGAATATATGTACGAATGATGAATGTGCTAAATAACCATCCATTATATGTACTATTTTTAAACAGCGTTTATGCCACAACATAGATAATGGTTATTTAATTACAACGCACTTGTGCTTCGACGTATCGACGTCGATGCACTTTGATGAAAAGTTACACCAGCTTTTACATTTTCAAATTGCTATCGATAGTAAAGCGTACGAGGAGTAAAAACTTCGGACACAAACAATTTACAATTTAAATAAAATTTTGATGGTCGCGCATCAATTTCGTTCGCTTGTGCCTCTTCGCAAAATTGAGAGCTAGAGCACATTATAATTACGGTCAGCATTCAAAACAATATAGAGGCACAGATGTATATATATATATACGTATATCGTATAAGTAGTTTAATGAAAATATTAGATTAAATTTCTGCTGCTAGTAACAAGGTTTTACCGGCGCACATTGGAAATCGCATTATCGCTTGCTTTGCTTCGCGAAAATTGGTAGACACGATATTTTAACTGTAGTAAATACACACGACGCAAGTAGTGTTTGGCGAGCGTGTTAGATTGAATTTTTGCTGTTAATGAGATTTTCGCGACGTACATCGAAAATTGCGTTACCGCTTTCGCTTCGCGAAAATCGCCCGGACGGTGCTTTTTAACTTCGCCGACGGTGACACGTTTGAAAATTCGGTTTGTAAGACGTCAAAAAGGAGTTTCTAACTCTACGTCGAAAATTAATTTTTCTTTGCAATAATCTCAATTATATTTCGTATATTCTGAAAGTGAAAAAGTAAGAGTACGATTGTCGGGGCGATAATCTAAGCGGCCGAAACGAAACGACGGTGTCAGAAAACGGTGACACATCTGTTCGAGCTAAATTGCCGTGGGATTACCGGGTTTAAAGACGTTACACGATCTTGAGGAACCGGTCCGGTCATACGGTTAAAAAAAAAAAAAAAAAAAAAACGTAGTGGATCGTTTACCCCCCTTCGTGTCAACCCCGTTTCAACCATCGTTTTCGCCTTCGTTCCTAGTCCAGACATCTCAGCGACCAGTTTCGCAGATACCCACTTCTGTGTGCACGCACGTGTAGTTAAAAATCACGTAAACGCCCGGGGATCGATAATCGTTACGTCAAACGCCGAGCAGAATATTTCCGCGCGTATACCTGTACTCTTATTGAAATAAATGCCGGGTTATTTATGCGGCGCGGTCAACGCGATAATCTTCACGATCCACGAAGAAACGAAGATCCCCGATGTAATCGCAGTATCAAATTTCATCAATTGCAAACATACTATTATCGTCGCTCGATCCCGACCTCTCTCGTCGATCACGAGACTGGCTGCGTCTGCAGGTGAACGCGACGGCAAAAGTGCGTACCGTCCGCCAACTTGTCGCACGTTCGATTCGAATTTTCATTCTTATCGTCATAGCTGTAAAAAAAAAAAAAACGGAGACGTCGGAGAGAGACCGACCGGTCACGAGTTGAAAGTATTCGATCGGACAACTCGGTAGCCGTAGGAATTAATAAACGCGAATAGTCACGGCTCGGATCCACTCGAGGCGGCCTTTCGCTCAAACGGCGTGATTACGCGGCGCGGAACCATTCGGCGCGCACGCGACATATCGCGCGATTAATACGGCGCGGATAATTTATCGTCGTAAAGGTAGACCCGCGCGACAAAGGAAGCGCAAAGACACCGCCGCGCGGCTGTCTCTCTTATTACCGGCGCGTTAACGCTGTTTACACGGAAATGACGGCGCAATAAATCCGTGGTGTCACGGTCCATCGTTGTCCACGGGGCTGGAAGGCTTTATACCGGTTTACGGGTAGGCGGTTCCAGTCGGCTTTACACCGATAAACCACCTCCTCCGGTGTTTATTCGGCTATCCTCGGCGATTTAGACGTACCCAATCAACCGCCGAGATTGATTCGCGAATAAATTTACGCATTTCCACGCGCTATGATTATCCGCGTACGGACGCGCGATAATTACGCGTACCGCGCTCGCTCTATTATTGATAAAATAATTATCGGCCGACGACATCGCGGGGGGATTAGGGTTAACGCGGCTCTGAGCCTCCGCATTCAACAGCGCGGGCTCCGCTGGAAGAACCGTCGAAGAACGATTATTAATTTAAAGGGAATCCTCGTCGCGATATTGCTATCTTTTGAGTGCCTAATCGTAATTAATTTCCAATCGATGTTACATACGTAGTCGCAGCATCATGCATATACGTCGCGCCCAGATGTTCTTAATTTACAAAGCACGTGATATGGTGCATAAATAATCTCGAAGTATATATATGATATATAAAATATGTGGTCGAATAAAGTTCACGCGTATAATTCATAAGAAAGAAACTTGTTCCATTAATATCGCGTGATTTGTGCATATTCATATATAACGTTCGTATACAAACGCACAACTTTAATGCATTCTGACTTCACCCGACGACGATCGTACAGAATAGCGCACGATGGGATGACGCATCGTTACTATTAGATAATTCGAGCCACGTGTGCCAAATGAAAATTAATTTCATTAGTTCATAAATTATTAAACGTTGTTAATTCAAAGTGTCAGCTGTTGAAACATATCGTCCCTTTGTCGAGGAAATTTTTTTTTTTTCCCCTTTTTCGAATCGAAAATTTCTCTACTTTGTGAAATTTTGCAAAACGTCGTCGATGGTAAGATCGGATTTGAAAGCAAGTCGAGCGTCAGGCTCAAAGATGCATTTCGCAATTTAATCGAGAACCGGGATGCGTCTTTCTGGCGTGACGAAGTAATAAAACGAGCATCGACCGCGAAGATAGACAACCGCGTACTACATTCCCGCGACTTTTTCCGCGAAGCTGAGCACGAGAGCGCACGTCGCGAAACGCGCGCGACGAGGAGTCGCGAGCCTCGGGATCTCGCGCCATGTGTGTGGGAGGCTGCTAATTTATTGCGCATTAACGTCACTTGCCTTTGACGAGCGAGCGGATGGACGCGTGCGGGAAAGAAAACCACGCAAACGCGTCGTCGTGCACGTGTCGCGGAGCCAACGCTCGACGCGCGTGAAATTTTTTTTTTTACCTAAACCCACCGAGGAAAAATCGCTGACCGATTGCCAAAGTGACGCGCGAGACGACGAAACGTGTTCCAATAAGCAGAGATGAATCATTCCGCTACCGTTTTCATATCGTAACGTACGCGAGTCACAGAAACGTGACTTCAAAAATTGTCGAGGCGCGCGAGACATTTAGTCCCACGGATCCTTGTAGCTAGTTGATCAAGACGTAGCTCGGAGACAAGGAATGTAATTTTCATCGCGTTCAATTACCGTATAGATACAATTACCGCGTAGATACAGGCAAACGAGCTTGTAGGCTAAGTATTCAGATTCCATTGTCGCGAACGCGAACGCGGAATTAACGGCGGCATCGAAATACGAACTTGCCGAAATTAAATTGGTTCCAATCCCCGACTTTAGCCCCTAGCGCGTCTGCGCGCCGGAGGATCGCCCCGGCGTACAGCGGGTTTATACAATTTATAAGGGTCCGCGATTAAGTTTATATCAAAAAGCGACCATCGCGGTCACCCATTACGCCACACATACGTACTTATTATACGTAAAACGCTCGTCTTGATATATATACGTTCTGACCTGGATATTCGCGCGGGCTGACGCGCGGTGCAAGTCCAACGCTAATGCACCAACGTGAAAATAACAAAGTTGAAATTTTGCGTACGCGGCACGGGTTAGCGCGCCTCGCTATTGTGCTCCCTCCCGCTATTCTTGGCGCGGTAATTCGGGACGAAGGACGGGAGGAAGGTTGGCACCAAAAGCAACCGTTTTCGCCGTCGCCGGGCGCGGATGCGGTTCGTGACTTTTAACACGATCGCGGGAGGAAAATCGCGGGCGCGTTCTCTTTCATTCCGCTCGCGCGTTTCGGTATCTGGCACCTAGTCTGTTAAAAGCGAGCGCATCAGCACGCGATGACGATGAGGAATCCCTCCCGGCTTTCTCAGCCGCACGCTCTCCGTCGTCTTTAATTGAGTTCATGCACCACCGCACCGCAGCCGCGTTAATAAATGCGGCCAGGCAAGTGCATTCTGCGCATCGGCAAGTCCGGCCACGCGCCGCGCGCGGCTTACCCCAGCGGGCCCTTATAAAGGCTCAATCAGTCTGATCCCGATTGAGTCATTAATTGCCTTAAAGAGGGCAAGGCCTTGCCTACGGCACTTAAAGCGCGCAAAACCGCGTCCCCGAGAGCAGACTACATCTCCGTCGGTTTAGGTCGAATAAGCCGATACGTAGAGCACGCGTTGCTGAATGCTGCGGGAATTAACCCCGGCGGCGCGGCGTTTAGGAAATACGATAATTGGCGAATAATGAAAGCACGCATGTTATATTAAAAAAAAAAAGACAAAAAAAAAAAATTAATAGGTGTAAACCAGCGGAAATAAGCGACTCATGAATCATTTGGCGAAATTTTTTCAATTCTTTATTTAGAAAAACTTAATAGAAAAGAGCGTTAATTAATTTTTCATTACATTAGTTTACAAAGTGCGGAACTATCGTGCGTTTTCGAAACTGGGGAAATAAATATATTTTTCATAACCCACGCGCAACGAACGTGATCAATATCGGAATAAAAAGCTATCTCTTCTTTCTTTTTTTAAATAATGTTTGATGAAACAATATGCTTTTCGTTAATTGTATATTCATATATTTATTACCTCTGGTAAATAAATATATAAATAGAAATTTATTATATACGTATAGTACACAAGAATTTAATACGATACATCCCGCCGACTATATAACTTTCGAACTAACCTTTATTGCTTTCCGATGCAATAAGATGAAAAGATGGATCATCTCAAGAGAGACGAGACGGCGGATCGGCGACTATTTCAACAGAGTAATATAATTTGAGAATGAGAGTAGCGGAGCATAAATGTGTTAGCGATACGCGAATGCAACGCCGAATGTTACTATTGCGAAGACTATTTTGCCGCGAGCACTTAAACATATTTGCGCTACGCAAAATAACGGCTCGCCGAATTTTCGCGACTTCCCGTCTCGATGGTACGATTAGATAACCGCCGCTATTCGTTATTCTCGCGATACTGCGCGGCGCGAGTTACTTGAGAGTAGATAAACAAATCGCAGTACGATCGCGACACGAACTCGCGCATCGAATTTGCAAATTGCAGCCAAGATCAACAATCCAGAGACGACGAAACTAGAAATCGAGAACATCCGCAGTGATCGGTGACGCGAGGCAGGGACTATTGGTCGACGTATCGTCGAAATACGTTATGGCACCGAAGACGCGATTCAATTCCGTCAGGTTAATTTAAGCTCATTATCAAAATCGATAGGAATTTTTTTCCTTTTTTTTTTTTGCGTGCATTTTGAAACGTGAACTGTGCACAAGTCCGGAAAAATTCAGTTAAACGTTTGATTAAGTTTATTACCATTTATTTTTTAATTAGACGATAACTAGAAACAAATCAGACAAACCTAATTCAAAGATAACAAGACGAATTGCAACCGAAAATCGTACAAGTAAAATAAAACGTGGCAGAAAAAAAAGAATAAAAAATTCGTACAATAAGAAATAACAGATAACAAAATTATTTAGTTGTTCGTTTCTTTATTCGAGCCGATAACTTTTTAATTTATAAAATAAGTTTAGCTGCACGAAATTCGCTGATGCCGAGAAATGATTATCGTTCGACAGTATCATTACACGATGTCGCCGACAATGCAATGGTTGAGGGCATGATATTCTCCCGCATGTATCACATGAGAAAGGGAGGACGAGTCGGTGATAACTTTCTGTCTCTCTCTTTCTCTCTCTCTCTCTCAACATCGCCATCCCTTCATCTATTCTCGCGCAATACGCCTCCAGGTACTTCCATAACTTTGCTCTTGCAGAATTTCTCTGCCCTTCATTGGCAATTCTGTATCTATATGTATAAAGTGTTCCACAAATCCCACGAATCTCTTTACCGTGAGAAACACGAAGGTATCAACAAGTTTCGAGTTAAATTATATAATTTAAAAAAGGGATTTTCCCTCAGAATTTTTAATTTCAAGAGGAATAAAACAGATCCTTTCCTCGACAGATCTTAGACAGAGTTTAACGTAACTTTTATTCAAAATTTTATTAGGTACATAAATATGTACGGAAGACAGGAAAATTAATAAATAAATTTTTTTCGATGTTTTAATTAAAAAAAAAAAAAAAAGAAATTAATTTTAATCTGTCAAAAAATCTGTATTAATAGTTGTAAAACATCTCGTATATCTTCAATAGCTTTAGGTCGCTTTCCATAAGTACAACCTCCACCATACTCAGTATCCCTCTCTGCTTTCGCATTTGATGTATTGTCAAAGACTTTTTTTATCTTTTATTTTTTCCTTCATTTCGAGCCACCCTCGCATATTGTAGCAACGTAATGATAACAGTGGTAGTGCCATCGTTATGACGGATAGAAAGATTGAACTTTCAGTATTTCTATTTCCGTATTCCCGTTTTCTGTATATCTTTCGCGTGTGTGCGCATCCCTCTGCTCTGAAAACCGATGCAAAATTAATGAGGTGCTCAGCTCAATCGAGGAGATCGTCGCGCATCGACGGCGCGGCGGACCCGTTTTCCCGGAATAGTTGAAAACTTTCAAACGCGGGGAACCGCGACGCGTCGGAAACGCGTCCATGATTTCGGCCGGTTAGTTCTATTATTAATGATGATCGGTTAACCATCGGCCTTCCACTGGGCAGTACACCCCACACGCGTGCAAAATCGCGTGTCGCCGCGCGTGAATTTTGGGATTATTCATACGCGTGCGTGCGCATTGCGTAAGGAACTCGGTTGCTCTCGCTGGCCCTCCTCCCTTCCCCCCGTTTGCTTCGCTAGACGTTGTACGCACGTGCGAGGATGAAATTAGCCGACACCCCTTTCCTCCCCCGTCCCTCCTCTATCACCGTCGTCTCCTCTTTCCCCCTCGACCTCTTCTACTCTTCCCTTTTTCGCCGGTTTCCCAAACCGCGTCCAGGGTATGGAAGTCGTTCCTCCGCCGTTTTCCTTTTCTTCTCCTCTCTGCACTCCCGCTTAACTCTACCCCCCTACCCTGCCCCCCCTCTCTCCCGATGATGCGTGTAAACATAGGTCGTGCATGGCGCGCATGAGACCAATTTTAGAAACGACGTTTTGTCTTGCGCGGTCCAAGACCGATGTCTCTATCAGTCGTCTGCCGGAAACTTCGAGGGTGAAAATCGAGGGGTGTAGAAAGAAAAAAAGAAAAAGAGAGAGAGAAAGAAAAAAAAAAAAGAAAAGGGTCGGGGAAAGAAAGAATGATTTCCGTCGCAGCTGTTACCAATTCTGTCTGCCAAGGGTGCTCCATTAATTCCAACAATTCTGTATAGTATCGCTTTGACGCGCAATTATTCGGTATTCCCGACGTATAAAAAGATACTGAGTTTAAAAGGAGCTGCTGAAGAAAATTCATGACGACTCTACTTGGAATGGTTGGCGTGAACCCATCACTCGAAACTATTCCATTTATTAATAAGACGTCGTTATAATTTCGTTGCACCGGCTGAACTCAAATAATCTTTGGCAAATGTAAAGATATTAAAAAAAAAGAAAATTAAAAAAAATGTATAAGTACTGATTCGATGAAAATAATATTTGTAAACGTGCGCTCTTGAGCCACACCGTTCGACAGTTAAATTCTTTTGACGAATACAACTATCTGCGAGATAAATCAAAATTTAAATTCTAAAAGCAAGAATCTCATGTTTAATTTTAATAGAAAAGATGTTGTAGGTGCGTATTTTACATTCTTTATTCCCGAGAAGCACGTGTTGTTGCACGAACTTAAATATGATGCAGCGATAGATATTCGACTTCTAAAAAAACACAAAGGGAAAGACTTCCGGTTAATTTGCATAACAAACAGCGAGTTGTATCCACTTGTGCTGAAATTTCTTAAGCCATCTATAGGTTAAATAATTTACGTTTTCTAAAGCTCTGTACATTTATAACTTTTTTCTTTTCTTTTTTATCTCGACCTTTTTTTCGAAATGTTCTAAAGTTGTTAAAAAAAAAAAAAAATACGTTCTACAAAAGAATAAAATGAAGGCAACAATGCGCGGTAAAAGAAGGGAACTGAATCTGTGAATAGCAGCCTGACATCAGTCTAAATTCAATTCATCTTATATCCCGCGTACACCTTAATATTATAATCCAGACTCGGGCTAAATACAAGAGAAAAGATCATGATTTCGCAATCGACACACCTCCGGTAAAATCATGCCAGTCAATTGACGGCTCGTCGCGCCTCATTATCCTCTTCGGTTTCGCAAGAAAGCCTTCCTTATTCCGAACGCGTCGCCGTCGAGAAGAAGATCGGTCGACACGTGTCCTGAAGTAATAGGAACGGCCGCGAGGTACGACATAAGAAAGCACGTAAGAAAAAAGACGAAGAGGTGGACGAGAACGGAATGTAGTCAGCGGCGTTTCACGAGAGAAAGAAAGAGAGAAGAGAGAGAAAGAGAGAGATAGAAAAAAAAAAAAAAAAAAAATTTCTGCTACACAACTGGCACAGTCGTCGTTGCCGAGAGTAGCGATCGCGAATAAATCGGTAGGGGTTGAAAAACCGAATCGCTCGAACGGATAGAACGGCTCGCTGTTTTACATTATTCGCGCCGTAGCGAGACATGACAGGCGTGAAGAAGCGCGATCCGCCGTTAAGGCGAGAACAAGGTGTTGTCTCCTGGAAGACAGGACGAAGAAGGAGCGCCATATCGCGCGCCACGTGGCTGCCGCGCGTGCCACGTGCGCGCCGATGAGAATGCGTGCGGGATCGGCAGCGAAGAGATTTCGCGCGGGACTTGTAAACGTCGCTCGCGACTGATTTATCGATCGCGGCTCGTGAACGCCGATCGGCTCTTTTCTCTGGGCGGAACGAGCGCCGATCAAAGAAGCCGGGGCTTGAAAACGCGACTCGATTGAATTGCTTTGTATCTCACGCGGAAAACAATTTATTTAACTAGGTTATTTTTTTTTTCTTTTTTTTTTTTTAATATTCACATTTGTAAGTAAATGGTGATTTATCGTATAGTATGTGACAAGCATAGGCGATCAACTAGCGATAAAAGATTTTAATTATTGCTGTCAATTATAAAAAGAGCTATTTTAATCGGTTAAAAAAATGATTAATATGCAACTTCATAATTCAACGTAATTTGTAACAATTTTATGAAATTATTAGGTACATTAATGTAAAAATAAAAAATTGAAATATTTGATCTGAAAATTGCCGGTAGTTTTATAAAATATTCTTGTAATAATTTTTTATTTCAATAATTCATTTTCATATAACTGGTTAAGCATTTTATAAAATTATGTAAAGGAATGTACTTAATTTCAAATTTTTCATTACATTCACAATGTAGTAATTTTACAAAATCAATGATAATTCTGGAGAAAAAAAAAAAAAAAAAAGATATTTTATTACGCAATATTTTAAAAAATCACTCGTGTAAGAAACACATTGTTAAAAAAAAAAATTTATTATTCACAAAATTGAGCGCGACAGCCTGTTTCTTAAAATTCGTTGACGTTCCGTCAACCAACATTAAACATTTTCGACAGATACGATGTAACAGATACTTTTCAAGAATATGCGTGCGGTGAACGCGATCGAATAATCGTGTCTCGCGATTAATTCCGCCGAGATCTCGATGATAAAGTGAACAACAAGAGCGCCGCCTCACCCGACACCGTTGGAACATGAGACGCGGCCGAGACGCCGCGCCAAGAGGCACGTGCCTTTCACAAACACGTGCGTAGCAGGTGCGACACTGCGGCTTTCCTCCACTCGGTCACCCCGTTGATGCATACACGCGGAAATGACGTCGTGATTCAGGAAGCGCGTAGAAAAAGATCTGCTGCGCGCACCTGAATCAAGTACGTCGCTACATTCGAACGATAAAAACCAAACACAAGGTCAGATATCTGTGAGAGACGGGCTGCAAGAGCGGAAGAGAGAGAGAGAGAGAGAAATTTGATAAGATAATAAGACGCAGAAAAGTAATTTTTCGACGTATATCGAAAATAAAAAGACATTCAACGCCCGTTTATGAAATATAAATTGTCGAGCAAAAAAGAAAAAAAAAAAAAAAAAAATAGGTAAAGTTTATAATTTATTAGAAATGAAAATTTGTTACGTTAATATACATACGCGCATTCTCTGGCTTTCTCTCTTGTTTTAATATTCAAATATGAATTATGAAGTAAAATGTTGAATTATAGTTAATTAAAAATTGTAATTAATAATAAAATTTCCGTGTTAAACAAAAAAAAAATAAAATAAAAACGTTAGTTATTTTTGCTTGCTGACAATAGGAAACGAAATATAAAAAGGGCATTATACCTTAAAAGTAGGAGCCGAAGAACAGCGATTTGCGGAACGATTTATTAGGACACCGGGTCATGCGAGCTATACGAGATCGCGTAGCGAAAGTTATGATTTAGCGAGGAATAATCGTTGGCCGGACCGCGGAACGGATCTAAAAATAATCTCCGTACACGCGCTTCGCTAGCGCTGCTGCTCCACCCATACACGCGTAACCTTTGATATACGCACAACACGTCGATGCGTACGTGATGCTAAGATAAGCTTCGCACATTCTCTCTCTTTTTCTCTCATTCTCGCTTTCCCTGCTCGCGGTCATCTCTCACTCCTTTGTACCGCGAGATGGGTCGACTGTGATGAATGCTTGAAAATTTTACCGCGGCGAGCAATGAGCGTTATGCGACTCATCCGCGATCGTCTTAGAGCACAAGGGATACTTTCACATTCCCGAACGTTGCGGATTCGTTCGTTCAATTAAATCTCGACGTCGAGAGTTGTACGCAATCGTCATTGAGCGACATTTTTTTTTTTTTTTTTCTTTTTCCCCCTTTCTTTTTTTTTTCGCGTAGACACAATAAAATTCAACGGCCGAGTCACGCGACCGCTTTCACGGCAATCCTATTTTCATTGCGAGCGAAGTGAAGACTTTTCACAGAAGTGAAAAGAGAAAATATTTCGAACGCCTACTAATAAATGTTGCGAGTTTTTCTCGAAACTTATTTATATCATCGACAAATCGCGATGTACCGTTGTATCCTGAGACGCAAGAGCGAATTGCTTCATAAACTGGCGACGGCAGCTAAGTTTCACATGTGCCGCATGTATTATATACCGCGCCGGCCGGATTGCCGATGACTGATATTTCCCCCCGTTCTCTCATCCCTTGCTTCTACCGCAGAAAACCATACTCGCCCTTCAGCTTACACCGTTAAAAAGTTTCCCCAAAAGTGTGGTATTCGAAAATATTTAGGACAGATGTAACATTCTTATTTTCGCGTTATAATTTTTCACGGCAAATATTGATAGAAAGAAAAAAAAAATACATATATATATTTTGCTGCACGTATACGTTACTTGTCGATATTTTACGGAAACTCGAAATCTTCGAGCTGCGTTCCACTGGCCGCGCTTCTACCAGATGACACATGATCTCGATAAATCGGAATGTGACGCAACCGAGAGATGTAATCGAATCACGGACAGTTAGGGGTTATGAATTAATTCAATTCTAGCTAATTCAGCCAACATGAGAATGTACGCTTAACGGAACTCGCACGACGGGATAACTCCTTAACCGAGTAGTATCAAACGAATCGAAGTAACCTGGAAATGCGCGCGCGGCGCTAAAAAATAGATAAAGTTCCTACTTATTCTTTCTTTCTTTCTTTTATTTTTTTCTTTCCTTTTATCAACGGCACCGATGACACGCGCGTACAGACACGCATACCCGCAACACGCTCGCCTCACACCACAAAAGAGTACGAAAGAATAAATAGAACGCGCACGAACGTATGCGTAAAATTATGTACGGAGTAGTACGCGGGCAGACGTTCACCGTGGTGTAACGTAGCTACAGTCCACCGACAACTTTAGAAAACACCGTTTCTAAGACGTCAGTCAATCGTTTACGCAATCTCAGAACAGAAATCTCGAGTTTCGCTATATGCGAGGCCGTGTGTCGGCCGCGCACACATGGATGCTCGTGCGCGCACCGGCACGAACAGCTAGTACAAGCGGTTACGAGATATGATACGAAAAAGTCGGGGCCGCTTTATTTTATAAGCACCGACGCAATCGTCGACGATAGTACACATCCGCGATATTACTTATTTAAAGATACGAATAAAACTGTGACGTAACCGTCGGTTTGGCAATGGTAATGTAATATACCGCGATGTCGAATATTAATTATCGACGGTACAAATAAAAAAAAAAAAAAGAAAAAAAATTCTTTCTCTTTACGCGATGCATCGCGAGTTTCGCGGAATGCGAAGGAGGGAAGACTCGACGATAGAGCCTGCAAATCTCGATCATGTTCCGTGACTGGTTCCCGGTTGCGAGCGTAGTGGCTCATTACGTCTGTCATATGGTAGCATAGGTGCGGACGGCGAAATGTCGGCGTAAACAGCGGCACGTCAATCACTCGTTTACGCAATACACGACAGCGCAGATCGGCGCGCACGACGTTACACACGGCGTTGTTACGTGTACGTGTGAAATTTCTCTTTTCCCACGTGGCATTACGGAAGAAGCTTTCGATGCGAAAAAAAAGAAAGAAAAAAAAAAATAACTGACGTGCGCAACAGAGTAGAAACAATGCGTGTGCAAGAGACATATATGCGTATATATAATATATATTATTCGATTAGGGCGTAGGGCTGTCCAGAAAAATATACGGAACTGTATTTAATTCACCGATAATCAAATATAAACGTTAAAGGCGAGATTGTACGATCCTGTCGCGTCGCGGAAAAGCATCGCTCATTACCGTCGTCGTTATCGCGCTGTTGTGTCGCTGGAGTCTTTGTCATCGTTATCATTGCGCAAGACCACCGGAGACGCATTTGCGCGTAATCTTGGCGGCAGTGCGCGATCTCTGAGCGAGTAAGACAGTTCCCGGTATCTTTACAAGTTTTTGCGCTAATTCAGTTCAAGAAGAAGCTAACGTTGCGATTCTGTTGCCTATCAGTGTTTCCGATAAAAAAAAAAAAGAAAAAAGGACTAACGATATATTAATAAACATGTTATGTATACGTGATACTTAGACAATTATTCAATAATAATTAATTAAATTTAAATAGCGAGAACTTTATCTCTAACAAGTATACAAATACGTAATTTAAAATGTGTCTTAAATATTGCAAAAAAAAAAAAAATTAGCACTTATTTTCCAAAATTACACACTTACACGGGAAATATTTCAGTGGTTGGTAATACTCATTTATTCTGGCTACGGGATGGAAGCCGTAAATAGCCTCGTTTTAATTATAATTGATACGAAATACTTTAGTATTTCAATAATCGATTTCTGATGCGATAGTAGCCGCAGAATACGCCAATTGTTCCATTAATTTCGCTAATAGAAGTTACCGACGTGTAATTATTTCTAGATAATGACATAAAATATATTATTATCATTTCGATTCGTGGTTGCGATCAACCGTGGATCGACGTCCACCAATTAAAGTATCTCCGCCCTCTCTCTCTCTCTCTCTCTTTATCCTTAATACTTGTGCAAACATATATTCATTATATTGCGGACACTAATTATATATGTAACCTATAATTTACTTACTAACAGACTTTTTTCATCAAGAATTTCCTCATTACTCATTATTCATTTACCTACTTTTTTTTTTTTTTATGCACCTTGAAAGGAATTCTGTATCTCAGGAAATGAAATTAATTACTCTCCGTTTTACGGACTCTGCTTGTAAAGTTCCGGAAATCTTTCACTTCCCACGATAGCTCGTCGTCAGGGTCTTTAGCCTTTTCGTCGCGAGGCACTGATTTGTTTCGTGGATTTACGATCGGCGCGGCACGCGCCAAGATGACTCGAATATTCGTGCTCGTCCCGCAGTTAATCCGACGCAACGAAATAACGACGTATCGCGTAGCGCCGAGGGATTTCCGCCGGCTTAATAAGGGAATCCCTGGTATCGCCGTCGGCTGATTAGAGCCACCGTAAAAAGGTGACCGTGCGAGCGAATGTAAAATAGCTGCGAGGCGTCGTAGGACGAATCGACAGTCGCAGTTACAGTGTCGAAATGATTGCTTCGCGTTGCGGTGCACTTTATCTCACGGTGATCTACCTTGTGGATTTACGGCTGTCTCGGCGAGAAAAGCCCGACGGAACGAAGTCAATGTCTAATTCGAGAAATCCGATAAATCGATCAATGGCGCGGAACACGTGGCTGACGCGTACCGATTGTCTCCGACAGAAACGTCTCTCAATCGAGTTACACTTATCCTTTCCTGCCTTGTAAAATAATCGATATATTGTAATTACGATTCGGTGTTTTAATTCAAGCGGACGGACCCGCGGGGGGGACGTGGGCGCCTGACGATTTTATCGCGAAATTACGAATCTTTCGTTTCGCTGCGGGAGATAAATGGTCATTCCGTTGATCGTATTTGTTGGACGTTACATCGGAGTCTGTTTAGATATTTTATTACCGAGACAATAATCTGTCTTTTTCCGCAAATTTACGTAGCGGTGGTACGAGCCAATTCGGAGGTATAAGTCGAAGTCGATACTAAATTCCAGTCAAGAAAATGGTAAATAGCAATCTTTCAGTCGTGACGTTTCTGAAAATATAACGGTATCTTTATCCTCCGAGACACGGCGTCCCGGTTTATCTCGAGCCAGTTTATCGCCCAATGGCTCCACGGGGAAATGGATTGATAGAAATGAACACACTTCTGAATATAATTTCAAAAACTATATGCACGGCGGAGTACGTTTTCTGTAAAAAAAATTCAGTTTTTACGCCCGCGAGAATATTCATGGCTGGTTAATTAATTTTTTTTTTTGTTATTTCTTTCTTCTTTTTTTTTAAGTCACAAGTATAACACGTTATGTAAATTATTGAAAGGTTAAAAAGTCTCGGATACTAACGACGTTCAAAGATGATTATGGATAAAGTCTATATAGAATAAAGTCTATATAAAATAAACATCTGTTTGATTGGCAATTTTTTTTTTCCTTTTTTTTTCTGCTGCCCGCTACTCGATCACAGACTTGTTCGGCAAAAACCGTTTCTCAGCCCCCGTTTCGCGAATCCATCTGCGAAAGGTTTAGACAGCTATCAGCCAGTTGCCACGGGCATTTAGGCCTTTTGTCACGGCTGCACCGATTTGTTTCGTGGATTTACGGTCGGCAAGGCACGAGCCAAGGAAAGCCGTTCTCTCTTCCTCTCTCGGTCTCGCAGTCGTCGGTGTAAGTTTAAATCGGGAATGGCGGGCCGGGAGGCCGTCATGCGGGAGGCGCGATGGTATTTTTATCGGGCTAAATATAGGTAAACCTCCTATACAGAACGCCATACCAGCGCCTTCGCTCCGGTGCGCAGAGGAGAACCGCGAGAGAGGAGAAGAGAGAAAGAGGATGGACGGAGAGAGAAGATCCGGGGCGTAACTACTCGTTAACGGGCCGGCACCGCGTAGCCGGCTGGCTCTTCTTCGGGTACCCCGGGGTGTCCCGTGACCGCAAAGGAGCACTCGCGGAAGGGAAAAAAAAAAAAAAAAAAAAAAGAAAAAGAAAAAAAAGAGGCGGGCGATAGATCTCTTGATTAATATCTCATAAACGAATGACTCTCATCTCGCGAGGTCGCGTTATCCCGGTAGCCGCGCGATCGGCGCGCGATCCTTGAGGATAATCGCGGCATCTTAATTACCGTAAAACGTAAAGCTGCAATAAATTCTTAAACCATTCTCCGTAAAAATACGTAGACGCTTGTGTAATCGTGAGAAGTCCAATGGAAATGGCAAAAGTAAATCAAACGTCGCGTTTCACCGAGGAACCGATTGAGGAAAAAGACCCGGGACGGTCCGGTGCGGCATAAATCAGACCTCCCGCGTTAGAGTCAATTATCGCTAACCTTGCGGTGAATTTTTGCGGAAAACGTCTCGCGGATTACGCAAGGGCCTTCGTCCGTTGATATATTAGAAACGTTTGTTAACCGAGCCGAGCGTATATTATGCGTAACCGAAATGAGCTGTTTTGATGGATTGTGACATACCACTTATCACTGCTTCATGTGGTGCTTTGTTAATAACGCTCGCCCTTGTTTACACCAGTCGTTTGTATTGCGGCAATAACGCGGACATTTTTCGGACGAGCGGTCCCGACTCCTAGCCGCTTTTAGCGTACCGTACAATATAATCGTACTACCATAGGGCGGTGTCCCATGACCGCAAAGAGCTTCCGCAGAGGGAGACGGAGGGAATGTAATTTGAATTCGATTCGAGGGCGAATCACCCGGCAGGCGCACAGTGGAGTAAAGCTCCACTACCGCCGCTGCTCGACACAGATTCGCGTAAAAACTCCCGTGTTCCGCCAACGTGTTTTCTCTTTCTCTACAACTGCGAACACTTGTAGTCGCTTCGGCTCTAAATATCGCTTCCCGAATATCGTTACGCGTGTATTAAAACACTAAACAATCCGATTCAAGTTCTTTTTTTTCCCCTTTTTCTTTTTTATCGGATTAAACAAATAAATTTTTAACAATTTTTGCGTACGAGATATTTATTAAATTTTTATAGACGATAATTTTTCCTGCGAAATCTTTTAAGTACCCGTGGCAGTCGACGCTTACGTTGAAGCGAAACCTTATGGTTTTAATTTAACGGCGTCAGGGAAACGGAGAATGCGACCTTCTAGGAAACGTCTAGCAAGTCTAGTGGGTGGTCGGTCAGGTGTTTCTCGAATAGCAACGATGTATGGGTGCCAGTCCGTTCGGTACGACGAAAGATTGTAGTATTTTACTTTTACCGGAATAGCCATTCATTTATTTCGCATCATTAGACCGCTCCTACGTATTTATAGCATAATATATACGTGTTGCTTTACCTTTGCCACTCGCGTCTAAATAGACATGTTAATTATGCATTTTCTCTATCACGAGCAATATCACATTCCGCCACAATAAAGTTGCCGAACGAAAGACGATGATTCAATTTTACATTGATAGTTTTCAATTGTAAAAGGCAACCACGTTGAATTTATTTTTCTATTTTTTTAGTAAAATTATTTGCGACTTTACGTATCGCGATAAATTAATTATTCCCCTTTTTTTCCATTCTTTCTATTTTCTTTTTACTTGCGAAAATATCCTATCTTAAAAAATTGGTGTTACGCGTAAATTAGTTGTTAATTGTCACCGCTTAAAACCGACGCTGATTAGTTATCTCTCGCTTAGCTTGCTTCACGCCAAGCGAGAGTCAACGTCGGCTCTCAAGTCGGCAAATTTAAGGTTTGATTTAATTTTAATATTTAATTAATATGTCCAGGCAAAGACGGTCTTCATGATTTTCGAGATCGAGGAAGACTTGGTGGAAGCACCGTCTTTGTCTGGACATACTGAATTAAATATTACAATTAAATCGAACGAGAGTAACGTATAGATAGGCGCGGGAGGGTCGGGGGGTGGCGGGGGGGAACAGGGTGAGAGCGAGCGCGAGCCTACGTGCCGCGCGCTAGGTATTTTTCCCCCACTACTCCCACTCTCGCTTTGTCCTTCTCCAGCGGTCGCGCAAGCACACACGTACTACGCACGGCACAGCAAGCACGTGTCTCCGTACCGAAAGTAATTTGCACTTCCGTTTAACAAAAACCCTTCCGGTACGATAACTACGATTATTAACCTTGATATTTCTTTTTGTTACAGACGAACGCAGTTGCAGTCGTCAACGAAGTGTCGTTACCGCCGATATTAAGATATATACGAACCGCAGTCGGTTCGTCGGTCGTCCCGGGAGATCCGCTGAGTATTCGGGCGTAGTTTTTCGACGTATGACTTTCTTCTAAACGCGCGAGAGTGATCGTCGAGTAATTTTCGCGATAGTAAAATCACGGTCGGGGTGTTCGCGAGTGACTTGTGCGCGGAAGGATGACTCGACACGTCCCATCTGAGAGGAGGAGCAGGCCCGGGATGGGCATCCTGCATCGGCGGAGCAACTTATAGGTAAATATAATTTTTTAAAATAAAATCTTTAATTGAAAAAAAATTTATCTTTTTTATTAACTTTATTAATTGATATACCAGCGTCTCTACATTAATGTTTTATTTTATGTTACAGTCACCGGCAGAATTCTACGACTCCGCTGAAGCAGATTGGTGAGTCGAATAATTTTTTTTTCATAGTTCGCAATTGCGGTCCCTCAAAAAATAGCGCGGGCGTAGCGTGCGTATGATTTCTTCTAGTATATTATAAAAATCGGGAGTATTGAATGCAATGCCAGGTATGTTTCGTCGCGCGACGTTAAATTACAAGCAAATCATCGTTGCAACTAAAACAGTCACATTCCTCGAATCGCTGGCGATGTTTCTTTCGTCTCTTGACTTAATCTGCGTGCCGTCTCAAAACTTTAACTTTGAACCTAAGTTAAAGGGAGCAGTTAAAGCATGGGAAGAAAGCATTACGAAACCATAAATTCTTTCATATTTTACGGTCATGAGATAAATAAGAGAAGCAGGCGACTAGATTTGCATAAAGTGTTAGCGTAAAATATTGATTTTTGAATATATGAAAATTTGTCCAACCGTAAAATAATTGCTAAAAATAATAACGATCAAGTACAATATAGTAATCAATGTTTAAATCGTAACATAATTAAAAAAAAAATTAATAATAACGAGGAAAATTAAAAACAGTAAATACAACGGATTCATTAGTAACCATTTTCATCGTTAAGCGATTATAAATGTCGCATGCTGCAACTATTTTCTCTGCAAGTACGCAAAATGCGAATGATCAACGTAACACGAAAGTGTCGATATTTTACGTTTCATTAATAATAATATTTTAATTAAAATCGCGGGGATTAGCGAGAAAACAATTTAACAATAGTAAAAAAAACATTTCAGAAAAATGCGGTGTTTTTACATTTTTAACGTAATTGACGATATACGTAAGCGCAAAGTGATAAAGTATCATTTAGCTGTAATCGAGACTCTGTTATCGCGGGCTTTCTGATTTCGAGGTGACACTATCGCGATGTTTCCGGTCAGAGATAACAAAATACCTTCTAAAAAAAAAAGAACATTTTTTTTTTAAATAAAAAAAGAAAAAAAAAGAAAAGAAGTAAGGGAGACGAATGAAATCGTAAGATAAAAGGGCGCCACTGTGTGCCGTTAAAACGGCTGCGTATTAAATAATTTTACACGTCCGTAATCGGTGTTTGGGCGGCTGATCGGCTCGGCCGTCACTTCGGCCAGACTTCTTTATCGCCGTCACGCTAGATTCCCAGACAAGCGACCGTAATGTCAAGATCAGAGGGGCGACGGGCTCGCTCTTAATCTGACGGCCTGATCGGGCCGGATGTTCCGTTACTCTGCGAGCCCAAGTGTCCCGTGGCGTTTCCTTCGTCGCGATATTACCACGCGATACGGTCGCGACGTAACGCGCCGATAAGATCGCCACGCGGAGACTCTCCCGTCTGACCGTCGCGGGCGCAGATCGCAAATCGAACGCGTCCACGAAGTGCGCCACGCACGACGCCGCTTTGAGATAACCCGACCGGATACGGAAATCGGGCTAAGGCGAATGTTTACCGCTGCTCTTATCTGCTCGGTTTGGATAGGTGAAATCCGTCACGGTACAAAACATAGCTCTCCTCGATTTTCTTCTAGCATCGACGGCGATGCGAGGCAGGGAAATGTAATTTCGCTCGTTTGCCTATGTCGGCCAAACGTATCTAACGGATGCACCGCACGAGACGCGCAATTTGCTCTACTTCAATTTCTTCGGCCGCGAAGATGATAGCTAGAAAATAAACGTATCGCTCTAATGAAAAATCGTCCCAATAATAAATGTAAAAAAAAAAAAAAGCTTTTTTAAATCGATATTGTTTTCGGTATCTTATTTCTCCGAGGTAGAAAAGCGGGGTAACTTTTGCAAGCGGTTGTTGAAATTAATTTAGCTATATTGAGAGAGAATGTTTTAATCAAGATTGATCGGAGATCGCCGAGACCGGTGATCGCTCGATCGTCATAAATTCGACACCAGCGAGTGGTCCGATGCGGCGCGGCGTCGCGACGTTTATTTTATACGCGGGGACGCGCGCGTTCGTTGTGCCTTCGCGTGACCAACACGAAAATCGACGCGGCGATAAAAAAATAGAATGTCCGTATAAAAGCGTCCTAAGTGCAAACGTTTACCAATCCTTTCGTCCCTTCGGCCCCCCTTTCTCGTTGCATCTGCGTCTCTCGCTTGCGCGAAGGAGAGCCGGCGTAAAAACACGGCCTTGCCCGGCACGCGGTACATGCGAACTCACCCATGTGAGGCAAGAGTGAGTCATTTAAAGTCACCTCGTGGAGAATAAGAGAGTGGATACGTGCCTGCATGTTGTCCGTACGCGTGGACGTGCGTGAGAATGCGAGAGAGAGAGAGAGAGAGTGCGAGAGGAGAGAAGGAGAGGGTAATTTGTTCTGGGAATTTTTCCCCTGATTAGCAAAGGTATTTTACTCGGTATTTTATGCATAGATTGGAAAGTGACACGGCAAAACGCAGAATAGTTTAAACATTTAATTAATGAGATAAGAAATCATTTATCAAGTATATATGCGAGGTACATTACGGGGTACGCAAAGATCAAATTAAACGTCGATTAATCATATTAAACAGGGTACGCGGACTCTAGGAAAATATATTTTTAGATCTTCTTTAAAGTACGATGTGCTTAACGGATGAGACGTTAGAATTTTTATGAAGATCTCTTAAAATTCCAGACTCCGATAAGTTTCGCGAAGCAGCTGATAAATAAAATTAAGATTTCGTTGAGAGAAACTTTTAACAAAGCGGCAAGGAAAAATAGGATTGTTCCGGTTTTTAATACTTTTTCCCTACGCTCTCGTGCGAAGTGTACAAATGCCCCTAATCAAACCGAATATAAATAATATATCTACCGAACGAAGACGCGGCCCCCTATCATTTTAATAAGCCTCACGACGAAAAGAAACGAAATTATACGGAGAGCGAAACGAGAGCGCGTAGTAAAAGAGAGGGAAGGAATTTTGTGCGCGAGAAGAGAGAATCGCCGACTATCGGCATCTTCCTCGACCTCGAGGTCGCGGCGGACGTTCCTCGTCGCTTCCGGGAGAGCAGCGCGCGTTGGTAGGCACGTAGCAGGAGAAGATCGTCCCGCTTGGTACAGGACGACGAACTCGGGAGCGGCAGGAGCGGCAAGCTCGCCGCATCGCCGGCGTCGCTCGCTCGTTCGTCCTGGTCGACGACTCGCGACTGCGCCGTTATAACTGCGGCTTGCGGTCGGAAACACGTGGGAACCCGAGGGAGAGGAGGTTCCTCCGCCTTTGTGCGTATCGGCGGGTGCGCGCGTGCATACGTGTGTCGCCGTTGCACCGTGTGCGCGCAACGTCCCGTGGGAATCCATACCTCCCGTGCACAGGGAAAGAGAAAGAGGGACCGAAGGACGAAACGCGACACAAAAGCGATCCGTCCCAAACGCGAAGCAGCCCCCTCGATAAATCCCTTCTTCTTCCGTGCTTTTCCTCCTACGTGGCCCCGGGGACGCCGCTTTTACGACGGTACGCGGAAATCGCTGTCCTTCGATCGTGAATTCCATTGATCGGCCGCCCCCACAATCGCGCCAAAGTTGCGAGAATTAAACTTTTCTTTTTCTTTTTTCTCAGGGAAATTTAATTGTGCAATAAAACTCGCGTCAGAGAATTATTTTGAAGTCACGTAATGTCGTTTACGGCACGTACATATTTGACGTATACATATATCATAGAAAATGATATAAATAAAAGATATTGTTTAGTAATGAGGGTATAAAAATCATTTTTACATATTACTATTTTAAGGAAAATAAAAATATATGTTAAATTCATTGAATACGAATGGATCGGTTTTGCGCGATCGTTACTTGCTTGTAAAATAAACTTTTATCTGCTCTAGTTCGATCACATTCTAAGAAATTTAAATCTTAATAAGATATTCTTTTTTTTTTTTTTCTTTTTTTTACTGCTGCAGTTCCACAGTTTATTCTGGATTATCAGAACGCATAAACAAAAGTGTGAAAATTACCACCAAACTCGATGCCGAGGACATGGGTAATCGATTCTGAGCGAGTGCAAAGCTTCTGCAAATCCAGAATAAACCTGGCGCGGCAGCTTGCTGCTGCATAAAAAATAGCCTTGCACTCGTGCGGGTGTAATTTCACGTGGTACGCGACGCGGCAAGACGATAGACACGTTCGTGTGAAGGGTTCGATAAAATCCCGCCGTTTTTTTTTTCCTTTTTTTTTCCGCCACGCCGCCGGCCGAGGATGTTCGTTTTACGAGCTAACGCAAAAAATATCGCCGTCCCCGTGGAGACGATTTTTTCGCTCGATCGTTTGTCGCCTTGACACAGTCCGCGGAATTTACAATTAACAAATGTTTTTTTTTTTTTTTTTCCTTTCTTGAAACGAACACTTGGATTTCTATGCAATCTTATATAAGTCATTATCAAGCTCGCTTTACATGCGAAATCATATGCAAGACAATGCTGTCTGGCGAAGACACGAGGAGCAAGTCATGTGTTCCGCCGATAAATTCTTTCCGCGTTTATCTCAATCCGCCGACGTAAAGATCGCTTTTGCGCGAAAAATTGTTGTATCTCCGCCAGCATTGATCGTTCGTAATATCTACGGCATTAAGTTGGAAAAGTAGCCTGAGCTAGAAAGGCAGTTTGGACTTTTACATCGTTGCGAAACACATCCGACAAAGTATCGAAGACAAAAAAAGAATAACAGCCTATTTCTCTTTCTCTCCTTCTCTGTTTTGACATACCAAACAAAATAAAAATAAAAGAAGCATAATGTATTAAAAAAAAAAAAAAATTAATATTAAAATTAATAAAAAAGTAGCCTAAAAACCGTGTTAGCGTCACTATTAAAAAAAAATTCAATAAGTAACTTGTATTGCGGGTAAAAAAAAAAATTAACATTGTATTAAATTACAAACGTGAGAAAACTTTCGTTTTTATACATCGTATATTACATTCATTCCCGAGCTGCGTCTTAAGTTTTTTTTTTCGCCAATGTTTACTGCTACGCGAAATTAAGTCACCATTCGCGGAGGTGATAAATAAAATCAGCGGTCTAATGAATCAAATGCAAATCATGTTTCTTCGCGATTAATAAAGGACTAATGTGACAGAAATTACCGCGCATATATTCGCGACGATTCATCTCCCACGGAAAATAGTCTCGAACAAAATATGACCTGGGCTTCGAGGGTATGAAAGTTTGAAAAGCTGGCCGCACTTAGAGAACTATTCCGCGCGCTAGTTCCACGTGGCCTCCGCCTCCTGCTAGAAGCTTTAATCCCTATATCGTAGGAAGTGAAGGAGTAGACTTTAGTACACGTGCGGAACTCATGGAGCACTTGAAACGATCTTGTGCTTTTAGCGTGTAACTACACCGAGTTGTTGCGCGTTGGGAAAAATGCGGCAGGTATAACCGCCTAGTTAAAATCTTATTGTTATACGTTTGACGATAGTACACGAGTGCTGCTCAAGAAATTACGCTCAGTTTTAACGCTTAAAATGTGTAGCTAGCTCGAGTAATTTTGTAACAAACGTCATCGTAATTTCTTAAATAAGAAAAAAAGAATAAAAAAAAAAGAAAAGTTTAAAAACATTATTGCAAGCAAGCGAAATAATTAGTTTGCGCGAATTCTTCCCGTTCATTATAATAAATGTTACATTCTTGAATACGGATCGATGTTCGTCATAATTTTACATAAATTTTTGCTATGTAATTTAAAGTTAAAAAATAATCTATACGAGCGTGTGTGGCTTTTTACTACGGCAACGATATTAAACTCGACTCGAGCAAGTCTTATTAACTAACAAATTATGCCATGATTCATGTGATCGCAGAAACGTTATATAATGCGTGCGTAATTACTAACGAATCGAGTTAAGATTTCTAAAGCCGTAAGCGTGCGCGGGACCGATCGGAAACAAATGACGATGTAAAGTCTCGCCCGTTTGCCGAACCGACGTAGGTGGAACGAACGCAATTGACTCTCGAGATTCCTCGATTACTTCGTAATGAGAAGAGGATCCATCGTTATTTTATCGGACGGCGTTTAACACTCCTCCGTTCATTCGCTCGGCTCGCGTTTTCGTTGCAGACGTATCGCCGACTCGCCCGCATTTAATAGAAACGGCTGACGCCCATCGACCTGTCAATAATATCAAAATTGTGTACCGCGGTATTCCGCGAGTTAGCTACAAACGTAATTATTGGAATAAATTTGCATGACTAGAATCGGGCCGTTCCATCTCTCGATAGATTCATTCCATCGGTGGGCCAATCACGATACGCGCTTCCAATGGAAATGCATTCTAATTGGTACAGTAGAATGGACTCGGCTGTCATGAAGTTTATAAACTTTCCGCGTTCGTGTCGCGCGTATTAATTTCCAGGGTACATTTTCAGTTATGTTGCCCGGCCAGATTTATTCGCAATTATTCGATCAAGAAAAATACTGCGAACGTAAATGTGAATTTTTCTTTTTTCTCTTCTCTTTTATAAAAAAAAAAAAGAAAAAGAAAACTGTAGCAGAATCAAAGTTTATTTCCATCTCGTACAAACGCCGCGGAGTATTTTTAACAAATAAAGTTTTCGTCGGTATAAGATAACATTTTCTAATAGAGTGCCCATTACTTAAAATATTTCGTCGCTGCGATGTTAACTAATTCAACAACGTTTGTTGGCGCAGCCATCCACTCCGAATGTTAAAACTATCTTTCGGTTAAAGCTCTCAGAAAATTGATCGCCATTTCGCGCAAATATACGCTTCGAATTTTCGAAGCCGGCCTTTCAGAATTTTTCAATGAGAAAACGGAAAGCCCTGCTCCCTCCTCCTCGTTTTCTTCCCCTGCCTGCTCGCGAGCGAAACGGCGAGCGAACGCGAAAAACAGAATGAAGATGTAGAGCCTCGTGAATCGTTCCGCCGTGACCCCGAGCACGCTGGAAGGATTAATCCTCGTTGGGTGATCATACACGGCGGGATCTTCTAACAACGAGGCGCTCCGACCTGTGGACCGCTCGAAACTGGTTTCCGAAATGATCCCCGGACTCCGACCCACACCATGCAACGTCCCGCGATGACGCGAGCGTGAACGCTTCTCGCGCGGGAAAGGCCTTCCTCGCCCCGGCTGAATCGGACATACGCCGACTCGCGCCCGTACAGCTTTCGCGAATAAAAAACGTTAAATAAATCCGTCTCGAAATATAAACGTAACGCCGGAATTGACCTCTCCCCGGATAATCAGCCGGATCGCGTTGCAGCGGGAACATTACCGCGGCCCCATTTCCCGGCCCTCCCCCCGAATTGACATCGCTATGCACGTCGCGTCTCCGCAAAATATTACGATGAGAATTTATTTTTATTTATAAGAATAAATGCTATCGCCATGTTTTGAGCATTGCGGCGCTGCCAATTTTTTTTTTTTTTTTCTACGATTAAAAGATCGGTTATTTTTAAGATTGTAGTATCTCCAGTTCAGTTTCGCGATCGTGACTCTTCCTTCTTACGAAATTGCGATATATTATATACCAGGGAATACCCGGGAAAAAAGTATTGATTAATAAACACGATGTAAAGTTTGAGCTCAAATATACCTTGCGCGCCAAATAACGGCGTATCGCAATTATTAGCCCGGAACGGAGGAAAAAGCGCGGAACTCGAAGAAAATTACGATCGAACAAAGCGCGCGCCGGTCCCAGTCGGAGTCGCAATTGCAGCTGTAGTTGAAAACGGCATTCACGGTGCCGGGCTGCGAGGCAAAAATGCACTGAAAATCACTTTTCCCCGTGCGCGCGCTTATGCCCACTGACGTTTTGCAAGAATAATTGCGCGCTATAATTTATACTCGAGTCAGCGTCTCTAAAATTTATGCGCGAAGGCGCATAACAGCGACGGCGGACGGCGGCTCTTGCGGTCGCCTTGAAAATGCATGCACACGTCCTCGCCTCGCCGAGGAAAAGTGCACCGAGACACAAAACCTCGGGACTGACTTTTCGAAGTTTCCTGCGCGCGTCGCTCGAAGGGCTTTATCCGACGAACGGCCCGAACGACGAGCCACGCGACGTACCTTTCAAGGTGAACGGGATTCGTCTTCCCGCTCGAAAAAAAAACACCGACGAATAGACCGGCGGAGGTCTCTCTCTCTCTCTGTTTCTCTATCTCTCTTTCTCACCCGCGTGCTTCAAGTAGCCTCGGACGTCGACGCATACGAAATTCTTATCGTGCAAAATGGTACCAAGATTTTAATATCGTTATATGTTATAAATAACTCCTCGATAAGCGGCGGGCAAAGAAAAATTGGTCTCACGCGAGACGCGGTGCCGAATGTAAAAATTCTAATTTGAACGGTTATGGTCCGCAACCCCGCCATCTCATAACTTTGCGCTAAGTTGCCGATTTAATTCTGCCTGAAATGCAACGTGATTCAACGTTCTGATTGCATTGTTAATGCGACAGCTCTTATCTCGACGGTCGAGATCGCTCGTCCGGTAAAAAGAAAAAGTTCTGCCAGGAGCCTACCGCCAAGTCTTTCACGGTATAGGAATTGTGAATCGCGATATGTAAAATGATATGTGCTGAACAGGAAGAAGGGGAGATATGTACCTGCCTTCGTTTCGTTGTTAGATGTAAAAGCGAGGAATAGTAAGAAACCGACGTAAATATACTATGTATAACGCGCCTCGTTATGAAATAGAAATAATAATTTAATTTCCTTTCTTCTCGCAATTTATCCTAAAAATATCTCAGGCGTTGCAGAATTCTCAAATAATTTAATTTCTCTTCAAGTATATAATAACTTTTTTTTCTTTCTTTCTTTCGCCGAGCATAAGTTATAATAAAATTCTGCGAAATACTCTTTTGAGAAATCTTAACGTATTTAATAAATTGCGAAAAATTAATCTTCAAAATTATTCGAAATTTAATTAACTCGAAATCAATTAAGAAGTCCACGAAAGGCGCGAGGAGATCACAAATACTGAAATAATTATCTCGCGCGTCATACGTCGCAAAAAAATGGAGGGAAAAAGAAACAAGAGATAAAAAGAAAAAAAAAAAGAGAGAAAAAAAACAAGAAAAAGAAAAAGAAAAACGAGGTGAGACGACTTTCGAATCCATTCGGAAGATTCGCAACCGGACCTACTACCAGATCCGACGCGAGCAACCCGGTCGTAGAGCGCGAACTGGTCAAACGACATTTTCCACGTTGTAAGGTGCCTGCAATTTCTACCGGAGAGATGCATCCTGCCGATGCCTCGGTGCCTCGGCGGCAAACTCAAACTACGATCGACTTTGAGCTCACTCAAAACTTCGATGCGCCGTAGCGCGTGTAGCTAAGTTCTCTCACAGAAGCCAAGAGAGACGGAGGAGAGAGTTACCCGAGGGGGAGGGGGGGGGAGGAGGAGGGAAAGGGGGAGAAGGAAAAGAAGGTGGGAGACGGAGGAGAGACGACAGTATCGAGAGATAGAGACGAGTCGAGGTGAGATGGAAGCCACGAGGAGGAAGAGGCTGAGTTGGAGGTGTGGAGGAGGAGCAGGAGAAGACGCGCGGAGAAGGGAAGAGGCGAGGAAGGAGAGGATTCGAGGAGGCGGCCTTGAGACCACGGAGAGACCAGCGCGGAGGCAAAGCGCGAGCGAGAGAGAGAAGAAGGGAGACACGCGTAAGGGCAGACGAGGAAAGAAACGTAGGGTACGAGGAAAACGGGGCGGGGGGGCGAGAGAGAGAGAGAGAGAAAGAGAGAGAGAGAATCGGAGACGGGAGAGACCAGCCGAGCCAACTTCAACGCGAACGAACTGCTTCACTGGCAAATCATTCGCGGTTCTCATCTCGCGTTGCGATCCTTCTCGAAATCGTGCATGGTACGGAGGAGAGAACGAGTGCGAAGAAATCTCCGAGTCACCGTCCGAGTTTCCGAGTCATCGGGAACCGGGCTCGAAAATCTGCGGGGCGTGTAGGTGTTCCGGGAGGGAAAACGTTTCTCGAGTACCGCGAATGGGGTGGGATTCGCAATCGGACGTGACCAGCGGGACTCGCGAGAGACGATTTAATCGATCTGGACGTGCCAGCGAATTCTTGACATTTTAAAATCTCGCGCATCGACGCAAAGGCGCACCGGGACACGCGTTACGCAATCGAGATGATGCAAGAATGGCGACACGGCGAGTGCGCATCGATGCAAGCCGACTTGCGTCCTGCCGCATGACGCGGAGAAGCCGGCGGTTTAGGCCGATATCTCTCGAGTTATACAACGAATTTGTCGGACAGCCAACAAGCTCTATGCGGCTCGCGAGATTATAAATTGTATAAATATCAGATAGATTTCGCGGTGATTTGCCAACGTTGGTTAAATTTATCCCCCTGCCTTTTTATATAACCCGAGCCGCGAAATGAGCGAGGTCTTAACAATGAATTAAATTGCGCTTTCGGATCTCGAGGTTATTAATTTGATCAAGTCCACGAGCCCTCTATATTAAAAGGCACTTTTATTTAACTTTGCGCTTCGCGTCTTCGCGATGAGAACCTCTGAAGCGAAGCAGAGCGCGCGCTCTCGGCACAGGTAGGTCGCTTGAACCCACGACTCTCTACGGAATATACGGACACTTGGCGAGGTTCGCGAGGTCGCGTGCGCTGCATTTGGACAGGCAGCGATAATCCTATTATTTATAGCTCAATGTTTGATTTCAGTCGATTGGTCGTTATTTCCGCGCGACGACACCGGTTACACCCGCATAGCTTGACGCCAAAAGAGTCGCCGGCCTCGAACGGTTCGCTGGGTAAAATTTAGGACAATCCCCTTCACCACAGGTGAAAACAAATAATTAACGGTGCTTTTTAAGAATTTCTTTTTTTATTAAAAAAAATTTTTTTTTAATTCTCGAGTTACTTAAAATTAATGCGCGACGCATTGATTTATCTGAACATTCGAAATGACGATCAAACTTACGGATAAATATGTTTGTACCACGGATTATAATTGATCGCAGGCAATCTCTTCCTCGTTGAAGAATGTTTTCCCTAGTCACTAAATAAATTACTCCTCACGTGCATACGAGAATAGCGGGCACCCTGCACGCTTATTCACGAATGAATTATTCGTCGGAGATGAAAGAACAGGCATATAAGTGCTTCTTTATTTACGGGAGATCGTAAAGTTGAAATAGCGACGCGTGTAAAAATAAACCATCCGAATTGTTCGGGCTCTGACAGTGTCCGTTGTTGAACCGGCCGCGCGGGGCTCGTTTGCCATTTCTTTCTGTCGCTAGGTGACGATGTTAATCGCGCGAGCCGGAGACAGGTCGTTAGGCACATTCGCGTGGCACGGGGGAATCTGGATAAACGTCGCTGTCGAAACTGTGAATGAACGGGCGGATGAATTAAACGGGCCCGCTTTGTCGCAACACCTCGAGCGAGCTAACGAAGTTTGTGACACGCGTGCGTGCACGCGCTGAAATGATGCGCGCGACATTTTATAAATAAATCCGGTGACACGCGCGTCGCGCGCGCCGTTAAGACCGAGACAAAAGAGCGACTGTCACGCCGAGTTAATCAATGTTTAGTTTGGTATCTGGCTCGATTATCGAATCCGCGAGGGGCCTCAAAGGAGACGCCAACAGTTTCGCAAACCCCGCCGGGTGCCGTAAACCTTGTTTCGCAGCCGTCCGAAAGATCTCGAGGCTAAATTCTTTGGCTTATTCATGCGCCTACAGAGTTACACTCCAAGTCATAACAAATGAAGATGAACGATCGATATTCTTGTCCCTCTCTGGCGTTACGCTCTGAATGAACGGCCAGTTTTCGTGTCACTTGAAAATTTAATCTGAGCAATTATTTTCTTACCGAAAAAAAAAGAAAGAAAGAAAGGAAGAAAAAAATTTTATAAAGAAACAACAAGTCCTTCGTTCTTTTTCATTTATCTACCTACGATAGACCCGAATTGAAATAGCGACGAGACAGCGTGAAGGGAACATTCGTTGAAAAATCATGAAGCGAGCAATATCGAGCGTGTCGTTACGCGTCATCGAGCACGAGATCCTAATAAACCTGCAGTCAGCCGATCGTGCATCTCGAGGGGGAAGTCCCTTCGCGCGTCGGTGACATCCGATAGCGGATTCATGAACGCTCGAAGATAAGAGATGTTTACACTGGCGTTCGAGAAATGCAGCCTGCGTGTAAGCACGCGCCGCAGCAGTGATTCGTGAGAGATCTTCTTTAAGTGGGTGTAATCGAGGAACCTTTCGAGGCAACCTGACCCATAAAACTGAACGGGCACGACGTACGTGTGTATATAGATCGACTATCGGGTATCGGGCCAGATAAGAGAGTAAATGAGCGGGTCGAGTAAATCAAGGGAATCTCGTGGCGCCATTGATCTCGATGCGAACGCCGAGACAGCAGACCTATCGTCTTTTCGAGGCGGATCCCCGCACGCAAAGCGATTATGCACGTTGAAATGATTATCATTTCGGCGAATATCGATTTGTCAAGCTCAATCAGCTCACCGAGAGATTAACTGCGGACGAGTTTTGCCGACTCTGAAAATTAATTCAGCTTATTAATTCCGCCGATTCTATATCTTTATTCGGATCATTTCTGCGATAATAAAACTGCGATAACTATTTTATTGCAATTATTTTTAAAAGCAAAAATAAAAAAAAAAAGTGAAAAGTTACATTTTTCGTCACTCGAGTGAAAATATTTATAGCCTACTAAAACACCGCGTCGTTTTATGGACGAGATTTTTTTCTTCTTTTTTTTTCCAAATTCCGGCACGTACGCTTAAGAAATTCATGATGCTGACAGAAATTTTGGCCACGACTACGTTAATTAAATTAAAACTAATTACCCAGCAAACCCTAGTAATTTACATTTGGTGTGCTATTACACCGAGGTTTCTAATTAAAATAAACATGGCTTCGTTTGCTAAGTTGAACGCGTGGCGCCGGGACGAATGCGGCCCTACGAGAAGGAAGGCTCGACAATTCTAGGGAGACGTTTGCCAAATTACACCTGTTCCAAGAGACACCTGCATCGATGTTTTTAGGTAAACCATGACTCAGGGAAAACCTTTCTCCTCTTTATTGTCCGCGCTAGAATCTTTCTTCTCTTTCAATAATTCTCGGCGCTAACTATACTACCCGGCACTCAATATTCAAAAGAACTTCCGCGCAACGACGTGTGCTTACTCCTCCGGGAAGAAATAAACATCGCCTTCCTCGATATTTTCAAGAATCTCTTATTGTAACAATCGGAGTGTGCCGATGTAATTGAACGGGTAATATTTATGCAATATCCACACGGTACGTACGAAAGAAAGTCTCCAAGCTACCGAGCACCGCGCGCTAAGAGGAGATTAAAGACCCGCGTTATTTGCGGAGAAATGAATAAAACATACGGTGAGGCAAAATGTAATTTTTCACGGTAACTTTTAAACTAGAAATTATCCTGTAATTGCAACATCGATATCTTCTTCCATCGGCACGCAATTTAACACACGGACGCAATAGTTTACGTGCCGCGAAAAGTTCGTACATGTACCTCATCCGTAATTGGTCACCCAATTACACAGATTGAACATCGCTCCTGACGGACGGGCCGGGCTATTTATTAAAAAGATTAACATCCATGTAATATGAATCGCTGATTGCATGGAAATTAGGTACGACGGCGGACGGGGGGAGGGGGAGGGAGAGTTTTGTGGCGGTAATGCAGCAACAAAATCATTTTCGCCGGCTCGATAATTCTTTCGCCGCCTCCGACGACTTCCGGCGCGCGATCCATATGCATCGTGCACATATTTACGTGCGCATATGCGCGTACGTGTGGCGGGCTCTCCCTCGCCGGCCGGCGGGGTGCGCGCCTTCGCGTATGCTCGCCTTGAACCTGCCGGGCCGCGCGAAGAAGTTTCACGAGAAACTGGAACCGACGATACGGCCTGATACGCTCTTTGCGCACGGCTTTATGCACAGCAGCGGCCGACCGGCGTATATCTCCTCGCGTGCTTATCCGATCAAATAAAACCCTTCCTTCTCGCTCCCTCGCAAATTTTGCTCCGTCGCGGAACTCCTTTTTTTTTCCTTTCTTTTATTACGCGCTAATTGTAAAATCTGTAAAAGCTACTAAACATTTCCCACCCACCTCGTTCAAAAGACTCGGAACATATATTTTTACTTTGAAAACGTGTCGCAACATTTTCTCTTTTTAACGTACCGTAACACGATACCTGCTAAATTAGATTTAGAACATAGAGAGCGCGAATAAAATATTCGATATGTCTAGACAGAAAACGATTGAAAATTTATCGGCTTAGTTCCGCTGGATAGTGTTATATAGTTTGATCGATTTTTAATGTTAAAAAACCGAACTTATTTGCCAATCTAATATCTTGTAAATTATCAGTATATTTTATAAGTCGTCGAGCTGATCGTTATCAGTTCTCGTTAAGTCATACTTGGAGAGAATCGAAAAAACTTTTTACATACAGAACGTAAAAGTGTAAAAATATATACTATATCAATTTCCAACAATTTTTATAATAATGCTTAACATTTAATGACATCGATGTATATTAAAACATTTTTTAATTACGATTAAAAAAAATTATAATTTGTCACGAAAGCTTTCAACGACTCTCTTCAAATACGTCGCGACAAAAGTGAGATTTCTTATCATTTTTTTTTTTTTTTATTTTTCCTAGACATCCACCTCCGCTTCCGTGAGACGTATGTAACGCGCGCATCGTTAGCTGGCTTACGAATGTACCTGTTGTAATAATGCGATGAAAACGGCTGGCAGTTGAAGAAGGGGTCGTTGTGCAAGTGCGGTTGTCCTGGTACTCCGGGTCCTTGCGGATGCGCGTGCGGACCCATCGGGCCACTAGGTCCGGGGCCGCACATACCGGGCGCGCCTTGGGGCTGCATACCGGCCGGCCCCATCATGCCGGCCGGGCCCATCGGATGAGGCGCCGCTGGATGATGCGGCGAGCCGACCATGTGAGGTCCAGGGTGATGAGGATGGGGCGAAGGTCCGCCGCCACCCATGTGCGGGTGCGGCGTATGGGGTGAACCGCTCATCATTCCATGGGGTGGCATCGGATGGGGACTCGGGGAAGCGCCGTTAAGATGAGGCGCCTGATTGACCCCGCCGTGCGGAGTCGGCGGTCCGCCGTGCGTCGGCGTCGTCGCCGGCTGCGGCGGCGGCAGGCTCGGTGGTCCACCCGGGCCCGTGCCCGCGAGCGGCGGCAGCGGCCCGTTCGCCATATTGTTGAGCTGCGTGAGTGACGCCGCCGCCGACGCCATCGCCTGCAGAGGATTCGTGGCGCCGTTCGCCGTGTTGATGCCTAGGGCGCTGTTACCGAGATGGTGATTGTTGTTGACGACGTTATTGAGATTACCGCCGCCGAGTGAATTATTGTTGGTACCGCTGTGGTTGATGCTGTTGGGGTTGACGTTACCGTTGCCGTTAGGAGCGACGCCGCCGCCAAGGGATTGCAAGGACGGCGGCAGCGGTGGCGAGCCGGCGGGGGGCGCTGCCGGGCCCCCGAGGCACCGGCCCGACGGACCGGGGGCGGTTACGCTGCTGGGTGCTACCGGCACGCCGGCGTGGAGTGGGATTCCACCTGGAGGGCGCTGTGCCACGCTCACCGCCGGCATCACTTCCCCTCCACGGCGCTCTTCACCCTCTCCTCGAACTCCCGCTGGGATTTGGACTAGAGGACGAAGCGTGCTCCTTTCCTTCCACTCTTCTCACCTCTCTTCGCTTTTCCTTTCCCTTTCTTTCTTCTCCGCCTGCCCGCGCGATATCTCCGCACGTTCTCTCTTCTTCTCTCTCTGTCGAAATTTTCCTGGTCCTATCCGAGCTCAGACAGAAATTTAAACCGCACTTTTCCTTTCGACGCGCGTAACAGTTACCTCGTAACTACTTGGAACGTTTTTTGCTCGCACACGTCACCACAAATATCTTTTGTCTAAAGATCGCCTTGAAATCGATTACATCCTCGAAGCCGAACAACGACGAACGTGGCTTAATTCCTTCTGTCACGATCACTGCGAAGAAGCGTTACGTATCACCGCACATTGTAGGAGTATCCCTCTCCGACGTAGACGAGGGGAGTGGCGCGTTACCCCGAGGTGCACATCGGACGGAGGGTGAGCTTTCTCCACGCGGTCGCGCGAGAGCGAGAAATTCTGTCACATATTATCCCACGGGGGGCGATGAGTCGCCGCGCCGCACCTCCGGCTTTCGTTCCGCGTCCTCTCGGAATTGGCCGGCGAGAAAAAAAATAAAATAAAATTTCTCTTCCCGCGCGATATCGTCTCGCTGGTCGACTACGGGGCTCGCTTCGCACACGACGGGGTACGCACACGTGCGTGAGGGAGGCACCCACCGTTCTGTTTATACGTCGGCGTCTACGGGAGCCGGAATACAACGGCGAAGTTACACTCCGATCGCGTGTTTTCAATCGCGGCGGTTACGACATGCCCGGCACGCAATCGCCCGGTCGCGATGAAAGTGGGGGAGAGTTAATGCCAGCGGGCAACGACGACGCGTCCGCCGCGGCACGTGGCCGACAGGTCGGTGTCGCGACGCGCAGCGGCAGCAGCATCAACATCAGCGGCAAGAGCAGCACCTACGTCGCGGATCAGCGCCGCTTGCCGCCAGCCGGGCATTCTCGCGGCCGAAGAGATGCACCCTCTCCTTCTCCTCGCACTCCGGTTACTTCGTGCCCCGGCACCTACACGCGGGCACGCCGCTACCCAACACACCGCGCCGGCTGCTGCTCCCGCGGGATGATCCCTCGCATCCCTTCACCCCACCGGCCCGGCTGTCCCCTCAGTCGCCGCTCGGCGACCCGAAAATCAAACCGGCGCGAGCACGCCGCTGCTCCCCGAACGAGCGCGTAACGCGTCCCGGCATTCTCGGCGAATATACGCGCCTACCCGCGGGGCGAGATAAAACTCGGCCGACGACGACACCCGGGGGGTCTCTCCGCCGACGACGCGGATCGCGCGGCACACTTTTTTCCCCTCGAGGCTGCCTTGAATGAAGCGGTGCTCTCGCCGCTTGTTCCCCCCGGCTCTCGGACTTCTTTTCTTTGTTTACCTCGTAGTCGCGCACGCGAATTAGAACGAAAGAGGACGCCCCGGCGGCGCGCGCTTGACGCGACAGGGCTCTCTCTCCGATTCACCGAACACACTCGTCTCAATGTTGCGACGATTATTTTACTCGCGGTACGCACGGTTCTCCGAGGCGAGACACTCCCGGCGTGAAAAACTCACTGAAAACCCCCGGTAATTCACTGCTGTACGCCGACGGACAAAGGGCGATGTGAACGACGCGTTTGGCCGCCGCGCGCGTTGCGAGTTACCACGGCGACGTGCGGCACGAGCGATAGAGAATCAAGTACCAAACTCCACGAAGGCGCTCGCGTTACTGAGAAGCGGCGGGCACGGGCCGCGGAGTGGAGGCGCGGACGGTGGCGGCGATCGGTCGGGTCTCTTCGGCTGCCGCCGAGGACGCCGAGTGAAGGCACGGGGCGCGGTGCCAAGGGAGAACAGCGAGCGACGCGCGGTAGAGCGACCAGAGACCGAGGGACTGGCGGGGTGAGCGGTCAGAGGAGGTAGAAGATCGTGGGACCGCCGTTCTCGGGTGGAGGATCGGAACGAACGGCGGACGGAGGGGAAACGCCGGGCGACGAGGAAACCTCATGCACACACGGTGCCCGCGAGAACGAAGGAGGGTATTCGTAGAGAAGGGTGCCACGTGAGCGTCCGACGCCCGGCGTCCACGCAGAACGGACACGGTCCCAACCTCACGTGTCATGTGCCCGGCTGAAAACCCTTCCCGAGGATCTCGACAAACTTCGGACTAGCAAGCTGCCTCTCTGCTGCGCGCGGAGGCAAGAGTTTTGATAACGCTGATACGAATATTTCGGACCGGGGAAATATCGCGCCGCACCGTCGCCCGGCATTCGTGTCCGGAATTAATTTGCGGGTTGATGAATTCGGTTCGAAGTCGCGTGACAAACGTAATTTTTTTTTATTTCTTTCCTTTTTTTTTTTTTTTTAATTTTTCTCAAAGCTAAACGAGTGCTAGTATGACTTCTAATCGATTTTCTCGTAACGCGACGACTTGTTTACAGATTAGAAATATTTCTTTTTTCTTTGTATTTTTTTTTTTTTTTAATCTGCGGGTAGAGTTCACGAGATACAAAGCATTTTCCGATCGCGACGTCGCGAGTTGCCGTTCAAAGCGGCCGTGTTTAGGAAATTCGAACGTATGTACGGGATACGGTCGCGTAATGAGATCCGGAAACCCCAGTGTCCGATTCCGTTTGGTAAATTGTTGCTCGTGAAGAAGGAAGTCCGTATCTACGGCCAAAGTCGGCGGAGGATACGAAGTTTCACTTTCCGTGCGATTCGAATCGCTCGACTACCCCGCTCTCCCCCTTTCCATCGTCCGTTTTCTACCTTCTCGTAAGGATTGATTCGAGGGTGTCCGCTAGGATCACCGTAGTCCGGAAATCCGATTCATCGTAATCGGGGTCAAGTTGAACGTATTTGTACGGCGGGAGGAAGAAGAATCACCCTTCGCCGTCTTGACGTGCACCGACGTGCCGAATTGACCAATCGATCCACGAGCATAAACACGCTTCCACAACTACGTTTATCCGAAAATTTATCACATATCCCGCATCGTTTCATTCATACACTTTTCAAATAACAGAAGAATTAAGAGAGAAATAATTTTTTTTTTTTTTTAATCCTGTTTAATATTATACAAATGATTACATAGATTAATTAAAGAAAAACATGACAGTATCAAAATATCGGAAATTAAATTTTTCGGTAAAAAGAGACGAGCCATGCTGTATGCAGAGAATACATGTACTGCGTAATAGTTAAATTAAAGAAATTTATTTCAGTTACGATAAAAAAAAATTAATTATTAATAGTCCTATAAATATTTTTTTTTAAATTACTTTTCGCTCTTAATTCTTTTTTTACACTCTTCTTTACATAATTCATATAATTAAATTTAACAATTTTGATTTAATTAATTACCTAACAAATAGTCGCTGTTTGTTCTATTTACGTTTCTTTAATCCTATCTTAAAAAATTGGCGTGACGCGTAAATTAACTATTAATTTTACCGCTTAAAAACGACGATGATTTACCAAACGGATTAGTTTAGTCTCACTTGGCTTGCTTCACGCAAGTTTAATTTTCCTTCATTTTTACTAATAAAATATAACTTTTTTTGTTTCAGATGAATCCAAAAAATCTAGAGGAAGAAAGAGCATCAGACTGACATCCCCGAATAGCCAGTGCTGAGAGGAGGAGGAGGCCTAGGAAAGGCATCTTGCACCGGCGGAGCAACCCACTGGTAAGAATCAATTTTTTTTTATGCTGCCGTTTTTAAAACTTAATTTTGTGATATTTAATTAAAAAATTAAAGGCGCGTAAAATCTCTTTTTTTGTTTTTAAATAATTATTCAGATTATATATTGAGAATAATTATCTACAATTTAATTTTTTTCATTTATTTGTTACAGATCATCTTTACCAGCACTCCGCCGCCAGCATACGTAGGTCGCATGTTTTTTTTATAGTATCTATTTTAATTATAAGCATTTCGGGTGGGCAAAAATTTGTATACTTATACCCGCGGCACAATTATATTAGTACATAATATAAAATAAATATTTAATAAAATAAAATATTAATACATCGCGCCGGTGATTTAAAGTAAAAAAAAAAAACTTATAAAATAATATAAATAAAATAAAAAAAGAATTTGGTTAATTTTTATATTTTGTCCTAATTTGAATTTCACATGTCGATGTAAATTCCATACATTCGTATAGAATTTACGTTGATAGTATTACAGCTCAGCACTTCTTTGGATTTTTATCTGAGCGAAATAAGAATTCTGCTTAGATAAAAATCCGAAGGAGAGAAGTATCGTACGCCGAAATTATACAAATACGAACCGGAGTTCGTCGGTCGCTTCAGGAATTCGGCAAAGTATATCGGGGCGTTATTCTTTCATATAAAAATTTTAAAACGGGAGTGCCATGGACTATCGCGCGAAAGTGTTAAATAAAAAAATTAATTCTCGCGACAATTAATTAATCGGGCGCGTTCGCGAGTTTCCAGTGCGCGGAAGGATGGCTCGTCACGTCCCATCTGAGAGGATGAGCAGGCCCACCAGGAGGCATCATGCATCGGCGGAGCAACTTATAGGTAAGCATGAATTTTTTAAAATAAAATCTTTATAAAAAAAAACTTTTACCTTTTTTTTTATTAATTTAATGAACTGAATTTCATGTCTACATTAATATTTTTCTTTATGTTACAGCCACCGCCTGAATTCTACAACTCCGCTGATGCTCATGCAGATTGGTGAGTCGCATGATTTTTTATTCGTAGTTTGTAATTCGGGTCCCTCAAAAAATAGCGCGCGCGTGGTATCTTCTAGTTTAAAATAAACAAATCTTGACCGTGTATATATTTTTTAAATAACTTTTAGAAACTAAACGGATTAAAACGAAGTTAATCTTACCGCGATACATGTGGCAACACATTCGTTATACGATGTGGAGATTTAATGTAAAAATCCACTGATTTGCGGTAGGAAAATCGCATTTAAAGCGTTAAGCTCTGGATATTTTTCCGATACAGTGAAAATTTTCATCGTTACCGACAAACCATGTCATTTGCAAACCGGAAAACCATTTCCTCAAACAACATAGGTCAATTTTTAGTCTTGCCGCTGTTAGGGACGCGTTAAATAAAAACGACGCTCACGAATTAAAAAAAAAAAAAAGAAAAATTAAAAGTTATTAATAAAATTAAAAATTATGCACCGAGATAACTGTATATTAAATAAAAATAAAATAATAAAATAAAATTTAATTACCGCATATTTTACACCCAAATAATTAGATCTCACGTAAAAACTATTATTGAAATTGCGAAATGGCATAGCATGCGATTGAACGAGATAAGTTCGAAACAGTATAAAGTCAACACCCGGCGTTTCGCGATCTAAGTCGACCGTTGCCTGAAGTAAAGACTCAGGTAACTGCTCGTGCCTGGTTATGTAGGTGGAGTTTGAGATAAGAGGTATCATTGTCCGTGCAGAGAGGCCGCAAGTCGACCGCTTACAAAGCGCTGGGGAAATTCCGGATATCTTCCACCGTTTAACGGAAAATACGCCGCGATCCTTTTTGACCTTTACTTTCTCGTTTCAAAGTTTGCTCGCCTGTTCGTCGAACAGAGAAAAAAAGAAAAGGAAAAGAAAAGGGGGGGAGGAAAAAAAAAGAAAGAAAAAAAAGGGACGAAGAGAGAAACGTCACTAATACATTTAACGCATATTTAACTCTTTTTCGCAAAACATGTCGGCGTCGAAAATAGAATGACTCGCGGCATTCAGGCATAAAACGCGATCACAAGAATCTTTTTTTTTTTTCTTTCCTTTTTTTTTTCAAGAATCAGAATCGCGTCAGTCTTCTCTAAAACCCGTTACCATAATAACATTCTACTTCTCAATCCCGAGTTCATCGAACTTCTGCGTTCCCTTGCTGATTTCCTTTCGTTCATTACAAATTACTCTGCAATTTCCAGCGACAATTAGCGATTCGTTCAATAGATTAACGTAAAGTTTTGACATCATGATCATTGATTCTCCAAAGGGCAATAACTTCGTCCTGAAGAATCTTCTTCTTTTTAAAGATTCTTTTTTTTTTACTTCAAATGGAACGGGGCGAGGTAGATAACGCTTGCAGGATTTAAATAAAAATTTTCTAGATGATATTTCTAGTCCACGCGTCAAGCACGGTCTTCGGTTAGTTCGTGGTTTAGTATTGGAAGAAAGAGCCGGTGGCTCGGTATGGAGATGGACTACCAGGAATTCTCCAGGACCATTAATCTGTTTCAGTGTGACACCCGGGGTCTTCTCTCCCCCAACTTTCCCTTTTGTTCCCCTGAAAGCCCCTCGTACCCCCGCCGCATACAGTCTTAGGTGTATTCGAGACAGGTAGGCATACCTAACCCAGGTCCATCATGGCCCAAGGGAAACGAACGACGTCCTTGTGCGAGGATTTGTACCGAGTAGAGTAGCTACGATACGATACCGCGATGTTCAGTACTTGTTCGCTCATTGTTCCGCTCAAAGACGAGCAAAGGTAAAGCACGTGTCAATAGGATTGCCGATAAATTAGCCAAAAAAAAAAAAAAAAAAAAAAAAAAGATATATTTATCGATCACGCGGATCCTCCAACGGGTTCATAGGGGTGGCGAGTGGCACCTGTTTCACCTCGACTCGCAAAAACGGGTTACGCTTCGAGCGAGAGAGACTCCTTTTTTTTTCCTTTTTTTTTTTTTCTTTGCGGTAGATTGACCTCGGCGGATCTATACTCCGGCATAATTGATCACGGACAGCGAGCGAGCGCCTGCGTAAGAGCGATGTGGTACTTTGTGCCTCTTTCACGCTGATTTGTGGTTTGCACCCCGGCACGGCACGCAGGTTGGCCGAGCGAGCAGTGGGAGTCGATTATCTCTCCCTTCGCGAAGCGAACCGCTCACGTATCACGTCCATACATGACGTACGGCGTGTATTTACCTTCGCGCTTCGCGGCGAGTTAATGCCTGACGGCTTCTTCGGCAGCCGCGCGAATATGTATACGCAGTTGAAAAAGAGTTCGCCGACACGATCGTAGAATACGGACATTAATCGATATAAAAATTTCGTTACACGACGATTATTTTCTAACGGGCAAGGTAACACATTTCTCGTATTATACGAAAGAGCTAGGTAATAATTATAATTTTTTTTTAAACTTCTAATATATTTCTAAAATAATTATTCAATTTTTAAAAATTAAATTTTGCAAGAAGTCGCTAAAAATTAATAATATATTATTAAATCATATAACGCGCCGCTAAATTAATAAGAAAAATTAATAATAATAATTTATAATTATACAAAATTAAAAATCTTAATTACCAATATACCATAAAAATTTCAACGCAATCATTGTCAAGATTGTTCGCAAAATTCATATAAAATCCAAGATCGGTTTTACTTCGGAAGAACGGATCTCCTCCTCGCGGGAGCTATACGCACGTTTCGCCTCGAATCCATCAAAATGCCACGCGCCAAGTCTCCTCGGAGCTATCGAAAGGCTCGACGAAGTGAATCCTTACGCGACTCTTCGAAAGTTCGCCGTTCGTGGCCGCGCGGACGCGCGATCGAGACCGGCAAGTAGACCGGCGGGCGTCGTTGAAGAAGAAGGAACAATTAGAGGCCAAATAAAGACGAGGAGAGTCACAGTCGAGTGGGTTCGCAACGAGCGTGTGTGTGATTTCGGTCACGCCGTGCGCCTGTACATTGACCTCCGCTCGACAGGAGAAACGGAGAGATCCGGAGAGAAAGAGGAGAAAAAGATACGACACGGAAGAACGAGAGAGAAAGAGAGAAAGAAAGAGAGAGAGAGAGAGAGAGACAAGGGAAAGGGATAAGGAGGGACCGAGAGGATAGCATTTACTCAGCGTTCGTTTCTTTCCCCTCCCGGTCAAGAGAGCCCTTCGACTCACCTCGAACTTACTTCGAACTCGCTCGTTGCCACCATCGAAGAGACAAGTCGAAGAAAAGAGACAGAACGCGGACACGTTTGAGGAAAAAGACGAAGAGACAACGTAAAAAAGAGATAGATACTACGGAAGAAAGAGAGAGAGAGAGAGCGCGAAGAAGCCGAACCAGGGCGGGAATCCGTTGCGGAGGCTGAAAACTCACTCTTCGAGAGACCGAGCGACCGGCGGTATACGCGCTTCAACGTGTGCAGGTAAAAGAAAGATAGAAAGAGAGGAGCTTATTCTTCGTGTTCGATGATGTACATCCAACAGTTGGAGAAACTTTGTTGCCAATGCCGGAAAAGCGGTCATCCCGGCGCCAGAAGTCACCGTGTGAGATCGGTCGAAAATAAATGCATCATAAGTGGCCAAGATTGTTGGCACGAAGACGAATCTCGTGAAAGTTTCATGATAAAATTAAATTTTAATCAAAAGAACCGACGATCCCGATAAACGCTCGTACTTAACAAAATTGCACGGAATCGTATCGCTAATTAAAACTTAATTATCAACGCTCATTCGAAAATAACGTATTGTAACCGCAAAAAAAAAAAAATTAAAAATAAATTAAAAAATAATAATAATAAAACTAAAATAACGTTAATTAAAGAGGTATATTAAAAAAAAAAAAGATTTATTTTCCACAAGTGGATAATCTTGATCGGTACCGTGTGAATGCCGCGTTAGAAAATTATATTGCATCATCGTTGATGAAGCAGCGAGAAAGAATGCGAGACCGCAACATGGAATCGTCGTAAGAAGCAGACCGGTACGCGGCTTGCGGCATTACTGAACGATTACACGCATCGGTGCCGAGTCAACGTACGAAAATATTCCCTCTTATCAAGACATCGCGGTTCGCTCCGTTTACTTTCAGAAGGACCACGCGTGCGGGCTACGATCGGTTACCCTCGCAAACATAGCGCGGTACTAAAAATGCGGACGTAAATCTTGTCATCTCGCTGCTCGTTGTCGTATGTTCATTTTTATTTCACTCGAAAACAATTGCAGTTTCCTCATTAAGGTGCGAAATTATAATTCTTACCGTCATCGCATGACCACGGTATTCAAAATTGATAAAAGTAAAGCTATACAATTTTGGCAAGGTACACGATAACAATTCGCAGTAGCGTTACATATAACTTGGCGGTCGGTTCGAATAAAAAAATCCCCAAAATATCGCTCTTCGCGTATCACATTTCCACGTGCCAGCGTTTGACCAAAATCGTTCAAATATCGCCAAGACCGAGTGGATAAAGGTTACCAAAAACAATGCACTTCACCATTTAATTAATTTTCAACCCACCCTGCCATTGTGGCGTATCAACTGAACTTGAATAGCACGTTAAAAATTTTTTTTTTTATTTTTTTGATATATATGTATATTCATAATTCGTATTTCACGTTATTTCGGAAATAGATCTAAGGTTATAAAATAATTTAACGTTATATAAGAAACAACCGGAAAGCGCTCTCTTCTATTTCGAAGGTAAAGTCTAGACTTCTGCGACGTATCGTCATTGAGCAAACAAGTACCACGTCCTTGTCCGAAGGACGAGAAGTACTCTAAGTTCGATATACTTAGCGGTTACCCAATCACCCTCGATCTAGCCCGCAACTATCTACTAACTCCTCGGTGACACCGTCGCACGCGTTGCGTCGAGTGTATCCGTGAAGGATGCAGCCGAACTTCGAGTTCATGGTCGCGACGCTGAAGGCGATCTCATTATAGATTCCAACTTGCTTCTTTGCAAGAGGCAAACGAGCGATCGGTTTGTCGTGACGAATTCGAAATCAACCGCGGGTCAAAACGTACAAAGAATAAGTGTTACGTCATATTTCAGTCATTAATTATTATATCTAGGAACCGCGGGGACAATTGAAAATATTCGTATATCATAATTTAATTCGACAGAGATCGTTCTAACGACCGTGGTATGCGTTAATAAAATTTCCCGATCGAAAGAAAGGCCGAATGCAAAACTGCATTAAAGTTTAAAAGGACCGTGTTCGAAACTGCAATTATCAATAAAAGCATTCCGCGCGTCTGACCAAAGCCTCCGAGCCTCTCTGTTTCTCTCCACCCCTTGCGGAAGCCGAATACATCAAACGCTTTGCTAATTAACCATAAACAATATAATACAAATCAATATGGCATCGTTCATTAAATCAACCCCGTTCATCTTTCCGACCTGTCTCTCTTTCTGTATCGCGCGCACCACTTTCGATTCTCGAGCGCTTTACTTGTACGTATTAGCCGCGGAATAAGCTGTATCATGCGGCGACTGTGTCCCTAGTTTTACCGAGGCCCCAATTAACGAACCCGATGAGATAATTGATCGGAGTCACGTTACATGCATGAACGGGCGATCGCGCACGTGCCGATCACATTATCGCGACACGTGATCTCGGTCTCCGCTTTTGTTTTCACTCGTGATAACCGTGCCGCCGCGCATTGGACGGCCGGGGATCGGCCGCATCTTCGACGGCGATCCCGGCCTGACGGTAGCGTAAATTTGACGCGCGCCGCCAGCCGATGAATGAAGTTACATCTGCAGTTACGGGACAATGATATTATCCTCGATAGTTACGCGGTATCGCGATCCGGATTTCTACAACAAACGCCAATTAGTTGATCGACCTGCGGGTTGGGTTAAATTTCGCTAAATGTGATCGAATTCCACATGTACGTGTTTCACACAATCATCTCCGGTTCGTAATAGATATCTTCTAATCGGTAATAGTCGGCCTGTTTCTGTAACCGATCGTCAACGCGTAGCGACCTCAACCTTTATAGAATTGAACAATGGTTACGCGGTAGTTTCGTATTATAATTGAAATATATCTCTCCTAAAGGATGACGAAAAGTTATCCGTCGTAAAAACGTTAACGCAAAATGTAATTGCCCACCCATTTTTTTTTCTTTGGTCCTCCGTCTGCTTTAAAGTTGCATTTATTATTAGAAAGACGTACGTGATGTTAGGAATAAAAGTTTCAAAAGGGTATCAGTAGAGTTAAATAGATATCTGACAGAATGAAGAACTTGCGCTTATCCTCTGTCCACGATTAATACCCCGCGACGACGTTCCTTTCCGCATAAATTAATTGCCAACATTTGCGGACGGTGGAAGCTACTTAATCCATTAGGTTACTTTGACGAGTGAGACTCCTGGAAATATCCCGTTACTTCTTGGCTCACTTCAACGATCACATCGTCAAAATTTACAATGATTAACTAACAGTAATATTATCAATCCTGTTTTTTTTTAATTTTTTTTTAAACTACAGAAAAAAATATATAATAATAATAGCGTACTTATTTTTTAATACATTTTTCGTGCACGAGTAAAACTTCTGCAATTTTAATTTTTTAAAGGAACGATCTAGTTTTATGCCGAACTTTAAAATATAAGAAGGAAAAAAAAAAATTGACAAAGACAATGGTGACAAGACAGTAGAATAGTATTGCGCTCGAAGGCGACGGCGTCCAGGCTCTATCAGGGAATTAACTTAAAAACTCGTAATCTTATCTTCAGAGGTCATCTAATTATGCGGCAAAACGGCGTTAATTCGCGGTTAATTTCTTAACGAGATAACGCCACCACCCGCTAAGGTAAAGAAAGAGAGAGGCAACGTCGTGCCGCGGTTGCGTTTAGAACCTCTAATGGCTCCGCGTGGTTACGTCCGAGTACCCAGTGGGTGATGTAAAAAAAAAAGGGGAGGGGAGGAAGGAAAAAGCTGCGTTAATTAATTGACGCGTAATTAAAATTCACAGCGAGGTAAGGGGAGAGACCACTTGATCGACTTCAAAGAATTTTCAAGTTTAAAACATTCGTGTTACTAACGTCCTAAAAATTGCTTAGACCTCGCAAATAAAAATACGAACGTGGAAATGCGCAAGCGAAATAAAAAATACGCGACGAAAGGTGAAAAAATCGCAACACGTTAAATAATAAAATCCCATAATGCCATTGTTTCATTCTTTATTAAGAAATTATAAAGATTGATAGAAACTTTTGTAACAAAAATATCTTGAAAAAAAAATTTCTTAATTCTCTGACGATCCACGCTATCCACGCGCATAGCGGCGTAGTTCTTGGTACCTTCGCATCCGGGAAACGCACTCGAAAATGGCTAAACGCATAATCGCGTTCGCCGGATCCTCCTCGGTACGCCGCATAATTTCGGCGCAAATATCATCATCAGCCTCGAACCAAAATCGCGCACCGTTAAGCGCCGGCGTGCTTGTACGCATACGCGTAGTGCACGACGCTCCGCGCGCGGAATACGTCTCATCCTTATCCGCGCGGCGCGGCGATCCAATTAGTCACAGTCAACGTGGCGTGGCGAGAAACGGATGAAAAACTTCCCTCCGACCAACTTCCTATACAACGCGCCTCCGCCTCCACTTCTCGCCGGAAATTCCGGAAATAATAGATGCGACTGGCGTTATGAATCTTATTTACCGCGCGCCGCTCTACCAGGCGCTACAAGGGCGCAATTCACTCGCGGCCGACAAACCTAGAACCGCTAGATTGCCAACTTTATTCTTCATTTCGTACAACAATTTCGTAAACTTTGAAAACGCGGAGAGATTCCTTCGTATTAATAAGAAATTGCGCACAACAAATTTTACGAATGTATAAAAAAGAAAAAAAAAATGAATACGTACGAATTACGTATATATGCGCCGGGAGCAAAAAATATTTCTTAATTATTAATAAAATTTTGAACGTAGATTTCCAGCCGTAAAGGTTACCGCAACAAGTATCTCGTTTCAATTTCTAATAAATCGTGAATATGTATGAATCCGGGATTTTCTCGCGCAGTACAATAATTTTAGGGAAGAAGTGCTAAAGTAAATTTATGAAATGTGCAGTTCGTAGAAGAAACGCGTGTATTACGTCCTGGCAGGGCCAGCAGAAGCGCGGATTGTTGGCACGGATCATATGAAGAAATTTCACGGCACTTGCCATGCGAATTTATTAGCGTCTAACCATCAGCTACTATAAACGACGTCTCAGCGAGAATTATATTATCTCCGCGCAGTAATCTCGTAGCACCGTCCCGCGAATTGTCCTTTTCCGCAACAGATACCTTCCCCACCCATTCTTAGCTGCCAGAAATGAATGGCACTTAAAGTATAATGATTAAATGGGATACTCTTGGCGCTTTACCAAGCTGCATTATCGCGATTTAATCGTTTCGAAAGCGTTCAATCCATAACACTGATTTATAAATATTTTCAAAGATTTGTCCGCGCGCATTCAAAACCTCGGCGATAGAACTTCTTACCGTCGTGTTGCGCAATCTGTCTATAATATCAGTGTCGAAGCGTTTACGACAAAGCGAACGTAAAAAGGAAAAGCTTATCACGTATATGAAACATACAAAGCATATAATAGTACAGATGAAAAGGCCAGGGAACTTTCGCGAGACGAAAACCTGCACACGAATGGCTTTTGACACGAAAGGAAATTTCTTCTCACAGCAATTGGAAGTAATAACTGCGAGATCACAGATTCATTTTCCATCCACCGGCACGTTTTGATGCAATAAAAAAAAAAAAAAAAAAAAAAAAAAGAAAAAAAAAATATTCCGCGATAATTCCGCATATCACGTCACAGTGATTTAAGAGAATTAGGAAAGGGAAGCGGCGCACGGAGGGTACGTGTACATTTGTTTTAATTTTCCGCGCGACGTATCCCCTAAGCGACGTAGATTACCGTGACGCACGGCGCGGACATGGCGAACGACACGACGAAGACGTCTCTTTTGGGAGATTTGGGGTCGCGATTGCCGCCGGCCCTTCGTCTCCCGAGGGATGCGAGGTCACGTATGGCCCTCACACGTGAAGGCGTACGGCGGGCGCGACGCCGACGACGCTCCTCGCCGTCACACGAAAGCGTTTCCGGAATCGCCGCGAGCCTCGAACCGCGAAATCAGGCACGCGCGCGTCCCAGAATCGTAATTAACATTCCCGGCCATTAGTGCGTGGCCAATGTCCATCGGCGCGATCAATCGTCACCGACGAGCGACGAAGGTGCAAGGTGTGCTTTACGGCATTGTGTCGCCTCGAGTATGTTATATAGATTTCGATTTTCGGGCTTTGCTGCATCGATGCAGTTGCTAACTTAGAGAAATGCCTACATTCCAGTGACATCTCAAAGTTCGTAAAAAAAATTATCAAGTCAAAGATTGGACGCCGTTTACTATTTTGCTTTCCAATTGAGATTTTTCGCTTTTACGTTGCGCCGATCGTTCCCGTTAGAATTCCCGAGACGTCGGATAAAGGGCGATAAGAGAGAAGCGAAGTTGAGGCGCACATGAAATTTTGTAGTCGACGGATACATCTTCGTAGCGAGCGAATAAGGTCGGATTAAAACCAGCACGTCGCGTCGGCCAGGATATCACGCCGAAATCACGCCTATCTTTTTTATTTCGTTCGCTCTGCCCCGCTCGCCATACTTCCCTCCCTCTCTTCGTTCCGCACTTCGTATCTCTTTTTGCTCAGCCTTTAAAAATCGTTCCGCGGATGAAAAAAATCCCGCCATTGCGCCGGTAAATCCACTCGAATATCCGCCCACACACACGGGCGTGTACGATACGTGGGCTCGCCTGTAATTTCGAGGTTTTGCGCGAGCAACTGCGAACCGAGTTAAAATTTGTCGACCGGAGATCAATGTCTCGAATTCTTGTCTTCATTATTTCGAATACATTTGAAATAATAACCCGATACAATGCGCATTAAATGATCATTTATTTCTGTATTATATGACATCGAGAAGGGATTGCCACGCAAAATAATTATTAGGATTAATTTTACATACTCTCGAAAAAGCCCGTTAATTTCGCGAAAAATTTTAGCCACGTATAATAGATATACCACGTATAGAATAATAGTTAAAAAAAAAAAAAAAAAAAAAACGATAAATCACAGATAATTTCAAAGTTTCATACATAATATTAAGCTTTGCTATAAAATACAATTTTCTGACTTTTCGTACCTAAATTACATAATTTTAACGGAATCGCGATACTACGAAAACACATAACTTTTATGACATTTGAATAAAAGTTATCGAAGCTCGTAGATATTGTCAAAGTTAAACTTACGTAAATATGAGCACCGCCGTGTGGGCTGCAGCGAAACCAATGTAAATGTAGTTCGCGGATTCACATACTAACACCGCCTAAAACCATGTTCGAACGCGTTAATGGTAAATTAACGCAGTCGTTATAGAACGTAAAATAGCTTTGAAAAATTCAAGCGAAAGCAAACTGCGTTCTCGGGGTAGCCAGGTTTTCACGAATTAATAACAATTTACTATTTTAGTTCTCATATTGTTAAATTAAAAGTAGAAATCAACGAATTAAAAAAAGAAGGGGAAAAAAAAGAACTAAAACTATCTGTTTTAATAATTAATTATCTCACCTTATTGGGTATAAATAAATTAACGTGTGCATCATAAAGTGCATTTTCATTACATCAAATATATTAATATAATATTATTATTGCATTGTATTATTCTCGACACAAAAATTTTTAATTCGATATAATTTTTTTTTTTTTTCCTTCGGTATTCCTCTAAATTTCGAACATTTACGTTTCACGTCGAGTCGTCCGTACTCTTAAAATGTAGACCATAAATAAATGAAGGCTTTCGATAAAGGCGCATTATTTTTGCAAGATTATTATTATTGGGAAAATTATTTTATAGAATATATAAAATTCAATATAATTTGCAATGAACAAAATATCGGTCGAAATATTTCCGCGTGAGAGTCACTGGCTGCGCTCGGCTCAGTCGAGGGAGGAGGCGAGGGAGACGTAGAGGAAGGACGGGGTGCCGTGGGGTTGCCGTTGGATGAAGCGAGGGGGTGAGAGGGAGAGGCGGCAGGGGTTGGTGCCAGGGTAGGTTTTGATCAATATCTCGCCCCCCACCCCACACCACCACACCACCACCCTTCGTAGCGGTACACCATGCCCCCACTAGAACCCCATCACCCGACCACCATGAATAACCAAGACCATATAGCGGCCTGCAGATTAAATACATCGTGGTACCATACGATCAAACCACCCCCTCCTCCTCATGTACCCTATCCACCCACCTCTTTCCCTCCAACCTACAACCCTCCTCTTTAACAGCCACCACCGCTTTCAACGTCGTCGACCATCGTGTTCCCGTAAGAACGACTGATTTGCCGCACCACCGACCTGAAAGGGGTAGACAGAGAAGAGAAAGAGAGGGAAATCGGCGGGGGCGGAGGTGAATGTCGTGTGTAACTTGGATGTGCACGTGTGTGAACGGAAAACCCCCTTTTCCACCGCATTCCGATCTCACGTTTTCCCGCGAGATCTTCTCATACAAGCGTACAAGGACAACGTCCCTCCGGGGAGCGTTTTGCAACACCGCCGATCGCGAACGAATCCTTTGCCATTGCGAGAAGAAAAAAAAAAAGGCTAAAACGACACGCGCAAAGTGCGATTATCGCGTCGGGCGGAAAACAGTTGCGATCCACGTTACCTATATCTAAATTGACGTTCAATCCGTGGGAAAAAAATACAAATTGACCATTTTGATAAAACCTGTCGCAATTCGTATCTAAATTAAAGCGAACTAAGCAACGTTATCAACTAACGAGTTTTTTTAAAACAATTATATTTTTTTTCTTTTTTTTTTTTTCATAGATGAAAACTAAAATTAACGTGAACTACGGTTTTCCACAGATATAATATAATATCAAAAATTGTACGTAGAAAATTGGGATGATTTGAGACAACGTAATGAAGCCTGGCATCTGAAAATAATCGGTTATGCGTGTCGGGTCGGCGGCTCGACAGTTCGCTATTAGGCGCTAATTTAGTTGTAAGCTGCGCAGGGTTGCGAGGAACGAAAGGAGTCCCCAGGGACGATACTGGTCCTGACTTGAAGGATCGCTACATCGTAGCTTCTTTGAGGTCCCAATTGAGGCAAGTGGGAAACCGAGCGAGACCTCGATTTGGTTTTCTCGAACTTTGTACACGTTCCTCAGGTTAGCCCCGATGGTCGAGAGCTATTACTTTATTACTTTTCCCCAGTTTTAAAATACACAAAGAAAAAAATGTAGTCTGCACCTTTATTTTATCCGCGTAACAGAAATTTTAATTTAAATATACCAAAATGACAAATGTTTTATTAAAAAAAATAAACAAATAAATTCTGCAAAATTTTTTAAAGTAATATACATTTAATTAAATATACATCCGAGTAAGATCAATATAAATATAGCTCTTAAAAAATAGAAAGATGGAAAAAGAGAATCATTTTTCTGTTTCCAATTCTATTCAAAATTAAACACTCGAGGAATAATGGCCGCGTCGCTACGAATACATTACTAATACGTTGCTAACGACCAATCTACACGCGTCACATAAATCCTCCGCAATATTTATCTAAAATACGACCGGTTCGACTTACTATTAAAACCGCAAAGCTGTGGCGCGTGGCGATTTTTCTTTTTTTTTTTTTTTTTCTTTTTTTTTTCATTCGCGGATTTAAAAACAATCTCCGCGCCACGCCATGCCGCATCGCCACGTTGCTGCTCGCGCGAGCCGCGGGGCACTTTTATCGCGCAGCGAAAATATGCTACGCGAAGCAAACAGAATTTTCCGCCATAGAGAAACGGACGGTTGGAAAATACGAAATGTTATGTTAAACCGGAAGAAAAAAAATTGTATGCTCGTGAACATATTTACGGCATCGACGGACAACGTCGTTGCTCTATGCCATCCCTTTCGAAGCCGCGTGTGCCCGAAATTGGCGAGACGAAGCTCCGCGATTCACTAATCTCTGACCCGATGATGAAATTCTGTCACGTTTTGCGCACCGATCTGGGCGAATTCTAAAGTTATTTTCGCTTTTCCTCTCCCGCTTGCCGCGACGAGCGACGAAAAAAGAGAATTTCGTTGCCGTCGCAGTGACTTGTTACACCGTTTTACTGTCGAACACTGCGTGATAGGACGGACCCGCGAGGCACCACCGGCTTGTTCGGAGCATAAATCAACTATAAGCACAATGTGCACTAAGTATTAGCATTTCAATGAATAGCGGCATAAACGGCAATGTTAATTACTACGAGCTACGATATGGTTTTTGCTATCTAACGCGCGTATTTGCGCTATCGACACGCGGCGCGACACGGTTTCCGTTATCCGCGTGACCCTGTGCGCTAAGTGATAATGCCGTTTGTTATCATCTTCGAAACTAATGAAGCGAGCTGCCCCCGCCGTTAGCCTGTAATCTACTACCGGCATTGAGCGTAAGTGTCCGAGCATTAGCAAGTGGAGAACGATCTCCAGGGAAGGGAAAGCCCCAATATATTCTAGACAAAGTTTCGTCGTAATTTTTCATAGATCGCTCGTAATCGATAATGGATAGCGCGTTTAAGAAGACAATGCTGCAAGCTGAGAAAGCTATAATTTCTCCCACGGAAGCAGAAAAATGAAAAATCCATATCTTAAAGAATAAGAAAAAGCGATATAAATCCAGACAGCGATAAAGAATTTTATTAAAGGTCGGCGATATATATTTCAAGATTTCTATCTGTTATTAATACGCAATTGGTATTGAGACTAAACACAAGGCAAGGCAAAAATAATAGAAAAATTAAATTAACAATTTGAGAAATGTCATCGCGTAATTTTTCGAAATTTATTTAGAATTAATAACGAATATATGGTCAATTTGCGTTTTCCTTCCCCGTCACTGTACGAAATTCTTGACGCCTCAGACCTTAGATTGTAAACCTTTGATCAATCTGACGTGGTTTGTATACGATTATTGGAATACTTCATCCGTACTTGTTTCAGCAAGTATTCGCGATCGGATAACTGAAGGGAGCGACGGTCAAATGCGCCGAACAAATATAATCTGACAGTATAAATTTTGCTCAAATTTTCATAACTTACTTCGCGAAAGCCGATTTTCGGAAAGTTACTGTCTGACTGTTTAAAGTGTTTAAACTACAAAACGACCAAAAATATAATTTTATCCTTAAAGAAATAATTATCTCCAAAGTTGTTGGAAAAAATTTATTCAATGTAACAAATTATGCAAATACAATTATTTAATTTCTTGCAATTCTGAAGTAACTTAGTAAAAAATGATAGATTCTTCTCAAGTACATGTATTTTAAATTAATTCAGTAAAAGGTTTCATCTTTCAAGTTCTTTCTTTTAATAAATTTTTAATAATATAAATCAAGAACAGAAATAGAAATTAATTGCAAATTGACACCGTTCGTATAATATAAATATTACAAACGCTAATCGATTGTACATAACATCCCAAAGATTTTTCTTCAATTCTCTATTATTTATTTAAAAAAAAATACAATTAATAAAAACGTTTATTTGAAAGTTATTCGTACCGTAACGTAGTGTGACATAACGCGACTTCCGCAAATTGTAAACGTCAATAGTTATTTTTTGGTCGGTTTGTAAGCTCGGTCGAGGTGTCACACACGTTCGATCGATCGTTAAGTGAATTTCTCTCATCGAGATAGCGTAAAGAACGATCGCGACCGCGGAATTCGATCGTGCGCGATCCCGTGTAACAACTCGGACACGGTTTCTTTGGGCGATCTGGCGCAAAAGCTCGAATTACCTTCAATTACCCTGAAAAACACGTTCTTCAGGTAGCGTTTTGGTACTACGACGATGACCATAAGTGATCCATCGCTTTAAGGTTGAGCCCAGGTACGAAGGTTCGCGGCTACGCCGTTGCTACTCAGGATTCCAGTTCTCCCGTCCCCTCGCCCCTTTCCACCCAGCGAGCCACCATCCCCTTCCCTCCTACTCCCCCTCTGATTCCAGGTCCGAACCCCGCGCCCTCCGGCAACCCCACCCACCTCTAGCTGGAACCTGTTCCGTCCTTCCTCTCTCACCTCTCTTGTCGTTCTCTCGCTCTACGTTTCTCTCGCTCTTTTTCCGTCTCTCTCCCTCATTTTCCCTCTCTCGCTCGCGTATCAGGCTGCTGCTGCCGCTGCCGCTGCGGCTGCTACCTCGGCTGTATTTCTCTGACGTGTGCGATGGCAAGAGGGACAAAGACAAAACGAAGCTCGAAGAGAAAGAGAAAAACAACGGAGTAAGGGGGCAAAGGGTGAAAAAGAGAAAGAGAGAGATAGATGAGACGAGTATATACGCGATCGTATGCACATATATATGTTGACGAGTGACAGAGAAAAGAGAAGAAAAGAAAAGAGAAGTCCCGAGCGGAAGATGAAGAGAGAGATAACGAAGGAGGGACAGAGACGAGGGAAACGGACGAGAGAAGAGAGAGGCACATCGTGCACGCGCTTCCATTGTTTGCAGCGTGTGTCTCTCCTACGCACCTCTCTTTTCCTCCGTACGTTCTCTTCGTCACTTCTTTCTGTATCTCTCTCTTTCTCTCCCCCTCGGCCCTTCTCTCGCTCTCTTTTTCTCGTTTTGCGCTCAACTCTCGATTTTTTCCCTCGCGCACTTTCATCCCTGCCATTTTGCTGCGCCGCTGCGGGTCCTTTTTTCGAGTCGGTGCAATTTTTGTCACGAGACTTCGCATGCAACTATGGAATCTATAGTCTAATCCGAGCACAACCCTCTCCTCTCTCTCTCTCTGCCATCACTTAAGAGCATGAAACAAAGAAAATAAGAAGAAAAAAAAAAGAAAGAAAGAAGGAAAAAAAAAAAAAAAAGAGTACCGATAGATCGAGGGTCAGAAAGGAGGCGAGCAAGATGCAGCGCCGAGTGGGAGGAAGCAAGGTTACTGGAAGAAGGACGTAACTGGGGCGATGATCTTCCCGGAGAGAGAAGCCCCGAGACTCCTCGCGCGCGCGCGACCTTTCTTGTTGCGAAGACGTTGCGCTTTTTGTTCATGACGTACCCAACGTGTCTCTGCTCCTGTCCTTTTGTACCCCTCCCCTACCCTCGTCTGTTCGCCCCGCATCACCCGGTCCCTTCGATGCGTCCCCTCGCGCTACTCTTTCGTTCTCCCTCGTTTACCCTCCCTCGTTGTTCTCGCCGACGCTACGGGAGACTCGACGCCGAGGAGAGACGTTACCAGGACGATGATCTCCGGTAGGATTTTTTTTTTTCTCTCTCTTTATCTCTCTCTCTCTCTCTCTCTCTCTCTCTCTCTCTCTCTCTCTCTTAGTTCGTCGATCGATCCGCCGACACAAGACGCAATTTTGCTCTGCGTGTTTCCGCTTCGGAAGTGGCTTCGAAAAATTTCTAATGAATTTCGATTTCGATCGATTGCATCTCTTAAACCGTTCACTCATTGAAACTTTTTAGACCGCTTTTATAAAACTTTGCCATACGCCGTCTGTACTGCAGGCAATACCCAGTGAACAACTTGGAACGATTTCGAATAAGTTTTGATCGATCGATTGTGTTCCTTGATTTTTCCAAGCTTTTTCTTTTTTTTTTCTAAAAGCCCGATGTAAGCCGGGCAGTACGTGACATTTTGCTAACGCGAATACATCTGCGGGGTCGTAAAATTTTTCACGACGCTAAGATACAACATGGGGGGGATGAACAGGGGATAAAATGCCATTCGATATTCGATTGCAATTAATAGTCGATTTTTTTTTCCTTTATCTCTTTTTTTTTTTCTTAATAAAAATCACGACAATAATGTCGCTAGATTATAAATTGAATAACCCGCAACTCCGGGATTTACGTGAAGTAATCAAAAAAGAATACAACGAAGAAGTATACCTAGTCTTTTCGTCTAACATAAGTAGATACAACTTGTAAACCAGTTTTCATACGACTCGCTCTCTGCGGCGTAGAGACGCAGACTCATCTTCCCTTTCTTGACCGAGACACCAAGGTGTATATTCACCGTTTCATACGTATATCTCTAAACACGATAAATTTACATCAAGAGTTTCCCGTCAAACGACGGAAGCTCGGAATAGCGAGCGATTACAGTCGGGACTAAACGCGGAGACCTGATTCTCTCTCGTTGACATCTCGCGTGCGATTCGAAGGCGCGGTAACAGTTAAAACCCGCACGTTTTTTGGCGTTTAAATGTGTGACCAGACGCGGGAGTGCGGCCCTTTCGGAGAGGAGCAAACACGTACGCGGCGCAGGGAGGATCTTCTCTTTTTCACGCCGGCTTTCAAACTGGTTTTACATTCGACCAATATTGTCGGGATGTAAAGCGTTCGCGTTCGCCGTGTGTCGATAAGCTTGTCGCGTATCTTTTGAGCGGGTGCGCTTGTTTGGCGCCAATGGACGGACGTATTCGTAAGCGTCGAAGCCGGCGAGATTCGCGGGCAGGGAGAGCCGAGGGAAGAGGATAGACGGAAAGGAGAGGCCTTTCTCTCCCGATCGTGCGAGAGGCTCGCAGGACGTAAAGAAGAAGAAAACGATAAGAAGAACAAGAAGAGGAACAAGAAGAAAAGGAATACGATAAGAACAAGAAGATGACGATGAAGAAGGCGAAGAAGAAGTCGAAGCCGGCGGTGCCGAGGGGGCGCAAAGCGAAGGGAGGATCGAGCGAGATGACCGCACCGCATTTTCCTCCGGTTTTTTGCCACCGCATCCTACTTCTCTTTGTACATCTACGATCTCTCCCGCGTATATTTTCTCCGTCTACCCCGCTATTCCGTACCCGGCTTCCTCGCCGGTTACCGCGGCAAGTCATCCCGGTGACACGAGGATGACGCGCGCGCAAGCGAGATCGCCGATTTACGAGGATAATAAAACGATAACTAGCGTCGGCATTCCGCGAACGCAAAAATTGTACCTGTTGCACGGCGGAGATGCATCGCGCCACCGTTTCTTACCGCTATAATATTTCTTTCGAGTGTAAAACAGAAAAATCGGGCCCGCGTTCTCGAAAAAAAAGGCTCACCTCGAGAATATCGCGGGAATAATCGTTTGGCGATCCTACATTTTGTGTTTAAAAAGATTCTGGTAGCCGTCTAAATGAATAATTTCATTAATACTTGGCATAATCAGAGTCCAAAAAAAAAAAAAAAAATATCGATAAACGACGGAAAAAGATAAAGGTGTATCGGCCTATAATTTTATCTCGAAATAAACTTTTGCGTTTACAAAAAGTGTAAAAATGCAAGGTAAATATTGCGCTTGTGCTCTAATATAAATAACAAGTAAATTCATAACTATATGTGCGCACGCAATTATTCATAATGTAATTTGCATAACAAACGGAGGTGTACAACAAACCTGAAATATATAATATAATTTTACGTGACGGCTACGACGAGTACAGCGAAAACAATTATTGTAGGATCGTCAACGTTCTACGTATTCAAATTCTGCATTTGTAGCCAGTTAAACATTCTAATTTTGTTGCATCGTGTACGCCGCCCATTGTATCTCTCTCTAACAGAAATGTGACTATTCATAATGCTCAAAATGTACATGCGCGTTATTTACGGTACAAATATCAAAGCTCGATTAGCCGAACCTTCGAAAATACGTGCAACTTAAGATGAGTAAATACATATAATAGTCATACCAGAAGTTAACGCTGCTGCAAATAAAAATTTAATTACTAAAAGAAAACTAATTTAATAAAAAAAAAAAAAAAATAGTAATAAAAAAAACTAATTTAAATATGAACATGTAAATTAAATACGAATATTTCAATTTACATGAACAGCTACTCGGTCGTTACGTATAACATTTAAAACAATGCGTTTTTCAAATTTTATGATTAATCATTATAATTAGTTATACTATAATTGATAACTGAATGTTCATTTTGTCCGTTTTATTATTTCTTACTCATATCTATTTCATATTAAGCGATACGTAAAAACTCAGTTTCATTCATACTCGACGGGTCGAATTCAGAATTGAATAAATTAAACACTTATTTTACAATGAGTTCACAAATATTTACGTAATAAGTGCTCAGACTATATGATGAGAAAATATCGTATAAGTTTCATATGCGTTTAAATTTTGAGTAATTTTTTTTTCTTTTTTTTTTTTTTTTAAGAAAAATACGAAGCCGGTTATATCGAGGTTTAGGTACTGATATTCAAAATTCAGTAGACAATACAACCAGTATTAGAAACATTTCGATTTACCGTATCCTATCGAGTTAAAGGTGTTATCAAAGTAGCCTTGGGGCAAGCACGGTAGAAGGAACAAACGTGATAGGAAGGCGAACGATAAGACAGAGAAGGAAACGTCGTATGTAGGAGACGAGAGTGCATATATACTCGCGAATATGTACTTATTTATCGGCGATAAGATATGGCCTGTAGTACACTTGTGCGCAATGCATAAACTGTTAGACACATACCGAAATTGTAACGAAATAAAATTACTCGTTACTTGTGTAATTCCCCGAAAAATAACTCGCGTAAAATAACGCAAAACGTGCATTTCATTTATAATGTTTTTTTTCCTTTTTTTTTTAAATAAAAAAAACGTGAAACAGTTCGATTAATTGAAAAAGATTTATCAAAATAGGCAATCGATGAAAATTTCCTCAGAGATATCGAGCCACATGCGATTTCAAGATCAGCTCTTTTTTTTCTGTCTCTCTCTCTCTCTCTGTCTCTTTTTTTTTTTAATCAGGTACACGTTAGTAATTGCGAAAAGCATTATATAAGGGTAAATATTTTCCTACCATATTTGCTCTTATTTTCACATTTTCAACGTGAATAAATATTCCAAATATGACATTAATTACAGCATAATCATAAAGTATATATTTTATAATTAAATAATAAGTGCCGCGGCAAACATAGGGCGGGCTGTATTATAATCAAATGTACATTACAAATGCGGATACGGAAGATGCGAGGGGGAGGGGGGAGACGGCTAATAGTCAGCGGACAATCGCGGAAGGGTGTCAGCGGGGCAAGACTGCGAATTAAGCGCCGATGGAGATTGACCCCCTTAACCCATCCCACGGATTCACCCCAGGTGCTCGTCAGTGTCCGACCCTGAAACGGGGAGCAGCGGCATCGTAAACCCGCCGGCTCGGTCGTTCGTTTTACTGTCGTGCGGGCGGGCGGGCTACCCCTTCGGAATTCCACGTGGCTCCGCATTGGCTCTGAACCGCGATTAAACATTAAGAACGACACAGGTTGAATCAGACTTTCTCCCAAGACCTTTTCGCCGCGTTCCTTCGATTAATCTCCGCTTCTGCGGCCCTTTACCCGTATCCGTAATCTTGAAGCAGCGCAACAAACGGCATAAAATATCGCACCGGGATCGTCGACCTACCCGTTGGCCGTATGTGCGATCGACTTTTCGCACGGGCAAAGCCTTTCTTTGATAATTACTAATCCGTGAGCCTATCTTATTACTTGTAACGACCAACGACGAAAGCATAGTAAAAAAAAAAAAAAAAAGACTTCTGTTCGACACGTGAATTTTTTTTTAGGTCTAAAAACGCCGGGACAATTTTAGTTCGACTTGCATTCCTGAAATAAATGTGTCTACGCCGTAGCCGAGTATCGTAGTTAAAGAGAAACAAAAGGGGAATATTTTAAATACGGTAAACTATCTAGAGCGTTTCAACTGATGACTAAGAACTGACACTTATAAGTATTACACGCAACGAGATTAAATAGATAAATTTCACGGGGAAAATCTGTTCTCCCCTTCAACTTTCACAAATCTTTCTCGAGAAGAGAACTCTCTCAAAATTTCCGCGTAATTCCCGACTGCATTAGCTTTATGACACTCCGGTTGGCAACGAACGGACGTCTCGTTTGCGCGCGGAGCAGCAAGAAGCACACGGCCATGCATCCTCGCGCGCGTTTCCATCTCGAGGAGGGCACCGAAGTCATACGATATCCGTGCCCATTCATTCCTTCCTACGCCATACACAGGAGCGGCGAAGGCGGGTCAGCGGGGGAGCCTAAGGGTAAAGAAAGGTGGAGGAAGAGGGAGGTAGAGGTACGAAGACTCTCGCGAAAATTACCGCCTCGGCTGTACGGCCCTGAAAAGCGCGTCATCCCCTTTAACCGGGGGATTGAATTTTTCCCCGACGCGGAGAGCTCCTGGCACAGGGTGCGCACGACTCCACCGCCTCTCCCTCCCCTCATTCCGCCTGCCCCTCCCCCTTGCCTCTTTTCCCCCCTTCGGCGCGCGTAACCCCATACCCGGGTTCCAGCAGTCCTCCCAGCCTCCACCCGCCCGCCAACGTCCCCTCGGTATCCCGCGGACAGTAGTTTTGCAATCGCGGCGGAGAGTCGTCCGTGGCAACTGCACGTGGCGACGGAGGCGCGCGAATCCTACGGACGCGATAGAATTGACCCGCGCCGCACCGTTGTACGCGGTTGTAGAAGGCAACAAAAAATGCAAGAGCGAGAGGGTGGGCGTCCGGGGAGTGGGAAAAAAAAATAAGAGGAGGACGAGAGGCGAGGGGGCGCGAACTGGAGAGAAGGAGGAAAAGAGCACGGCGAGTAACGACGCTCAGAAAAGAGACGTAAAAAGCACGGGGCATGGAAGAGAGAAAGAGAAACGGTTAAAAATTTCGCGTATCTTCTATATCCGAGGGTATCCGCGTTTAATCCTTGGGGCTATATGCAAGGAGGAAAGTCCCAAGATTAAGGAACGCGAGAGGCACTGCTAAAAACCGTCGCTTCGTTCGCCTAATAATTTTTCCCAATGCATTTTCGAGCGTAACGCTAGGTACGAATTAATATATTAGCGATTCGGGAAAGACATCGCGAATGAACGAGTGTGTAAAACAGAAAAAAAAAGAGAGAGAGAGAGAGAGAGAGAGAGGGAGAGAAAGCAATGACAGGATCCCCTGTTAAGTTTCGAACGAGTAAAGTGTCTTTAACAAGTTTGAGGATGAGTCCTGCGAGAGTTGGTAATTGTAGTTGGCGCGAGAGCGAGACCCCACTCGTCCGCGAAAGGCGAGAAATGTAAATAAGAACCGCTAAGTATTTTAGAGAAACGGCTCATTAGCCTTTGACGCGCGCGGATAAGCCGTGTTCTAATTTCGCGAGATCCGGGCGACTAAATTAGATAGCGCGTGTCAAGGAAATGAAAATGCGCATAGTGTACGAAAATACATCAATTTTCACGCGACAGTTTTTCTAGATCACCGCAGCGTACTACCCCCCTCATCTCGTTTTTCGTTTTCTAATACGCGTTGTTTTACGTTATTGCGGTGTTTCGTTCTCGATCTGCCCGCTCTGCGATATTAACTGTTTTCCGTATATACAATATCAATGTTACATAGTGGCTTTTAGCGATACTATTCGTATCTTCTCGCGAATGCATTAGCAATAATTATTAGAGCGCTACCCAGCGTAAATCAACGCGAATAAACGATCGAAGTTTACATATTCGACAACTATATGTAATGAGCATCCTTAATCGGAACAGAAATCGGAACGTTAAACTATCTATCTAACGCCGTAAAATAAGAACTCTTTTAATCATTCGCTTAAACGAATTCGTCAAAACTTATAGGAAACTTTATTCACAAACGACCCGACATGTTTAATTTTATTTTGAGCTAGTTTCACATTTTTGCACCCACATGTATTTTTCTGTTGCCGCGATACTACTTGTCGATGCAATTTTGCTTTAGAATTTTTCCTGACAAAAGAAAAAAGGAAAAAAAGAAACAGGAAATAAAAAAGAAATTGAGATACATCAAAGAATCGTCAGACAGAAAACTAAGTGTGTGGTGCTTCAACGCGAATTATTTCCCTCGCAGACGCGGCACCATCGAGAGCGTTATTTCGAAAAACGGGCGGCTAAAAAAGAGCGAGGATAGTCGAAACCGCCGGCGAGAGATTCTGAAAATGAGAACGACGTGTTCCCTTTGACGGATCCCCGTGTCGCCGTGGCGATCAACCGGATTAACGCCGGATTGTGAGCGGCCGCCCGCAACGGACGCGCGATGCGGTGCGTCGCGACGCGTCACGTCGCCGCGAAGGGCGGAGGTCGAGTACGTATGAAGAACTGAGGAAATAAAAAAAAAAAAGGAAAAAAAAAAGAACATAAATTGACAGAAAACGACGAGATTCGCGTATATTAATCGTACACAGGAAATTCCTCTATTTCGTTCAATTTAAATAAATTTCAAGATCAAATCTATTGCAAGTAAAAAAAATTCTGCACTTGAACGTCAAACGTGACATTTTGGATCGATTTTGAGAAGTTTGGTCCGGTGCAATCCGACGGAATATTTTAACCGGTTCGCGTGCAATAATGCGGAGGGGGAGGGGGAGGGAAAGACGAAACAGTTACACGGAACGTACGTCGACAGAACTGGAGCCTTTTCGCTCTGGGACAATTCGCCGCGGGATACCAGCGGTTTAAGTAAAAAGAGACATTACAAAGATGCACATAAATTGTTGCGACGTAAGTGACAAGATCTCGTAAATATTACACCAACATAAATTCATATTAGTGCAACATCGAATATGAGATTCTAGCTCGCAGATATCTAATTATGTCTTTATTAATATACATTTCCTGATTTAATATATTCTTTTTTTTTTTTTCTCTATCACGATTTATTTTCTAGTCTCTACAAAGGGACAATTTTAAAACAATAGTTGTAAATCGTATGAAACGTGAAAGAAAACAAAAAAAATTATTTAGTTAATTTATGCTGATAAAGTATTTATATTTATTAGCCTAATAAGCTTAATTATGTTTCGCTCGTTATTCTTTTTGCGCATTATCATTGAAATACGTGGACCTTGAAGAACATAGTTGTGAAACGTTGATACTGATCGGTAAATGCGAATATACGAAGCCGATATTCGATTGTCCTTGTCACGTGGCCGCTAGTTAAGATCAAAATGGAATGTAAAGTGCGGCTTAACGTCAAAGCGCGAACGATCGCCGGCCGAATTTACGCCCTCGTGTCCCGTTTAAATTTGACGCCGAGACGCGCGGGGGAACCGGTTCCGTGCACTTCATGAAAGTAACGTAATTCCACGCATGCGGGACGGTCTGCCGGCCGATAAAGCGCGCCGCATAATTTATTCGCGTATGATCGCGGTCAGTATCGGGCGAATCGTCCGCTGTTCTCTCGAGCGAGATAACGAGCAGATTACAGGAGCAAGTATCATCTCAAAACGAAACAGAGTGTATCTCGTGAACTCTTTCTCTCTCGCACTCGCCTCGTGATTCGTTGCGGAACGCGGCAAACGCATACCGAGCATACGCGAGCGCGAAGAAGCGCGTGCACGCGGCTTTTGCGCGCGGGACATGCGAAAGGAGCACGTGCATCGTGCGTCGTGCATGGCGGGAGAGATGCGGTAACGCATACGCGCACGTGTGCGTACGTACGTGTAACAGCGCGGAGCATCGTATGCGCGCACACGATCCGCGTCCGCGTAGGACCGGCGAGAATAGCATATAGAGCTAGGTATCCCGCGTACATGCCCGGCTATGTGCTCACAGAGCATATCTACATATTTGCCAGCACACCCCGAGTATTTACACGAATCCACGGGCGTGTATGTGTGCGCGCGCGCACTTGTGTCGTACATCGTTCATATATACATATATACATAAATGCATATATGTACATATACGAAGAGATGGAGAGAACGAGAGGAAGAAAGAGAGCGGAACGAAGAGAGAATGAGAGACGAGAGAACAGAGAGAGAGAGAGAGAGAGAGCGAGAGAGTCCAGGGTCGAATGATCAGCTATAAACTGAATCAGCGGGAATAGTATTGTCCTGCGTTTCCCTTCTGGCCGCTGTACCCCCCTTTTCACCCCTGGACTCACTTCCCGCAGAGTCTGAACCACCCCACGATGCCTCCGCGCGACTCGACGAACAGGAAGGGTGAAAGGAGACAAAAACGAAGAGAGGGAGAGATGACGCCATGCAACTATCGTGTAGTACATGTCGTTGTCGCTCGGAACTTTGTTATATTTGGAGCAAGATTCTGCCGGACTCTGCGCGAGTTTAAATGGTCCCTACGACCCTTGACCGACATTATTCGCCGGCAAAAGAATTTTTCGAGTCGCGATGCGAGTTAGTATCCCGTATGATTTTAGTACGAAAATATTTAATAATTGTAACCTAATTTTGGTCCCTACGTTAATCAACCCTTTAAAATTGAATTAAAAAAAATTCCTTCGCAAATACGGCTGAAATCTTGTCGGAGGATCGCGCCCGAGATTCGCGAGTGTACATAAATCGTCCGAGTTATCCATGGCTGTGAATCGAACGCCATTGAAGTACGGCGTGTCGAAACGTTCCCCAAACTTTCCGACCAACGAATGATTTTAATGGAACGCTCTGTTACAATCTTGAGCGAAGCGTGCGCCTCCGCTGCCGTTCTGTTTGCCTCGTTTTGTCACGTTTCTCGGTGCACGACGACGATATTTTAGATAGAAACGCCGTGGTTAAGCTAGCTTTAGATCTTAGGTCTCTCTCTCTCTCCATTGGTATCTTTGCGCGCGAATACATTTAATTTCGTTATTATATATATGATCTCTTTTAGCGCTATCAAAAATGTTCGTACGCAAAAATAAAATAATTAGCCGCAAGTAAAAGAAAAAAAAAAGAAAAAGACAAAAAAAATCTTTTCAGTAAAATTTATTTTTCAAAAATGGCAAGTACATTTTACACGAATTTTAGATAAAAATCGGTTTGAAGTAAAAGGCCGTCTTCCAAGCTCAAAGCTTGTCAATTCTCCAAAATACGTGACGCGCGTTTAATACGCGTTGCGATTGGAGCGAAAATTGAACTAGCTAATCACTGTGAAAACTATATAAATTCGTATTAGGATTCAGTTTGATCGCGTAATACACTGGCGTGTTGGTACGTAAGTAGGTAAGCCTCTCGGAGGTAATCCGTCTCACGCTCGTGTTACATGTTCGTTAGAAGGGAATATCGGCGAAATGTTCGATTAATCAATTTCGTCGCTGCATGACGGATTACGAACGCGCGCGGTAGACAAGGCGCGAGGGAAGACGCGGTGACTTGTTGAGAGTACTTTGTCGACGTCTGGGAGAGGCTGTGGGACACACGCTTGCATCAAGCCCCCGACGAGTGTGAACCGGGCTTAAATCGATCATCGTGAGCGCAGGAGCGGCTCAAGAAACACGCCCGATGCATAGCCGGAGGGTCGGTAAGCAACGGTGGCATGCAACAGGCCACTAGCTTCGCAGAAAGAGAAGGCACCGGCAGCCAGCGCCTCCTCGAATCAAAGGCACTTACGACGGTAGTACTTATGGCTGTTCCTTTCGTTCAGGATAAAAACATTCCATTCATCACGGGCACATCGCGGAAGCCAATTACCGTGCCACTCTGTTTCTTAATTAGAACCGGTCGCGGCGCAAAGTGGTAACCCCGAGTACAGAAGCGGGCGAATCGCTCCAATTTACGGTGCAACAACGGCGAAAGCTCAACAATTTAGTAGGTCATTCGGTTTCTTAAAGCAAAAGTGAAAGCGCGGCGTATTATTGAAATATGTCGATCACTCAGAAATTGATATTAAACTTGGCCGATAACTTGAAACTCGAGAGGGAACAAACGATCCGCGACTGAAATAATTTAAGAGGGATGTAGATTTTTCTTTTGCCGTCTGCGATATCTCTTTTTTTAGCGATTTAAACTTGTCTCAAATTTATTAATAATATAAGTACATTTATTAACGTCTCATGATATGGTAGATCGCGACTAGATTGCGACGAACTCGAAGCTTTGATAAGCCTTTGTGATTCCGAAAACATTTTCGAGTTCTCTCAATTTTGCACACTACTAGCCGTCGTCGTAAAGGCGACGAGTTTTTCATAATTGTAAAGCGTAACTTCCGTGAGCATTTCGCAAAGGGAGCTTTAATGTAATAACGTCGAATGCATTCGTGGGACCCGCGTACGCAAAAGAGGTCCGGCGTACAGTGAGAAGGTCGGCCTTTTCATCGACATCGCGCGTAATTGGGAAGACTAACTAAGTTACCGCTTCGCAGTAATGATAACGAGAATGTCACAACCCCCTAATTTGGGTCCACGTCGATTGACCGTATCAGCGTTACCGTATCAGCGCCACCCGATAATACTATCAGTCAACGGAGACGGAGCACGACGAAACAGGCAAGAAGTTATTCGGTAAAAAGTCATCATATTCGCATATCTAACTGATTATCTCGGATCATGCGGTTTGTTTATCGGTAATATATTCGCAAGCAACAAAAAGGAAAAAAAAGCAAAAAAAAAAAAAAGAAACATACAACTGTTACGTAACGATCAAAGTACAGCTCGGACATCGCGTGAGTTGGTACATATTCATGTGGAGTAAAACTCGCAGCTAAATTGAAAATTCATGTGAAATCGAGAAGACATGGGTGCGCCCCGATAATTCGACACGATCATACTTGGATCAACTCGAACAAAAGGCGGGACCGATTGAGGGTATAATTGATGCGTGCGGTAATGAATAAGAACGAGACGTCGATCGGTTCGGATTCGCGAAACGCAGGTGGAACGTGGTTTGATTATTTTATAACTTACGGCAGGTCCACGCGTTAACTTCCTCAGTCAATAAATTCCCAGCCGAGATAGCTATCTCGCGCTGTATATACGGATACGAGCGGCCTGTCCCTAAGGAAAGGATAGCGGCAACGAGAAAGGATACGACAGAGAACGGTACGCATCATTTCCACGGAAACGCCCTCGTCAAGGTCGCAGGCCGAGGTGAATGATGAATTTCTCAAGCGATATTACCGTGCGCGGAATCTTCATTATTAAGTCACATTGTTTCCCGAGGATGTTGTTTAACGCGCCACGGTTCTAACGAGCAAACGTCCAGGCGATAAAATCAAGTGGAACCGAAGTGTAACGCTGGAAAGCAGATATGGCGTTTGTAGCGAACGTGACTTTAGAGTCGTGTGCGTCGAGCTTCACATGTGCCGCATGTATGTACCGCGCCGGCCGGATTGCCGAAGACCGATTTCCCTCCGTTCTCTCATTCTCTGCTGCCTAGGAGTTACGTATGCTAGCCGCTGTCGCCGCAGAAAACGCTATATCTGCACCTCGGTGTACATTTCGTTTTAAGAATTTTACTCCATCGAACTGGGAATTTTTTCTTTCCTGATCGAACGCTCTATCATAAATAATCTCACTTCCAACGTATTTAAAAATCAATCAAACAATTACGAAATTATTTTCGCAAGTGCCTATAAAAATACAAAGTAATATTACATTTTCTGATTAAATTAAATTTAAAGAATAATAATTTAATTCGATAAAATTAGTTCTAATTGTAATAAACGTAATTAAAAAATTTAAAAAAAAAAAGAAAACTAAACATGAACACTTTCGCGTTTTTTATCCGGCTGGGAATTAAAAAAAAATCTCATTTTGATTGACAACAAGAAATGGAAACATATTCGATGAATAATTAGCGTGAACCAACTTGTGCAACAACACGCGACACTGCACAATATTATATAACGCCAGTAAAGTCAATCTTCGACCAAGGACATTATTTTCCGCCTTCATCATCGACACGCATCGTCGCGCACTTCGTCAACCAAAGAGCATTTATGTCAAGCAAAAAATATTATATCATTTTATAATTCGAGATAAACAAAGGATAAACAAGATAATAAAATACGGCAGTGCAAAAAGGTCAAAGAATTTCAAAATCGCGCAACGAAAACTTTCTCATCGTCTAATGGACCCTCACGCCAAACCGTTTGCGACGCAGAGAACCGAATTCGTTTACGCTTTGATTTCGCGTAAAGTGTAATAAATTAATTCTACAAAGGTAGAGAAGCTATCGTCGATCCCAGGTTGGGAAGAAGAACGAGAAAGGGTGACTAGAGAGGTGTTAATGCGATCAGCCGAACGATCAACGGCGAGATCGGAGTCGTAACAGGAGGGCTCGCCGTCGTGCCATTGTAAATATTTATTCGTCATTATTACGGCAGAGTAAAATTGAAAATCTTCATAATGCAGGGCCACCGCGGCGCATACTAAGTCTCGTATTAGCATACATCGCTTAAATCTCGATTCGAGTTTACGGATAACAGGATCGTAACCGCGCCAGGGTGCCGCCTGGAGCGATGGGCTCGTCGGCCACTAGAGACGACGGGTTTTAGGACGACGAAAGCCGCCACTATTAAGGTAGGTCCGATAATATAACGGTATTATTTTACCGTATTCGAGAACAATAATAAAAAGAAAAAAGAAAGAAAGAAAGAAAAAGAGAGAAGCGACAACGCGAGCGTTTTTCTTGCGCACATGTGTTTCGCTGGTTCTTCCTAAAAATTTAAATGCTGCGGTACGTATGATTGCATATGTATGTACACCCATACATACGCGGGCCAGTTCACGTGTGTTGCGCTCGAGTAATATTTAGGTAGGAGGCCGATACGGTATAAATCAACATCAATTGTTTATCTGTCCGCGGTACAATATTTATCATTGAGATATTTTTTCAAATGACGACCAAAGAAGTATTTTTGCACCCGCGCACAAGCGTCCGCCAGCGTAAACGATAAACTACGTCGTTACACAATCATATATCGCAAGGCACGTGGAAAAATTATCGCGATGAAAGCTCTTCTAAGATGTAAATGTAAGGTTTTCTTTTTTACGCGTATAATATGCACGTGCGAAATTACAAAAGCACTTTTACTACACATTACCTTATTTATAGAAAATCACAAGTTCGAATCGACGACGGTATCTCGTTGGACTTAAATATTCACGCAAAAATTAATCAGTGCAGAATTTGGAAAAAAAAAAAAAATCTATCAAAATTTATTCTTTCGACGTAACGTTGTAAAAAATATTTTCGTAAGAGTAAATTCGTGACAAGTCTTACGTTCATAAATCAGCAAGTGAATCCGCGCTTGTCCCTCCGTCAATTTAATTTATTCGAATTTATTTAATATTTTTCTTTTTATATATTTCCTAAATATTTCCTTCGTCCTACTTATAGTGCGCCCTACGGGAATTAGAAAATTAATCGATAAAAATGTCTCGCAAAAATCGCGAAATAGTTCTTTTTATCATTTCACGGACGAAATTGAATCGGTTGAGTGTCACTGAGGGACGCGCGGAGTACGGACAAGTGCACCGATCGACGCGTATGTGTGTACATATGCGCGCATGTGTACGTAAATACATACGTACACATATACGCGTGTGCGCGGACGCGCTTATGTATGTCGTCAACGTCGTTCTCGTGCACGTGAACGCGCGAGCGTGAACGTGTAGCCACCGACAGCTCCGCCCGCGTCCTCCTTCCGTTCGTATACCTAACTGGCCATGTACGAAAGTATCCTGCATATAATGTAGTACATAAGTTCGTTACATAGAGAAAGAGAAGGAAGAGGAGGTAATAAAGGGGAAGGGCGTTCACAAACAGGGTGTCCCCGAAAAAAAAGAAAAAAAAAAAAAATTCGACCTCTGTCGCCGATCATTTCGCTTTCTCCTTTGCTCCCTTTCTCTTCTCGTCGGCACCGCCTACGTCGTCAAAAATCACGCTTCGTAGAAGTGATCGCGCGACAATTCGATCCGATCGAGTAATTGTGATAAGTCGGGGAGCCGGGCGCGCGACAAACACGACACGCGGAAGCGGAGAAAACTCCGCGGGGCGTAACGCGGCGGGGGTGTCTTCTCCGGTAAATTACTCCTCGTTCGGTTTCGACGGCGAGTCTCGCGCGGAGGGCGCGGGTAATGAAATTTAATCGGTACACCCCCCCCAGAACCCCTCAGGGTAATTCTACGTACGAGTCGCGCGTAAAAGGTTCAAGTACGCGTGTCGTTTACTTTCTTCGCCGCCACCGCGCGCATCCGAGAGGCGCGTACACCGTGTATATGTATCGCGCGAGTAACGCATGTATTTCATATATAAGCCATAGATATGTGGACCAACACGCGCCTGTACGTAATGTGATACAAACACATGTATTCGACGGGGTATGTACGCGACGCTAGCACGTAGGTGTGGATAAGAGAGACAGAAACCGAGAGACGAGAGAAGGAGAAACCGAAAGGTAGAGGAGAAAAGGGGAGAGAGGGGAGGAAGGGCGAAAAGCCGCAGGGAAACTACTGACCGGACGAGGTATTAACGAGCGGCAATGCTATTGACAAGGGATCGGTTCGAACATCGAGAAAAAAGGAAACAAAAAATCGCCGGCAGTGCAATAGATCCTCGGAGGCATCGAAAAAGCGCGGACATGAATACGGTTGACCGAATTTCTCCGTAGAAAAAGCGGGGGCGTCGTTGTAACGAGAAGGGGCGAAGAAGAGAACACTACCGAGCGCGAATCAATTCTCGTCCGTGTAATTCAAACGTCAGACTATCCTGTTTATAAAAAATTAGTATGACGCCTAAATTAGGCCATAATCAATTCTATTGTTACGAATTTGCTAAGATTGCTAAGAAAGAAAGATAATCGATAAAAAATAAGTATAAAAAAAAATTAAAAAAGACATGTTAGTAATTAAAAATTGTGTAAAGAATTAAAGCTTGTAGGTATACGATGACAAAAATAATAAAATTGAAGCACGTTTAAAAAATAACTAGAAAATCACAATAATCGTTACACGAGAAAAAAAAATAACGTATGTATGTATAATTTTTACGCGCACAACTACGAATTATATGTATATGACAAATATGCTTGTTTTCGATGTGAATATATGAAACAAGCACTATAAAAGGCTATTCGCTGCTAATTATCGTTAAAAAAAAAAAAATTAAAAAAAATTAACTCTGCCGATGTGACCGTGCCCTTTGACGCAACTTTTTTTTTTGTCTCGCGGTACGAGCGCGGAATTGAAAACGAACGAAATATTAAAATAGAATAGCGAGAGACGAGGGGAAAAAAAAAAAAAAAAAAAAAAGGAAAGAGGCAGAGAGGTTTCGCGAGGAAAACTAGTTTATTCTATGAATTGCGAGCGACAGTGTGCCTGTACGTCGCAAAAATAATACTCACGAGCAGACCCGCGGATACGCGATCAAGTAATCAAAAGACGCGGCGGAAAATCCTTTTGCCAATGTTAAGAGGGCATTTTAATTATTTTCATTTTTCATTTATTTATCCGGAGGGGGGAGTCGGGTCGCGCGATGCGGATCCGGTCGGCGAGGACGCTGCCCGTTGCCCTTTAACGGAGGCAGGTAAATAATTGCGACGGGTGCGACGGCCAAACGGCGTACAAACGATGGAAACCACTACGGAGAGAACGAAAGATCGCGAGGCAATAGCTTTACGGTCGCTTTGCCGGGGCGGACAATTTCATTGCGGCGCCAAGCGAGATGGAAGTCCGATATTTCCCGCGTTTCTTATAACGATTTTCCATATTTTCCTTACTAGCGGCACCGCCGAGGTGGAATTAAAACTCCGGGAGACCGATATCGAAAGGCTCTCGAGTCCCTCGCAAGTTTTTTTTTTTTCCCCCCCTTTCCCCCCTTCCCCATTGTCACATTTCTCACGACAGAAGGACCCGGTGTTTTTCGTATTAATTTAAATATTTCAATCAAAACGTATTTTAAAAAGGAATTCCGCTGCTTATACGCGAATTGCTGTTAGCCGACGGAAATTAGACGAAATAACGTAGGCGGATAGAAAAATAAAAGATAATCGATTTAAAAACCATTTGAAATATTATACATCTAGATTAAACGTTTTCATTGTGTTACACTTAATTTCTACGTAAATTTTCGTCATCAGTTAAAACGGTGAATTTTCATTATTGTTATTGCATACAGACAGATTAAAATGTCCGCACCCAACTCTAGCGCTATCACGATATAACGATCGCGTGCGCGTTTCATCGTGTGACCAACGTTTTACAGGGCTCTACACGACTTTCCCGATAATACCAAACCCATATCCGAATGTGGGTCACGCTTTGCGTCGCCGATAATTATATTTCCCCGCCGCGGCGTTCGCTGATAAAGCGTAATGATCACGAGCGGCGCCGTGTCGGTGTGACGCCCGAAAGATCGGCCGAGTCATCCGGAGTTTCTAGTCTAGATTCCGACCGTATCCATAGAAATCGATCGGGGACCACGTAAGGCGATGGAAAGCGATGTAACAATGCCGTTACGTCTCGCAAAGATCGGAATTCGTTAAAGCGCGCGGAAACAAACAAGTGTAAGAAGCGGTGGAGAGTAGGTAGACAGAGAATACGAAAAGATGAGAGAAAACGAAGGAGCCGCGAGAAGGGTGAGACGGAGGAGGGGGAGAGATGCGGAGAATGCGAAATGGCTCTCTTGGTTCCTCTCGATTTCTTTCTCTCTCTCCTTTTTTTTTTTTCTGCCAGGAAAAGAAAGAGGGGAAAAAAAATAAAGGGGCAGGCAATGCCGCAACAAAAGACAATAGTTATCCCGCCGGAGGGCAACGTGAACTTTTGCACCGTCGGACAATGCTATCGCCGTCGGGCGCAGAGGCGTCGGGCGACAAAACTTTGTCCGGTTTTACACGAGGATCGGCTGGTCCTCCACGAGATTCCTCTCTTTATCCGCCCCCGCGCTGCCGAACTGCCACCTTCCCGCGCGTCGCGCGGTGTACCTTCACCTGGACCGGCATCCGATGCCCCGACGCCGACGAGAAACCCAACCTGCTTCCGAGAACGCATCTACATCTTGAGAAACCGACTGAATTTTTATGCCGCTTAGACGGTACGGACCCGAAAACAAAACGTCTCCTTTCCTGCCAATTATCGGAACAAAGTCGCGGAGGCGGAGACTAGCCGGCGGGAAGACAAACAGTCCGAAAAAGAGAGGAAAGAGAATGTTTACCCGTATGAGAGTGTGTGGATTTATCGCGCCAACAACAGAGGTATAAAAAAAAAAAAAAAAAAAAAAGAGGCCGCGCGAAGTCTTGGCTGAGGGTGTCGGAGAAATTTCGAAACGGAAGTGACGGCCGCGATTATCGTCTTTAAGCGGATTTAAGAATCCTCCGCATCCGCGGGCAAAAGCCGCGAGAGTTCAGGCATCATCAGATCCCGCCTTTGAAAACGAAGGCAAGGTTGACACGGGGTAGCGAACCTCCTTTCCACTGCGCGAAGTAATAATCCGGCGTCCGTTAGAAATTTCCAGCCAAGAATCACGACCGGGCGTATTACTCGACTTTTGCGACGGCGAAGACATTCTGATGCTCCTCCGCGTTTATATGTACACATCGCCGAGAAGAGAGAGGGTTCGGTTAGCTGTCGGAGGGATCTAAAAGGAGCCCCCAAGGGGTGAAAGCGCCGAGAAATGCTGATTAAATCCTCTTTGGCGCGGCCGACGGCACTACGACCGCATTAAATACTTGTAAAAGGACATTATTCGCGAGTTTTATCCGGCGTATTCGCGTAAACGAGGAAACGCGGGTTTCCGCTGGCCAAAAAGCGGCCGACTATAACGAACGGTCTTCCGGTGCTTCGCGCGAGTTTTCTCATTGCTCCTGCGCGGTCGCTAACGTGCGCGAATCAAATCGCAAGCACTCGCCTCGTTATCACAGCCACACAAAGGCAATGTTGTATTAAAAATTCATTGCTGCGAGATAGCATCGACTAATAACTCTAATTTCTTTCTGCTTTTGTAGTTTTAACTTTAATTTATTATTCTTCTGTGCGCATTCAGTTACGGTAAAAGATCTTCGGATTTGCAATCAGTTTGAAAGCACCCATTTATAAAATATTGTTTGCATCTTTTATTTTTTTTTTTTATTTTTTTTTTTCGGTTTTTTGTTTCTTTCTTTCTTAAACTCAAGCGCAAATATTTAATCACTGACAATCTATATATAAAATATAAATTTATTTTAATGTATTCTGAAATACTTATATGCTCGATTTCTTTCATTTATCATTTATAACTGACAGCTTATTCATTTTGTTGTTCGCGTAAGATAATTACAGATCAATATTTTTACGCTATGGTTATGTAATTCAAAATAAAACTCGAATGCTTCAATCCAAAGTAATCAAGACGTGTAAAAAAAAAAAAAAAAGAAAATTAAGCTTTAATCCACAAGAATTTGATATTACATGTCTTTAGCCTCGAAGTTATTTATAGCGATGTGAATAATCCTGCTAATATTAGACTTGATGTTATTTTTATAAAAAGATTTGTAGCCCTTCTTAAAATCTTCTTCGATAAATTAGCGATTTATTTTATAACCCAAGAGTGCTAGTTTTAAACTTGCACGAAAGAAACGGGAAGGTACCAATTTAATCAATATAGACTGAGTTACGTCATAGAATGGCCGCGATCACTCAGTAGACGCTGTTAAAAATAAATGAAAGAAACCAAAATCGACAGCCAATAGCAAAGCCTTCGGGGGAGGGAAAGGGGGAGGAGGGGGAAAGATAAAAGAAAAGAACGGATTTCGTACGCGCAAGGACACGGAATTATTTCACGTGGCTGTATTCTCCATGAGAGAGCAAGAGATCTCAAGGACATCGAATACCTGGCCTTTTGTCGAAAGAAAGAAACAAAAAAGAAAAAAGAAAAAAAAAAAAAGAAAAAGAAGAAGAATAAAAAAACGAGAGATGGGAAAAATGGCGAAAGAGATGCAAATATATTCGCTTCACGGCGAAGTCAACGGGGCGAAAGTGTGCAGAAGGTCAGTCTCCGTCAGCGACAGGTGATCACATATACGCACGAAGGCGGAATTCAAGGTGGAGGTGAATTACCTGGCCGGGATTTAAGGCTAGGTCGCCACCTTCTTCCCGAGTGGCCCTGACTCGTCGCGCTTCCTTCTCCTTGCCCCGCGGAGTATCCCAGCGGCACATTCGTATCCTTGATCGATGCGACACGCGCCCGCGTATCCGGAGTATTCGCGATTTAACAATCGATCGAGCGTAACCCCATATGTATCGAAGTGTGTACACGCTTAGCGAACAAACACCGAGCGAACGACCGCGAAGATTCATTCGGCCGTGCTGTGCGCTGTTAGTGTGTTATTTTCGCAGTGATTTATTCGTTTGAGAATGCTCGCTTTTTCGGTGTTCGTACAGTTAAGTGTATACACACCTTCGCACGAACCTCACGCGAACTTCTTTCAAGTGCTTCTACTCGTAAAGTAGCTCGAAAATTTAACGGAGATAAAAAGAAAAAAAAAGAATGCGCGTGTCCCGCGAATTTAGGAAACATGACGCCCGATTTAAAGAGTCACGTACTTCGCTTTCTAATGCACGCCGTTATTGTACTTGGAGATTGACCGATCTCGGTTCTTTTAATCGTACTTTCGAGGAAAAGGGGGATGCAAGTTTTGCAGCACGGCACGAGTAATTGCGACATGTCGATATAAGGAGATAAGCGGGGGAGAACCCAGCCAGGATTCGCGTGGCACAGAAACTCGAGTATGTTTCAGTTTTACTCGCGCTAATTGCTCAAGTCTGTCGGAGTGCGCGTACGACGAATCTCCGCGGGGACCGCGCCCACGTGCCGCCGGAGTTAACTTAATTACAGCCAATTAAGCGTCAATTAACCGAGTGGCATGCGCGCATACGCGCCAGCGACCTTTTGTACGTAGGTACCATACGTATGCGCAACTACGTCAATCAAGCTAACGAGACGCGACCCGATGATCTCAAGACGTCGAACTCGACTCAACCCTTCTGCCTTTTTCCCCTCAGAAACGAAATCGCTAACGGCAGCTAAAGCATATCCCGAGATAATAATTAATATAAAAATTCTCGCCGTTCTAAACTCTTTATAAATATGTACAACTACGGCGTGTATAATTATTCGCGTATAAATTAATTTATATTTGCATAAAAACATGATATATCCGTAGTATTAACCATGACGGTAATCGGCAATCTTTCTTTCTACGACGGAGCATCGACATCGTCGGCGGTACTCGCGAGACGACGAGCCACCGCAATAATTAATGGCACTCGTCGAATCCTTCGCAAAAAGTTGATCGCTCGGCTGAGAACAGAATGCGGACGCTACACGTCGTTCCAGAAATAAAGCCGTCATTCGTGTTCGTTCCTGTCATTGGCAGGTCTTGAATAATTAACGGTAGATAAAAATACGAGCCAATTAGCTGAATTAAGACACCGGAACAAAACATATACCGAGAACAACGACAAGCCGAGAGAATACGCCAAAGAAATTACGATGATAGAATACGCGTGAAAACCAATTAACCAGTTTGAAGCCGCAGATTTAGTTTCTCGAGAGCCAACTTTACGGGGATCCGAGTTTCCGAAACGGATCGAGACTACTAAAAATCCCACAAGAAAAAAAACCAAAAAAAAACCTACATATTTTCTGGCAAACACGAAAGTTTCCGAACTGAAAGAAAAATATTCCAATCGATAAGCAGCAAAAATTCAACCGAAAATCAACCTGCGAGTGAACGATAAACAAACTAAATGGTCGAAATAGCGAAATCCCGCTGTACTCTAGATATCCAATGTACGAAAAGTGCACAAATAAAAATCGTTAACATTTTGACATAAAACGTTGCAAATGTTGTGAAATAATATATCATCGGATCGAGTCGAAAAGCTGTCCTGTATATATTTTAATAAAAAATATGTATAAATAATATATATCGCAGAGAAATCATCAGGTATAATATTCCGCATGTGCCACCCCTTTTCACATATGTAAAACATCATACATAAATGAAACCCTGATACGCCGCGCGATCTAAATATATTTTACATCTATTTGAAACGTTTTATGAAAAAGACGTATATGCGTCCGACGACGGTGTCAATTAGCAAACACGTGGCTGCGGTCAAGAAACTTAATTCCCGCCGCAACTTTTGTTCGCGAGTCGCACTGGCTGCTCCATTTTTTCGCGACCGCCCGGCGAGTCTCTCACTCGGAAGGAAACACTCCCGGAGGCAAGAAAAGGCGAGAGTGCAAACGCTTTTCCTTATTCATACCGGCCATTATCTCCGACAATGTTACGCGATAAATACCGCCGCGGCGTGGAACCAATTAAGCGCGCAGCGTACCGCGTCGCCGCCGCCGCTTTTATCGCCGATTTTTTGTATTTTTTTTTTTGTATTTTTTTTTTCCCTTCTTTTTGTCATCGACATGCACACCGCTCGATCTCGTGCCACTGCCCACGTGCCGATTAATGAGGCGCGACGGGGAGAGGAACCGGAAAGAATCGACGGTCTGGTTTTTGAGGGGGAGGGAGTTGAAGGGAGAAAGCGGCGATTATAGCCGGCAGAGGAGAAAAGTGAGACGCGGGAGAACGACGAAAGTCGCCCGTAAGAGACGCTAAAAGCGCCACGCGGCTGCGTGAATAATAATCCGTGATTAATAGAGTGCTAAGCCAACGGCATGGCGCGCCCGTCGCATGAATGGCCGTAGTACTATTAAACGGCGGCTATATTACACCTACGGTGATACGCGAGGCGAGAGGGTAGACCACGGGCGCGTAGTGTTGTATATCGGGCCATAGTCAATTTTGTCTGCGCGACGAGATGCCGAAAGTGCACGGCCGATCATTATCTAATCTAATCCAACGCATTGCGTCGCGTCGCGTCACGTCGCATCTATTTACACAATGATTTCCCAATCTGCACGATGAAATAGATAATATATAGATTCGCCTATTAAAAAAAAAAAAAATACATTACACAGGAACTTTTTGCGATTCTGTGACCCTAACTTTGACGCTGAGCTAAATTAAATCTGCCACGTATAAATTAAAAATCAGCATAATATAATTACAATATAAAAGTTTCGTATTTTTTTTTTTTTTTTTTTTTTTAAATAATAAATAGCCAATTTTTAACTTTTGTTTCATATTAAAAAGATTAATGGAGAGGCGTTAAAATAAATAAGCTATTCGAAATTCGATCATTATTTTATCGCAAAAAAATAGAAATTAAAAAAAAAAAAGCAGCAGTAAATATTTTAATACGGAAACGTGATAACGTAAAAATTTCAACTATGCTGATACCAGCCGACGAAACGAAATATGTCTAATATTAGCACCGTTAACAAAGGATCGATGGCGACTACCGCCGAGTTATATCTTGACGATTGAATTTCAGGAGAGAATGTTATGTTATCTATGCGACTGTAACACCTAAGCTGCCCGACGCGCCGAATACCGCGGTGTCTCGTCAGGATTACGGCGCGAAGCGCGGATTCAGAGGGAACCAAGAACGTAATTTCGGAGATAGCCGTGACCGCGGTCATCGGTTGGCGGTTCGCCTACGTAATACGTACTACGTATAAGTGGTGGGTAGAGGTATGCGCAAACGGCAAACAAGAAGTAGCTACTGGCTGCTTCCACAGGTGGTCGGGTCACGAACTGACCCCACTCCATCGGCCCATCTCTTTCTCTCTCGCCCTCTCTTTCCTCGGTCTCTCTCACTTATTTGAATCTCTCTCTTCCTCGCCTTCTCTCGCGGCTATTTCTTTTGCACTCTCCTCTCCCGCTTCATCGCGTTCTTCCCCCCGACGCCCCGAGTTCTATTCTCTTTTCTTTGTCCGAAGCTCACACTCTCGCGCTTGACCCACGGCACATTAGATGTGTAGGTAGGCAGGTACGTAGTACCTTCGAGTGAACCGTCGAACGAAGAAGATGACGCTATGAGTACCTAGCATTCGTAAAGTTGGCGAACGTAAAGTTATCCCGACACTTCGACTAATTTACGCTTGGCTACGAACCGAGGAAGACCTAATTTTTTATTTTTCATATAAAAAAAAAACACGCTCGGAAACGTTCAGATCACCAATCGCTAAACACGACAAAAATTTAACTCGAGTTCTTTTTTTTTACGTAATCTAATTTATAAAGAAATTTCACGTTAATTTTTTTACGACGAGAAACTGGAAAAAATTTTAAAAATTTAACCAAGATACATTTTTTTGTACATTATTTTTTTCACAGGCAGAGCAGTTCATTAAAAAATTGATAAAATATATTATACGTTTTCGTTTATTTATAAATAAGTATATAGATTTGTATATAAAAAATATACAGAAGAATCCAAGACAAAATAATAGGTTTCTTCGTGAATAAGTCTTTTTTTTTTTTAATTTTTTTCTCTCTTTCTTAAGCTCGACAAACTTCTTTTCTAAAGAAATCTGAAAAGCCAGTCTAACCGTAGTTTTCGCACGACCTAATTTCGGTTATCTGGTAGATAAAAGTTATCTCTGCACAACGCGTTGCTTTTGTGAGTCAGTCGTGTTTAGTATTTATGATCGCGAAATAGCCACGAGGCTCTCATGTCGGCAAAAGTTGCGTACGCGTGAAGTGGCCTGGCAAACTTCACAAGGAACTCAAGGCCGTGTTATGCCAAAGCTACGGATATATGTGTACGTGTACGCTGGTAAGCAGATATGGCATTTGCTACGCCGGCAGCAGCTAGCGAGCGTAACTTTAAAGTCGTGTGCGCCGAGTTTCACGTGTGCCGCGTGTATGTACCGCGCCGGCCGGATTGCCGAAGACCGATTTCGCACTAGACGACGTAAGAGCAATTCGTCAAAGATTCGTCAAAGATCTTACGACATACCTGACAAAATATAGAGCCGGCAAAATATTTCGAGAACGATTCTTAGCAAACTCCGCTGCGATATGACTTTTATTATTAATAAAATTGTATCGCATTGATTTAACGTCAATAATTATTTTCGCGTATTTCGTTTGTATTAAAACCGTAGTAATCACAAATTGAACGTATATGGAAATATAATATTTTATATATTTCTCCGTAATATTTTATAAATTATTTATTAAGAGTAATTATTAAGTGAAAAAAAAAAAAAAAAACTGTTTGCATCAACAGTTATATTTTATTATATTACTTTGGATAGATTTACTAAATATGTTTTAATATATGATAACAAATATAAACTGAACGATAATTATTATTAATGCGCGATATTTTTAAATCAGTAAAAAAAAAAAATAAAAATTATTTTAGATTTATAATATAAATTGAATTCAAGTAACATTTAAAAATAAAATCTACTTATTGAAAAGCTCTCGCAAACGACATTCGCCGGAAGAAACTTTAGATTTACGAAGAATTCTTGAATATTTTGTAATATAAATTTTAATATTACAATATTTAATAAAATTAGCTCACGAACGAAAGGTTCACGTGCGATATTATATTGCGCCATTGCACGACCGTCAATTAAATTTCAAAATCGATAATAAAATGTTAAAGATATTAGTATGGCTGTGTCATATATGCACTTGCTTTCCCTCGATCATTAATTAAACGAGAAACACTTGATAAACAAGAAATATTACCGTAAAATGAAATAATTATGAAGAGAAGGTATTATATTAGGAAAAGCTCAGGAAAAAAAAAAAAAAAAACGCGAAAAGTACATTCACGGATTGGTAATCCGTAGTTGTTTATTCAATTCCATCAACGACGGGGTGCGAACGCGCTGTTCGCCGGTGTCCGCGGAAATGGTCTGCGACCGTTTCCATTCGCGCGCGCGCCCGGATTCCGAAGTCCGCAGCGAAGAGAACCGGGTTGCGCTGCTCGGTTGCTCGGTTGCCTTCAGTCGTAGGATGCTGAAGGCACTGCGGTTGCCATGGCGACCCACCACCACCGCAGCCCGATGTAATTATTTGAAAAACGCCCGCCGCAGCCCCATCCCGCCACCCACCACCTACCACCACCCCCGGGGGTTGCCGGGTACAGAATGATGCAAAAGTAGCCGAGTGGACTTTGCATCCGCGTGTCGAGGTATGACGAACGTTACTGCATTCGTGATCTCGGCTCCCGGTAGATTGACGTGCAAAAACGACGAGTGGCATCGTAGCCAAAGAATCTATCGCGGATCAAATCGTCTCCGCGAAGCGGTTAATCAATTTCCGTCGCAGGACGCTGCGGAAATAACTGTTGCGTAAGAACTTTTTACCGTACGGAGCAGCGTGTCAGGCATCGACTTCCGGATTCTGTAACGGACTGTACAATAAATATGCGGGCTTCCGCTTCGTAAATTGGTTCGCTCGAAATAATTAAATGCGAAATTTCCCGCCGCTTTTTGAGATAGCGAAATTTTAGTCGCGAATTTTTTGCGATCTCCGCGAGAGATCCGTCGAGAGTAGCGACTATTTTCGGGCGAAAATTCAACTCGCGGGGATTCGGCCGCGAGATCCACAATGTGGCAATCCGTAAATCCGCGTATCGCGCCCGTATTGGATTCTGAATTTTTCGGCCAATTTTCCCGACGATCGGTTCAGCGGTTTAACTGCGGCGTATGCACGCACATACGCTCGTACGCTTCGGATTCTAGCCTTTTCCGGTAGATATGTGATTGGAATGTGACGAACGGAATCCACTCGACGATTATTACATAATGGCGTTCTTGGATTTAGCAATTTTAGCGTTTATAATATACGAGTATATAATATACGCACGTATCAGCGCAATATAAATCCGTTACGCTTGTAATCAATCGTAATAATATTAAAACGATTGCTACCTATACGAATGCAATTATTATCACCCGTGCAGCATATGGAATTTAACGATTCGACGATGTGTATTTTTCTTTGCGCATGTTCCAATCTGGAAAAATTTTTCTTCTCTTTTATTAAAATCTCTTTATTAAATATACATATCCTATTTCCTTTCGCGCGAGATTTTCTCACGCCAACGTTTCTCTCGCAAATTTTCAAACAAATATAGCCTCGAATCTAACAGGAAATCCACGACGTGAAGAATTCGTATTATTAATTCATGTACGCTGAAAGAAGCCGGCTTTTTCAGGTCGTCGTGCTGAGCGCGCTCAGCACTCACAAAGGATAAAAAAAAAAAATTGTAGACTAACATAAAATACGAGATTTATCATATTAATAATAGAGAGAATTGTTTCGCAAAAAAAAAAAAAAATAATAAATTTTACAGCTTTTTCTAAAAGAGTTGAAAGATTTTTCTTTTTTTTAATTGGTTCCAAAATGCGTAGCTTTAATTAGAGAACGAGTCAGCTTCTGAGTTGGAATGTACTTTCTACCATCCCTCTCGTGTCTACCTGAATGCTCAAGGGTGTACATAATGCGGTAGTCGGGGTGTGGGTTAAAAATCGCAAACGCGAAAGCACGCGGGGATGAATTTCCTACGGCGCGACTTTCGCTCACGCATGGTCACCTCGTCAAGTACCATGTAGGAGGTGTACATGCGACTTGCTAAAAATTATAATTAGAATTATGTGCCCTCGGTCTGGCCGCTACGTGCAACTATTTTACTCGATAAAAAGGTCCGTGACCTCGCTGAATTTATATCACGACTTTCTAAGATGCGTTATTGTTAGATAAAAAGAAAAAAAAAAAAAAAGAAAAAGGAAACACATCAATGTGTAATTTTTTAATTGATATCATTATCTTTTCATGCGTTTACTTTCCATTAATTTCCAACGAAACATCGAATATAGAGAAATATATTTAAAAATATAATTATTACTTTTTCTTTTTTTCTTTTATAACCTACTGTAATTATTTAATTATATTAATTTAATTTCCGAAATAACTTGGCGCTGAAAATACGATCAGAGTGACAACAATAGCATAAAGGTTAGACAAATCGATCGGCAATCGGAAAACGCGTATCTACCGCATATTTCGCGACCCATCTTCGAGAAGACGATGTCGGTCCAGGACGGAGAAATGAACGGAGAAGGTGGGCCGAGAAGACGAAGAGAAGGGAGATGCAAGAAGAAGAGAGAGAGGAGAGAGAGAGAGAGAGAGAAAGAGAGAGGTTCGTGGCGATGCTCACTTGTTGCTCGCTCGACTAATTGCCAAGTAATTGGCCCCGTACCCCCGCTCGTATAAAGTTTGCTTCATTGTCTTTAATAACGCCGTGACCTGCGCTAATGACTCACGTCGCATTCGTCAGGAAAGGGAGACGACGGGCACTCAATGAAGAGGATTCAGAGAGCTCCGCGCATTGTAAATGCCCGAAGAGTTGAAAAGCCAGCGAAACGTGCATAACGTTTCATAAAGCGCCGCTCTTAAGCATTATACGTGGTGTCGTTCAAAAAGTAGGCAATGATTACAAGATCGAATTAAAGGAAATGCGCGAACAAGTTTTTACTTTTTCACAATGTAAAGAGACGACGTTATTACCGTCGTTTATTCCCATTCTCTTCTATCTTTGAAATTATCTCGGCTAATACGTAACCAACGTAAATACCCCTGGTAATATTTATGTCGCGCTAAACAAAACGCTTTAATTTTTTTTTTTTTAATTTCTCTGTTTAAAGATCTGTTTAAAGATCGTTCAAAAAAAAATTACAAACCTACTTGACACTTGACCTAGCGTCTACTAAGAATTGCCAATTATCAGATAGAATGGGGAAATTTTTAAGTGGGCGAGAGTAATTCCTCGTGAAAGGCGCGGCAATTAAAACGAGTAGCCTGTATTTTTCTAGAGGTGCCGGAACAAATCGCACTAGAAAGTTACAGCGAAAAGAAGGGGACGCATTATCCAGATACATTATTAATTCACCATTTTACCATTACTTTCTCATTACTGTTTACTATTTAGCGAACGCTCATTATTATCCTTAATTTCTGCAATTATAATTCACGTCGGTATATTTAATCAACGATTATTTAACTCGGAGAATAATATTTCCAACGTGGAAATATATCACAGATAAGACAACGAGGTAGGAAATCGTCGGAGGAACTATGTCATAAGAGATAAAAAAAGAAAAAAGAAAAAAAATTTACGTGAAACAGACGTAACGGAAGGTAAAGTTGTTTATTACCGTAATGAAAACTTGATTTCTTTGTACGTCACCTCGGATTAAAACAAAAAGTACGCATGCCGGGCTTATAAGTCGATGTGGGTGGAGAGATGCGACGCGGATGTCCGTGTAACTTTCTATCGGGGCGAGCACCTAAAGGATAACCGACATAACGAGGTACACGTGTCGCGCGCAGCAAGATACCTCGGTGCACCGTGTGCGTCACATGTGCGGAAGTAAGAAGCCGGTCGTGTCGCAGCATCCGCGCGACCCCCTACCGCCCCGTGGCCCTGCCCCGGCAGTCAGGGACAATCCGTGCGTGACCAGATGTCCGATTGTGCGTGGAATCGCGGAGTGACTCATGCCCTAAGCGACGTCGTCCGACATAAGGGAGACGTCGGAGAAACCTATAACGCTCGCATGACCTATCGACGTACACGCGTTACCGCACAGGTATTCCATGGGACAGACCGTTCCCCGACAAATCATTTCCTCGTCAAAAATTTTCGAAACTGTCGCCGACAGCGATCGTACGTAATTTCCTTCGACGAAAAAAAAAATATAGCTGAACATATAACTCGCGGAAAAAATTTATTTCCTTTTTTCTTTATGCGATTGTGCGCACACTTAACGATGAAATATCCGGCTTATGCGAATACGTGAACCGACAGACATACCGCCACGTTATTTTGAAATAAGTTTTTACAGGATCGAGCCAAAACCATGTGCTGTTAAAAAAAAAGAAAAAAAAATTGCGTTTCTATACAATAAATGAATTAAAGCGGGTTTTTCGAAATCGCCACAAACCTCAATGAGAGCCGCAAGTTCCGCGCGAAATTCCCACGATAAACCATAACCGTACGAAATGCAGAAAAAAAAAAAAAAATATATATATATATAAAAAGGGGCAATCCGATATTTGTCCTGTAAATAAAGGATAATTCCTGTAAATAAAACTTTCGAATCGAATCGTGAAAAATCACGTAGTTGCCGAAAATTTTCCGAACCACGAACATTTCGCGTCTAAGCTCGAGCCGAAGGGAAGCTTCGTCGTTGAGCGCAATGCGCTTCACCTCGAAATTAAGATCCGCTCGTATACACATGTACACACGAATACGTCCAGACGGGAGGAACATTCAGGAAAGGACATGGGGAAAAAGGATGAAGGCGAGGAGCGAAGCAGGGTAGCAGACGGAGGAAACGGCCGGAGACGGAGAATCTCAGCGACGCGCCGGCTAGACGGCATCGTAAACTCCGGCGAGGAACTTTTGAATTTTAGTAAGAGACGCTCCTTCTCTCTGCCCGACTCCTCTTTCTCGCCCCGATTTCGGTCGGTGCCCGCTTCCTCTTTCCCTTCTCATCTTCCTGCTCGGTCGCCTTAGCCCTATAAATTAAGGGTTTCTCTCGTTCCTCCCCGTCCGCAACTGTGCTACCTACGCCCGCACACTAGCGTCGATTAAGGGAACACCGTAGTGAGCTAACATATCCTTGGAGATCCTGCCAGAGCTCCTCGCCAAAGTCGGCAGAGGTCGCCCAGAGAGAGAAAAGTAAGAGAAAAAGAGGAAGAGCCGCGATCCTAAAGGGGTAAGTCTTCCCCGAATGACGAAATAATTCAAAAGCGCGCGAAGTCAATAACTTATCTTCAACAGAAAACGCCGATAGCTATGCCGTTAAGTTTGAAGCATCAATCCAAGCGCCTTCGCGAGAACCGTGGCATTACGATACCAAGGCGTTTGATTAAGCGGATTAGGTACGAAGCCGCTTTTGAATTGCAGATTAACAGTTTAATGACGCACCACGTCGATCAATAATTAATGTTCGTGTTAAATATGCGATAAGCAAAATTTTGCCCGGATTCTAAATATCGCTGGACGCGCGATTATCGCGGTAGAGCAGCGAGGCGACGCGGCTAGGCAGACACAAATAACGAAATGAGAGGGCGAAATTCACACGAGGGATCTTTATTATTTATGTGTAATTTCCCGTCGGGACGAATTTATTTCGCAAGTGTTTCGTGAAGTTGGGAACTTCAGGAAGTAGTTTTTGGTTACGAGGCCACGTACTCGCGAGGAAAGGAACCTAGTTCCTTTTTTTTTTTTTTTTATTGCTGGCCAACGCGCACTTAGCATAGAAACGTCCTTCCGGGTCATAGGTATTCAGATTTTCTATCCCTGGCACCCAGGATCCTTTTTCCTGCGGGATACGCGAAGGATGCTGCCTGCGGAGGGTGGCTCGAAAGAAACGATAGAACCGGAGCGCGCGAAACGGAAGGGAAGGTGAGCGGAACAGCGGGAGGACGGGGCCGGGTAGACAGGGGGGTCGAAAGGGGAGGGAGGGAAAAGAAGTCGGCAGCCATAAAGAGCGAATGAGAAAAAGAGACAGACGGAGAAAAGGGGTGGGCGAGAGGGGATAATTCCACGGCTAAATATCGGTAAAAATCAATACTATCTCTTTTCCTCGACGCACTCCCGTCGCAACTAATAATGCACGCAAAAAGCGCAACTCTAAAGGATCGATAAATCAATTTCTTAACGATTTTCCGTGCATCGATCGCGGGACGCGTACTTCCATCGCGAGAATTCCCTCCTGCAAAATACATTTCTGCATATCGTCCTACATAACCGGTGAAAATATTCGTCATCGGCAAAACTACAGATATAATTTTACTCCGTCGTTTCGCAGAGTAATGCCTCTATATGGAAAAAAATATAAAAAAAAGATATTCGCGTATATATATTTTTTAAAAATAAATATTAATGAAAATATACGTTTCATAAAAACCTATCTTTTTACTTCACTCGCATCATCTTAAAAAAAAAAAAAAAAATTAAAGATATAATTCAGCTATTACCCGTGCGGCTTAAACGATTCCACGTATACACACGCGAGATAATCTTTATCAAACTTTCTCCGTAACACGACAGTTTGGGGGCCTGGAGTGATTTCAATGCAACGGAGGAAGTTGGCCGTAAGCGGACGAATACCGATACGACTGTCGTATAGTACGAACAAGTTGCTACCAAGGTAGCAAGGAAATACCCGCGTAAGAAGGGCAAGATATTCGAGCCAGGGGAAACAAGTTGCAGCCCGAGAAAATTATCAACCATAAATTCAAGGCAGGTCGAGACAGTGTCTGATACATGGCGCCTCGTTGCCATTTCCAAGTGCAATGCAACTTATACGCGTTTTCTATGCAGCTGCATCTCCGCGACGTCGTAACGCATTAAATGGCTCTGTAAAAAAAACGCAATCCACCCCGGTTGATTTTACATCGAGATACGCCGTGTGATTTAACCGTCAAATAAAATCGAACTTAATAAGTAATTTCGAAACGATATCTAATAAATCGATTGCAAATCGATCCGAGAACATTTTGGATTATTTTACAAACATCGCCCGCGCATGAATAAAGACATATTTGTTTTTAGAATTACACGTCGTTTATCCAGTTGCCGTTACTTTTGATTTTATCTCGCGGCACCGGCGATAAAGACCAATAAACGTCCATTCCCACGAAAAATATCGATTGTTATATTTATCTGCAGCGAAATTAAATCACTCGGGATAATTCGAACGAACCGCGAGCTCGTCTTTTGCCAAAGAATCCATTCCAGGCTGCGGCCTGGCCAGAACCTTGCCCCAACTAAAACACTAAAGATTACGCCGGAGGTCCATCAGCGAGCTACCTCCGCGTCTTACACGTAAATCTCTCGCAGAGAACCCATTTCGCGTGTCGCGCACGCGAATGTTTCCCCGGCCGTAGATTTGATGCTTTTTCGAGTGCCGGCGCGATTTAGGTATCGCTTTAACCGGCGCGATATGGTACGAGGCTACTCGTTCGGTTTGCCGCGCTTTAGAGAGAGAAATAAAGAGGTAGGGAAAGAAGTTCGCGGGAAGGATCGCTACACGGCGATCCGTGTTTCCGCCTGTCCTTTTCCGAAACGCGGCGGGAGTAACGGCGTGGAACCGCGGACTCGACCACGACCTGAGACAAACGGTAACGAAACGCGCCTGCCGCCCAACGTCGCCGCCGAGGATCCCCGACGTTCCGAGGGATCCCTTTGCACGCGAAAGTGTAAACGGCGGTGGCGAACGCACAAGCGAGAGCTGCCTTGGTCCGAGACCAAGGGTCCGACCGAGCGACCGACCGACCAACCAACCAACCAACCAACCAACGCCTCCTCCTGCTATCGGCGTTCTTCCTCTCTCTTCTCATCTCTTCTCTCTGTCCCTACCGCCGAAGGAGGAGTAAAAAGGAGAAGGGAACAAAGTGGTTCTCAACGAGTATCTTGTAGGAAAACGATGTTTTTTTTTTTTTCCTTTTTTTCTTTTACCTTTTCTATCGAGAAATATCGCTGAGGGCTCTGGCACGAGTGTGAGACAGGGCGCTCAACACCCACCGATTTGAATAACAATTCGTTATCGAGTAGCTACGACGAAATATCCTTCAATAAGTCTGATAAAAAATATTATATTATTTTATCACTCTTTGTTTGATATTTGACAGTTGACTATACAATTAAAAAAATATAGTTTTTTTTTTTTAATTATTTTAAGATTTTTTTTTTAATAAATCACGTTTCAAATAATTATTTTTGATAAGCGAGGAATGAAAAATTGGTAATGTAATATCGTTCTATTTATAAAAATGTTTTCTGGTGACATTACTCGCAAGTACAGTAAAGAATACAAGCTTCCCTCCGTCTCACACGCGTCGTACAAAAAGGACATAGCCAAGACGGAAGAAGGGAATGCTTTCACGAGATTTGCGAAATTGCTGCAATTTTTGTGCCACCTTTAACACGCGCTAACTATCGATCCATGCGTCATACCCGTGACAATAGTCCTTCGTACGTCGTCTATATCTTGTTCTCTGAAGGAATCGACAAAAGAACGGCATCCAAGTGTGTTAAAAGGCGAAGGGCGTAGAACGGAGGATGACAAATAATTTGCAGACAGCAGTGCGGAGAGATATCGTGAAAAATTAAAACACTAGAAATATGAGAACCTCCGTTCACTCTTTCCCCCTCTCTGTCCCCTCTGCCTCCCTCGAACCCCGACCCACCCTCCGTAACCCCTCCGGGGTGGCTAGGAGGGTTTAGGGTGAAAGGGGGGGCGAGAGTAGGAAAGGTGGAGGGAGGTGGGTCTCGTACAACACCATGCAAAAGTTCCCATCACCTCGCGCTGTACTATCCACACCAAAAGCTCGTGTCCGCTTATTTTATTTCGGTCTCGGCCCCGAACAATACGCCGGGGGTACTTATAACGGAAAAAAGAAAAGCGAGGAAAGAGAGAAACATACTTTATCCCCGGCTAATTTATCTTACTGCAATTTCTCCATTCCGCCGGCCGGGCGCGCGTGTGTGCTCACTTGGACCGAAGGGAAGTGTTAACTAAGTTGTGACAGGCGGACGATTATTCAACGTCGACGAAATTATAGGGTTACCCTATAATTTATGTTAGTTAATTAAGAGTGGACGGGAATTAAAATTCATGTTAGCGGAACTGCATTCTCGCGCGCGACTTCGTCGTATCAATTTCGGAAATTTTTTTTTTTAACCCACGAAAACCTAACGCTTTAAATATTACAAATTTTTTCCTACGCCAACTGTTTCTTATATTATGATTTATACACGTGCATTTTCCTTATGAAATTCGATCGTCGCATTTCACAACGTGGAAAGTTCCTTCGCATTACTCGCATATCGCGTCTGTCCGCATGTTTGACGCAATTGGTTCGCGGTTTTTAGATCGGAATTTAGAATATTCCACTCACTGACGAGCACAATACGCGTTACACCCACGCACGCACATGTAACGCGCGCGCGCGCTCGCCCGTGCACGCACACACGTGCAAATGTATCCTCTTTCCCGTTGATATTTGACGAGCGTATGTCGCAACTATGTTCCGAAACACGAACGTGTCCGCGCCTAAAAATGATCCCGGGCTGTGTATCGCGGTATCAGTCTGCAGCCTCACGTACGTACGTACATAATAACTATTAAAATCGTAACAAATTTTTTCCTAGCCCAATACAGCGCGCGTTTCAGTCGCATCGTGCAAGTCTCAAATAATACGTTCCGCCTCATTCTCCGATTCAGCCGATCGAATCCTAGGGGCGCGTAACAGCCCCGGACGCTTGTTACAAAACTATTCGAAAAACTGGTTTTCGCCATTTGACCGGGCGACCAACCCCCGCCTCCACCGTGCGTGCGTGCGTGTGCGTGCGTGCACCCGAGCGAGCGTAGTCTCAGATCGCTCTACGCGGGCATGCAGCGCGCCCGAAGCACGTGATAAGTTTAGTCGAGCGTACGAGCGCCCCACGTGTTTGCCTCGGACAACGCACTGAGACGATGACTCGATGCGAGCGATTAAGACGAATCCCGAAGGGCGTAAATGAGAACGTGCCCGAGCACTATCAGGAAGAATGCGGACTGACCGGGAAACGAGCATTAAACAAACGCCCAGCTACCTGTGGACCGTGTTATCTAGGAATGCCAACGCACGCGATACATTCTAGTCTCTTCGCGCGACGCTCTTGTGACTTTTTACGTCGCGCACATGGGAAACGCACTAATCGCGATCGTATTTTCCACTTTTTACTTTAGCAATTTATTATACAACGTCGCGTCATTGAGTTCTTATTTTATTATTCTGACTTGCAGTAATTTTAGGTTTAAGAACGCAGAATATTTAGGAAATATGAACGTAACTTTACAATTTACGTTGCACGCAGTAAAAGAGTAAAGAGTAAATGTAGAGTAATGTAAAGAGTTGCATTTTACGTCGAGCTTCTTTTATAACGCTACCGTTTTTTCTACAACCCAGCCGAAAATATTTTCGGTAAATATGGATTTATCTATCATACTTTTCGGCTACATTTTGTGCATTGAAACTTTGATATCAATTTTTTAGAGACATTAAAAGTGTATTCGGTCAACCAGTACGTTCAACAGAGCGGCAATTTTTCTTTCTCGCTCTTTTTTAATTGCCAATTTTTCTCCTTTACAAATGTTTAAAAAAATGCGACATAGAGATAAATTTTAAAATATGTTACTTTGCTTTTTTCTACAGATGTAAAACGTAGAAATGAGTTTCTCTTCTTGGTATAACATTAAAGTTAGAATGATCGATGAAAAGAAACGAAGTAGTAAAGTAAATAGCGGATATAAAAATTGAAAGTTACGTTGAACAATAAAAATGTAAGAAAATAATATAAGATTTAATCATAAACTATTTATAAAATGTGTATATAAATAATTGAGATAGCGAGAAACACAAAAAAAAAATTTTTTTCTAGAAAGATACGTTTGTGCGAGGCATCTTAGACATGGTCACCAATACTTTAATCTTAATGCTTCATATTTAATGTTCCACATTAAAAAAATGTCGCGTTAAAAAGCTTTACAATGAAGCTTCCATCAAAGCGGAGGTCTAAGCAAATCTGGCGCGTGACGGTTAAAAGAAAAAAAAGAAAAAAAAAAATTACAAACGACGAGACTTAAACGCGGGTTTCGCGTTATGTTAAATGGAATTGTCGAGTACGTAAAAAAAAAAGAAAGCTTTTGCCGTAACTCTGCAAAGTAGCATCGTCATTCGTACGAATGTACCAGGGTGGAACGCTTATGTTAATGAGCCCGCGCGATTACCAGACAGGGACGGCGAGCGTAGAGATGACGGCGAGGTGATAGAGACGTTCAGACCGGATACGAAGAAGGCCAGAGAAAAGACGTATCAAATAATCGTTGTCATGCACCTACCGGGTATCGACGTTCTTAACCCCTGACTACTTTTCCTCGCGGGGCGAGCTCCGGCGGAGGAAGTCGCGGACGAACGTGCACGCACACCTGCGTTAAAGGTACTCCCACCTGCGGGCGGCACCTGAGACACCGAGTGATACCGCGACGAAAGCAAGTTTTTTTTTTTTTTTTTTTTTTTTTTACGCACCTGATAGACAGCGAATACTCGCGTATCGGGAAAAAATTAACAGTCATTTTTCTCCAATTTTCCCGCTCGATTACCGAATTTAATTACTGAACAACAGTTACTATTAGCAATAAGTTTTATTTTCGACAGATAAAAAATGGAGTTTTCTTTTATTTTAATTTATTTTTATTATCATAAGCAGGTTGTGTAAGTGACCAAATTTTTGGCGAACCGATCAGTTAATTTTAATGAGAATGCAGTTTCACCGAGCCTGCGTTGTATTAACTAGCGATCGTGGCATTCGGGAAATGTCAGCAAACGCTAAGCTAGCTACATTGTATTATTCTAAAGCGCGTTGTGCGGAGCCAACTGTGCAACGGTGACCAGGAAGATCCTAGCCGAGGTAACGGATTCTCGAGGTATACTGTTACTACGCCTGAGAGAACGTACTAGTGAGCGACTACCGGACGATTGGCACGGAACGAAGTATCGAGCCGTAAAACAATTGTCTAAAAATATCCGCGATAGGAAAAGAAAAAAAAAAAGACTCATCGGCCCGTGATCGAGTCACGGAATAATCTTGAACCAATCGAAGACAAGCCGTGAATAATCTTAACTTAACGTTGTCTAAAAGTTCCTATTCGCTACTCTTTCAATTTCTTCGTACAAACGTACAGATTATGCATTTCCACCGGAGCACTTTTCACCGATAAACGTAACAAGCATTACAATAATTAAATATATATAAATATTCAATTAAAAGTCGTTTTAGGAATATAGAATAATATTAATTTTATCGTTGGAAAATATTATCGCACATTAAGTGACCGCGATCATGCCTTCCGCTTTTTACTTTAGTAATTTATACAATGTCACGTTATTAAGTTCTTACATAAAATTACCAATCGCGATGTAATACAGAAAAAGACGCGTGAAAAAAAACGAGCGGTTAATAAATACGCTCTTTGACACTGTTCTTGACCGATGATATCGATTACACGGAGATTATTTCATCAGCGCTTAGTTATTCCCGGAGGAGGCTCGGAGCGACGGGTGAAAAAGAAACTCGACACGTGGAATTAATTGTTCGTTAAAAAAATAATTTCATACGAATATCGGTAGCACGGTAGCGAACGACTTATCAGCGGCAGCGAGAACTTGGATAGCGCACAAAGCTGCGGCCGGGAGTTAACCTTCGCGGGAGATTCCTTTGACCACGCGAATACAGTTTTTCGTGAAACCTCGCGTGACCACCTACCCAACCCTCCCTCTTTACCCTTCCGCCGACCCTTCCTTGCGCGGACCCGAGAAAAAGTTTACATACGCCTTCACGCAAAGTTCCACCCCGATTGGCCAGACGCACGTGCGAGTGTTCTTTCGCGTGACAGTGGACTGTTATGGCCAATATGACGACAGATTATCTATTTATACCACCGTACAGAGCGTTTCATAAAGCTCGGCGTTTCCGGCAAAGCGAAAAAATAATAAAAATTAAATACCGCGATATAACAAATTCTTTAGAGATTTAATTTCGATAATCGATTAGTTCGAATTTCGAAATATGAATAGATGTACAAAATTACATCAAATCTATCTTATTTTCTTTATAGGAATCGGTGAAATTCCTTTTGAAATATCGAAGATCTTTTCTTCAGAGAGAAATACACGAAAACACCTAGCGCATTCTCGATGCTGAACGAGATATCGTCGACGTACGTTAATAATATATTTCCTTCGAACAAATTTTTATTTCAGAACGAAACGTTACGCGATAATAAGTTCTGGTTTGTCGTCTTCCTGAGAAACAAATGGAACGGCTTTGATAATTCGTGCAAAGTGCAACCTTGACGTTCTCGTTCTAAAATTTGCCGGGCATAACGTATATTACATCATTCAGATATTTGCGGTACCGACTGCATACTAAGATTATGCGTGCACGCGCGCGAGGCATCGTTTTAAATTCACTTGGAAGAAAAAAAAAAAAAAAAATACACCGCGTTATCGCGAGGCGAGCGATGACGCATCGGATAACCTAGTCGACCTAAACCGGGTTCTCAAAATTCGTGTCCGCAGCACGTGTCCAAGTGCTTCTAAGACACGAAAGTGACAGCCGACACGGCGGATCGTTACAATTTCGCGCGTCAATACTATTGCAAAGAAACATTTATCGTGTTGGACGCGAAGTAATATTAATCGTGAATAGCTCGATGAGGAATATCGTCGAAGCGCGGGCGAAGCGTTTAAAGCGTGATCGGAAGTACGAACGCCGTCGGTGGCCTTATCTTATCGCGAGCTTCTCGGTAGGATAAGAAGAACCTTGATCGCGTCGCAACAAAAGCGAATCGGCACCTTGCCTCTCCTTCAGGGTCTCGAAACGTTGGTTTTCTTCGCGCGGCGAGTTTTAAAAAAAATTTATTTTTACTGAACGACGAGGTCGATTTAATTTGTTTCTCGCATTTTTCTCGGAGGGCAATTTTTTTTCTGATTTTACAGATACGCCCGGCCGTGGGCAAATTTATAGCGATAACGACGTAGGATCGTTCGATAGCGTCGTATTGAATTACCGGAATATTTTTCTCGGGAACAAGGATTAATGCACTGCCCGAGCATAATCGGCACGGGCACGCGTCTAGATGGAATTTATTATAGCCCGGCGGTGCACGGGAGTCGCGCATGTCATTAATCAGTCCCGTCGCATCTCGGAGACACGATAGATTGCCTTTAATCAGACTAATTAGCGATATATACGAAGATTATAAAGTAGCCGTGGTCTAAGACGGTGGCGCGGCGGCGTGCCATGTAATGGCAATCGAGTCACACGTCTCACGAACGAGCTCTAAAATCCGCGACTTAGGAACGTTGTTTCCTAGTATTAAATTGAGTTGCAATTTCTAATTAGAAAACTCAGAGAGTACAGTAAGAAATTTCAAATAAATTAATTATATTTTTATAAAAATAATTTTATTTAAAATACTTTCATCTGATACAGAAAGTTGAACGCAAACAAATACAGTACGAGAGCAATAAAAAAAAATTAAAAAAAAAAAAAAAATTAAAAAAATTAAAAAAAAAATTTTTATCTCGAGTAATTAAATGACGAATTAATCGAGCAGGCCGCAATAAATCTACAAATCCATTCGGCGGCGGCTTCTTGCCGGTGTAAAAGTAAATCGCGATCGTACAGCTCTTGCTGATACTCTAAATGATTCGCACGTGCACCGGTTACATTCTACCGACGCTTACTTCATACACCCTGTAACTAACTAGAGAAACATCACGCGACGTACGTGTCGCACGCTAATCTAGCTCTATTCCAGTCTAGTCCAGCCGCGCTAGCCGTAAAGCCGCTGGAAAGACAGCCCGCGGCTGTCTCCCTTGAAACGAGAAACGACTGTGTGCAAAAACACGAGGAGAATCGTCCTGCATCGAAGAGCACGACTGTTATTATTGTACGCGCTTAATTGTAAGGAGTCCTGTGGTAACTGGAGATAGCCGCATCGCTGTTGATACCAAATAACATAAACTCGTGCATATCTATAATGGCTTCGTATCCAATAATAATCTATCTTTGCGAATCTACCTCTCCCACCGTGCAGTACAATTTGCATCATGATTTGCATCACAGTTCGCTAATGATAATTAACAATATATTGGTTAGCAAATAAGTTTCGGTTTTAGTTACGTTAAAAAAAAATCCGAACGAATTTATTTGCTAACATGTATATTCATACGTGCCGCAACGTATTCGATAACGATAGATTATACCGGCGCCCTTCGGTAGCGTAATTTTAAGGGTACTTGGTGGTGCGTCGATGAAGAAATGCGTGGGAAGTAGAGCAACATCATTAGCGAACAACGCTATAAGGAACTCTCCACTATTTTCTCGAGGGAGTTGAAACGAGGTGAGCCGCGAATAAACGTAACTTAAAAAGGAAGTTTTGCTAGCGAGGCGCGCCACGTGGGTGGGTGACGACGTACGCACTCATTTCCCGTGCTATCGAGAGACCTTAGGAAAATTAATATCGCGAGTCAAACGCTCGTGTGTTCTTCCTGAATTAAAATGCACTCGCAACCGACCGATCGGTATTCCGATGGAAATTACTGTCTCGCATTCTAACGAAGTGTTAATACGCGAGACAAATAACGCTCGTATTTCAAATAAAAGTTGCAACGTGGGAAATTAACGCGACGCGCGGTCAATACTTTCTTAATGCATGACAAGAAAGGCGTTTTAATAATGATAATTTTCACCCACCCCTTTTTTTTCACTGTGTTAAATATTAAAAAATTGTTTCTCGCAATTTTTCTCGGAGGGCAATTTTTCTGATTTTACAGATACGCTCGGCCATGGGCAAATTTATAGCGATAACGACGAAGGATCGTTCAATAGCGTCGTATTGAATTACCGGAATATTTTTCTCGAAAACAAGGATTAATGCACTGCCCGAGCATAATCGGCACGGGCACGCGTCTAGATGGAATTTATTATAGCCCCGCGGTGCACGGGAGTCGCGCATATCATTAATCAGTTCCGTCGCATCTCGGAGACACGATAGATTGTCTTTAATCAGTCTAATTAGCGATATATACGATTATGAAGTAGCCGTGGTCTAAGACGGTGGCGCGGCGCCGTGCCATGTAATGGCAATCGAGTCTATACGTCTCATGAGCGAGCTCTAAAATCCGCGACTTAAGAACGATGTTCCCTAGGCGTTATCGCGAGGGTGTTTCGCGAATTCAAAATTGTCATTTTTTGTGTAATTACGCAATAAAAGAATAATTTGCGCAGTATTTTGCATTAAAAAAAAAAAAAAATTAGTAAGGCTGATAAATGAGTTCGTTCGCTTTGTTAACTATTGCTGTTGGTATATAATTATTGCTATATAATTATTGCTATATAATTATTGCGATATAAACTGTACTGTACTGTACTGCCATGTAAACTATATGACAAAAAACGAACGAAATTATTTACCAACCATACCAAAAGCCAAAGCATAGAACAAATTGACTGAGAAACTTGCCCTTGGTCGAGCCTATCAACAGGACCACCGGGTCCCATCATCGCTGGGTGTCCAGGTCCCATAGGTCCAGCCATAGGATGTCCTCCTGGTCCAAATGGGCTTCCTGGCGGTATGCCGTACTGCGGTGCTCCGAACGGTTGACCGTGCGAAGGAAAATGCGGATTGCCAGCACCAGGAGGTACGAAGGGCGGTCCCGAAGAGCCAGGTCGGCCAACAAACTGCGGTGGGGCACCAGAAGGTGATCCGAACGGACTGGGCCCAGGTCCATTGTACGGTGGGCCAGAATTATTCGGGGGCGGTGGAAAACCGGTGGAATTAGGCGGTGGTCCAGGGCCAGGTGTCGAAGAACCGCTTGGCGCGGGAGAGGCGGTGTATTGTGGTGTCGCCGAACCAGGTGGTGGGCCCTGATACGGCGGAGCTCCGGCTGGACTACCAGCGCTGCCGGGAAATGGACTCGGCCCTTGGAAGCCTGCATTACTTGGTGGGCCGCCTGTGCTGTTGTATGGGCCTGAGCCAGGACCACCACCCTGGCCAACAGAATTGGGTGTAAAAGGCGATGCCTCTGAACCGGGCGGCGGGCCCTTCCAGGAGGCTGGTGTCCCGGGATCCTCCAGCGTGGTAGTGGCTGCCAATGGTGTATTTAGGCGGCTACAGCCTGCAAACAGTTAAGTATTATAGCTTTTTTATTGAGTGATGCAGCTGAAAACTGCATTATTGATAACATACACTAAATATATTTTTTACATAAATTGTACAATGCAACTCTACGTATCTGTAACAAGAAGTTACAACATAAACGCAAAAGATAAAATTATCACGTTAACATTAAAAAATTGATATTTATTTTATTTCTATCATATTTATGACAGAAAAAGTAATAAAAAACAGATCATGCGTATATAAAGTATGGCATAAACAGATATTTTCAGCAATAAAGACTCTTATGTTTCATATATCTGATAATTATAAGAATATCGAAGCGTTTCTGTATGCAACATATTCCATGTTCAATGATATAAACGTTACAAAGTTTCCCATTTGTTTAACATAAAGTAACGACACATTTGCAAGTGGAGAAGCATTGTTAAATACAAATATGTAGAAAAGAGAATCACCATTGTTTGTCCCATTGGCCTTCATTGTCCCGTGGTCACCCAGCTCATTCCACCTCACCGATTAGAGTCACTGTTCGAAAGATCCGACGCGATAGTTGGACGAGGATACGCGCACTTGTTCCCGATCGTTCTCGCGGATAATTGCAGGACGGCGACGCGGCGCCGGAGGTTCCGAGCACTCCGTGCCGCTTGCGATTTGAAGGTTATGTGCCGGCACACCTAACCTAAACCAGTACGCGTACCAAACGAAACGCACAGTCCGGCCGGCTCGCGGGCAAAGGCACACTCGATCGTCGACAGTCACTTCAGGAGTTCGCGACCGCGTTGATCGTTGATCGTTGATCGCGGCACATCCGGCGCGGTCGCGAAGACGTCACGGTGAAACAGCGGCAACAACAACAAGGGCCTGCCGTCGTCGTCGTCGTGCGGCGGTCGCGTCGCCGGCATTTTTCCAACGGTTGTCCAGACGCGCTGGCCGCGCGCGTGTCGCCAGCTCAGGACGCCACGGCCGGCGTTCGTACGTACACCGGTCACGCACCCGCTCCCAAACGCGAGCACTGTTGCGACATGACGCTAGCAACCATTCATCCTCCGCGTCGTCACATTGCAGAAAAGTTCGCGACGTTCCAAACACAAGCGACCTCGCGGAGTGCGCCCGCCCGCGCGCGCACGCACTCTCTTCCACACGTCCGAGAGAGAGAAGGAGAGAGTGAGAGCGAGAAACCAAACGCGGGAGAGGAAGAAACCGAGGAAACTGAACGAGCGACGGAGACGAGAACGTGTCGGACGGAGCGCGAGCCAACACCACCGGAGTCAAGAGACCGACTTGGCGTTAGGAAAGTAGCCCGACTTGTCGCGACGCGGCGAAGCGCGAGGGCGACACTCTCGCACTCCGCGAGCTGTCGCGGCTAACTTCTCGTATCTCGTTGGCGAAACGGACTTTTCTGCCGATTGCACGCTCGCGATTCCCGAATTCCGGATATCTCGCAAAGCACACTGACCACGTAACCACGAATCTTGATGCGACGTCGTGCTGCGTAAGTAATTCATTAAATCGTAAAGAAAAAACTTGCGGCCGTCACTATTTCCGTCGTTTCGTCGTCCACCCTCTCTATCTCGCCAACGTTTACCGACTTCTATCGCTCACGCGTGCCACCGCGGAGGCGCTCGCGAATATGCACATACGCACGTGCGCCAGGAACCTAACTAAACCACGCACGCATCCTGCATCTCCTAGCTGCCACCTTCGCCGGACCACGTGTTCCACCCTCCGTTTCTCTCCTCTCCTCCTCTCTTCCTGCCGCGGCGTCGGCGTCCCTCGCCTCTCGGTGTCGCCCGCTCACGCTCGAGTGTCAACTGGACTTCTTTTTCGGCCGCAGACGGTAATTCCACGCGCGGACGCCCCAGAGGGTTGCCATTTTTCTGCTACTTTTCCGCGCCCGTCGTGCGTGGGTGACGGTCGTGGGGAAGAGTCAGGGACGAAGGTAGCGGCCGCGTCGCGCACACACCCGCGCGGCGTCATCGCGACGCGTCACGCATCTCCCCCAAGGAGATCCCGCCCGCTTTTCCTCGCCTCCTCGGCCGTCCACTCCTTCTCTCGGCCGCGTGGTCTGTTGTCCCTCGCGCGACCACCTCGGCCGCTGGTTTCACGCGAATGGCGACCGCGCCGTGCCGGCTGACCGGCTTCGCGTCACCGCCAGACGACTTTCCGCCCGACGGCCGCGACGCACGTTAAACCGTCGGAAGCGCGCACCTCCGCTTACGCTTTTTTCTCCAAAGCGTCGAGGCCGCCCACTGCACGCCGCTACACACCTTCGCCCTTCGCGCTCACGCCGGTATCGATTGTCACTCGCGTGCGCCGCGCTTCGCGTAATTTCGCGGCCGTAACGTTCCCGGCGGCGCGGTTCGCGCTCTCGCAACGTCGTTTTTTTTTTTAGCCCTACGTAAGTGCGCGGTCGGCCCTTCCTCTTCGCACCGCCCTTCGACTTCGACGATAGTTTTTCCCCGTCGGGAAGCGGACGGCGCGACTAGCAGCGAGCCAAGGTATCGCTCGCCGATCGGTCCTCGCGAAATGGCTTACGTCACTTACGAAACGCGGTAATTTCCGATCGATTAATCAAGAGGAAACTTCGGCAGCGCGGTGTCGCCTGTTGCATGCGAGCGACACCGTGTATACGCGCGTGACGGCGACGTTACCGTGTCGAAATTTTCGCCAGCGGCACGGAGAGCGTTGCCTGACGGATGTTAAATCGAGACGGGTTTCCGGTGGAGCTTGTCGCGGATCCGCGACTTACTTAGCGGCGCTTCCAAGAGCGATTCTTCCCTCGCGCACTTCACTTCTCGGCCACGCATCGCGTAAGATCGTTCCAGCATTCCGTGATTTTCCTACAATCCCGCGCGTAGCCGAAATTAACTTCCTGCCGATCACCCCGCGTATACTATTCGCGAACGAGGCGCGGATCGGCGTTGCTCCGAGGAAGCCACGTTTCCCGTGCAACTTGTGCGTCACTTGCGTCCGCCAGCGCGACGCCTACCTTCGAAGCCGGGAGAGCGGAAAAACGCGGGGTGGGAATAAAAGAAATAAAAAAGAAGCGAGATAGCTGGAGGAAAAGAGAGAAGGAGGAACGGAGAAGGGTAGCGCGAGAAAGATAGAGAAACGGCAAACGACGATCACTACTACGGACGCCGTTCGCTCGCGGGGACTCGCACCCCCTGTAGCGTAGTGTTCCCCTCGCGTTACCAAGGTGGCAACCACCCCCGATAGATAGAGCTGTAGATATATACGTATGTATATGCGTGTATTCGCGCCGCGCGGACAGAGACGTCAAAGACGAACGCGTGGGACGATCGCGAGAGGCGGCCAACGGCTCACCCCACGTGGAGCAACTCCTACGAACTTGTGCGGCCCTGCGCAACGACAGAGAGCTGCACCCCCGACCGCAACGGGACTGCGCCGCGGTTACTCTTTCTTCTCGACGGCGTCGCCGCCGCCGCCGCCGCCGCTGCCGCCGTCGTCGTCGTTGTCGTCGTCGTCGTCGTCGTCGTCGCGACGCGCAGCGAAAAAACGTTGCACGGCCTCGCCCGGTGTGCGTGCCAACTAAAGCAGGCTGTTTAACGTCATCGTCGTCGCTCTCTATCGGACGCGCGACGTCGTCGGCGGGGTGTCGCGACCCGCCATGCGATCCCAAGATCGGAAGACCTTTTTCCATGCACGGACGCGAAGCAACGCGTTGCCGACCGGCGCGATTTTTTTTCTCTCGCCCCGGCGTCGTTTGAAAGTCGCCCGTCGCGGGGACTCGACACTCGCCGCCGGTTGACAGTGTCACCCTAAAAATCAATAAGAGGTTCACCCTGCCGGTCGCCCTCCTCATCCTCTTCCACCTTCTCCTGTTCGTTTTTCTCCTCCTCCGCGCGGCTCCTCTCCGGCTCTTTCGCTCGCTCGTGCTCTCTTGCTTCCTACCCCATGTCCCAGGAACGCCGACAGCGGGGGTCGACCGCTTGCGGAAGATATGGCGGCTGGACGGCACATCATTCTATCAAGCGATGATGCAACGCCACGGAGAACTCGCCGCTACCGAAACTCGCGAGACTGACCGGTAGCACCGCGTGAAAACGATATCGTCTTACGGGAAATCATCTCCGTCCGTAACGAAAGAGTTGAAATATATTACGCGCGGACGTAGCGATGCGGCAAATATGTTACACGCACCATCGAATCGATCTGCTTTATTAAACTGCATAATTTTTGTATTTGAAATAAAATCCGTTTGGAATATTCCTTGAAATAAAGAAGATTTCTCTAGACTCGAATCTATCTCGCGAGATATTTTATTACGATGTAAAAAAAAAATAGAATTTCATAAGATTACGGACCGGTGACGCACTCGAGCGCTTTCATGTTGAATTGCGGAAATTCAATGTTGCAGCTCCTCCTGAAAGATTTAGTTCGCCCGCTCGAGTAAAATTATCAAAAAATATGCAGAAATTGTCATGTATGTACATACGCGAGGTAGCGCGCGTTCCTTCTCTCGCGCCTCGTGCATGTACGTAGCACGCGTGTGTGCACTTTCGCGTCGAGATATTACTCCGTCGCTGTATAGTTCCTTGCTCCTTCCGCGTACTGTATAGAAACACGACGCTATGGAAGATTATACCGACCTACCTCACTGTCTGGGAAATTTGGAGGAATTACCGCCCGAAAGTTACGTCGCGGAGATGTAATTGTAAAACATTACGCCGTGATTTTTTACAATTACACCTAGATGCAAGGTGGGCAGAATCTCAGACGGAAAACTTCCAAAAAGCAAAACGGTTGAGTAAAAAAAAAAAAAAAAAAAAAAAAAATAAAAGCAGGAAATTTTCTCGACCTCGTTTAGATCATTTTCGCAAATCGTAGCGCGATATCTTTAAGAAATAATCGTGATTTGATGAAAATTTCTATCTACCGGGCAACGAATCGAAGAGTAGAAGAAAATGCGATCGATCAATGTCTCCGAGATAGCGCGGCAGCTTCCGGTTTAGTGGCCGCCGATGCCGTATCTGATCTCGCAGAGAGATCGTTCAAGGCCGCATTGGCAATAAAGCACGAATGAGCAATGAGGTTTAACCCGCCGTCACGTTCACGCGGTGAGCCGTCGACGCGAGAGACGCGACGCAGCATTTCGGATGCGGATCTGCCGACGAGGCGCCGCCGCGCGTAGAAGCACGATTCGATAACCCGTGGATTCGGGGTCAGCGCGATCGTCTTTATACCCTGAAGAACGGAGGGAAATCGCCTGCGGCGAAGCTCGATGCGTTGGCCGGCCCCTCAGCTTGAACGATTACGTCGCGATAAAACAATCGTAGAGCTAGCGAGTGACGTGACTTCGAGAGACCCTCGGCGACGTGATTCTCTGATGCTCGGTCGTTTATTGTGGGAACAACGTACGCGAATAACTTGCGCCGGCTTGACGCGACCTTCTTAATATATAACGAACCGCCTGCTATGAAAAACTAAGCTTCTTCGTCGGGGTTACTAGGCTCTGTGCATACCTAATTTCGATAAACATTATCGACCCGCGGTTCGAACTTTGCTCGCTCCCAAGAAAAAAAAAAAAAAAAATTAAAAAAAAGAGCAGACACAGCAAAAGGCGTCACTATCTATATCTTGTTCTCAGCTGTTGCAAATTGTCCCCGGTTACCGCCACTTATCGCAACGTAATCGATACGCGGGCGATCCGCGATTAACTTCAAAATCTTGCGTTCAAAATGCTACTTTAACGCGTATCGGGACGTGCATCGAGTAGAGTCGCTTCGCATGTGGGAAACCCCCGCGCCGCGAAATTCAGGGTGAATTTCAAGGATCGAGAAGTGGCTCCGCCGCGTTTATATCGCGCGTGTTCCGGATAAGAATCTCGGAAAAAGTTTGCCGGTTTCTTCGCTCTCGCGTCTTTATCTCTCGCGCCTTTGTCGCGCGCGCGGATAAAGGGACGGATGGGAATATCTCCCCGGTGCGTACTCACACAGATACTACGCACCCGCCTACATATACACGCGTGGTGTACCGCGAGGTGAATGACAGTTGCAGACAGTTCGTACACAAGCACGTTCCAGTGACCCTGCTCGAACGGGCGATAGGACGCGACGCGGACGGCGCCGGTCGATCCACCGAGCCCTCTCTCGCAAGCTCGCACGTGCTCTCTCGACTCGCCGCGTGTCTGGCCGCCTCTCGCGGCCGCTACCCTACCAGCGGAATGGCCGAAGAAAACCGCACGCCGTTCAGAGATATTAGGATAAGTTTCATTCATACAAACTTTGGAACAAATCTCGACCTTCGGGAACTGTCGGCCACGCGCTGGCAAAGTGCGGGAACGACTCTCGAGTTCGAACAACCCTCCACCCGTCCCGGCGCGTACCGGGGATCAATAGTTGTATTATAAAAGTAACGATACGCACGCGGAGAGATTGTAACGAGGATCGCTAATTAATCGCAACGGTAATAGATATAATAAAAGATGTTCCAAGTTTGAGACCGCGGGCACGTTTCGGAATCGCTCGGTCTAAATTCGAACTTGCTTTCCGATCGATGCGTCGAGCATTTTCAAATGATAAAATTAATCACGAGGTCTAATAAAAGCGTAATCAACGATGCCGATGTAATCGTACCATTTTTGTACGCTCCGTACGGGAAATTCAAGGGTGGGGTGACGGTCGCGCGAAAGTAGAAAAAGTTTCTCAGCCCCGAGAGCGGTTCGCAGCTATTCCTAGCTGAACTCGGAAGTCTCGGAGTTCACGATACAGAAGCAAGTTGAATTCGTGGAAAGGCACGAAGGGAAGACTAGAAGAAGCAGGTTCGTGGTTGGTTGAGCGGAGTGGCACTTGGAGGTAGATGTGAACAAGCACGGCAGAATCGGGACGGCGGCGGGAGGGAACGGGAAGGAGAAAGGAGAAGATGGAGGCGCAGGAGGAGAGATAGAGGAGGAGAAGTGGGGAATAGGTCGATACGGTAAACTATTGTCTGGCGGGTGAAGTGCTCGTGAGAACCGGGCGGAAGAGACCGTCGTCTTCGGCCTCGCGCACAGTCACCAATTTCGCACGAGATCCGTAGACTCGTCATTTCACGCGGTGACGAAATCTGCATCTCCGGTCGACCCGTGACAGCTTTCCCACCTCGAGATCGATATCCCCCTGCGTTAACAGTCCTGTCGATAGCGTGCCGCGACCAAAAAACGGCCGCCGACACTTCGATACCCTTCGCCGCGAATACCGATGAATGATTTATCAATTATTTTTTTTTTTATTCAATTTAATTTAATTTAATTTTTTTTTTCTGTTACAGAAAGTCCACGCTGTTCCGTGACGAATGTGGTAAGTGCCCTAATCAACGCACTATTTTTCTCTTGAATTATTTTCATTTTTACAAGTTCGTTCCGAGGCATTTTTGCGACCACTCTTTCGGTTGTTATCACCGTTTTATCCTCGCCCGCATATGACCACCTAACGACATCTGTCGATGTCAGTTTGAATGCATTCGCCGTCGCGTTAATTTTCTATAACGTTTAATTAAATATTAATACTTATTAAAAAATATCCATCGCGTGCTGCGATTAAAATTTCTCTTACTACTGAGGACGAAAACGCCAAGAAAATAGACAGCATGTATCACGTTAATTTTTTTTTCTTTTTCTTGATCGACTCGCCGCTATTTTTTTCCTTTTTTTTTCTTTGAAAAAATGACGATTTCGATTCCGGTATTCTGCGAATGTTACATCGAGCATCAAAGCGGGAGATAGATCAGATATATGCGTCAGACGCGTTTGATGGACGTATCGCTTTATCGCGGACGAACGTATCTCGGTTACACCGGTAGGAAATAAAGATTACATAGATTACATGATGTTAAAACATAGAAAAATCGCGGAACGGTTCGTTTATCCAAGTCATTACTCGTCGGGCTCGACGTGAGTGCCGGCCTCTCTTCAAATAAAACCTAAGTAGGCTCAATGGTCATCTTAGCCTTCGAAATTTGCATTTGAAACGACGGCTGCTTGTTCTTACATACTCGCATTTTTTCTGCCCGGTAAACTTTACTCGTTATTCTCGATTTCGACTCATTTTATCTTCCGCGGGGGATTAAGCGATCAGGATTTCTAGACGTACGCTGAAAGGCAGATATGACGACGGCAGCCAGCGTCGTGTGCGTCGAGTTTCACATGCACCGCATGCATTATACCGCGCCGGCCGGATTGCCGATGACCGATTTCTCCTCGTTCTCTCATCCCCTGCCTCTGCCGTCTAGAATTGCGTACGTAAGCTAGCCGCTATCGCCGCAGAAAATGCGATATCTGCCCTTCGGTGTGCGTCATCGCGCGTCGCAAGAAACTCTTCGCATCACGAGACACGTGCATATATGTTCCGCGGTTATGAGCGTAAGAACGCGTCCTCGCATAATTTTACGTCGCTAGTCTATTTATTTCTTTTTTTTTTTTATCGCGACAAAAAGTTGCACGCAGCGGAGTTCGATGGGCGCGCGACAGATACGTTGACGATAATCAACCGGGTCGACGACGCGTGTGCAGAAGCGTAATTACGTAAGCGATTCTTTCGCGCGACGTTAAAGCGGCGATATCGCTCGCGATCGTCCGAGCTCGGTTATCCGCGCGGGTTTTAATCACCGGCCGACACTAACGAAGAAATTAAACGTTTTCCGAGCGGCGACTCACCGCGACTCGTCTTGATAACGTGGACGATGGCGCCCAGGGTGCTCCGACGGATTCCCGGGTTGGCAAATGCGGGTCTAGCTGCAATCCCGCAGTGTACATAGGGAACGGGTTTTGGTATGCGGCGGTGCGCGACAATACTACAGCGGCTGTGTTGTTTACCGATTGTCACCGGGGGTGAATGGAGAGGCAAACACGATTTCGCCTCATCGCCCGGATCGTCGCTCGACGTGCACGCAAGCGGCTGTACGTACACGGGGATTGACATCACCGCGTGCATCCCGAGATACCGGGCGTTCGCGTATACTTTGATTGTGTAGTAAGCCGGAAGTCAAATTGCAAGTCGAAAGGACTGGGAGGGGGAGAGAGATCATTCGCGAGATACTTTCTAGTTTTTATCTGCATCTTAGGAAGAGAGTCGTTTCACCCGTTCTTTAATTGCCACGACTCGAAGCTATGATAAAAAGCAATGCTCAGACGAAGCCAGTTATGTCACGTATTTTGCGCATACCGCCTTTTTTTTTTTTAATATTAAACGTTAAAAATGTAAAGAGGAGATAAAGTTTTATTTATGACTTACTTAGATGAACGAAAGTGATAATAAATAGCGTCAAATTGCTAAATCGAACATGTCGAAGATCGTTCGGTAATTATAAAAAAAAAATGTTTGTCGGTCTCGCGATTTGTTAAAAAAATAAGTAAAATAAAAAAGAATAAAATTACACGAGTCCACGGACATGTAACTTCAGGATGCACCGATAACGATACGTAAAACAAAGAAACCGGCCGTCGTTAGAACGGGAGAAGGAAACGAACGACCGGGGGGAGAAAAAACGGAATAGAAATGATTTTACAAAGGTAAAATGTCCGCCGGGACTGGTTAAACAGGTTATCGGTTTATAGCTGCCGTAAAGAGATTTTAAATTTCGCGGCACATACTCGTGCATTCCGTCCCTTCGCCGTCCCTTTTATTTCGTTTTTCAATCGCATTGCCGAGTTCATAACGTCGCGTACTGACCGCCAGACCAATGGAAAGCAATTTCTCGATTACGATGAGTGCTCATGGGGAGAAGCACTTATACTTTCTCATGACTAAAACTCCATTCTGGCATCTTAATTTCTTACCGATCCCCGTCTGGCGATCTCCGCTTCACGCGACGCCGAGACCTTGATGGCCTATCTCGCGCACAGTGAGCAATTAGCATCTACGATGTTAATGATATGCACACGTAAGCTTGCCGGTTTGCAAGAATAAAATTAAACTCCGCGACGAAAAATATTATAGAGAAAAAAAAAAATATTAAGTACAGTATTATTATTTCTTTGAGGAAAGAACCAGAGTGAAAGTAGATTCTTGCAATCGGAAACGTAGTGCGCTAGGTGTTTGAATTCGCAATAAAAAAAAAGCTCGTTTATAGTAGATATTTTATTTCCAACTTAGGAACTGAAATGCCCATATAATAAAAAATATTTATATTGTAATAATTACTATTATATTAAAGTGGGAAAACGAGGGGGAGAGGGGGATTATGATAAAAATCGCTCTATGAAGTATACAAAATGAAGAGAAAATTCGCAGAAAAAACGAAAACAATCGTGGACTCTTTCTCCAAGCACTCTTCAAGATTCTTCTATGATTCTCATTCACTCATCGACGCGTTTATTTCGTACATTCGCATACGCGCTAAAAAAAAAATTTAAAAAAAAAAGAAAAGGACTCGAGATTTATAAAACAATCACGGTAACAGAACTATAAACGAAAAATCATATAAAATCTTCCACGTGGAATTCTTTGCACATTGTTTTATTCTTATTCTTCTCTCCTTTCGAGTCGCGTCTACCTTAGTCTCTCGAACTGTTAAAGGGCTCGTCAAAAGCATGTACAAATGACCGTCGCCGTCGTTCGAATCTCGTAGTCGCTATCTAATCAATTTTTTATGGCACGTATTTTCGTAAAAGCCTTTCCTTTTGCGGAGACTCGACAATGAATCCGCTTCGCTGTCCTCTTCATCGGCGCTCGCTTTTCTGTACGAACCCAACGATATTACACCGAATCATAAGTCGTAACGGATCCACATACTCGATTATCTCCTTTGTTTTATTATTATTTTTCCTTTTTTTTTTTAATACATACGCTAGAACCCGTGGAGTCCCTTTAACTTCTCGTTTCTGTATACGTTTATCAGACTTGGACGTGAAGATCTATCTTAAAATTGTGTGTATACGTGTGTATGCGTGTATTATGTGTATGTGTACAGTTCTTTCGGGCGATCGCGTTAGAGATCCACTGGTACCCAACGACGCCCTTTTAAAATTTTCGAAAAAGACTTACAATAGAATTTTTCATCGCATAGCACCATGTCGAAAAGCGACGCGTCGCGACGGGCGTGCCGTCGCGGCGCGCCCGGGTCGCCGGAAGTCTTAGCCGCGATCTTAGAAAAATAACAACAGTGGTAAGCGTTTCGCGTCGTTTCCGCCTTCGCTTGACCCTCGCGCCCTCGATGATAATCATTTCTGTCTCACGACCCGTTGAATACCACTGGAAGGCTACTGTTAATCAGCCGCGGTCTCGCAAGTAGGCGCCGGGACGCCTCCATCACGAAAGAACCATCCGAATAAACGTGAACAATTCATACTCTTGAAAGACATCAATATAGAAATCTGATTTTCTTTTTTTTCGCCAGAACTTGTACGTCTTAAGGTTACGAATATTTTAACGTTATTTTCATATTTATTAGTATCTTTTTTTTTTTTTTTTTTGATCAGAGTATCCTAAAACGAACAAATTCTATCAATATGTCTACATTTAACATGAATATACCGTCGGTAAAATTTTTTTTTTCTTTTTTTTTCTTGTTTAAATTCTTCAAAGTATTTGTGGTGGCCCGCGATGCTCGATCATGTTTGCGACCTCGTAACAATCGGTCGGCTGCGCATTTTCTTGCTTTTTTTTTCACAAAGATAAAACGAAAAGGTTTACAATGCGTGCTACTTCGCGTTGACGCGGCGTTAGAAAACGAAAGATCGTCACAAATGTCCTCCGAGCGAAAAAAGAGACCATCGGAAATGTTCTGCAAAATATCATTTTTTTTTTTACGTTCCTCGTAAGGAAACAGCGATACGACAATCGTTGGCCACACGAGCAAGACAGCCTGTGTACACTTACTAAACTTAACTTCCTTACGTAATGTTGAAAGATAATGTAAGATTTGCCTAGCTTAATGATTTACGTGATTATATACATTATATACATTGTCGCTGCTAACATTGCATGCGTGCGCTTATATCGTTAAAGGTGACTACAGAGCGGTGTATGTAATTGTGTACGAGTGTTTCTTTTTATTATAATGAAAATTGTCTAGCTTATACATACATAGGGTTTTCGCGAGCATTACTACATAAGATTACCCCGTTACACACAGTAAACATACATTCCGATAATCCGCCGACCAAATGTTTGCTGTTGTTTCTTTTTTCTTTTACTTTTTTTTGTTCTTTTTTTTAATTAGTGTTATCACATAGTATATTTAAATCAAAATTGTGCTTGCGAATTAAAGACCGAAAATAAAAAAATGAGTTTAAATTAATGATAACGAAAATACGTATCTGATCATGGGAGAAAAAGAAACTAATTATTCTCTAGAAACTCGGGAAAACAAAACGTTTGAAAGCTTTACCATGGTACAGACATGGAGACTTTTTTAAATCTAGAACGTTTCGCTTCTCTTTGCAATATCAATTGAAAAAACGCGCGTAAACAATTTATATAAAATAAACATATAAAAATAACAATTTTCTGTGGATTCCATCGACTATCTCTTTGAATAGCTTTTCACACACATTTTGTCGCAGTTTTTATCACAGGAATCTTTTTCTTGAATATTGATAATCCTTTAGAGTCCCGTGTACAAATTTAAGACTTTGTAAAGCATACATTTAAGCTTGCATATTAAATAATTAAATATTATATTTAATCTGACATTCAGATTTTAAGCAACAGAATTTATGCAAGCAAAACGGATTGTATTTTTCATTAAACAAACGTAAATAATTTCTGTAATATTTCTCCAATTATGAGAAATAATTACGATTAATTAGATATAACTTTAAAGATATATATTTGAAATCTGGGTTAAACTAATCAATATTTTATTCTATCGTTACGCGAAACTCTATTGGATTATCATAAACAGTATGAATAATTTCGTCTTGTTGTTCTAATCGAATAAAAATAACATAGATAACTTGAACAAATAGCATTACTTTTGTTATATCGCTTCACTCGCTGATGTATTTCTCGACAGCGAAAAAGTTCGACGGATCCTTGTTTCTTTAGTAATCAAAGCTATATATTTCGCTATGCCGGAAACCCTACATGTTGAGATCCCATTGTCTACTTAGACGTTGGAGCGGCCGGCTGTTGATGTGGCGGCGGGTGCCCCATCATCCCCGTCAGTCTTGGTTGCGAGGAAGCGAGTAATTCTTTGTAATATGCGCTAAATTCCGGTGGTAAAAAGGATGACGCGGCGGCAGAAGCTGCAACGGGCGGAATCGGCGGTGGAAACAAACCATTATAGAACGCCGGGTAGTACATAGGGTCCAGAATTGGTGGTAGGAACTTGCCGGATGCATTTGGCAATTGCGCCATCGGGTAGCCGGTAGAATTTGCTTGCGGCACCGTCGGCACGAAACCCGATGGTATACTGGGTAAACTGTGCCGTCGTCCTGCTTCACTATGCCTGGATTCCTGATGCTGCTGCTGCTGCTGCATCGTTAAAGATGACTTCTCGCTTTCGCTGATCCTACGGTGTTGATAATCTCTGCCGGCCTCCGCTTTCCTCCTATCAATAGTCATTTGTTGCTGCTGTTGCTGTAACGTCGTTACCTGCATCCTAGGAAATGAATTTCCACTGTGATTCAAATGATTCAAATTCGGTACATTCGGTATGATAGGATGGCTTGGCTTTCTCGGCGTGTACGGCGAAACTGGTTCGCTTCTCACTGTATATTTTCCGTTCATTTGTTGCGGCGGATGTTGCTGTCTTCTTTGCGCACTATTTATCGTTCCTATCGCACTGCTTTTAGGTGGACTTGGTATTTGGACGTGAGGCGGCATAAGGTGATGATTATTTTTATGCTTGGGATTCACTAACGTAATTTCGAGGTTGTTCGACGCAATAGTTCGACTATCAATTACATTTTGATAGGCAGATAAGGGTACTAGCTTTGGGCACTCGAAAGCAGGTCTATCCGACAGTTTATCTTTAGTGGATAAATTTCGCACGTCCAGATTTAACGGATTAGGCCTCTGTACTACAGGTACTCGAACTATTTCTAGACTGGGCCTAGGGAACGTCGGTTTCTCGCTCGATTTTTGCGTCAAATCGAGAACACCTGCCTGTCCGATGTCGTTGTTAGAACTCATTTGCGGATGTTGCGGGCGCTGTTGATGCGGATGCGGCAAGCGATATTTCGGTGGAGAGATAAGAATATCCTTCGGATTTCCGTAAACTGTCCTTTCGTTGTGCACAAATATCGATCTCGACTGTGTCACTTTTGGCGGTAATCTGCCATTTGGAATATTTGGCGGAATGAAACGATGGTTAGATTGCTGCGCAGACGAAATCGTCGACGGTACAACGTTCGCGTTCGCGTATAACTGCAACAACGCAGCATTATTCGAACTACCGAGATTTATCACCCGACTGTTCGTCACATTATTGTTATTAATCATACTAATGTTATTATTATTATGATGAGCCGGTAACTGTTTAACTGACGGTATTCGTGGCTGATGATTTTGATGATCGTGTGGCGACGGTAACATGTGCCCTATATCAGGAGTCACGGTAACGGATATTAACTTGGGAATGGAATTGGGCGTGACTGGAAGTGGATACGGCGACATCGATGGTTGTTTCTCCTCAGTAGATTTCATTGTAGCTGGCGGAGGTTGCTGCTGCTGTTGCGGCGACATAGCAACGTTAGTCTGAATCACGCTCGGTCGTGCATCCAGCTCGACGGCGGTGACTTCGAGACCACCCTCGCGTAAAATTTCGAGCTTGCGCTTTTTAAAACTAGGAATGATTATCTTGTCTCGACTCGTATCGCTCTCGTTTTCGAGATCGATCACTTCGGGTGATCTAGAAACTGGCGGTACTATCGTCTTTTCTGCAAACTTTTCGCCACCGAACAGCGGTATGTTCTCTTTACCCTGCGCCAGTATAGTTGTTTGCTTGGGATCTAATTTAATCTCCTTCATATCCTTCTCAGGCGGCGGCGTTAAAGTGACAACCGCCGACGCGTTTGTCGCTACACTTGTCACGGGCAAGCCTGGCGAACACGATGGTGGAACTTGTTGGGATATCAAAGGACTGTTGAGTTGTCTCTCCAAGACGCTCTGATTGTTATTGGTACCATTCGTAGGTGTTGTGGAGGGTGTGCTGTTGGGCGTTGAGATAGACGTATTGGAGGATGGCGGTGGACTTGGCAGTTGGCTAGCTTGCTGGCTGGAAGGTGTCGCGTTATTGGCGATTATTGTATTTAAAGACTTTAAGCGTTCTGGCTTCACTCGCACGCTACGTAACGAAGATGTCTTGCCAATTTCGGTTTTAGGTTTCTCACTAGAGAGTAAAGTCTGCAAATAAAAAAAATACGGAATAAATAACTTGAGCTGTCAAATACGAATAGTTTTATGTTAATTAAATGCTATTTACCGTTGTTGTTGCTGACATTATTGATTGCAGAGGCGACGTTGTAATCGTAGAAATTGCATCTACAGGTGGAGGTGTTTCCGACATGTACAGATCACTTAGTTCCTCCTTAATATCTGAATTCTCAGACATACTCTTGGTACGTCGTCCGTGATTCAGTCTCATTTTTGTTTCGTCGCCTCGCTGATACCTTTCATAAGGTAATAATAACCTACAACAAACTCTTATTATAATTTACATGAAAATTGAATAATAATAAATTTAAGACAAATCTCTATAAGAAAAATAGTACAGAGGTGTTTACGCTCTTAAGCGACACCAGTTCAAAATACTTCACCTTTCATAGTGTCTACGTGTAATAGTCGCAGCGCTGGTAGAATTCGTGTTGTTCCCCATGTCGTCGTAAATGGTTTTCCACAGACGGCCAGTACTAACCGAGTCGTAACCACCAAGCATTTGCACTTTCGTATAGAACAGGAACAGATCGACTGCGGAGAGAAAAATAGAGAGACTGTTATAATCGTAAACGCGGTGGTAATTATGAATTTAGTTTTACAAGAAGGAAACCCTGCTGTGTGTTAGCCACTGCAGTCTAGCGAACTGAATCGTCGCCAGAATTGCGTGGATAGAAGCTCGAATAGGAATGTGAAAAATCAATTTGCCCTTTCGGTGGCAAGACCGGTCATCGGATAGGAAATCCGAAAAATAACAAGATACTGACTCTGCTTGCAGCCCAGCAGTGGCATCTTTCCGACCGGCGTACCCCGAGAGTTCATAAAATTCTGCACGTCGGTGATAAACTTCTTTTCTTCCGCGCTAGTGTTCCTCTCGCTCCGTCGTACTGCCGACGAAGATGGCTTTCCCAGAGTAGTGCTGATCGTACTTTTTGACGTCGACGCTACAGAAGCCTCGCTCTCGTTCGAGGATTCGCCCGGCGATGCACTACGCTTTTTGCGTTTTCTTCGCGGCCTGCCTTTTAATTTTGGTGCTGAAAATTCACAAACATTGATTAATCGTCACGTTAGATTTAATCCATATTTAGGTATTAAATATATAATTTTGATTTTAAAATACGAACTTTTAATAATACGATTGAAGGAGAAAAGAATATAAATAAGTCACATATTCGTAAAAATATTTTCTTCAGTTTTAGATTTTTTTTTTTTTATGATAAATTAAATAACTTAAATCATTCAGAGACTTAGAAGTAAAATATTTGTAATTAATTAATGAAGTTTTTATTTTGTACGTCACACACATGTGTCATGATAAAAAACTAAAGCGGTAAATTAATTTTTGCCGTACGTTTTAGAAGATACAATTACTTACGTAATATTATGTTATACAACGCGTAGATACATGCGACAGAAAACATAATTATAAAATCATTTCAAAGTAAAATGTCTATTACAAACATAAGCATGTCAGAAAGAACATGATAAGCAAACGTGACCTGTTGAATACCTCGTCGTAGATTATAAGGTCGGCAAAGTATTCATATATTTTAATGCAAAACATGATTATCAATGTCATGATTCAACCCGAAAGAGTTCATAGAAAAGCTACATAAAATATAAGTAATCTAAAAATATTAATCAACTATTCTTTATTAACTTGATATTTTTTTAAATAAAGTAATCGGCTTCAATAAATTATGAAATTCGGCATAGCTGAATTGCAATTAATAATACAGGCGCAATAGTAATTATCCGCAAGAAATATTTATGAGAACATGATCGAAATTATAATCATTATTAACGCCTATGTATATTTATGTCGAATAATTCAAAATTACGTAGTAATTGCATACATTGCGGACATTGCAAATTAAACAGTAATTGTGAGCTAAAACATTAAGCATTTATCGATTATTAGCCACAACAGTCTACCGCTAACCGGTGCATAGCAAAAAGAAAAAAAAGAAAAAAGGTGTAACATGCACGATAAATGTTTAACAAGACTAGACGGCGACGTCTCGCGTCTTATAAGTCTATTAATCATTCACTATTTCAATTCAATTTGTTGCTAAAGTTGCGTGTGTATGTGTGTTTACAGAAGCGCGCGTGGTATGCCGGCAACACGTTCACATTTACAGATTCGATCCGCGGGAATACAGAATCCAGATGACGATTCCCTCACGATTAACAATTAACATCTCGTCGTCTTACCAGGTGCGTTTAGATAAATCACTTTATTATTCCGAATTCTCATCAAAATCGCCATGGCTTCCGTGGTGAGACCCTTCCGTCGGGCGCTCGCAACGAGCTTCGTGACAGCCACGCGGTGATTGTAACGCTCGTCAAGCGACGGCGACAGCTTTTCCCACACACACTTAACCGGGCAACGAAAACGGGAACGAGACGAGCGTCGCGATGTACGAAAACAAACGAGAGTCGCGGAGACCGGTGGTCGCGCGTTGCAGCGAGATTCGCCGGAATTCGTCCGAGCCTCTTCCAGTCGCCGTGGCCGACTGCTAATCGGCCCGCGATGATATTTTCCACGCCGAGGGCCTCGAATCGTGTCGGCGCGAGTCCGTTGGACTGTACAATTTGCACTACTGCCCGGCCGTTGCTCACGCGCACATGCACACTTACGCACGATACGTTCCCTACGCCGCGGCACGCCGAATCGCGACGGGCGACGCCGCGTATATCGCGATAAAACGGCGGCGATGAACCAGATCGCGCGAACAGGAAAAAAAGAGGAAAGAAAAAAAAAAATACTAAAAAACGCCCCGCACTTGGGTCGCGACGAGAACCGCAATTTGATCGCGACTAGCTCGAAATCGGACGGGAGGCGGACACCCTAGCCGACGGCGGACGGCGATTGGGATTTTCTACACGCACGTGTCAAACGCGTCACGTGGCGGGGGAATATAACAGGCAGCACGATTTTTCGGACCAGTTGATCCGAGCACGCGTACGTCGGGCGAGTGCACGCGAGCCCGTGTCACGAGTCGCGCGAGGTACATGCGTGCACACGCCGCTTTCGACTCCCCGTTCGATTTATGCGCGGCCGATGCGTCGAGGAAACAACGAGTGCACTTCTGTTACCGTGTAGGACCCTAAGTCTTAGATCCTGTTCGAACCTTATCTGCGTCTCTATTTACGTTCTTCGGGATCGTTCGCCGATCGAGCGAGCCAGTCGTTCAATGTAAACAACGTGCCGCAGTTTTTTTTTTTGCTCTCTCTTTTCTTTTTTTTTTTTTTTCGCCGTCGCGCGACCCAGTCGGAAACTCGCATGTATCGTTAACCATGCGCGCTGTTATGTTTCGATTGTTATCTCCGTATTATCTCCGCATTCCATCCGGCGACGGCGAAGAATGACCATGTAAAAAGAAAAATTTATGTTCTAATACACATTTGAATTCTTCTCGGCGTGTATAAATGAGCGCGTAAAATCAATGTGTAAAGATTTTTATATAGCCTCGAATGTATCGTTGCCAAAAAAAAAAAAGAAAAAAAGAAAGAAAGAATGAAACAAAGAAAGAAAGAATGAATGAAAGAAAGAAGGGTCTGTTCACCATTGTCTCACTGCCGGCAGGAGTTCTCCCGATGACGACAGCGGCTAATGGACTAGTATATGCACGCGAATACTTGTATGCGTGCGAAATGTAAACGCACGAAGCGCATACGTGTCTCTAGAAGCGTAGGAAAGATGCTTAAATTCTTCAGCGCACGTGCGATCGAGAGAGAAAGCATTACGAGACGTGGTTCCATTAGAGGTGCGTCGTAACTGTCTCACTTGTGCTCCTTCATTCAAGTTAAGCGAGCGCGAGATAGTTACAGGATAGCTTAGTTCGTTGCTTGCATGCGTACGCTAGCGACCGCCGTAGTTTCCGAGGAACGAAATTTCTATGCGCGCAAAGATATCGATCACTAATTATTTACTATTTATCTACTCGATTATTCAACGGAATATTAATTTCATTAATTCACGATTGCGAGAGAAGGATATCGCTAGATTATTAAAAAATTATACGTCCGACTGAGTATATAATTATATGCGTGCTGCGTGCTGATTAGAATATTAGACATTGATAATAAATGACTGCGATTAGAATATAATTGCGACATACTTATATAAGCGTATCAATAATTTTATTTTACATATATTTTTTTTTTTTTTATATTGCCATTTCTTTTCAAAAATAAATAAAAATGAATGTTTTAGAACAATAGATAATGTACAATGTATAATTGCCACATACACGCACATGCATGTATCGTCGTAAGCAAACATGCTCTAAAGTCATATGTTACAAATATTTTATAACTCGAGTACACACCACCGCAACATTTCAGCTCGACGTGTACACACATATGGGAACACTATCGCAATAATTTTTTTTTATTCTCCCCCGAACAAGTACAGAATCAATAAAAGTTTCTACTTTCGTACGTGTTCTTTTCTAACTAAAGAGAAATCAACGGATTACGACACATTTCGCTGTCGCGCAAAGCGGCAAAGACTGAAACGAAATTATCTCGCAAGAACATGTCAATTAAATTTAATTAAGTTGCCGGACGGATCGTACGTACCCAAGTGGTTACACAGGAGCTCGTGAGTCTCGAGGTCCGGATAATCGAACGTGTCCCTGCAGAAGAGCACCCTGGTACCCGGGATCGCGGTGAAGCCCCCTAACGCGGCCGCGACGGACGAGCACAGCCAGGAAGGCTCGGCACCCTCGAGCCGACGTAGAAGCGCCCGATACCGGCAGTACCTTGGATACGAGAGCACCACCACCTTCGTTTGGAAGCTCTCCGGCTTTTTCGTCGAGTTCACGCTGCTTTCGTACTCCTTTTGCTGCTTCTCGACGTCCGAGAAGTCGATCCCCGGGTCCGTCAGCACCTGCGGCTGCGGCATCTCGTATCTGAGCGGACTGGTCTCCGGGGACGACGTCGGGGTCGTCGGGTGGGACACCTCCCGGCCCCACGACCATTCCAACGTAGGCGAGAGCCATGTGACTAGGTCGTGCACGCGAACGACTACCTTTTCCGAAATCGTCAGCACCTCGTCCTGGAAAGAAGAGCGTTTATCATTATGCGAATTGTGCAAATTAGGCGTCGAACAGGCGTTAAAAAAAAAAAAAAAGAACGTTATCTGCGGCGGTATTAAATTGTCAGTAATTTATTAACAGTTTATCCGACACGTCCGTGTAAGAAACGCCGAAGTACCCGCGGACGCCCATTATCTTTCTGGTAATTTATTAACGATAACTAAAGTAGAAAGCAAATTACGCAATCACATTTATATTGCATACAAAGTTCAATTATTTACTTCAGTTGTTACGGCAAAATGTCGCTTTACCACGGAGCTCCATTTCTATAATTCATAGGTTTGATATAACGTAAGTACACTAATATACAATGATTAATGTGTCATTAATGAGACTTTTATTTTATGAGATAAATAAGACTTTTATTCTCCGTAATAAACGCGCAAATAAATTGTCGTCGAGAAATGTCACGCGAGGTAAAGATTACGTAAAAAAAAAAACAAAAAAAAAGAAAAAAAAACCGGTGATTTGGCAAGAAGTTTATCTGGTAGAACTCTCATTTACCTACATAGCTTTCGTCGTATTTATACCAATTTGCAATCGAGAGCTAGCGACTCTACATGGGAGCACCAAGAACTTGCGAAAGCTTTCACGGAGAGATGCAGCTTTTGCGGGAGGGAGGGGAAAGAGAGAGAGAGAACGAGGAGAAAGACGAGTATGTAATAGTCTTTCCTTTCTCTATCTAACATTATACGATAGATATGTACGTAATCCACGCGATATAAACCATGGTTCATGCTACATCTCTCGAGTGCATCGTTATCTGCTCCGCCTCCACGATAATTTAATTGTTCGCCGGTGCTTGCAGAGCGACGTCATTTTCGCCAAGTTTGACTTATTACTTGGCCCCGTGTGCCCCTGCTCTTTCCGCATTAGACGCATAAATTATTATCGCCCATTCGAGCAGACTTGAGACGCTTACGCAAAACCTTAACGATACCATGTGTAATCGAATGACTTCGACACAGCTGCGCACACCGCGTATTCGTATCATCGATTATTAACGCGTTATCTCCGATGTGTTTATTTCTGTCAAGCTGAAATTGCATACATATAATTATACGCGCACGAAGTATCTATTTTCAATACGGTTAACAATTTAAATAAATAATTATGCGTTTGATATTTTAAATATCTATTTTCAGCAAAGAGAGAGAGGGAAAGAAAGATAACACGTTATTACATAAATGTATCGTTTGTTTCGAAGCTTTTACCTTCGACGGGAACAAAAATAATTTTTCTCGCGTTTCCGAACGTGGCTTCTATGGCCACTGACTCTATATAATCCAATAAATTTTCCGCACGAGTGAAAATCCGCGCGCCATAAGAAAGACACACACTCTTTCGGTAATTGTGCAACACGCCAAGCGGAGCGTGATTTACCTCGTATACGCCGGGGCGATTTTATACGGCGGCTAACGGAAGATAATTTATTGGCGTTGCAATATCTATCGGGCCGAAGTTCGGAAACGACTTTATTTATACGTGACATAATGTTCTATTTGGCTTGGGAGCCGCTGTGTGTTGCTTCGGTTATACTTTCATCTTTTAGCTCTGTGTATTCGTCCATATTCCCTCCGACCCTGCCACCCCCTTCGCTTCGCCCCTTCGCCCTTCTTCTCACCCCCGTTAGAGAGTTCTTCCAATAGTAGTTTCCCTTCTACTGTAACCTTTCTACCGGTCGTCGTCGTCGTCGATCTCTCTCTTTAGCGCGCGCGCAACGTCCACCCTTTCGTCCTCTTTTCCCTCGATCCCTTTCTCGTTTTCCGTCTTCGTCGGATCTCGTCCTTCCTCTCGACGTTCCTCTTCGACTCCCGCGTTACCCTCCGCCCCATCCCACCCACGCGCCTCATCCCGTCGTTCCCATTTATTCGCTCTCCTCGCTGTGCTTCTCCTCGACGTGTGTTTCTCGTCTACTTCCCTATCGTCCCCCTTTCGGCTCGCGAGCGACGCCAACGATGGGCCCGATCCAATTCCCGAGCTGTAATTTTCAATCGATTCACAAGAGGCTCTCGTCGTCGAGAGCCATCGACGGGCATTAGAATAATCGCTGTCCGATCTAATAATTGAATCACGCTCGCATCATATTTCGTTACTTCACGGTTAATTCCTTGTGCGAGCACAGCTGCGGAGCATAATTTTCACTTGAGAAACAGATGCCTTAGAAATTCTCCTTTTTTTTTACGACAATGACTAAACTTTATTCTACTAAAATAACTTTACAAAACCCATTTTCCTTCTTTTTTTTTTTTCTTTTTTATATAAAGCATAACTGAGAATATAAAACACGAAACTCTATATACTTTTTTCATATTTTTCATTCTTAAGCTTTTATTGCAATACACGTACGTATAATATAAAAATGTATAAAGTTTTCGAGATCGCTTTAAAAAACATTTTAGTGCATTCATGTTGATTACGTATTTTACTTTGGTACTGAACGTTACCCTGCGAATGCTCCGTAAAACAGTAATTTTACGACCGTTTAAGCACACGAATCCATAATCTCAAGATTACTTAGCGAAGTACAATGTATCTTGCTAAACAACTTGCAGTAGGCCGTACTCTACAAAGCAATTCCGAATGCAAGAGGTTAGGTTAATTCTACGGAGGAGAAGATCGCGATCTCGGAGGCCGTGATTAACCTTCCATCGAGATACCTCTACGAAAAAAGCCTGGCACCGTTTGGCGAAACTATGCCGTGGAAATATCAAGATTAATAGCTCTCTCTCTTTCTCTCATTTTTTTTTAACAACGAGTCATGCAAGGAAAGACGAAAAAAGAGAGATAATCGAATAGATAAATGACGGTGTAATTCATCGAATATCGGGACATATCTATCCGTCTCAGATTCGTAATATATTTAATTTTAATATTAAAACTTGATTCATGTACCCCAGCGTATAATTTTTCTTGTAACGCTTTAAATTTCATTGCTGAAAAATATAATAAAGTAGTTGGACGTTCTAGAATATATGCAGGTGCGAACTGAGCATGCGCGCCGGTGTACAGTGGGCCGCACGGCCGTCTCTCCTTCTTTCCCCCTCGAGCCACCGACCCGGAAGGACGTATGGAACACGCGCTCCGTCCGACTCGACTTTTTACGCATATTTCGCGAAGGACAATGCAACCCTGATGCAAATCAGCATCGCCTATCTACGCTCTGCATGCGGAGAGTATCTAAGATCGGTCTTGTTCCTCGTAAGTGAGTGATATTCTCATAAACATTATCGCGACGGACGTATTCGAATGGACAGTTTTCGGTAACGAGCGAGTAGAGGGCAGCGGCGCAATAAGTTACGTACGACTGCATGACCGTCTCCCCTTCTTTTCCCCTCGAGAGACCGACCCGGTAGGACGTACGAAAGACCGAGCTCCGTCCGACTCGACTCTCTACGCATATTTCATGGAGGACGATGTGACCCTCGTGCAAAACAACATCTCGTACCTACGCTCTACGTGCGGAGAGCATCTAAGATCGGTTTTCCTCCTCGTAAGTGAGTGATATGCTGAAAAACATTATCGCGGTGGACGTATTCGAATAGAAAGTTTTCGGCAACGAGCGAGTAGAGGGCTAGCGGCGCGGTTGGCGTACCTGATCGCGCGCGGGCAGTGACGCCATCTTTTCGCGCATCGATGTTGATTAACCTGCACGGTCGACCACGTAACAGACCGAATTCGCGGCCGGGCTCCGTACTAATCCTCGACGATCGTATGACTTTCGACGTACTCGGACGCAAGATGGCACCTTGAGCTTCAAGAACGACTACGCAGATTGCGAATTTTCTTTACGTGTAAAATACGCACGAAGCAAATGCACCTTTACGATACAATTAGTACACCACGTTACTTAAGAAAGACTGATTATTCGTTTCGACAAAGGCTCCGGGGAAAAAGTTCGCGTTCGGACGTGGTCTCGTCGTCGATATTTAATATACGAACCGCAAACGGTTCGTCGGTTTTTTTTCCGGGAGTGTCGTAAAGTAGTGACGCGCGATATTAATTTATCCGGGTATGTCGCGAGCATCCCATACGCAGAAGGAAGTCACGTTTCAACGCATCAACTTCGGAAAGGAGGGGAGGAGGAGGAAGCCACGGAGAGACATCGACGGACAACCTCTGGGTAAAGTTAACTTTATTTTATCCCTACCTTTGTCCTTCCGCCAATAAATAATTTTATTTCGATATATTAAATTGATAAAGTAATCAGAAGCGCGCTTACAATTTTTCTTTTTTTTTTTCTTTAAGTCATTCTATCGATAAATGATTAATTTCGTCAATTAAAAAACCGCGACGTATTTCCCCAGGTATAAATTGATGAGGGAATATTCGGTATAATTTTTACGGACGATATCCGAAATAATATATCTGATATACATTCCTTTACGCTTCAATGAACTTGTTCGTATGCTCGCGTAAGAATGTTTATAAACAGACTCGAGCTACTCGGGCGGCCGGGCTTGCGGTAATTTTCCTACTCGCAATCTGACCGTTCGAACTCCAAGCGTACCGAAAAATAATATATAATAACCAGCGAATTCACGGCCACGAAATAACTTTGGTGTTTCTTTTTCTGTTTCAGATGGAAACGCACTTTCGTCGCCGCTATCGTATCGAGTACGTTGCCAATTTCGTTGTAGTAATCGCGCGATTATTTGCTATTTGATTTTTTATAAACGGGAGTGCCGCATTGAGTCGCGCGTATAATTTCAGTGTTAATTTCAGTGGTAACTTCAGTAATAATTTCACGCGATTTTAAAATCACGGTCGCGGCTTTCGCGAGTTTCCAGTGCGCGGAAGGAGGACTCGACACGTCCCATCTGAGAGGAGGAGCAGGCCCGGGACGGGCATCCTGCTTCGGCGGAGCAACAATTCGGTTAGTATTTTAAATTACATAAAAATAACGATCGCTCTGTCATTTTCATAATAATAATTAGTGGCATATAATAAATTAAAAAAATCAGTAAAGAAATAATTTTTTTTCTTGAAAAAAAAATTTAATGTATGAGATTTAATTTCAATAAAATAATTTTTGATACTTTTTTTAATCAAAAAATTAATTAAGAGCTCGTGGAAATTTTTTGTTTAAACGATAGAAAATCTGAAAGACTCTACAATGTATATTTTATATTTTATGTTGCAGAATCATCGTAGCTGAATAATAACTCCGCCGCTGCGCATCGAAAAATAGGTAAGTGCACAGAATAATTTTTTATTTATAACAACGATGTATCTGCATCTTCTCGAAGTGGCATATGAAATGTCACAAACATGCGAGTGCGATAGGAAATTTTATGCTTTCAAAAGTAGCTCATTATTCCAATTAACTTCGAAAACAAATTTTCTTGACTTTTAATTGATTTATCAGAGGTAATTTCCCCACGAGTACCCAAGTGTTGAGGATTAGTTTAGGTTCCGAATTTTACGAGACGGTTATTTGACTTGCCGAGCACGATTTCGCTGATCGATTGTTTTTGTTCGCACTTGTGGCTGCGGCGGCCGGCGAGTTTTCGCCACGAGCACGGTGTAATTCAATTTTGAAGTTCGCAAAGTCGCGGATTTAACAGAAAAACAACATTGTCAACGATAAAACGGCACATGCGAAACAAATGTATCGGTTTGAAGTTTGGTTAAAAGTAGCATTCGTCGTGCGAAACTTTCCCGCGACGTCGCGTACATATGTATAAAAAATAAAAAAAATAATAGAAATAGATAGAGGGAATCTCGACAAGTAGGTTTCGCGGATTGACAATTCTCTCGTGAAATTTTTCCACTTCTCCTACGTTAAAGAATTACGCGCAAGATTTCGTTATCCAGCGCGTATCATTTTAACTTCCGTGTTTCGTGCGAGAAACAGGAGAACTCGGGTGGGAAGTATGTATAGTATCGCCACGATTGTTCTAACACGGTTACAACCGTGCGGCTGAATGTGACGACACGCCGGTTGCAGCTCAACCCCACGGCGATTCACGCACACGTGTACGCAGCGACATCGAGTCGATGCACCGCGCCGTCCTGCGTGTCGAATCAGAGTGATAATGTATTCCGACGTTGCTACGGTGATTCGTATGCATTCTAACCGCGCCGATAACATAGCATTTCGTAGGTTTTAAAACAAATCAACAACAACCGAGTAATAAAAATTATATATATGTATAAAAGATAAAAAAATTTGCCGGAATTAGCAGCGCGGAATAAATAACTTTCGAGAATCGCATATCGTTCTTTAGATTTCAGAAGGAGATTTGTATTCGGATATTTTTTTTTAATTCTCTTGTTTGAGGTAGAACGATTTAACGAAGTTATAGACAACGAATAAATTTTCGTGAGAACACTAATTATGTCATTGCGTAATTTACTAACACTGACGATAGATATCACCTGTACCGAGTGATAAATGAGACACTACAAACGGTAGTATTTCGTGTTGCTAGACGCGGTAAAGAGTAGGGATGAAGTCGGAGGGCTTAGGCCAAGGCTTGGGTGGGGCTAATTATCAATATGAAAAGAGCGGATGGGATAAACAGAGGGATGCAAACTTTATCATTAGACGTTCAAAGAAAGCTAAAAAAAAAAATTAAGTTAAAAATACCGAAGTATGCAAATTAAGAAGAGAATATTATTTTAATATAGGTCATTAAATTTATTTATATCGGCATTATAATATTTAATTTTCTTTTTTTTTCCCCCCTCGTTTTAATAAAATTATAAAAACGGTGATGAATTCTTTATTAAAAATTTTTCAGTTTATAAATTCTTTATTACAACCTTCTAGTTTATAAATGACCTTTCGCATTATACGTAGCTGCTTTATAATTTTACAAACGTATGTTATATCAAGTATAAAATAAAGGTGAAGCATGTCCACCATATTATTAGCATAGCCGCGAAAGTTTCTATCTGCGTAATATCATCTCGTATCCAACACTTCTTTATCTCTCGCCTCTCACCAAACTTCTTAAATGGGCTTTTGTAACTTAAATGAAAATAGATTTCAAGAGAGAAACGCGTTCCGAGTGGGAGAAAGAGAGGAAAGATATTGTGTACACTGAGAAAATTTTACTTTAAATTTTAGCGCGATGGTAAAAAAAAAATATAAAAAAATAAAAAATGTTTTCATATACAACGGCTATAAGTTTTATCGTTTCGAAGTTATCTCGTGCCAGTCATGTAAACGTAAGGCATAATTACAAAATAATAACAGCCGATTAAAATTTCACGTCAACCGCTTGACCGCCGATAATGAATACGCTCTTACAAAGCATTATTGATTAGATAACGTCTTTGTTCTTTTTCTGTCGTTCGAATTACGCCCCAGCTGTTATAAACCGCATAAAATTCACTGTACAAATGACTAATTGTAAAATAACAGGGGGAGGGAAGGGGGAGGGGGAGGATAGAAAAAAAGATGAAGAATCAGAGTGCAGGACAAATCCGCGATACTGCAGTTGACATATTCGCCGAGCGTACATAACACATTCATACGCAGAACGGGATATGTAGCGTCTCGACAGTGGTGGCCAATTTCTCCATATAAAACGTTACGTATTGTAGGGAATAAAAAAAAAGAAAAAAGTGGTTACCGGAAATGCAATTTTATAATATAATACGACAACGTTCATTTTAATGAAACTCGTAACATACACGCCGGATAATATAAGCAATGCAATATACACGAGGATTTGCGTTCGAAACTGAATTCGCGTAACCCGGAAAATACAAATAATAGAAAACAAACAAAAAAATAGAATTTCTAAACTTTTTTTACAACTTTTACTATTGTATTTTGAATTTTGATACGCGGAATCATTACGTTGAATCAAATTTCATCAACGAACAAATAATGGGCGATGCATGTACATACTTTTTGACAACGTCGAATACAAGTCGAGCATTTACGTGTATTTATTCCCGGCGCGCGTTTGTACTTTTAAAAGTTAACAATTCGAGGGAAAATGTAAACCGAACACTTTTGCAATACGATTCGTAACAATGCCGCCGTGATTTCAATGCGCCGCACAGAGAGACAAGCAAACACAATTAGAGATGATAATAATAAACCGTTGTCGGGGCGAAATGCGTTTGTCGTAAAATTGAAAAAATAAATGCGTTGACAGGATCGATAAAATTAATCAGAATTAACAACAAGTAGTGTGAATCAGCGTTATTGAGAGCCGCTGGGAAGCATAAATCACTGTTAGATTAAACCCTGGAGCACGCAGTAGTAGATGGGCCAATGGTATGCTTTCAGGGAATATAGGGTGACCCGAAAGTTCCGATTTATACTGCATCGATCCACGAGATAGACGATTATTGACCGATGCCATGTCGAAGTATACATCTATCAATTTATTAAATTAAAAGACGACAGTTAATAATTTTATTTACTCGAAACTTGAAAAATATTTTTTATCAAGCATTTTTATCTACGTCAATAACTAATAATACTTGTCACGTTACGACGTGGCAGAATTAGACGCATCGGATGCTCAGCTTTGTTTTTGATATTTTTGTCAGAGATTTATTTAAATTAAAAATTAAATAAATTTTTTGTGTAAAAGACAATTTGTAAAACAATATATAAATCATAAATTAATAATCGTTACGCGCGTGGTTACGATTTTTTAATTTTTTTTACGCTCTCGCGCAGTACATATTCCGGAAATTACAAAATTACTATTAAACGGGGCAATTAAAACCAGGCCAGCAATTAGTGTGCGTAACGGAGAGACCTCTTGTCGTAGCAAACGTCGAACTTTAATTCGAGAGCGATAAACGAGTTTTTGCACGATTCGACTATTCTGAATAAAAACAGAACTACCTTGGTATATCGTGCACGAGCTCGGGCTAAAAGGAATTTGATTATGCTCGATGGTTTACACACGGTGCTTCTGGATCGATGCAGCCTCGTGGCTCCCTCCACCTCTCCTTCTCTCTCTCTCTCTATCTTCTCTTCTCTCCCCTTCACCTTATCAATTTCTCTCTCTCACTCTCTATCTCTCTCTCTCTCACTCTCATCGTTCTCTTCGTTACTCTTGCATTCCTCTCCTTCGCACCATTTGCCCTTTCGCCTTTTTCGTCCGTTGCATATTATATATAGATCCAAGTATTGCCATATAGTATGCAAATATGCGCACGGGTGTGGACACAGAAATGTTTAACCGTAATTTATTTTTTTTTATGTATTTATTTTTTTTTATTTTAACATTAGTTTATACGTTGCCGTTTCTTACACGTAGATAACGCTACGTTCACTTACTTTTCCGGTGTTCTGATAAATGTTAAACGACGAATACGGTTCGTCAACGATGCCGAGGGTATGCGAGAAGAGGTGACGCCGGGAGGGAAGCCATTCCTTCATCGTGACATGCGTTTTAACTTGTAGTTCATATATAATCCCCTCTACATCGCGTAACGCGAGAAATTAACGAAGTAACTAGAAATGTATTTCATTAAACTACCAGGAAGCGCTAGATGATTAAACATAATTGATTACAGTCCTTCGTTCATGCCCTTAATCCGAGCTTTATCGATTAATTTATATACGTTGCGTCACAAAGGTTAGTTTATATCATAGCATGCCATCCAATTATTAAAATCACGTGGATATTTGCTAATAAACTTTTGAGTTAAGCCGGCGCGCACTTACGAAATTAATTAAATTAATGTTAATTGGAATATTATGCAATGCTAACGTAATACGGTGGAGATAGTGATCGTCATAAAACATGAAAATGTTACTCGAGTAAATTAAAAGAAAAAAAAAAAGGAAAAAAAAATATGTTTGGAGATTATAATTAAAAATATGTAATATTTTATTAATTACGAAGATAAAACGGGACTGTGAACTTCGTTCGAGCTCGCTACTCATAGATGGAGTATCCAGTACGACGATCGTTTGTTCCCATATAAGTCTTGCCGGGTAACTGCAATAACAGAGGGGTCGAGTAGTTGCTTCTTTAATTCAATAACCTCGTGAAACTGATACGAAACGTCCACATTGGAAATTGCAGCGGCGGTCTCAGTGATCGATACCCGCGCGCGGTATTTCAGATTAAAACAGACAGCGATTTTTCGTTATGTCCACTCGGGTAATTTAATAATACACATTCTCGGAAAATTACGGGGCAGAATTTATATGTTTTTGAAAGCGGCGGCGCCGAGAGGAAATATCCTACGGAATACTTGCAGGTATCGCTGTAATTTATTTTGTGAACTCCAACCCCCCGATGAATCACGAAAGAAATATATTATGAAAAGATCGCAGCGACGCAGATGTATCGAGATTTTATCATTTTACAAAACGCGCACACGTACACGCCGCTCGTACGTGTGCGCTCCTCGTCGAATATAAATTGTTATTGATGATCCGCGCGGAGAGGAGCGGATTCGTCCGGCATTAGTTATTCAAGCGCAAGTAAAAGGCGATTTTTAAGGGAGGATTTCCGTTTGAAAATAAATTTAGTCGAATATCTTTGAATTTGCACTCTCCGGCCGTAGTGTCTGACTATATCAAATGCAAACGAGTATATTCAACTGCGCGCAGCGATTGTCGACCGTCGTCGTTTCGTCCCCTTCTTCGTCGTAGATTGTCGTAACTATAGGACTTCTGAGAGCGAGTGAATTATCGTACTAACGCTGTAATTATCCACATCAAAGTATATTTTCATGGAATACGTTTTACCTTGTCAAGTCTACAGATTAATCCAGAATACCGAGTTGTAAGCCCTTTGTGCAATATTTGTTTTAAAAATAATAAATTCTGGATAAATTACAGTTTAAATTCACGCGCGAAGATATTATTTTAATAATTCTCCTTTCGGTAAATTAAAAATAAAAATTGAACGCGGAATAAAAGCAGCGTAGTTTTCATAAAGAAAATATAAGCTTAATAGAGAAAAAATTTCGATGGGAAAGCTCCGCAAAAAATTGTTAAGCAATTATTAAACGAGACTGTTTGGTGAAAGAAAATCTTTTAAATTGTATGAAATTTATGTATTAATTTTTACCTTTCGGTTACGCGTTATTTGAGAGTCCGATAAATTCATATCGTCTCAAAATATACATTTCGCGTAGAATTATCTTGGTTATTGGCGAGACTTGAAACGATATATGCGCGCGAAGGCCTTGCCCGCAGCCGGATGAGAAAGCGTGTTGCGGTCGATGCACGTATTTGCCAATGTGTACGTGTTGGTGTTCACGCAAGGTCAAGATGATTCGTGCATCCGATTGATCATATTCTTTTACGGTTCTTGTTACCGTCATATTGTGAAACGTCGTACCGAGGTATCGGAGTCTAACGCGCGCGCAAAAAAAACCGCGACGTTTTTAAAACAGAATTTTTATGGATTATCCGCGCCTTTCAAAGACGCGTTTCGCGTAACGACGTGTCTCACGTAACAAAGTTTCACGCGGGATTAATATAAACCGGTACGTATATCAAATCAGGCTACAGTTGTTTCGTTGATCGTGGAATCCATCTCGCTCGGTAATCTCGACATTGTAAGGCCGTCCAGAAAACAAGTTTCGACGAGGCGCGCGCATGTTCTCCATTTTCTTTCCGCGATTTCGTGCCGGGAATATTTTAATAAACGATATCGTGCGGCGGGAGATGTAATGCGAAAAGAATTGAAACCGCTAAGAATCAGTAGAACAGAACCGACCGCTGGAGAGAATGCCTCTCATCTTGAGAGCAGAACTTTCTGCCTCAAAAATACGATAACACGGAGATACATGGTTACTAACATTATTTTACTTGCGTGCCCGACGCGGAAACTTATTACCGTTGATTGTTAGCGAGGAAATCTAAAAGTATAACGCGTCGTAGGAGATAAGTAATTTGAATTAAAAAAAAAAGGGGAAAAAAAGACGGTAGTAATAGTATCCACCATTTGATAATTATCACTCTTAAATAAAGAATTATGTAAATTATGCAAGGGTCATGTATGGGGAATATTTTATCTACGACAGTCGTCGAATTGTCTCAGCAACGAGCGATTTCATGAATATTTATGAAAGTGTATGAAAGCGTTACGAGAACGTGGAATATCTCCCTCGAAACAATCTCCGCACGTAAGACTTACTTGTTTGCGTCAGAAATTACAATTGTAACAAAAAAGTAGGGTATAGGAAATGATTGTAATTCTTAAAAGAAAACGAGGAATGCGAAAACTCTCCATAATGCTCGAAAAATTTTTCTACGTGATAATTTTACACTTTTTTAGTAAAAAAAATTATTTAACAACTTCGCCTAAAATATATTACGTCTACGGCTAAGAAAAGGGAAAAATAAAAACGAATATAACTCGCGCGAAAACCTGATAAGAAAAAAAAAAATTCCTTCCAAGGATGCGATCGTGTCGCTTGTATAAATAAAAAGAAAAGAAAAAAAAAAAAAAGTCTGGTCCCTAGTTGAAACAATGCCCGACGTGACGGCATTACCGCAACTCGCCCTTTTCACCCGTATATACGCGCGATAATCATCCCATTGTGAACAATGCCGGAAACGGCGTAATGCCAGGATGTCTCGTCTCGATCTTCGGGCAATTAAAAATGGTTCAGCGGCCACGATGTTGCACGCGGAAAAGCGCAACAGACCGCGTGAGAACCACTTTGTTTCCTGTATTAGATTCCGCGAAAGGCAAATCGGCACAAGTCGATCGCTAATTACGCGCGGAAATTTCGCTAATGTGACAAGATGTCGTCACTTACATCCACGGCTTAGAAAAAGAATTAGTTTTAAAATATATAATATACATATATGTTAGAAATTTATTTTTTTAGTAAAAATGAGAAAAATATTAGATTAATTAGAAATAAATACGAGAGAATTAAGTGCCTTAAAGTAAAACACTTTGTATATTTAATCACGTAGTTATGGCGAAGCTTTGATGCTTGTACGATCCGCAGATGTGTTTCAATGAACGCCAATTAAAAGCCGGTTAATGAGTGTGGGAATTAATGAGGGTAATGCTCAATCGGAATATCGGACTATAATGTGCTTTGAACGCAAGATGAGGGAAGTTCTTGTAGCGGCGGTAGAGACCGGACCTTTATGTTCGCCATCAAGCTGAAAGCCATTCTATAAGTCTCAAACATAATAGACTACATGCATAACGCAGTCATGCAACATCGGTGCGATGCTATTCCCGCGCCGTGACTCGTATCAGCGGTTCTCCGTCGGTTTCAAAGCTGATTAAGTTAATTCGAGTTGATGCGTTTATTACGTGCAATTAATCTAAAGTTTAATATTAATTAAAAAAAAAGAAAAATAGTATAAGATTCTTAAATACTTCCGCGTATTTGTTATTAATTTAATACGTATCGACGCCGTATCTCCTGAATTTTTATTAATTTCTATAAAAATTTGAATATCGCGTATGGAAAAATTTTATCGCTAATAACACGTCAACCGCAGAACGAAAGAGAAAATATTTTACCTAAATAAGGCGGAAGATCGCGCGCGTCAGTCCTTTGTTGCGATGTAAAAGTAATAAGCAAATTCTGGTTTGACTTGCCTCCCCTTTATCCTCGGTTACTTCATCCATCCTTTGAGCACACTTCCTACGCCGGACAATTCCTATACCGCCGCGGTCCCCTTATACCGTACAAAGCGCGGCAAAAAGGGTCGCAAATTCGCATTAAAGTCGCTGTCGCGACCGCTTCCCTCCTTCCCTACATTTTCGAAGCACCCTCAACGAGCCAAGATAACATAAGGAAACAGAACGTAAAATGTTACGTTTGTAAATATCCACGTAAGCCGCTGCACATAAATCTATTTCCGAATAACGTAAATGCACTCGATGTGCAATTCATATTTTCGCGAGATTTCTGATTTTAATTTAATTTCCAAAGAAATCACGGTTTTTATAATTACGTTATTGACGTCCCCGCGTGTTTGCCGTAATCGTACAAATGTTAGATCATTATATGTAAACATTCTCGAGGAGTTATTCGCGCTAATCGTAGGACGTAGGATAGCTTTTTCAAAGCGCAGTCAGAAAATCGCAGAATCACGGTTTGAAATTACGCCGGCTGGTGGAAGATAACAAGCTATAGGCCATCGTCTTTAGTTCTCATGATAACGAGAGAAGCTCGAGAATATACGTATCGACGTATCATCGTCCTTATGTGTGCGCATCATCGTTACGTTATTTCGGTGAACGCGGTACCACGGGAGGGAATACTTTGGATGTGATTTCATGCAGATTTTCTCATAGCAATGGAAATCCGCGATATGTACGGAAATCATCTTACGCGTATGCAAATGCTTCAGATTTTCTTAAAATACTATCCCGCACGTTATTAAACTACGGAAAATGTCTCGTACGAGATACTCAAATATTTCAGCGAAATATATGGCACGTGCGCAAATTGTGCAGATAAAATAGAATTAAAAGAAAGAAAGAAAGAAAGAAAGAAAAAAAAAAAAAAAACCCCACGGGACATTTTGAGAATACTTATCGGATGTTATAAGTAAAAGCGCACGTCGATAGATATGACAGCGGTAACACGAGTGAAAATATCCTCGAGATTCACCCCGCGGGCTGTCTCAGGGATATTATGATTTCCCGGTGAGAGACACGTCGTCGAACACGAAACACGTCCCGCGGATTTCTCTCTCGCCGCGTTGGGTCGCGCGCAGCGGACACGCGTCGTAAATTTGCCAAATTATCCCGCCGCGTCGCGTTAAACAGCACGTTACCGCGCGATCGGCCGTTGCACGGCACTTTGCGCGAAGCGCGCGCCCGATTGTTAGCTCTGTTCCATTATCAGTAAACGGACTGCCGGCGTTAGCCGTCCGCGCCGGTGGTCAGAAGAGGAGCGTCGGTGAAGTAGTCACCTATCGGCCTTGCGGCGGCTATCATTTTTCAAACGCTCCCGAGTTATTCTTTCGCGACGTTGATCGATGACGGAGACGCGCTCGCATAAAAGATTTCACCGGGCTGCGCCGTAGCGATGAAAGGCAAGATCTAAAGGATCTTTACCCGGCTATAAATTGCTAATGTTTTATTGCCGTAATATCGCACGGCGACGGGGAAGGCCGGGGCGGGGCGCTAGAGGTACTTTAGACAGCTTCGATCCGATTATTCTGGCCACTTAATACCGTAGGGCCACTGGCGATACCGTACAACGTAATTCAGATAGAAACGACGAAGAAACCTAGTTATTATAGATGTTGTTGCAACGCGAGTGACTCGTTAAAGAGCTTGTCCGAGTGGAATGGCTTCAGCGTAGTTGTGTCGACTAACAAAGCGTACCGTATTAAATGCGCGTCCCTTCCTCTCTCTCTCTTAAACATTATTTCTACAAACAATCAGCCCGACGAGAAGCTAAAGGGCATTGCAAACGAACTTCTATGTTTCGTATTAATTTACGTTTGTTGGCCGGCATAAGATTCATAACTGCGTTGACCGTACTTAATTTAAAATCAATACTTGAAAACCAGTGCTCTTTGGCTTCGCTTCTATTTTAGAAAAAAGAAATAAAAAAAAAAATAAGAAAAAAAACTTTATTAAAAATGAATATACCAATAATGAAATAATTTAACAATCAGTTTATTATATTATTATAATACATCGAAATAATTATTAAAATAGCATAAATTAAAATAGCGCCTCTTTTGTAGAATAATATACGATATTAATTAATATTTTATCATCTGATTAATATAGTATTACATTTGTATATGCTATTAATTAATTGCGCTATTAAATAATTGACTTGGCGTATGTTTAGCGCGATACAGTCGAATAATGCGTTTATCGATGCCAACATCGTTAATTACGTTACGATGTTGCTTGCATTATAATGCTCTCTCAGAGAGCGAATATACTTGTTTCTTGCTCAACTTGTGACTCGACGAATACGAAGGATATTAACTGCCGCTCATAAATTTCAAGATAGCCAATATTCTTTCGGTCTTTGCACATGCTCCGGGATAATATTCGGTGCAAATTCTAGCTTAAGCTCATTACTTAAAAACGTTCGCATATTCAACTTTCTGGAGAAAAGAAAAGAAAAAAGTGAAAAGAACACGATCTATTAGTAACTTTGAAAAGAAAAATCTCCAAGTTTCTGAATTATATCCCCAGTAAAATCTACATCCACGACATTCGATATCTCCGGAATGACTAGTGAATCAAACTACCCCTCCGGTATAGCGGAGGGCAAATCTCACAAAGAAAAGCGCGGAGTAATCTCGAAAGATGAATAAAGCTGGCAGGTAATGGCTGTCGGCGTCACGTAACTAAAATCTCACGAATATAAAAAGGGCAAGGGAAAGAAACTTATCGCGCACATCAATTTAGAAATAATATGGGAAAGGGGACAGGGGAATTATCTCGAGACGGCGTGAGGCAAGTCCGTTTAATGTTGGCGTTTATTTACGAGATATTAAAGGTAACGTTATAAGATGCGGCGAGCGGTGAGAAATTTTTGAACGAGCGATTTCCCATTGCGAGAATCGCCCCCCCCCCTCATTTTCTTTCGCCAGCAGGGAAATTTCGTAACCAAAGACTTTTCGAGATTAATCCGGCCATATTAAATTCTTCAGCGAGAGATAGGATTCTCGCGGTGCCGCGCCGCGGAAGATATTGTTGAAATCCACTCCGTACATTCCATACTTTATATATGGCCGTGCGTTCCCGATACGAGCTATTAAAATGGTAATTTAAAAACGAGTACGTATTACGAGATACCGTGAAAAAAAAAAAATATTTTAATCAGCGCTAATAATAATCTCAAGCGGAAACGGAATCGCGCTGATCGGAATAAATAGAAATGAACCACGCTAGCGAAATTGAACACAAAACGTATTTAGTTCTGGAACATTTTGACGAAACTGAATTACACGGTTGATGCTGTTATTTACCATTGCGTAGTAAGGAGGGAATGGCAAATTAATCATATTAGTGAGGCAAATCAATCAAGTTACTCCGTCACATTACGGAAGATATTTCGCAAAGTATCGCATCCTACGTATACATCTTGCTATATGCGCGCGTGCACGAATATAATTATCCCTGAAATATAATTTTCACGGTAAAGAAATAAAGGGCGAAGTACGCGGCTACCTGACGCATTTACATCTTTATACGCTGACGGGCATTAAAATTTGCGCGTGTATGCCGGGTTGATTTTAGTTACACCCGGCCGCTTTACACATTTCCGCAAAATTCGTCGGTTTTGTTCGCATAACTGTGGACGCTTCAACATTTAACACATTCTTCGTTCAGTTATAACCATCTGAATCCAACAGTTTTCCACGGCGCGCTCGGCATGCGGATAATTAATGACGAGGAGTCGACTAGACCTAGCACATTGCCATAAAGTTTGTTCGAAAAACGTCTGTCGACGGAGTGCAACGTAATCTCGGCGCGATTCGCTTTAATTTATTAAATAATGTCACCGCACCTCGTCTTTATTTTTTTTTTTATTTATTTTTTTTTTCTCTTCGCTAAAAGAAAACTTTCTTCTCGCGCGCATTGTTATAAATGTGTTTCGGTTGGAGTGTCTATAGTTCTGTACGATAGGGCGAGTAACGTGTCCATTTAGGTCATTGATTAACCGAGGCTGGCGGTGCGACAGCTAGCTTGACATCTGTTGCTGTCAAAACACACGCAGCCGGCACTAACTTACCCCGCGCCTTTGTGAGAACGCTAATCTATGAAATCGCCTTGATGTAGCTCTCCGCCGGGTCGATAACACGCGAGAGACGTTTCAGCGCCGGTTACACCAATCCCGGTTAAAGCTAACGGTGAATAACGCGAGTCGTCCGTTCCTAATCTATTTTATAGCCGGAGCTATACATATTCCCGCAGAGAAACGGTGAATCGCTAACCGGGATTGGGTTATCTTCTCGCGAACAAATTTGCCGAAATGAGATTTAGTTAGAGTATCTCTAGTCAAACAGAGGTAAAATAATTAACATTCGGTGCGCAATAATCGAAACAAATTTCTGCGAAACACACTGCCGGCCGAAACCCGCTCGTATCCACTCGAATAAGCTCGTTCAAAGGCAATGAACGACAGGCGATCGATTTTCAATGGAAATTCGAGAATTTTTGTCGCGACGAACGTTGCTTTCGATAGCCTCGGCCGAAACTGCGACCGCGTTTAGGCGAGATGAAAAAAGAATCGGCGGACGCCCGGACGCGTTTACCAGTCCTTCAAAATGGTTCAACAAAATTGGAAAATTGTATTGTATTTCAGAGAGAGGTGAACGTTGCGCCGAGCACGTTTACACGGACAAATATTTATATCACGTTGACGGTTTTGTTTATAAATGGCAGCTTTTCCGTATCTGCTAGTCCGTATCCCACGTACATTCGAAGCCGATGGAAAAGGTAGGAATTGAGGTTTTTGCATTAAAAAAAAATATATTCGTACGTTCTATATTTCACTCGCCGGCAACAAAACGTAAATAAATCAAACGACGCGTGTACACGCGAAAGACTTTTATGTGCTTTAAATTGATTATAATGTGTGCCTTGCATGGTGAATAATGGATTTTTCATTTCGTGATCGAATCATACTGAAAAGCTGCCATATCGGCGATTCGTGTTCAATTAAGAGCCCGATAAAACGAGCCAATCTCTTCCCTTGTTCAATAATGGTATATTTTTAAAATAGCTCAGGCTTCTCAAGGAGCGCGCGAGACTTTTATATGTGTATATAAATATAAATGTCTACGTATATATGTATACGCGATGCCGTTGCACGTTATTACGAAATATTTCGTGTTTCGCCGGTAGTTTGTAAAGTCAGAGCAGACTCACGCGATTTCAAAGCAATACCCCCGGTTGCGGAGGCCCGCGAGAGCTTGACGCCTTTTGAGCAGCCCTTATTACAAATTACAGAGATTATCCGTTCAGATAGTAGACGGGAACAAAGTCGGAGGTAATTCTGATATCGCGATGCGAAGCGCAGATTAATCATAAGGGACTTTGCCCTTCGTCGTGTCTGACGAGCAGTGCAGAGGCAGCTTCGCCTTCAACCCCGAGGAAACTCACGCGTGCGCACACGTATGGTTGATGCCCTCCCTTTTAATACCGGCCGCAATAAAAGCGATATAATTGGATAGCGTTACGGTAGAAATAAATGAATGTTGAATTGATAAAGGGGGCGGGGAAGAAAAAAATAAAACTTCATACTTTGAATTTATTTCATTAAAATTTGATAAACGACAAGTCGAGCAAATAGCCGGCTAGCAAATAGTAATTTACTAATTAAATAGCTTGCTTGGTCGTCCCGAAAGGAGTAACTGAACAATAGAATTTCTCGAAATTAACTAAACTGAAATCTGATGCAACATGCGATTGAGCAAAGTGAGAGAAGCAACGTTTCACGAGTGTCTAGCGGTGTTAAGACCGCGATTGAAGAAAGTAATTCAGGTTAGACTGCGCGGTACTCGCACACGGTTGCGACGTTTTTTATTATTTAAAAATAATCTAAATTTCCATCGAAATGTTCAATCGTTAATGCGTTGCATATGTAATTAGAAAAGGAGAGAAATTTGAATCGTTTAACGTAACTTCACGTAGAACAAAAATATAGACACATTTAATCGGACAATAATTCGGTAATCGGCGAGAAAAATTTATTCTATCGCTAAAATAAAATTAATCTTAAACGTGATAATAACACGCGATTAAGGAATTAATGCGGGAAACGTGTCAAACGTATGATTTATCACAAAATACACGAGTTTGGCAGAATCGTTTATCTGTAGATAATTGATGATATCCATCCATTCAATTCGAAATAACGTAAGTATCTTTGTTGACGTTACCCGCAATACAGTTTTAACGTCGTTTCGCGTGCACAGCTTCGTTGTGTCTGTCACAATGGACTGTTAACGAGTGTTGTTCTCTATTGTGGACGACGTACGCTGACAAATGGGATAGACTCGTGATGGCAGACGTTAATATTGGCAGAATTGGCGTTGTCCGATTTCACGAAGCAATCGAGGCCGGAGTGGCCACTAAAAAATAAAATCGATCGAATCGCCCGCGATTATCGGCGCACCGTCCAAGCAACATTATCGCACGCGTAACGAGAATTCTCGATCCAACGTGACCGCGCTCTCCTCGCGTTCCTTACGATCTTTATTAAATTCATAATCGCAGATAGCTATTCCGTTATTCGAGCCAGCGAAATTAGCCTAGCAACGACATCGTTAGACGTCTCCAATAACGAACTCGATGAAACTATTACGTACGACCGCATTCCCCGAGCGTTGGAAGGTCGAATCGGTCCGAGAATTAATTAATTAGGCGTTACTAAATTTATGGTGATTGAACGCTGTCGCGGAGAGAAGGAGAGAGGGCCGTTGTTAAAACGGCTAAAGCCGCTCTAATCACTCGTTAGCAGTCGCGTGCATTGATAAAGGACGAGTTTAATGCGCGAGCGTGAGGAGAGGAAAGAGGACCAGGAGTAGTGCGCATTATTAACGAGTTTATTCGCGAAAAAGGTAGCCGGATGACTTAATTAAAGTCGCGGTGACTCCGCGACGGGCTGATCGCGGAGAAGCGAGGAGTCACGGACTCACGAATTTCCCCGAGGTTTGTGTACTCGCGGTGCTAATTAGTGATTACGCGAGCGCGCCGCTCACCCGAATATAGAAGGAGGGACTACTTAATGCGCAAACTGTGATCGATAGTCGTTAACATTAAGGTGACTACGTTACGAGCCTAACCGGGCCGCCTTGGCGGACGGGAATGATTTATGAGAAGCGTAAGAGACGGCGTATAAAATGCATTCAGCTCCATATAAATAGTGCAACAAAGTTGCGACGGCATAACGAAGAAAAAGTACCTTTAAGCGTGACCTTCGCGTCATTTTATAAGAGAGAGAATAAAGCACGCACGCGGATAAATTTATATTTAATCGACTATTTAGCCTCGGGATAAGCATGAAAATGTTACACCGTGTTGTCTCGCGCAGGTATTTCCATAAAAATAATCGGAAGAACGATATTACGATTTTTATCGCGATCGCCCTGGCCAAAATTCACGGATAAATATTAAAAAAAAAAAATATATACATGACGGAGATAACGTTTTATTAACTGCGGCGCAACCCGAATAACGTCTGGTTTACGATACATTTTTCATACTTCTTTTTTATTATTTCTACGCTTATCGCGCCTCGTAAAGGTAGAATATACGATCATATTCGTCGTATGTATCGCCCAACACTTTTTAGATAGTTTAGACACGTAGTACAGGGAAAACGGACGCAAATGAAACCGGATCGATGAAACTGAAAGCAAAGCGAAACTATTGCGACCGACTGTACTCGTTGCAAGTCGACGACTGGCTTATCATGCAGACTGTATCTTGAAAGAGAGGAAGAGAGAAATAGAGAGAGAGAGAGAGAGAGAAAGAGAGGATAGAAAGGGAGGAGAGAGATACAAATTATTAAAGTTTTAATAACCGGCACGCCGTCACGCCGGCGAATAACATTGTCTTTGATTACGGGAATAGAATCACCATCGACTCGTCCGATTTAACGAAGTTTAACTTCATCGTCGTATTTCTAACGAGAAGTAGACAGTTTCAATTTGTCGAACGAGACGAAAGTGCGGGAGAGGGAGACAGAAAAAAAAAAGAGGGAAATAAAAAAAAAAATTTAGCGGTCACGTCGAAAAAGTTCGAAATTCGAAATTACGTGCGTAGGACGAATCAACTATTTATAACTTTGCGCTAATTACGGGCCTCGCGCATCGACAAAGCCGGACGGCTTAATTCGCTTTACTCTTGTCGCAACAACATCGTGGCCTTTTAAACTTTTCACCGTCGCCGACTATTGCGCGCCGGCGTGAATTTAGTTGCGTCGCGATTACGTCGAAATTACAATAATCTATACGCACGCGAGAGAGAGAGAGAGAGTAATTTTAATTAATTGACATCGCAATTACCGGTTATCACTTATAGACACTTTATGAGCCAAGTGAGCTCGACTTGGGCTCTCGATTCTTCGCGGAGGATACTTCCCCTCGCCTTGCTTTAATTAACCCGCTAAGTTGTAATCGCGAAACGTAATTACGAGGTGGCTCTAAAAGCCAAGATAGAGGAGCCGTCGAATGGAAACGGGAGAGACGCGGTGCCCATGAAATTCACAGATTTCCCACGGACATTCCGAAATATAAGGCGATATGACTGTGAATGGCGATGTAAGTACGGTTATCGTATCTTATCGAGGCCGAGTTTACGGACAAAGCTTGTATCGCGGCGCAACATCTCTCGCGTCGCATAATCACCCGGCAGACGCCGGCGCGAGTGACACAAGAAAAGGGCTGGCCGGCGGCGGCACGATTTGACCCGAATCGAGTTCACCGCGGCAACGTTAACGTCGTCCGCGATTTCATGTGAAACTTTACTAAGTCGCTGTACGTATATGGACGATTCCCACGCAGACATGCACGCATAATGCCCCGACTATAAATATTGCTATTCTCGATATGCCTCTTTCTTCCGCCGCGAGGAGAAGAAAAAAAGAGAGAGAAGCTTTCTTCAATAGAATATCAGAATAAACGACCATTTTCGTCAGATTTTTCTCCCGCTAGAAACATCCGTGACGCATACCTCGCGAGGTACATTATAGACTGCGAACTTTGAATAACGTGCCTTTTTTCTGTACGTCCTCTTTTTTTTTTTTTTTTCTTTTCCTTTCTTTTTTTTTCTATTTTTCTTTTTTTCTTTAGAACCGCAGATATTTTTTAAATATATGAAAAATTACATAAGTATTAAAGGTTAATTAAAAAGTACGATTGCATAAGTGAGGTAAAAGTTTATAAGCTCCGCGCGCTTTACGCAGAAAAGGAAAGGAAAGAAATCGTTATTTTTAATAGCTCGCGTTATATGATAAAATTAAAAGAAAACGTGGTTATTACATTTTTCATTTTTACTTCGTTTTCCATTTGCTCGGCTCGTGTTATTTATAAAGTTATTTAAATTTAATTTACTTTATAACTTCCAATGAAATAATACGGCGAAACTTTCGACGGAGGATCAATAGCGAAGCGTTGTCGACGATGCGTTAATCTAAAATCCTTTATAAAATATTCCTTTTCCCTGCAATCTTCGAGTACAGTTTTTTTAACGTCGGTTTATTAACGAAAGCCGCGTTCAACGACGGCTCCATTAGCTGGAAAATATAAATTTGCAAAATGTATGTGTACTGTCTCGCGATCTGTATAATAACGCTTCATTAAGAATGCCGCTTGGAAATGGTCGTTTCCAGTAGAGAAGAGGGAGCAAACGGTGCGATCCGTCCTCTTTTAAATTGAATGAGAGAGGGAAGAAGAAAAAGAGAAAGAAAGAGAGAAAGAGGAGGAGACGAGAAGGGGGAGGGAAGAGAGAAAAAAGTAAAAGAAAGAAACAAAAAAGATACAAGCAAGATTTACAAGCGAACCCGGGCTCTTTAATGCTGTACGGAGCGCTCTTTAAAGCGAAGTTCGATAGAAAGTTAAACTCGTCCAACAATGAAGACAAACTTCGCAATAGACTTCAAATTACTCGCAAAACGAAGTTATTTGTACGCTAAAACGTTTACGTTAAAAAAATACCTGATGCGAACACGCGATACGAAAATACAACAGTATCCCTTACGATTATCGTTATATACGTCGCGTTAATTAAGAAAGAAGAAGAAAAAATTGTAACTTAATTTCGTTCTCGAGAAAAGAATTTAATTCTCACGTTGATTTTCGTGACGTTTGATATTTATTGATTAGCACGCGCGTTAAGTAACTGTTAAGCGGCAGTAAAAAAATTTATACGGCGAGAAGGGGAAAGGAAGAAAACGACATTGACCAACAAACTAGTAATTAGTAATAATATGCGCCGGATTACGAACTTAATTAATTAAAATGCGTATCGACCGGCGGGGAAGATGCAAGATTCGCGCACCGTGTAACGTGGTCTGCGCTCTTTCATGGACTAAGGGGGACAAAGAGGAAGAGGGGACAGTCAACCTGCTCGTAACAGTGGTTCTCATTCACTGCGGCGGGTGAACTGCATTTTTCCTCTCATTGTGCGTCCAGTTATATAAGCGGCTAGCCGTGGCCAATGAGTCGTAAAATTTCGCGAGAAAGTCTTCAACGAACAAACAACAATTTGCGTTCAATGGCATTCCTCGGCCCTTCCATCAGATTTCTCGCACGGTCAAATGTTAAATGGCACAGCGATAATTCAAGTACGCATTCAATTCTAAGATCGTCAAAATTTTATCAATTAGCTCCATCACGCTGAGGGAGGGGAAAAAGGGGGGGGAGAGAGGAAATTATTTTTACCGTCCCGTAACACTCGTCGCGACATGTTCGTGCCCGGAATTAAGTTCTCGTGATTAATTACGCGTCCGTTATATATACCGCGTTTCCATAAATACTTTCATCCATGTAAGTGCGAACCCTCTTGTGTGCCAGCGTTGTATTAAGCCGCGTGGAATTTATAACGCAACGCCCACGGTTTTCATTTAAAATAAACTAACGGATGAGCGAATGCCTTCGTACGGGAATATTCGCATTTCTCGATTTAATTTGATACAACACGGGGACTTTTCAATTTCGCTCGGCGACTTTGCAATATTAAAATAGCAATTTCAAATTTTCGCCCGACGACACGGTAAGGATAACAATATAGTGCCCCGGCCGTTCTATTACGATTTTATATGAGAAGTCGCGTCGCGTTGTTCGCGTTTGTTAAAAGTTCAACGAGGAGACGCATCGCCATCCTTGAACTATAAAACAATACTTAACGCGGGCTATCGGTGATCAGCGACAATAAAACCGGCGGCCTTCACGGGTGAGCTGTGAGTTAGGATTTCTGTACAATTATCGCCTGCGTGTTTCCTCGCGTTCCTCGGGAAGATAATAGTATCGATTACCAGGCGAAGCGGTGACCTTAAAATCATGTACTTCGTAAAAGCGGAGAAAGCGGAACGCAACGCTTACAGCGGCCGCGTATTCATTTTCATAAACTAAAAATATCTCCCTGCCGTTATATAAAGCAATATAATTGTGCCGTCGTTATATTCTGTTAAATAAATACTGCCATTATGTTCCGAAAATAAATAATCGCCCGGCCGACAGGTACAAATATGCATTTGAATAGGACTCAACATTGGGAAAAACGATAAAATTCTTTAAAGCGAGAATATTAATATTAATATCGCGTAATTATCATAAATGGAAACTTTCTACTTTATTAATGCCGGGTCGCCGCGTATGAAACGTTACAGTTCGAAAGTTCTAGTTCTACGAAACGTAAATTAAACGATTTCCTTCTAAGAGATATTAAAGAGATTATTAATGTAATTAATATTTTTTTTAAAAGAAAGGTACAAAAATTACGTCAAGTGTACTCGCAAGTCGGACGACCTCATATATTAAATTCGTCAAAAATAAAAGTCTTTTAAATACGTTTTGTTACGTCCTCTATTAAATGCACCCCAACGTGCTTGACTTCAATTATCAGACGAGAGCTAGTAATTAACACGTCCTATGGATGTTATATACGGGTATAAAATATTGAAGAGTATTTGCACTAATGAAAGAAAAAAAAAAAGAAAATTAGTTATTTTTATACCAACGCGATCTTTTATACAAAGACTAATATCTTGTATATGCAACGGTTCAATAAATAAATGTCAAGGGAGGAAATATGAATGAAATTAACCGACTGTGAGCTCCACGGATCTCCTTGTTATCGACTACGATGTACTAGATAGCTGTATATTCATGATATAACTCAGAAATGTCGCTATACGTTATCGTCGACCGCGCCGACCTCGATATTAGCACATGAATTGCGAAAGCATCATTCGAGAAATTGCTGTGATCAATTCTAACGGCGGACATATTTGGGTTTTAATCGATTGCGAACGTTCTCAATTAGAGGGACTTTCGTGTTCGCGGTACCTTAGATTATCTAAAAACCTCTGTACTTTCATAATCTTACGTGTACATCGACGTAATTTACTGTACGTTAAAGAAAACATTAGTTCCGTAGAAAAACTTCGTCCTAATGGATGTCAGGAATAAAAATTTATAGAACATTTCTGCGGCATGTTTTGCTTCTGTGAGTAACAAAAAAAAGAACGTGATATAATCTTTCTTTTAATAAGAGTTTTTTTTTCATTATTTTGCTCGACATTTGAATGTGATATTTATAAAACTTACGTACGTACGAAAAAAAAAAAATCTACATGAATATTTAATTTTAGAAAAGAAATATACAATTGCAAAATAAAAGATTATACATCGTTATTTTTAAATTCTGAAATTTTATTCTGTATTGCGCAATATATTTTATTATCGACGTTATTGATTTAACACACACGAAGGCACGCAGAACAGTTTAAAATCGTTACGTATTACTTTATAAACATATATTAATTTTTTATTCGGATTATTGGGTAAATGAAAGTCTAAATCTACTTTTAACAGAGAAATGTTTTTCACTTTAGGATAATACCCGGTTCCATTTATCATTTAGCTTAGAGGATTTTCTCGTTACAAGAGTAATGCAATATAGTTTCCGAACGCTATATTTCCACCCACGCAATCTTCTATAGTAGCTCGTTCCTGATCTTTAGGTAACTGCGGGCAAATTATTCTGATCCCGTGGAAGGTCGAATAGCCCGCGTAAAAGATTACAGAAAGATACGGAAAAACGAATAACTTCCGAAGAAGAAAAATTGAAGGCGAAGGGAAGAAAATTTTAAGATGTCAAAAGTGCCTCCGCCTTCTTTTTAACCTTTTACGAGGTACATTTATTCATCCCTTTCCACCGTTTAACCTTTCCGATATTGATAGTCGGTCTGCAACGCGACGTTTCCGCCTTGTGATGACATACAAGCGTAGTGTATGCAATAGCAATCGATGAACGTGAAATGTATCTGTTTGTGGGCCAAACCCGGGCGCAAATGATCGATAACCAACTACGTTTCTCTCTCTCTCTCTCTCTGCATCTCTTTCATATGTCAGACTTGAAAATATCTTTTCCATCTATTTCTATTTTCGCAAAGGAGATTATTGCTAGCGAAGAATCTTGAAGCTCATTAAATTTCTTCATGGTGAAATATTTTTTTGAAAAATACCTTGGAAGGTAAGGTCGGAGGGAATAGAATAAAAATATGCCCCAGTTTGATTTCAATTTCTTTTTCTACTTAAATGCGAACGTGTTCGGAAATTATATTCAATCTCGCGAATAAATTGTAATTTTTATCCAATTATTTCTCTTGTCTCCGTTACTTTTGTCCGCGGCGATGTTTTTCTTTTCGAGCATTCGATTCACTCGGCATTTGCATTTGCGCGTTACGACCTTACTACAAAGACAGAAAGCGACGCGCGTTTCAGTTTCAGCGTAACGCAGATTTCACTTCGTCGAGCTCGCTTGTCCGAGGTCGTGTATATGAGATGGTGTTACGGCGCGGCGTGGAGAGTGTAAATAAGGTCGGAAAGGACCCAAACGTTACGAGAAGGTTAAACATATTGAAATTGTGCTATTGTATTTTTTTTCCTTTTTTTTCCTTTTTCCTTTCAATGGTTTTACGCTCGACGAATTGAATAGGTAATTTCAGAAAATTTTAAATACAGGTCAGAACATTTTATTAAATCTGTTTAAAATCAAAGAAAGATTTACCAGAGGTCTCGACCGAGTTTTTACTGGTTCTTATTAATTTTATAAATAATTAAAATAATTCTGATACGTCAGTTTTACGTAATACTTTTTGGGTTATATATTTGCAATTTATTATTATGCCGCAAGGTAATTATTATTGCAACTGAACTTTTGCTATTTTTAATGCTCGACAAGTTTCAAGTATTTCTGCATATCGATCGTACGCGTCGAGTGTCTACTGCCTTTAATATTTTTTTTTTGCGGTCGTCACATTACCGCATAATTGGGAAACATGAATCACTAATGATATTCTCTGCATCGATAATGCGTCATTAGCGTTGGTTGCTGTCATGAGTTACATATTAGGATAATTCTTGCTCGTTAAACGACGAAATAAGATAATAAAATAGTTATTTTATTAAAGGCTCAAATAATTGTAGGTAATTAAATCAAGATTAGTTAGCAAATTAACGTGTAAATATCGTTTCAACGTAAAAATGATGTAACTGTACAAGAATGGAAAAATTCGGATCACAGAAATATACGTTGCAATTTCTCCGGCACAATCGTGCTGCGCAAACATGCTGTTACTTAAATTCTATCGGATGTTGAATTCCTCTCCTTGTAAAACGCGTGTTTAGGAACAAAGAGAAGCAGAAAGAAAAGAAAAGAAGGCGAAATACGCGCGCGATTGAACGACGTTATAAAACGTAAATTCGTTTCTATCGTTTCACGAGCAAGCGAAAGACAAGGAAAGCGAGAGCGGTTTATTGAGAATTACTATGATAAATAAAAGGCGAAGGCGGTGCGTGCGTGCGTGGAGAGTCCATCGTCTCGAGAAACCGTGTGCGTGCGCGTCGCCAACGTGGCAAACGAGCAAAGCTCACTACGTATGCAAATGAGATACTTTGAAGCCGAATGGAATTTCGATATTGAGGGTTCTTATCGCAGATAGATGAGAATTCGCGGGGACTTGTCGTTGCCAGCGAACGAACGAGATCAAACGATCTCAAATTAAATAGCAAATATAAATTTATATTCGAGGAGAACTTTTATAGGAATACCTTCATACATAGTAACGCGAGGCAGCCCGTTTCGCAATTTAAAAGAGAAACACTGTAAAATATTACTTTAGCTTTATTGCGAAATCAGATTAGCTCCTTCCGATATTATATGAAACTGACCTTGTATTACATTATATTACCTTACGCGACAGTTTACTATAATTATAATGTACGTATCCTTGCGGGCACATTAATTAATCAAAGGCAGTCTCTAATCAGCGAATAATAGCAATGTACACCCCCTCCCTCCCTCCCCCCGCCACCGCACGCGACGGTGCCTCTCTGTTGCATTAACATTTTTATCGTTGAATAACGGATACTTTTTCCCCTCCCGTGTTACCTCGTTATACTTATCACCGCTCAGCTGTATTCCCGAGTTACATTTTGGTGGGCAATATCATATTACGGCACACCTTTGCGAGTAACGAGAAATTTATAATTTATCTCGGCGACTACTAAACAGTTTTAACGACGTATCTCGTTGCAAGGACAGCATTGTACCCCACCCATTATGCTTCGGCAGTAACGAGTTTCAGGCGGCGAGTAGCAGTATTTTCCAGCTCGTTTGCGAGTCGTATTTAGTCTCTTTGCGGCGAAAAATCTCGTGGGAGGGTGACGAAGATGTTTCGCTCTCAATGAACTTTTTGCCGTTTCGAGAAACAATATGAATAATTAATCATCAATCGGAACGTGACAACAATTGCTACACAGATTGAATAAAATATGCAGCGTACGGTAAAGAAATGAGGAGCGATAAGTAAATATAAAATAAAGCATACATATCAGATTTAGTATAAAATATAACAAAGTTTGAATCATAATATATGTGTATTCGAAATTTTCGTAAGTACGTAAATTAAACGAGGCTAATGGTGGAAATAAAAAAAAAAAAAATAAAAATTACAAGACGAGGATGTATCGATCGTTGTCGACCATCGCGCGCTCTCGTCCATCTCACTGGCATATTGATTTCTACGCCTCCGACGTATAAAAATAATTGTCAAACTTAGTAAAAGTTCAATCTACGACTGCTGCTCCGCTCGAATAGTTCCGTCGAAGTGATCGTAAAGTCTCCCAATGCCCAATTCATGATTTCATATAGAGGAGCTTACGTAAGCGAACAGAGGGACGCGGGAAAAGTTGATAAATTTTGTAAAGGGACGAAAGTTTCCTCTGTAAAATACAAACTACTGTAAAATACACTGATGTTAAAACGAGAGGTGGAGAAAGACAAGCGAAAGGGAAGAGAGAAAGATAGCCCAGTTTTCCCATTTCAAAACGTAAACTCCGGTTTGGGAACCGTAAATTTTCGAATCCCCCATTAATTGCAAAGTTTGCGTTTTCGAATACGCCTTGTACATAAGCTGTTTCTTCACTTACAAGTGAGCCGCGATAGGATTTTAGAGATAACCAGCGAAAATAATCATAAAAGTACACGTCTCTAATAAGGAATGTCGTTCCTTCCGTGAGAGCCAATTTGCGACCGACCGTTGCCATTATTAATCGCCAATTTTCTCCACCTACACGGCGCGCTTCGTTTTATTCTGAGGATTTCCTTCGTCGCATCTCTCTTGTCTAGCATTTATATTACTAAGAATCTTTATTCCTCTCCCTGTAATCAAATGAGGAGATTATTTCCTGCTTTTTGATTTGAAAAAAAAAAACCTTACATCTTGTGTCGCGCGCGGGGTCAAACATCATTTTGCATTAACGAGTAAGGAAATCACAAGGTACATTCCGTAGTACGATATTTCTAATACTTCGTCGTTCGAAATGCAAAGAAGATTATAAACGAGAAAAAAAAAAGAGAGAAAATCGATTTAAAGCTTAAGAATTAATTATTTTGTTTTAATTCATAATTTTTAAATAAAAGTTTACGTAAAATAAGTTTGATAAATCTTATTATAAATCTTGATAAAATTTGTTTTACGATAGCATCCAAAATTACACAACAAATATCTTTAGATATCGAGTATCTATTAAAAACTCTTTCGAAATTATTTGACTCTTCCTTATGCTTACTGTTTCGAAAATTAACTTGATTGCAACCGGTTTGTCACGTGGCTCTTCTTATTCCATTAAAAAATTAATGATATTAATGTTCTGTTGCCTATACGCTCCCGAGTAACGTTTGAAAGAATTTCTTCGTTGAGTCACGATGCGATGATGCTTCCGTTCCCGTAAAGTCGACGGAAAATTTATGTGGGAAAGCAGGTAGTCACGTAGTCTTTTGCAAATATTTTAAAAACTCGATTAGAAAAAATATATATGTACACACATATATATTGTATATTTTTTACATATTTAATAAAGCATGTATTTGGGAATGAAAAGATACATATCGCGTACGCAGTAAAAAATTAATTTTGCTATCATATATTTATTTTCGTTACGTATTATCGATTGCTGAAATCTCATTTGTAGATAAATATTTCGAAACTCTAGGAGTGTTCATTATCAATATTAAATATTATTACGTAATGAATGATACGTTGCGCACATAAGACTTGGAATAGTCGAATAATTAATGAATAGCCTCTTCGTGAAATATAAATTTTACCGAAGGTATATTCTGAGTAGTAAAATATATATGCTTACATTTCGAATATGAATGTATTTCATTAATTAAGTTTAATAGCAGATAGTTTAACGTAAAATAAAATAATAGCACTAATGTGCTTGCCGTAGTTTCGGTGCAATTTACTTAGTTTAGTGAAATATTCATTAAACAGAATGAAGTAATCTTTTTACGCGAACTATATAATTTGCAGTGGGAAAGTAAATTCAGCTTCCGCCTCGTGTAAAGCGAACTCGCTGCCACGATTTCATATTCCGAGGAAGGAAAGTATTTTGCATAATTTATTTTACTGCAACTTCTTTCCACCGTCTCCCCACTCCTCGAAGCACATCACCTTCTCTTAAAACTTGTCCGACTGTCTCCGCACCCACACAGAAAACTGAATTGAGTATATAAGAATCAATAATCCTCTTGTTTCTCAAACAAGATGACTGTTTCCTCGATAGTGATATTCCGCAAACATATCCGTCCTCGTTTATATTTTATTTTTCAAAAAGCGCGTCGCTTAATTCAGAATTTGCTTAACTCGCTCGCATATTTTCCACGTACTCTCTATGCGTGTAGGTGTATCTTATTTTTGCATCATATAATCGAATCATTATCGCGATTAATTAAATTCCATCGCGAAATGCAAAAGGGGTCTTTGATTTGCAACTAATTGTAAGTGTATTGGTGAGACTCTCATTTATTTTCAAGTACCTGAATTTGATTCGTTATCGTGACGTCCATCTTTTGACAATCCACTTTTGGAGCGCGATAATCATTATCGATATTCAGCTGTGAATAATTTCACTGCTCGGCGTTTGTTCCGAAATTAAACCTTTGCGAAGTTGTTTGCCCATAGAGAGATACCTTGTATATTTATCTTTTTTTTTTTTTTTTTTTTTTTTTTTTTTAATGTAACAATCGATCGCGGACAAAGGCTTTTGTCGAATGTAACGTACGTATGAACATTTATGAACACTTCCGCGCGAATTGTCTCGATTTCGTTTCCAACGATAACGTGTAATTACACAAAATTACGCACTCCACGCGCATTGTCAGCGGCATTTATGCCGCACGAAATCACGTTTGGCTCGAACGAGCCAGAGACAGATTGGGGGTCTGTGTGGTCGCTAATTAACGCGAGATTAACGAAAGGTTATTAGTCACAATAGTAATAATTAATGCGAACAGAGCCCGGACAGTCGGCATCGCGGCTTTTGATGTGTGAGGACGGGAGAGGTAACGTTAGCATGTCGAGAGCCCTGTCGAGAACAAATGAGGAAATTTTGCTTTTCGACCATACGTTCGATATAACATGGGAATAGTATTAATAACGCTTTCGTATATATTGAATGTCGAATCATATAAATCAACTCGTCGTCTCCGCATGCGCGTCGTTATTTATTCCGCGCGAACAAACTGGAAACTCCGCGATCGAGTTACCGTTTGACAAGTTTAATTACGAAGAGTACTTCTCTCCCGCGCGGCACGTGCCGCGGATATAGAGACGCAGATTTTTCATTTCAATCTGTCAAGCGAAATAATTAGAGGAAATGAAAATTAGTTCCAAGTCGGTCTAATAGATTGATGATATTAACAAGTTGGAAAATGCTGACTGGCCGGGCGCCGCGCGAAAGAGGACATTTACACGCCCGGGATATGTATATGTATGCGGGTCTACGTCCGCGAGATTGCTCTCGGCCGTGAATCCCGTGTCACGCGATTTAGGATTAGTTTCGTTACGCAAGCTAGGCGTGAGAAAAGGCAACGAGTTTTGCCGCCGAGTGACGGCGACGACGGCGGTCGGTGGCGGCGGCACGCGTACGTGCGTGTCGTAAACTTTGCCTCGGATAAAAGTATGCAAATTGCAACGAGGAACCGGCACGTGCTCGGCTTCAACGCGGCGACGCGTAAAACCATGCCGCTACCATCGTTTCATTCTCCGTGTTTAACTAACTTTGTCCGTCATCTGATAGTAAAACCCCGGCAGTGTCATTTTCCGCCGTGTCGCCGGTCGACATACCCCTATTATGCAACGATTTGCAACGCGCCTTGTATCGACACGCTTTTAAATGCGACACCGCGCGATTTATACCGCTAAGGATGATCGTTTTTAATCGGCCGGCTATCGTAGACGCAAACGACGCGAATGCAAGGCTCCTCGTAACGCCGTTAATTTGACATTTCATTTATTAATCCAGCAATTTCAATTGTATACCCGGCCGACAATTTAATTAACTATTGTTCTTTGTCACGACGGCGCTTCCATTAATGTTATTAATACGAAATAATTATTTAGTTGATAAATTAATCTCGCCTCTGTAATCAAACTGATATCGGGAAGGGAAAACAATTATTAATTTCTCATTTACGTCCGGGCGTTGGAATTGATGACGCCCGATGTAGTCATACGGCCAGTGCCATAAGCCATTCAAAACAACGATGAATACTGAAATTACCGATAACGATGAAAACTTTCTTAATAAAATGCTCCGCGAATTTACATTTTTCTTATTCATAGTTCTGCTCTGCATAATGAAAAAATCAAAAGTGTATCGAAACGCAACGAAGTCAATTATCGACCGACACCTGCAGTTTATGCATCGGCTTTCAACGCCCATTTATTTTGTCTATCAGGGCGAATAAATTAAAAAAAAAAATCCCTTTAAACAGAGCTATGATTACGATGGGTCATAAAGGGGGAGGGGGAGAGGGTGAGATAGGTGACCATACACTGAGGACGAAGTGTGTCCGTGCCATTCTACTAGAGGCGTCGTGTGTCCCCGTTTGAGGTCACGTTTGATATTCTAATTGACTTGCTTTGCATATAAAAGGACATTCGGCCGACGCGAAACGAACTTTAATTACGTTGCGAGTTTGCGTTTGCGTCGTTAGATACCGCGCCGTAATACCAGGCGGAAAATAATCTTGAATAGTAGGAAAACTTCATGAAGCCCCGGCGCGCGTTGTCTTTAATCCGTCGCCTTAGTAGAGATAATCTTGAACTCCGAACGAGATATAATATAAAACTATGAAAAGCTTGTTAGTTAAGTTGCGTTGTTCAACAAGCAACGCAAATTTATAAATTCCTTATTACCGAACACGGTTCGTTAAATAAATTTCGAGTGAATATCCGTTCGTTAAAGAAAACTCGAGTAAGCATCGATGGTATATACGTGCATATATATATATTTTTATATATTTCTAATCTTCTTAAAATGAATGGAAAGTAAGCTCGGGGATTTAAAATAAATCGTGAAAATGATATCGCGTGTTCTAGGGAAGTGTGAAGCGCACTTAGGCGGATGAAAGTCGCGTGTATATAGCTCCTTTTATCCTACAACCGCATTCTTCCTCATCTAACGTTACAAAAATAAGCCTTACGCGAGAAGGGGGTACTCTCCGTGGAAACGCCCATTGACTGCAGCGTTACACAATTATCTGCACCTGTCGCGAGTGCTCTATGTAATCGAGGGTTTGCATAAACCAGACTTCTGGATTAAAAAGAAAATAAAAAAAAAAAATAAAGGAAAGAACTCGGGAGTATAAGCACGACAACGGAAACGCAACAAAAAATCATATATATTATACGTGTTATATCATCTCGTCTATAATTTTATTTGTTGTTCGTGCCGCCCTGGAGAAATCATTCTGGAATTACATTTCACTTGCATTTGTTCTATCCTATTTTCCGCGTTTCCCGAAGGCCGCGCATATGCACCCTCTACCGTTCCCTTTCTAGTCGCTCTGGCATTAATACACGCACTGCATCGTGGATGAAACAAAGAGGGAGACGGGAGGAGATCGATAGAGTATATTACTCGCATTAGCCGAAGGCAACATGTACGTCGCATCTATCGGAGAAATTAATTCTGATTAAGTCAGTCAAGATAATCGCAATACGAGTTCTATTTGAGCGTTTGCTATGAGAAATTTCACGTGATGATTACCGTCTAAATGTTGTGCGATGCACGTTGTAGAAACACTGTTTAATACATGTTGCGCTCGAGATACGATCTTCCTGCGTTCACGTCAAAATTCGCGTTGCTTCGAGTGGAAGAATTCTCATTGTACGTAGAGAGGGGAAAAAAAAATTTAAAAATAAAAAAAAAAAGAGATAGAAACGTATTAGTGGAGGCTAAGCACAAAACGATGGTGGGAACGGAAATTCGACGAAGTCGTACAAGCGTGGAACCGCAAAAAGAAAAGCCGCCGTAGGAGTTACGAGGATGAGAAAGCTAGGATCAGAAGGGGGATGGGATCGTGGTAAGAAAACGGGAGAAATCTATCTCGACGTGAAAAGCTTGTACGAGGATGTGACATTTGATCGAGTTCAAAGATCATCCCTAAATAAATACTCAATCTCTCGAAGATGTTTCTTCATCACTTTTTGCTAGTTAATAATTGACTTACGCTGGCCAAACAATAACTTTTATAAGAGGAAGATGTGATTGGACGTTCGGAAAAAAATATTAAGAGAGAAAACACGAGGAATTGCATTTTCTGAAAATTGAGAAAAATTATTAATCGCTAATAGAACATTTATTTCGCTCGCGATTAAAATCAATTAATATTTCACGTCAAAAAAAATGTTTTAATAAATATAATTCCATTAAACAAAAAAAAAAGAAAGAAAACGTTTATAAAATTTATTATATGAATTTTGTCATTCACAAGTTGGTAAAATGTTCGAGAAATTTTTAACTACTAAAAGTTAGACATCGCACAACTTTCCATTCTAAATTTCCGCGAAATAATATTTATATTTGCGCACAAATTTACTGTCATACGAGTTTTAACAATTTTTCATGCTTACAAGATTTTTCCCTTCTTTATTTTACGGTCACAGATAGCGAATGAAAAACGGGAGGGTAGAAATCCGCTGATCCAAGAAGATATTTCATGATCGTTGTTGCGAATATTATTAATAAAAGGAAGGAAGGGGGGGGGAAAGAAAAATATAAAAGAATCGCGGAAAGAGAATGACGAATAAAATGGACAAACAAACGGGCAACTAGCGGAGCGAGCATGCACATGTACCAAATTGAATCTCGGGATGTATTCCGTAAATAAATAAAAAGCCCCTCGAGTGGCAACAAAGCTATGACGGGCAGCGGGGAAGAGCGCGGGGGGGAGGGACGGGAATTTACGGGGTCGTTAGGTGTCCCGTTCGTGTTAGCATGTGCGTGTGATTGCGTATGAGTGCGCGCGCACTAACTCTGCTCGTAGTATTTATACCTCTTTCCCTGTGTATGAATGGCGATCGCGGGAATGCGCGAACGCTCGTACGTACACGCGTGGAACATATGAATAAGCGGCGCGTAAAACCCCGATTACACGAGGCGGAAAAGAGCCGCGTTCTGCTTTTTCCGAGCGAGAAAAAGAACGAGAGAGAAAGCGACGGGTGGAGGGAGGGTGGGAGGGGAGAGGAGGAAGAGAGATAATCTTTCGCGCGTGCCGCACGTGACGCCAAATCGGCGGTACGTCGCGACGCCTTCGCGCCCGATACCATCCCATAATCGCGGATATCTATCTGCGCGATCAGACGTGCAACCGTCGTTGAATTTTACTTCGGAGCAGTCGAATTGATCGCGACGCCGATAACCGTCTAATCTTTAAACGCGTATGATCAATCGCTGGCGTTCGTCTCGATAAGGTTCGTTGGTACATTGTGAAGAGATTCTCTGTTCAACGACGTCCGCGATTGATTTAAACACATAATCGAGAGGAACGACATCGTAACAGATAGCTCTCTTATTCCGTAATGTTGACCGTAGAACGCAAATGCAGACTCTGCCGCGAAGAGTCACGGAAAGCCATAACAAGTGAGAAATGATTTCTCGAAGTTTCAAGTTTTATTCAATCGAGTGTACTCCAAAATGATAGTTTAAGTCTCTCTGTTTCCTCCTCCTTTACAACCCCGTTCTTATTAAATCTCCGTTAAATGAGGCTTGAATGACGTGAAATACGGTTGAAAAATAAACAAATTATGCAACATAAGTTGATAAAAAGCTTAAAAAGCAGAGAAGTATCACATTAGGAAACATGTCGAGATATTTTTCCCAAGAAATATGCGAAGCAGGATAGAAATTTGTAACGTACGATCGAGAATTGAGTAGCAAAAAGAAATCGCGTGATGTTGGATGAGAACAGAGAAGGATTAAAGATGATCCATTAATTATCGAAAAGAAAAAAAAAAAAAAAATATATATATATATATATTCCATTAGAAATACAAGAAACGCGAGAAAATCTAATTTCCGCAAGATCTGAAAGAGATATTATCCTGAAACTTGCTGGCTTATGTTATCGGAACGAATCGCGATATTTTTTATTTAGCAGATTAGGAGTATCTTCGTCATAACGGGCAAGAGCCTCGGTTTAATTTGATATCGCCTTTAGAAAATCAGTCGAAACGAAATGAATCGGGAGACATTGCGACTGCAGACATCAGCATATTTTTAGTCTGTCTATGAGAGGTACATTTGAAAGGAGATAATCAACGAATGCAAACACATACAATGCTGACAATCGAAACCTGTAATTCCGATAAGTTTACAAGGAAATCTATTTGTCTTCGTGCTTCTTTTGAAAGTTAAACCGTAAGTTCCGAAGGATGCATAGTGATTTACCGCGGCTCTTGATTTGCGTACGCTGATTCGCGATGACTCTCGGGATCGAGGGAGAGAGACCGGCCGAACGGAATTACACGCGTGAGTATTGACTCAACGTTGATCGCGAATAATGCGTTTATTTTATGCGGCCAATTGCAGCAAGCATTAACGGTCACATAACGCGCGCGTAACGCGCATAAATTATTTATGCGCTTGATATCCGTTCTCTCGCTGATGTACATATTAATATGAAATTTATCAACAATAAATTTGTAAGCGAATAATTTAGCATTTGACCGCGCACGTATGTACGCGTACGTTGCGTACACGAGTTGTTCGAAAGCTTGTTGCAACGGTTACGCGACATATATGTCAAATCGATGAAGCCAAGCGCGAATCTTCGCTCATCTTCCCATTATCTCCATTTCGCTTCATCCTTTTACGTTCGCCCGCAGCATAAATGAAACACGCGCACTGCATTCGTTCGTTTGTATGCGCGAACGATTCAATTTAATAGAAACTAGACATTGCAAAGCGTTAAATTTCATAGCGATTGAGATAGACCAAAGGTTGGCGGCGGGCTGCGTGCACGTCTCGCGCGTCGCCCGACGTTATCACTTCGCATAACAATGCGAGATGAAAATAGGAAATTGCATCCAATAACGTAAAAACGAAAATTTAATTAGTTAACTCTCGCAGTTATCGATCGGCACGATTGTTGTTTTGTAAAACGAAACACGCTGGAATATATCGAAGTAATCGAGATTTTTTATCGGTCAGAATTTATTTATTTTAAATTGTTTAAATTTTATAAAAGTACATAAATTGCGCGTATAAATTATACATAAATATATGAAAATCGCACGTTACTTTCATTCCGCGCCGCGCATGTCAAAAAGATAGAAAGGAGTGTCGCTGGGAAATCGAAAGAATTAAGTAAGTGAAAGTTTTCTTGACGAGCAATTCTCTCGGTAAATATGTACTTGTCGGTTTAAAGCGTTCGAGACTCTACAAAACGCTTCCGGGAGTAATAATGATTTAAGATTTCGTACTCCCAAAACACTCAGTTTTTTTTTTCCGTCTCTCTCTCTTTCTTTCTTTTTCTCGCCGTTACAAATTTTGTCGGTGAACACCGACGATACGAACAAATCGTTGAAACATAATGGTTGAAAGAAATCGGTCGGAATATGGGTTTCGCAGATAAAGAAGTAGCTGGAGTCTGAGCTTTTTGGAACACAATCGCCAAGAGGGTTGCTATAGCAGCGCGTTAGAAGAACCGATAAAATATTGTCCTTCGACGAAGCAGAGGCGAAGAAGTAACAGTGAAAAGCAAGAGCGATACTAAGGCATGAAAAAGTAGATCAAGACTCTGAAAGACAGTAGGAACGTATAAAAGAAAAGAGGTGCTATATATTTGTCTAGTAGTCTAGCTGATAAAAGATGCACGTCTGCAGGGTACAATGCAGCAATGAAAATCAATGCGCTGCGGTGTAATCGCATTGTTCCCTTTTTGTACTTTTGTTTGAAACAGAATGATCATATTTAATTGGCAGATTATTATAATATAGGTATTATTCAAACAAATATGTTTTTAAGTTACTCGTTTCGAAGCGATTCTTGCCGAAAATAAATGTGCGAGACAGACAGATATTAATATTTGAACCAATTAATTTTAATTAAAATGTTAGATTAGAATTAAATTAAATATTATTTATACATATAATAGGAATTTAATTTAATATTTTACTTTTAACTTCCAATTATGATTAATAAAAAAATTGTAGAGATATATAGCCTCACAAATTCGCTGATAATAAAAAAAAAAAATATATATATATATAAATTATAATAGGTTTGATAAATTAAACTCTCACAAATGAGACGAGAGATAGAAGGTATTCATTCGACATTATCAGTCATTGTGGATAAACTAATTTATATCCACTGATTATTTGGGTCAATGCAGGATAACTAAAAGCTTTTATCGTACGGAGATAATGACGGACAGTAGCAGGACAGCGCACGGGGCGAACGTGACGCGTAATAACATTCGACGGTGTTTATGCAAGTGTAGAATATCTCGGGATATGGAATATCGCCGCCGATATTCTACGCAAACGTTTTGGTTTACGATGGAAATTTAATATCATGGCGATACAACCAGCACGTTGCAATAATATCTTACGAATCCGTCTCTTTATGCAAAATGTGAACACATGCTTATCCGCGGAAAAGTATATGCATACCTATCTATAAAAAATTTTCGCGTTTGCTTGTCCCTTTAATTTTTCAATTACCTGAATTTTTTTTTTAATATTCTTAAATTGCAAAATAATTTTAAACCAATTTATAATTTTCTTTCTTTTTTTTTTCTCCCCTCCCCTGAAAAACAAAGCGTTATTGTACGATGAAAATTCGGTTCGTATGATATTTCCTCGTATCGGAAGCCAAATAATATTGCACGATAAACAACTCCATGGTCCGTTGCGTTTATTAATTACATCAATGCATCGTCACAAAGTGACATATATTAATTATTCAGTTTCAGCGTCACGAATAATGAATTAAATGTTTTATTAAGATATAAAATAACATTACTGTAAAATAACAAAGGATTCGCTGTAATGAACAATTGAAAATATTCTTTCGAACAATCATACGCAATAACAATTAATTAAAAGTAAATTATAGGTCGAAATATGTCAATTCAAGTTTCGCATTTAATTTGCATTTTGCAGAAAAATAGATTTTCTAATGAATAACGTAGAGAAAGAAAGAGAGAGAGAGAGAGAGAGTGAGTGGGGAGAAAACAAATCAAGTGAACGAGGCGCTAGTCGTGTCAACGACCGGATATATTCGCTTGTACGTTTTCCATCTCTGTCTTTCTATGAGCCTTTCTGATCGCACGCATTGGCATATGGTTGTATATTTTTTTTCACCAGTTTCATCTTCTTCGCAGTTGCAATATCTCTCTCTTCCTTTTTCTCTCCATCTATAAGATATGCGTGAACAGGCATGTGCATCACAACGTCGACACATAACGCGGGAAGAGAAAGAGGGCGAGTAGAAAGAGCCAGCGTCTCTTATTTCAAGTCAGTTGGCGTTCTTAATACGATAAATTGATAAAAATTATAGAGGGGGGAAAAAGAGAAACGTAAAATTCGAGGCGGAAATTGGTACGGAAATTATTCACATTTGCGCAAGTTGATCTTTATCATTTATCGTTAATAACAATCACTGGAGGTAGTTTTAAATAAAACTCACAGACGGCGAATGAAAAGACGTAGCGGAAAAATCGTACGAGCGCTCATCTCTTTTTTCGGTAAAAGATTCTTTCTATAAATTTCAAACGTTGTTTGATGCAAAGTAAACGCACAATCAATACCCGATATCTTCGTTTTTCGACGACACGTAAACGAGTAAAACTTTTACAAAACGGATCGAAAATTCGCACAATGGTTTCGCGTTAGTCACGTTGGGCGACTTCCATTCAAGGCTAACGAAACGAGGCAACAACAGCGGCAACGATAGGACGATCGTAAAAAAATCTTTTTTTCCGCTGCCGCAGAGAGTCGATGATTTCCCATGCCGTACGCTTTTTAAATTCATCGCTCATTCATACCTATTTTATTCGACGGAACGAATCCGGGGACTCGCCAGCAGCTGGCACAGTACCAATTCAACTCTTATGTACCAGTCACGGCGATGATATCAGATGCACCTCAGACGCGGAATTAATTTCCATGACAGAGTAAACAATATTTATTTCTATTCGTAAAAATACGATTATTTATTTGCGATACATCACGGAGCTGCATATTTTAATATTTCAATTAAAATATTAAAAATATTAAATAATAAAATATTAAAAATATTCCAACGCCGGCGCAACATTTATTTTAATAATTAATAAAAATATCTTAAAAAGCCATGAATCGATAGAAATAAATTTTAAACAATCACTCAATATCAAAATACTCTGAAGCAAATTAAAATCTCCGCCACTGAATTTATCTTATTATTTTTTTTTTTTTCCTTGCAAAAAGCTACGCATATTTTATCTGCACGGAGATCGCACCGCGATATCTGGTTACATCTGTTCTCTGTCGTTTGTCAAAATTGTGACAAGACAAAATGCGAAATAAAGCACGCGTGGCGCAATAGAAGAAGTGACTCGGTAGCACAAGCCGACAATACGTATCCATCGGATTTATAGATCTCGAAAAGCAAACGTTACGTTTTATTTCTCTGCCAGCTTCTCTTAACTGTTAGAGAGCTGAGAGTGACATCAGATTTCCACAAAATGAAACGAAGAGCCACGCGTATAAGATCAGGTACAACTGTTGACCCGTTTTCCACGAAACCGACCGTCTCATCATTCTTCGACCGCGCGCAAGTCCACTCGGATAAAATTCCTCGGAGCGTATCAGCTTTTAGGTGTCGTTGCAACTAGAGACGGATATACCCTCGTTCACAAACACGCACCCACACGCGCGCGGTATCGCTCCTTCGTGTAGATTACCGATGTGTGTATCAGAGTTTCAGGTACAAATATTTAAATGAAACACGTGTTCAAATTCACGCTGCACATACAAAACAGATGCCCTGCATGTTCCCCCGCCGTTCGTCTCCTATGATCTCCACGCCCGTAGGCAGTTCCCCTTAACCGCAGCTCGGGCTGCACTTGAGTGTGTTACGTTTGATAGTGTATGATGCATTCAATATACCGGGTGTCGCCCAAAGTAGATCGAGCCGGCACGTTTCCCAAGCTGTCGCTATAAATGGCGAAATACGGAACCCGCGCGTATACATGTGCCTCTTTTGTGCTCCGATTTCTTCAAGCGCATACGTGTAATAACGGGGCACAGCCGGAAAGGTTTTCGCAAAGCTGGTCACGCTCGAAATGCACCGTATCGTGAAAAATTTCTTTTCAGATTTATAACTCTTCAATCCCTCCATTACTCTCGCTTTACTTATTCGATAATGTTTGCAAAATAAGAAATATTATTTTATTGAAAATATTTTCGAAAAAGTATAAGTTCTTTTTTATTTTTTTATTATTTATTATTTTTTTTTTCTTTAAATTATTAATGCACTTTTATTATCTTTTTATGATAATGTAATTATGTCGCGCTGAGAGAATATGTTGAAAATAGAAGCTCGAGTACGAGGACAAAGAATGACGGTACTAATAAATTTAACGCATGATTAAATCTTTTAATTATATAATAATATTCAACTTACATGCCGAGGCCAATAAATTCTCGGATTTATTTTACGACGGTGGCGTGGAAACTGGCGACACGAGTATCGATCTGACTGCCAGATTTTTAATGTCGTTCGCAATGTTATTTCATTTAAAATACACGGCCGATGAAACCTCGATATTTAGCACGACCCCGCTCGTCATTTAACACTGAGCGATAAATCACTTCTGGGGAACAAAAGCCGCGGAAACGTCTCCAACATAATTAATCAGCAAAAGACGCCCGATGTGTCATCGCGGATGAAAGATGTTTCAAATCGATCACGATCAGCGGGCGATTATAAAAGCAAGAGTAATGGAGTTGTTGAGAACCTCCTTAATCTTTTTAGGTTAAATCATAGTCATTTGAAAGAGAAATACGCTTCAAATCTTTAGGTAAAAAAAGAAAAGGGAAACGGCGCCCGCTAAAGTCCGCGGAAAGTTTAAACAGCTTGAGTTTTAATTTTAATAAATTCCCTTCTTGTAGAGCTAAATGCCGTACGTTCGTGCGCCCCTTGGGCGAAAGTGGAAAGCCGAAAGGTACACACGCGTGTACTTTAGGTCGACGAGCGTAAAACGCTTACCAAAAGTCGAGAAATCAAATAGAAACTGAAAGTGCATATTTGTGTGCCCGCAAGCCGAGTAAATTTAAGGGGGGGGAAAAAAAGACGGGAAGAAAAAAAAAAATAGAAAAGAAAAGGGAGGTGCTTTAACGACGTGGTCACGGTATTATTTTAGTCCCTGGCGTGATTGTAATGGATAGAAATGTCGAGCAAGAAATGAAATTCTCTTTACGCGAATCGTGAAACTGTTAAGCGAGATTAGTTTTCGAGATACCAAGGCGCGCGAGGTATGCTCCGGTTTACTTATCACGAGAAATCGTGAATGGAGGCACGCCAAATTAAAGCCAGGCATCGTGGCTTTTAATTAGAAGCTTAAGAACGTGCGTCAAGATCGTGCGGCTTCCTTCGTAAATTTGCGCGACGTGCACGTTGAGCGCGTGGTACGTTACACGCGAAACTGTATGCGTAATCCCAGCGGTTTCCAAGCCGCGCGAATCGTGATGGCTTCTTGTTTCGAGTTCCCTTTTTAATTTACTTTCCTCGAATGTTCCTTTCGGACGGGGAATGAGATCAGATTTTACCGAGATAAATAAAACTCAGCCCTTGCAATCATAAAACAATCAAGCAAGTTGATGAGCCAACTAAAAAACGGGCAAGAAGTATGGATTGTTCTATTATTTTAATTTCTTGTTTTTAAGAGATTCAAGAGAAACTTTCCAGTATGATTTTTAATTCAATCTTTCAGAACAGATCGAAATTAATTTTCTCTCTTTTACTTTTGTTTTTTTTTATTTTTTTTTACCTTGCTACGTTCTACACGTTTAATTGTCACTTCTGTCTATATCCCGCGTAGTTAATTATTTATGCGCTTTTTAAGCTATTTACCTCTGCATGTTCGTCGGTCGTTCGATAAATTTCTTTCAAATGGATGTAAAAGAAAAAGCAAGCAAGCGTTGCAAAAATACAACCGAGCAATTGGACCGCATTTAGTGATGTGTTGTCGAGTAAAGCCGGCGGTGTATCGCGCGAATCGATAGAGACAAAACTGTAGCCGGGTTTGCCGTTCGTACGATGGTCGGCACGACAGCGTTCTAAACAGCGGCATTACCTACCAACGACCGAAGCGGCATAGATCACGCCAAAGTGGATTACGAGCGATTAACTGCTCAGGATGTATTTCCAGATAGCGATAGATTTCTCCGCGGAAAGCCAGTAAAAGCGGCGCGAGTCGGTTTGTTTTTTGAGAGAAACGCTTTTATTTGGATTTCGTCAAGTACCGCGGGCGCATAATACCCATCGGCAAAACCAATCTAAGCAGGATCTTCCAAAAGATAATTTATTTAACTAATAAATTAATTACATAATTAATTTTACAATTAATTAATTAGTTAATGCTTGCAAATACATCCGCGCTAAATTTACATTTCTATCTTAATTATAACGTTAAACGCACACTGCGGGAATTAAAGTGGAAACAAGAACGCAATCTAGTCATTAATATAGACAAATTGGCGAGAAATTTGCTCTGTGCTCCGGCGAAATAAGCCCATTTTATGCAAAACAATGCAGCACTCTACTTTACCGCAGAGCGTTCTCTGAACTCGTACTTTAAAGCTCGATGAATTTCTCATGCGAGCGTTAAAAATACGAGTTGATCGCACGTGCAACTCCAATTCTGCATTTCTAAGCAGCATTATACGGCGAATGGTCATTAAAACAAAACGGTGATTAGCGGCGTAGTGGATTTCAATTAGATTTTAATTAGAGTTTAATTGTGTGCGAGCTTATAGTTGCAGTCAATTTTTTTTTTCTTTAATTGGGTGTTAAAAATAACACTGCTAATTCCGAGCGTGTTTAAATAAACGTGATTTACGGAAAAGTACGTTTTCTGATTTGTATAATTTACGTAAATATGAAATAGATAACGGCGTTGATATTTATTTTTCGAAATGTGAGGATTACAATTTTAATGGATGTCAAAATTAAGCGCGCAGAGTTTAGAGGGCATTAAACTGAGGAAGAAGATAATAAACTGATATAGATTGGAAAAATAGCCTTGAGAGATAATTCTCTGAGATAAATGCGACTTTTAACTTCGGCAGGTCGGATGGCTCGATACAGTTCTTATTATTACTCGCGCGCATACCGCCATTTACCTTTTCATCATTTAAATGTCCACAAAAGATATTTGAGGTGTTTATTTCTATAATTTCCGCACGACTCTGCGCTCGGTTAGCTTTGCACGACTTGCGTCAGAAACCTGGCATCGGAGAGCCGTGCTTAATAAAAAACACAATTCCTATATTTATCTACAAACTCATAAGTGTTCTCGGAACGCCGTGAACCATCCGGTTAGCTCTTTCCATTTAACGACTATCGCGAAAGTTATCACTGCGATAAATCAACGATCGTCAATCGCGCAATAATTTATCAAACGGCGACGCTCGACCTCCAATTATCCAAAAAGTTTTGCAATCGCTCGTACCGGTCGTTTTCTTTTTAGACGAACAAAAAAGTAACTCGAAAACTGGCGGAATTATCCGCGGGATCCTTGAAACAAACGTTTGGACTCTGTAGAGGGGAAAAAAAAAATTGGGATTCGTCCGGATTTATTTTCCGGCATCATACGTCCGATATTTGAGGACGATTGCCGCACGAACGACGGATGCGATTTATCGCATCACGCGTGACGAACCGTGCGGCCGCACCGCGAATAAATCCTGAATTTTGCTCATCATTTAACTTTTGATCGCGGCCGTATAGCGCAATTAGTCGTGTAACATCATTATTCACCGAATTACATTCTTTCACTTTGCCACGGCCGCTACGTTAGAAATTAGTAGTTGAGCTTTATTTTAATTTTACGGAATAAAAAATACTACCTATTTATAGCTTCGTCTTTATCGGCGTATTTTAATTTTTTTTTTTTTTAATAATGTACAAATAGACAGCGATAGAATCAATTAATTAAATAATATATCGCGGCGAGATATCCAAGTGATATAAGATTCCAAACTACTTAAGATTTTTCACTTGCGCGCTCGTAAACATTTTTTTTTTTTTTTTTTTCTTTTTATAAGATTGCAAACCATTCTTTTCAATATTTATTCTTTATTCTTACAAAGCCATTTAGTTAATCACTTTGAAGTATTGTCTTTTCGGCGGTACCCTTAAATTCCTGATATTTAAATTGCGTCATAGCAGGCTATGGCAAAATGCTCTGCAAATTCTTTGTGAATTCCGCAGGTGCCCTTGTGAAACGAATCAATATTGAAGAACATAAACTCCAAGACTACATAAAACTTTTGTCTCTTCTTGTCTCTTTGCTTTATCTGTGCCTCAGACGATATAACAATAGAAGTTTGTATTATCGTATTACTAATCATTTTTGTAGCTGTAACCTCATTAACTTTTATAAAACCGACAAAACGTGTATTAAAATAGTTAAACACGAGTTTAAAAAACGAAACAAAAGAAAAAAAAATTGCGAAAAGCTAATAAATACGCGTCTAATAAATACGAAAAAGCGAACTTTGATCTCGAGCGCTCATGCATTATCCATAAAATCCGCACAGCGTAACAGCGAAATCACCAGATATCTCGGCGGCAATATTTCCCAGTGGCTTTTTCCTCGCGCGGGTCTTCTGCAGTATTTAAAAATAAATGCCGCAGATCGACGGCGGGGATCTCAATGTTTCAGGACATAATGTCACAATCAATTTACGAAGTTAGCCAGGTCTTTTTATTTTTCCGCGAGATTTTCGTCATTGCATACGTGTTATTTGTCCCTGCGCCAATTCTGATGAATAGACGGAGTATACTCGAATAAGTTTATTTATATACTCCCTTTTTTTTTTTTCTTTCTTTCTTTCTTTTCTGCAATATATATCATTTTCTCAGTAACTCGTTCCATTTTATTTTCTGCGGGTATGTACATACATATAATATTTGAAAATTGAGTTTAGATCTATATATAAAGAGATAAAAGCGCGAAGCGAGGGAAAATCTCGATAAAATGCTCTCCGTACGGAACGAAATAAAATCAAATCGAATATCCGTCGTGCGGATAATCCAGAAAGTTTTACAATTTTAGTTAAACTTCGTACAACCGTATAAATAATGGAGCTGTTATTGAAGAAAGGAAACCTCGTTGCGATTGTATGCAAGGGGAAGAATCACGTAGATAATCAAAAAGAGATAAACTGCTGCAATCCGTGCGTGCGGGCGTGCGTGTGCGCGTGCATCGAAACCCAGTTTAAGTGTATGCATGATAATTGGCATATGAATCATGCTCTCGAGTGTAACCACGTCCGTTGCGCGGAGCACAGGCACACACGTGGCACACGTGTGCGTCGGTAGTTGAAATTGCGCGATGGCGGGACTGCTGTTGCTATTGCTTATTATGCATACAATGCAAAATAATTATTGTCGGAGCAGGGATCGATGGAAGCGCGTCGGTGGTTCTTACCAGTTAATAGCGCATTCTCAAAATTTATTAGAACAGGCGTATAGGTTTTAGAGGGACCGAAGTTTCACTACGAAAATTAAAATCCCTAAGCTGACCTTTGAAGTTTCAGATGAATAATTTTAATTCTCGCTCGGGCTCAATAGCAAATAAAATGTACACGCGTACATATACGCGTTACAATAATTCAAAGTATTTTGCTGCATTTTCCAATAGTTGTTAGGGCATGTTCGGAATAATATTTAGTAAAGAGTTAACGTTAAACTTTCGTAAAAAAAAAAAAAAAAATATATATATATAAAAATAAAATACAAAAATAAAAAAATTGAAAAAGTCAACGTGATCATGTCAGTGGAACGTAATTAACAGTTTATTCAACTATTCGTTCTGCGGATAAACGTGCAGGTTTTCCCGCGAGCGCGTCTCTATTCGGTTAAAAATGAAATTCCACAGGTGTGGGCGAATGGCCGCTGGTAATACCCAGCGTGACGGATAACAATGCGATATACATTTCAATGGCTCCTTAACGATCTGCATAGCCGTCCGCAAACCTGTTTATCGAGTTATCTCTAAGCGCTCGCGTAACAACATTCGCGACGCTATCTATGCTTCAGCGAGTATTGAGAGATTTAAATCGTCCGGGGAACGGCTTATTAGCGATTGTCATTACTGCAGTATGCATCGTGTATTTTACGTACGTGCCGTGAATTTGTCATGTTTATTATACGGAATTCGAAGGCATTTTATTTATTCAGCCAAACGTTAATTGGCGCTATCAGAATCCAAGATTATTACCGAGTTATCATCGGAAACCAAAGAAATTTGCTGGCAAGATGCAATCAGCACGCGATCTTCCTCTATTACTTATTCATTCCGCATCATTATCGTCAATGTTTTCTTCATTAAGTTATAATTTACAAGCCGGCGCGCAGAGCGTAAGAATATTCGATATGCTAAAGAGGTAAACAGATATTATACAAAACGACGAAATAAAACGTTACGCGATATTTAACAGAAAATAAATAGCTATCTATCAGCAGTATTACGTACACAGAAATGCAGCGAATTTTTTTGTTCTTTTTTTTTTTTTTTTTTAATTTATTTATTTTTACGGCACCTCGCGCAATTTTACGCTCGTCCGCACGGACAGACACATATTGGATATGCCGAGACTATTATTACTTGTTTTATTAACCGTGCAAAACGGGTTTCTGGCCACGACGTAGCCCGTGTATGTGCCGATGCGCGCGTAATACGGCCGCTACGCAGCTTCGATCGCGTACACACTTTTGCGCGCGTCGCACCGCCGTGGCCGATGACGCGCATCTGTATGCACATGTCAAACACAGGGACAGAAACGGACGGTAAATCGCTTTTACGAGCACGGCCGGGCCGATCCGTCCCCTTTGTCGTACACTCCGCGATCCCCTCCAATCCACGAACGTGTCATTTACCGAAAATGTAATCGCACCGTAGCGCGATTGATCGCGCGGAGCGTGGGATCAGGGAGCACAAGTTTATTTTTTTTTCTTTCTTTCTTTTTTTTTTTTCTTACTCCCACGAGCGAATATATTAAAAGCATCTTCGGGAAAGAGTAGCGAGATGTGCCGCGTAAGAACAAACTGAATAAATATCTAGCTACCGGTAGCGGATAAATATAATTTTACGCTCGTGTGCGAAAAGTTCCTTCGGTAGCGATGCGTAATACGCGGGACGACGATTTTCCCGAAATATCCGCGCGTTGTTATTAAATCTTTATATGTATATTTAAATTTTCATAGTTTCCCACGCGCTACGCTTTACGATGTTGTAGGTATATATGCATACCTATTTTTTTTTTTTTAGAGGTAATGTTGGCAAAAGTTTTCATCTTCGTTTTTGTCGGTATCGCGTTTACTAGGTTTATATCAGAACGTAATAAAGCTAGTCGAGCCACACCTATCAATTTCCCAGAGTATCGTGGTCGAATAGAATGGCATGTGACTTCGTACAATCGTGTCCTTTCGCGCGAGCGAATAAAAGCGATAGAATCTGAAAGCTATATACAAATAGATTATAAATTTCATATTATCAATTTGCGCTCGCTATTGAGTCCCGGGGAAATATTTTTTCTTTTTCTTTTTCTGACTCTTTGCTTTGAGAATATTATTGTTAGAACTTTCGCCGAGGAGCGACTTGCTCTCCTCTTTTTCTCTTTCTCTTTCAAAATGGTTATTTTCGCTGTTGCGCTGCACGGTAGTTGGAAATAAATTTGCGAAATTTCAAAGCGCACCGCATGGATACTCCCTTTATTCGTTAAAAAGCAATACAGGCTCGACGTGGAATTTAATATTGTAATAACGTCCGTTCCGGTCGCAATCGAAAGCTACGTCATCGGCACACGAACCCGGCAACATTTATGCCCTGATTAGGAATAGTTGTTTGCTTCCCAATAGGTAAACTGCCAACGTTGGAAGTAATTATTCGCCCACCGTTCATTTGGAAATAATCAAAATGGGGACTCGACGGTGTGGATTAATGCGTTTACTCAAACACGGGAGTGCTGGCGCACTCCCATTGCGCTAACGGGACGTAATTACGCGCGTAACCGGCAAATATACATGCGCGCGGGGTATTAAATAAGCTCTTCGGGTCCTTCAGGAAGAGAGTTGTTTCGGGACGAAAGCTAAAAAAGCCACGGAATGAAAATATATTATGTAAAGCGCGCTTGTGTGTCACGCGCATCGCACCGACACACAACAGTACACGCGCAACGTCCTCTTTTTTTTTTTTTTTGGCGCGGTGATTAATCAACTATACGAGAGGTTGCACTCTCTGAGCGCGACAACGATAAAGCAGAGATCTGACAATTATTTTAAAAAAATAGAAAAAAATAAAAAACAGAAACAAACAACTCCTGTTTCTCTCGTCTCGCGACGTAATCTCGCTCTCCAAGTGTTACACGCGAAATTCTCTGTAACGCTTAATCGGAAATTCGCACACGACCCGTCCACTCTCTTCCTGGATTCACGTTCACGCGGAAGTTTCGAAAATCGAATGTACTTGGTATTAAATGCACGATTTAGTAGCTCGCAACGATTCGATATTAAAAATCGCGCGCCTGCGATGCTCGGGTCTCTGCTATTGAATATCTCTGGATATTGTTTCAATATCAACCTCTTCCCTGCTACACAATCTCATTAAAGTTACGATTTTGCCGAGGGCTCTCCACGACCGCATAGGCTATTATTACAACATTTATCGCGTATAAACACCAATATCGGCGTTTACATGAAAATTGAATAGATTTATTTCTAGCGTTTTAGCGAGATCGATTTGAAAGTACGAAAGATAATTGATTCATTTATTTCTGTACCTCGGATTTCGACGTAATATACAATTCCAGCATAATATCACATTTCCTTGATTAAGAAACTAAAACTGGCAAAAATTCTTCGTATAATTTATGCGACCTTAATTTTTTTTAATATACGCGTATAAATCAATGTCGTAAAAAAAATTATATTCGCCGTAATTAATTTCTCTTAAAGTCACTTAACGGTTAGAAATAGTTTCAGTTGTACATTTTATGAAAATAAGGACAGAAATACGGATTGAATAATTTCATGGCGTTAATAAACGAGGTTGTTGACTCGAACATATTTAGCGTTAAAAAGTTTCAGTATAATTTGACAAGTTGACATATCGATCGTGTAACTATACGAATTAGTCAAATTGTCAGCCATTATCCCGATAACTAATCGATTGGGAGCAGCCGTCGCTTCATTGTAACAAGATTGAACGAATCGTTAGAATTAATTTTGGTGACAAACCATCTGTGTTTCGCTATTGTCCCGCCGCGCCTATGCCTTTTATTTCATCGGTGACGTTAACACCCGACTACGTAGATTTTTAGATCACGGTAAAAAACACCAACGCGAGAGTAAAGATATTTCAAATTATACGGCAATAATTAAGAACGTAATTAATAGAATATATTAATATCGTTAAGTGTGAGAGCTAAAACGCAATTAATTCTTTTGCATATTTGCTCTCGCAGTTGCTATTAAAAAGAAGTGAAAAGTTAACAACGAACTTTGTATTGTTTCCACGCATTTAATTAAGTGAAACAGAATTCAATTTTCCCGACCGTTAAACACAAGCAAAATTTGTTTTTACATAAATTAAACTCTGTTAATAATTTAGTTTAATTTAATACGCTATATAATCTATTATACGTTCTGTTTGCTGAATAATTTTGATCATATTTCAGCAGAGAAGCATACCTGAAATAAAGAATAAATGTAAATTCGAAAATTATTCCCGCTGGTAAATATCAGGTTTATTAATTATAAAAGAAATTTGTTGATTAATTGAAATTATTAACATATGTATAAAGTCCAATCGACGTAGCAAGGAGTTGCGATAGCAATTGCGCGTATAACACACGGATATCTTTACTTCATCGTTATATCTAGATTTTCGTCCAACTGACATCATTGAACCAGCTTAATTTCGATTCGGCGCACGCGTGAACGCACGCGTACACGCCAGAGCATACATATACTCTCCACCCGATCACTTCCCTTTACTTCCCTTCGGTCGACAATTTCCCAACCCGACCCGCATCTCCTACGCTCGTCTGAAACGCGAGTCTCTGGCTTACTACCGCGAAATTATTGACTGCTCATAATATTTGTCTCTCCCTGAAAAGACGCCTTTTCGATTTGTTACTTGTCAAATTTTTCGTCTCGGCTATACAGAGGGGTTGCGATTCGCGGGACCACAAACATCGCTATTACTACCATTCACGAAAATGTAAGAGAGAGAAAAAAAAAAGAGAGAAAGAAAAAAAGGGACAAAAAAAAAAGCTGCGCAAAATCTATCTCGCAAAACTAAAGAACATTGATATTAAAATAAAACTGCTCGTGTCAATTATTCGTGGAATTAATGAAACGATATTTTATTGTAGTATATGAGAGTTCGGATAATTGAATATTCAAATATTCAATAATTTGATTTCTATCTAAAATAGAAATATTATAAATTTATTGTTATAAATGTATATTTTATTATTGAATGGATGTCCCACTTTGTCTCCCTCGGTTTTAATTATATTATTTATAGTCTGTTTCAAATACAAGTCTCTTTTTATTTTCCGCGTCGGCAATATATTTCCTCGTTGAAGTAGCTTATTCGTGATGAAGATCGGACAGAGAAGTCATCGAGATCATCGAGCGATTGCCGTTCATGTCCGACACGATGCATATCCTCGCTGATGCATTGCGTCGATACAGTAAATTAATGTTGCAACACGTCAATCGATAGCATGAAAGGAGGGAGAAAGGGAAGGGGGGGGGAGGGAGTAGTAGCGAAATTCAAATTTTAATTAAAGGGCCACGAGAGCCGATGACCGAGGCGTGCTGTATTTTTAGGGATGTCGTTCTGTCACTTCGCATTGTTCTTACTAGGTGCTTTCATTCCGACGGAATGGAGTCACTCCATTTCGCGATTGCTTCGCGATGCTTTTTATTTAAAGGATTTATTGTAAATAGTATCGGTACATACCCCGTAGCTAAACATCGACATGCTAAATCGATTAGTTTGTAAAATAAAGACCGCTGTATTATTCATGATGATCTTCCCGCCCGTATGCATTCCTCATTCCATTACGCGTATCTCAGTGCAAATATAAATATTTATCAAGAAATGCTTTTATTAAAACACGTACCGAATATTGGAAATTGAAATACTGTTACATGTTAACCCGAAAGCTGAGCTATTCAACGTTCGTAAAAAAAATATATATAGATATATGTACATACGTTATAGTATATTGAATTTTGTGATGTACAAAAATTGACGAATGTTCGTAAAAAAATATAAAGTCCGTGTAAATAAAGTTTTTTAAATCTGTCATCTCTTTATGATACACTTGCGTTATTGTATTGACGTATATAATATTGACGGTTCGAAAGAAAAGCCAAGAAAAGATACCGAAGGAATGTCGACGAAATTGATATCTGTTTTATCAAAAATTCTGATACGACAATAGCGTTTTATCTTATGCTTTCAGGCGTGTGTACAAATCAATAATCGTATTTAAAAACTGGAAATTGTAAACGAATATATTAAATTTACATCTTATTGCATAACGCGCATGCATTCCCTTCTCTTCTTCTCTCTCTCTCTCTGACGTTGAAATTAATAAGCATTTCCGATAAACATAAATCTGCAACCATGTGTGTAACATGTTACAACTGCAGGTACGTGGATCATCATTTACCGCAGTCAAGTTTCTGCATGAATTCAAAACAAGTCACATCCATTACGCCCCGAGGACGAGCCGCGCCTCATTTATTTATCGAGTTTAAAACCTACGAATTACTTGCCAGTGCACCACGCGGCATACGGAATCATGTATATTACTAATGAATGAAATACGTAATATTGAACCGATACGACTACGTGGCGATTGCAAACGAACAAGCGAGAGCAAAGCGTAATAATCGCATATGTGCGCGCATTTATGAAATATATGATTCAGCGCGACAGTCGAGTTTAATGTCGTTCCCACTTAATTATTCATTAACGTCCGGCACACAAACCATTAATATATAATAATCTCTTTTTTTCTTTTTTTTTCATTATTATTATTATTATTAAAACGCACTTATAAGGCTTGAACTCGGCCATCAACGTCACGCAACGAGAAAAGTATAGAATTAATTTTCAAACGAGTTACAACGTCGCAATTTAATTTCCGCCGTAATCGCTAAAATACGTAACGTTGCATATTTAAATTTGAGGCAAACGTTGCCCCGCGATTATGTTTACCCTGACATAATTACAGCACGGGCTTCTAAATGCAACTTCAGCCGCTCGCGAAACATTTACCGGCAACGTTATTTCGTTGCTCCGCGGTAAAACCACGCCCGTATTGTCATACTTAATAATATCACGTAGTTTCGACGCATGTTCGATCATTCGTTAATAATAGATAGAGAACGGCGAGATGGGCGAGGCCGCCTCGCGTATACGCAATTTCTGTAACTCGCGACGCTAATTATACTGCGGCAACGGAAGTCGCGAAATTTAATCAAGTTGTCAGCACAGGAGTCCGCATGTAATCCGACGAATATTCTATCGTGGATAAATCTCTTTGATACGCGTCGCGATTCGTTCTGCGGTGCATTTTTTTTTTTTTTCTCTTCCCCACCTGCCCCTCCTCCCCCTTCGCGGCCGCGGTTACGTCGCGATGCCGTAATACTTTATGCTTTTTCGTGTGCGTTATCGTTTTCATTTCGTCACAACTTATAATGCGACGCGCGATGGAAATGATGATGCTGGGGGTGTTACGTATCTCAAACATCACGGGAATAAGTAAGAGCGCCGGAGATAGAGTCGATTCGCTACGTCCGATCGTTATTAAGTTCGTCGTTAGGAGAGACGAGGCCGAAGAGCCGCCTCTCAAAGTTGACATCTTGAATAGGGTAAGAACTTTTAATTCCACTGACACGCGCGTTAAAAGATAAAATAGAAAAAGGGAAAAAAAAAAATACTCGCGTACAGCCGCGACGTCTTTTCTCGTTTTATAATCGCGCGTACAAGATTCAGAGAATTGCCGCGTCGCAAATATAGAAATATTACAACACGTCGAGTTCGCTCGTTTACTTGTCCGTCGAGGAATAACAGCTTGAAGAAATTGTTCGCTATATAAAGATACATGTAAATGCGAGAAGCTAGCCCAAGATTTACGGTCCGCGTCAGTTTATAAAACGCATCTCCGCCGCGTGCAATTTAACGTGAAAGGGGGAGAGAGAGATCGGATCATTCGATTACTTTCTGGCTTTGCAAAATAGATTACCGCAAGTTCCGCAATATAGTTAGCTTATAATCGAGAAATGGAAAGTAAATGGTGCTCGAAATATTATAAAAATGTTATCGCGCAATTAATTGCGAATACCGCGAGATCGAGCCCGGTTATTGCTGATATATATTGAAATTATTCTGTGCTTTTTTCTTTTTTCTTTCCTTACTCTTTTATGCGCGCGAAAACAGTGCATTAGAATATAATATCGAATATTCAGATTGGTATGCCGCAATATATTTCCAGCTCCCGTTAATTTTATTTTAATCCCACGCTGCGCGCCGCGGAGTGATTTATTCTGGCACGTCCGTATCTCTCAATAGCATACGAAAATAATGATATTCGACGCGTTTATCGCTCTTATCGTGCCGGTCGGATTTTATCTCGCGCGCGAGAGCACTCCGCGTATTATTAAATCGTACAGTACGTCAAGTACGTCGGGAGTAGTTTCGTCTGCATATAACACTTGCGAGGCTTAATGCATACGTAAAGTTGTGCAACTATCTCGAGAAACGCGAGTGCCGTTTGAGCAATGAGTGAGATGTTAGTATAAATAATGTCAGAGCGTGGCAAAAAAAAAAGCCCCTCGATAGCGATAGTAAACTTTGCTTAGACGCGACGCATTTACGACGAAGGCGCCAGTTAAATATTTTGTAGGCAGCTCGATATACTTTTAAACGAGGCGTGCTTGTAAAAAAAAAAAAAAAAAACGTTAAATTATTTTTCTTACAAAATCATAGGAGAGAAAGAGAAAGAGATAGGGAGAGCTCTTTGAAGATTATTTCGCGTTATCTTAAATTTGGATCTAACCGGCCTAATGGAAGTTGCTGAACATCACTGCTTAGATCGTGCAGATGCGACCGAATAGCAGCATCAGCAGCTCTGCCTCTGCGAGGTAGCATTTGCGCATGAAACGAACGCATCAAACGCGCGACACATGACCGATAAAGCGCGTTGCATCACCGTCCACACAATCGAATAGAATCGTATCTATCGCGCCGATGCGACGTTCGCAATTTGGAATATTCATTTACGCTATATATTCTCTTTATTAATTTGATATTATCGTTTTAATAATACTCTTAGAACTTTCCACGAAAGGGAAATATAATTTTCCTAACTCTATTCGCGAAAAATGGAAACCTGATTAACAACCGTTACAAGGCAACGGATCGATCGATGCGTGTATAATGGCGTTAAAATTCAGTTTTCAGAAAGCGTGGCGGAACTTTTTTTTTCTCTCTTTTTTTTTCCCGTAATATTATACATATAAATAAATGATATAACTTTCGAATATTTCACAAGGGATTTCATGTCTGTTTCAAGTGACCTGTCCAAATTTTCATGTCATTCAATCGGCTGATTAAATTATTAATTTCTACGCGATAACACAATCAGGATAGATTATATTATTATCTTCGGTTATACGCGGGTATATCTTGTTCAGAATGAGCAATATTTGTATCAGCGGAAACGCAATCTGTGACTCAAGAATCTTTGATAGCAATTATTCCAGCGCGCGGGCGCGCGTTCGCTCGATGATAGATCCATCCATCAAGCTGATGACGCTTAGGAAAATGAAGAGCCGCCTCGAAATGCGACTTCGTTAAGTTTGCGCGCGACGTTTGCTTCGCTTACGCGCGATTACTGCCGTATACGGAAACGCTGACTCAACGTCAATCGATTACCAAGACATTGTAGAAACGAAATCAATAGCGGGATAAGTAGAAGAGGCTATAGAAAACAATTAAATAAAAATAGCGTGATAGGAAGAATATTTCTTGGGAAATATCTGTTTGATAATTTCCGAAACGCAAATTTCCAGCGCCGAAATGAAATCGGGAGGAAGAAAAATATCAGTGCGACGCGTAACAAAGACGGTAATGAACCACGAGCAAAGAAAACTCCCCATAAACCTGAATTTCTATCTTTATCATTTCTCGTCTAGCAGAACATTGCCCTCGACCCTTCGTACCCTTTCGCGCAGCATCCGCCAATTGACAACGATCTCTTTGCTGCATCTCTCGCGATCTCCTCTTTCTCAGTTTTCTCGCGTCGTTTAATGTCTTCACTTTCATCTTGTTTCTTTTCACGCTGCTTTTCTTTTAGACTTCTCTTTTTGTTTCCAAAGATTTTTACACTTTGTGTACCGCTTAGTTTTTACGCTACAAATTAATAAGGATTATGAAAAAAAAATAAAATACGAATAAGCGTGATTAAAAAAAATTTTTTAGCTGTTTAGCGAAGAGTTAATTATTCGAAATATAAAACGGACAGTAAATTTTGCAAAACGTGAAATCGTTAATATCAACGTTAATTTTTATTATATTTTTCCGAGAATTAAATGTAACATTTCATACAAGATAAAAATATCACAGGTTCGTTATTCATATTTATATAAATTTTATAATGTAAAAATAACATCTCTCATAAAATCTGGTCATTCCATTATCTAGCGCGTGTTGAAAGTTATTTATATTAATTGTACACGCGCAGATGCGTGTTAAAAAATATCAGGAATAATAAACAAAATTTAAATTAAAATAAAGTGGAACAAAAATGTTTTTCAGAGTGCAGTTATAACCGCGCGCAAAAATAAAAAAAGAAAAAATATTATAATATCAATCGAAGGTAAAATTATGAAAAAGGAGAAAATATCGTGACGACGTGTATGGTACGTATCATGTATCTCATTTTCATTTCTTGTTTGCATTACAAAGCAACAATAGTAAAAGAAAAACGTAATATCGATGATCGATAACTGTGAAATATGAACGACATGCGACGTGTGTTATTTACAGGATAACTGATATAGAATCGAAAGCGACGATGAGCAGAATTCGCTGTATTTGAAATACGTGCCGTTTGTAACGTTGTGCAATTTCGTTGATTTTAATCTATTCGCGGACGTAACACATTTGCATAATTAGCGTGTTTCACGGCACAAAGAAACAGGCGTATCGCGGCTATCCATTTTTATTCCTTCTGTAACATCGTGCATGTACATTAAAAAGACAGATATGGCATTTACTGCGGCGACGGCGGCTAGCGTACGTGACTTCCCTCTTTCTCGGCCGCCGAATGCGGGGAGGTGTAGTAGGCCTAGTTCCCCTTCAGCCTTTTGTGACCGACGCTTCGCAACACACTCGTGTGAGATTCGACGCACACCACGTTAAGATTACATACGCTAGCCGTCGTCGCAACACCACAAACGCCATTCCTGACGATGAGTGTACACGCACAGATACGTGCATTCATGGCGATACCGCGCGACGTATTTACACGTACGCACCACGCACATCAAACATAACTAATCGCGAAAGTGGAGACGCGATAAATCATAGCGGCTGTCGTAAAGGTTAATACCTTTCATAGAAAGAATACGTGTATCCCGTATGCAGAACTGCGTTGATTATTCATTTCAGGATATGAATAATTTTATCGCGATATTATTTTACGTTTGCTTTTTTTTTTTACTTTAGTTTTAAATAAATAGAAAATTAAATATTCTTAGCATCGTTTATTTTTATAAAAAAAAAAAAAGCGTAATCGATAAACAAATCAGACTTGAAATATTTTATTAACACTAAATATCTGAGCATTGCTATCTATAAAAAATAATTAATGAAACGATACTATTTTAAGAGTTATCCCAGGTTATTTCCCATTCGCATTATTATGATTGAATATTTTACATGCCCTCAAAATATTTCTCCATTAACTTATGTGTGATTTATCCTCGTAATTATCTTTATGAATTCTAAAAATATATTAAACGATACATCTTTTTTTTTTTATAATATCAACGTCACTTCTTTACTGAGAAAATTTGTTGCATTTTATTAAATGGAAAAATGACTTGTACCAAGTGAAAATATCAATAGAAAAAGATCTCTCTTCTCTCTAGCGTCATTAATTTTACATACGTAAATCGGTCGTCGCAAACGATAAATTATCCGACATTACTTTTTATGCAGCGCGATTGTAAAGTGTGAGAGAATTGTGGCGGTGATATTCGCTTATGAATATTTATAGCAAAATACGAAGAAGAACGAAATAAGATCTCTCGTAGCCATTATAGCGACATGCAGTCCGCTTTCGTTTTGCTTACTTTGCATTCGCCAGCTCGTTCATTCGCTTGTTGGAATACTTAACACCTTTTGATACGCATACACGGGGAACAGGTTTTTGCTGCTTATATTTCAGATTGGCAGCCACGAATAAAAGAATCGAATCGTTATGTGCCGCGGTCATTAATGCCACGACTCTTAATCGCGTTTCTAATTGCGCCTAATATTAAAAATGTCTTAATTAATTTTTTTTTTTTTCACGTGAAACGTACATCGGTACGGGCACGCGTAAAAATTGCGCGGGCTTTAATTTGCCGCAATTTACAATTAGCCATAAGTCAAAGTATAGCAATCAATTGCTACTCGCGGTAAACAAGTTGACATTTATTACCCTCCCCTACCCTCGCCCGCCTCTCCTCTTCTTAATTCTTTCCATTAAAGAGATTTATTCGATTCGGCCGAGATGTGAAAGGGAATGTGCGTAAAATTGACAATCGCGAGTGCCGTCAAAGCGGTTACGCAACGCGAAGGAAGTTTAGTTCAACCGGGGGGAGGGGAAAAAAAGAATTTCGCTCCGGGAATCCGCTCGCATGCTCGTCGTATAATCGGCGTTAAATCGTGACTCGTTTCGGATTCGCTTGCAAAAAGGAGCGTACGCACGCGATGCACGCTACGTGGCGATAGATTGAAATAAATATGACGTAAGTTCCGCCGTATTAAATAACGATTCTCGCGCTGTGTACGTGCAGCGAGCAGGCTAACGCGCTCGGCCGAAACGTGTATGTAAATTGCGATATCTTGCGAATGGTATCACATAGTCGCTGACCACTGACACGCTCGCTGCACGCAGTAAAATAAAAGCGCACGAGTGCAGGTAAGAGGAGCGTGTACGTACACGCATTCGGCGGTCGTGTGCGCGGCCGCGCGCGCTTGTAAATGCAATCCACGTATGGATACCAAAGAGTTATTTCCCGAGTGCGCCGACGGTGATAAAAAGCACGGGTGTCGTCCATTCGCATCAAGCGACGCTAATATACCGTCTAATCTACCGTCCAATAAGCCGTCAATCATAATTTTTCGTCGCCGCTTCTCTCGCTTCCATTTTTTTCCTAAATAGGACTTTGCGGCAATAAAAGAGAAACCGTTTCCTTGAACCGGCGCGAGAATTCATCGGCAGCCTTCGCGAAGACGCTCGCGGAAGAATCGTAGCCAAGGCCGAACACGCTTGAATAATAACGGATATTAATATTCCCCTTAGGAATTATTAAAAACGAAACAAAAAAAATTAATGAAATAAAATAAAAAAAGATACTTATTACTTTGTCTCATTACGTATTCTAAATATATTTTTCTTACGTTACGTTGTTGTCGCGCAATTCATTTTCGAAATCGAATAAGATACTACTTGAATGTAGTTTAAATGCAACATGCAATCAACAGTAGTGCACTATTCCCGGGTTGATAATATTGCCGGTCTGTGAATAAACTTGTTCGATATAGCGAATATTCCGCGGGAACGGCGCCACGTAGATGGAATAATTAATTTGTATTTAGGGAAATTATTACTGCGCGCGTGTATATTTTGCAAATCGAAGTTAATACGAAATTAGTGTAAATTCATTACGCGTATGTGCTCCAGAAAAAAAAAACAAAAAAAAAAATACGACGGTCAATTGATAATAATTTTGATGGATGTAATTAAAATCTGTCCGAGTCTGTCGACATCGACGCCGACACCGACGTGACTAATCGAGAATGATGCAATTGCTTGCATTTAATCTTTACTTCGACCTCGCAGCGATTGTGCTCGACGTCCGTTTAAATTATGCAAACATTTCGATGACTAATAAACCAATTATTTCGCGCGAATAAATTCTTTTGTTACTTGAAAAAAAAAAAAAATATATATATATATATTTGAAATAAAAACTTGCGGGTATTTTTGCCTTATTGAACCTCGTGATAATTTCGTAATTTGCAAAATTAAGCATATCGACGAAGTTAAATTTCTAGCATAAGTATTCAAAGAGCGTAATAAAAGATTAAAGTGACCTAATTGGAGTAACCTAAAGCCCGCGGAATTGCGGTCTGACAAAACGTACGTGTCTCAACTTCCCGTAAACATCACGTTGATTTATGTCGGTCCCTCTTTACCTCTCGGTAAAAGGAGCTTTTGCGCATGCCGTGCGATCTATTTTTCTTAAAGTAGCAACTTGATGCGTCATACCTGAAACAGAAAAACAAGAAGGCTCTTAGCTTCAATGACGTATAGTGTTCGCGAAGCAACAAATGCACAACTACATCGTTGCAGGGATCGAGAGATCACATAGTTTTCAAGAGAGGGTGAATCACTCGAGCGAATCGAGTCAGCTGTCTTAACAAGAACAAAAAAAAAAAAAAGAAAAAAATCCCCCCCGCGTAATATACGCATATAGAGAAACACGTTCAATACAAGTTAAGTGGCGAGCCATTTTTGCAATTTAGATAAAATTATCGGTTGTCGTACCGCGCGTAAACATTTCTACAATTTAGTCGTCGTAACTAACCAGACGCATGTTGCTGTTGTTCTATTTCGCCTTTAACGGGATAGTTGACTTTCAGATTATTACGTGCAAATTTAGTATCCTCTCGTGCAACATGAAATGCAGATTTAGAACAAGCCGAGCACGCGCGCTACCGGGCCGCATTATATCACTCGCTATTGACCGTTTCTACTTGTTTTCACGGTAAATATTCCATCCTTTTGATGTAATAATAAAGATATCAGCCTTTCGAAATTAGACTGCGCGAAACCGCGTCCAGATAAATTACCTTTAACGAAAAATTATCTCCCCATTGTGCAAATTACTGAGCGAGTTTCGCCCCGCGGTTTTTACGCTCCGTCGAGCAATAATAAATCTTCGAGATCGACGCGTTTCGAGTTGTAATATTCATAATGCGATTTAAAAACCGCGCGGGTGGAGATGACTGCCGCGATACTGCACCATTCTGCTTGTGACACCCGTCAGATATGTGGTCACAATAAATGTATATCTCATTTTTAGTCCTTTTTTTTATTCTCGGGCCGATTTCATATCTCCATGCGGAGGGTGCACGTGCGCGAATTCCATCGCAACGCGGGTCTACAGTTAGCGAAGGCTCACGTGGTCTCGTTAATTGCCTCGTGAATTGTCTGCGGATACGATAAAATTAAAATACATCTGCAATGCTCGTAACGTCCTCGAATTGTCGCAACGTTTCGTATCTCGCTTGAGAAAAGGTAGGAAAAAAAAGAATTAAATTTTGCGCTACTCGAAACCGTACCTCCCGCTCGCAATTTGCTCTTTTTAGCTCATCTTTCGTCTTCTCAATTTTTCTTTTCTTTTGTATTTTATGTAACAGCACCGACAAGTCTCGGCTCGTCCCATTTCTACCCTTCCTCGCCTCCTTTCCTTCTTCCGACTTTATTACGAAACGTCGTGGGCAAGCTTGCTTGCAGCGTGATTCGTGCATTTTATCGCATTAGGCAGCATGTTTAATTTAAAATTCGGTATCGGTTCAATTTGTAATTAAATATTCAATCTATATAATTTTTTTATAACGCGTTGAAGTGTGTAGAGGTGAGAGAGAAAGAGAGAGACGGACAGGTAGCCGGCGGGGACGGGGGAGGGTAAGCGTCGTACGTGCCGCGTGCGAGCTACGTTTCCCCCACCACCCCACTCTCGCTCTGTCCTTCTCCAGTGGTCGACCTGTACGTACGTACGTACGCAGCACGTGCTCCGTACGTATTAAAGATCTACGCGTAATCAAAGGGCCAGGGGGGACCATAATCTGGCGTAAATTTCCTTCCCGGATCAATTGTGCATATCGGCGACCACGTCTTTTGATACGAAGTAAGTAGAAACCTCGTGCACGTGTACATAAAGTTCGCATCTCTTTGCCGTGAACGAAGTGTCGATGAGTAGGTACAATCGGGCTCGAGGGATGAGGGTTTTAATCGACGAGTCCGCGATAGATTCGGGAGGTTCGTTCGTGGTGTAGGATTGCATGGTCTAAAAATCTTTTTATCAAGGTATTTTTATGGCTGCGTGGCGACCGAGAGTAGAGGTCGGTCACGGGCGCAGCGTACACATCTCGCGCGGTGATCACGTAAAACATACATAGGTATGCGTCGGCTGCCGTAGTCAACTGTATATTATTATACAATATTAGATGTGATCCAAACCTTCGCGATTGATAACGTGTCGGGTATCTGTGAAGTGAATACTTCACATAGAATAGTTGTAATTACTTATAATGCAGCACGTATAATTTTTATCATTTTTTGCTAATCAAATATAATTTTTTTGTTTCAGATGAAAACTCAGACCATCCCTGCTGGAGTGTCCACTGCTGAGAGGAGGAGGAGGCCTAGGAAAGGCATCGGGCATCGGCGGAGCAACCCAGTGGTAAGAATCAATTTTTTGTTACCGTTGCCGTTTTTAAAGCTTCAAAAATGCTGTGGTATTTAATTAAAAAATCAGAGACGCGTATAATATTTTTTTTTTTTTATAATTATGGAAATCTCTATAATTTAATATTTTTATTTGTTTGTTACAGATCATCTTAACGCTCCGCCGCTGCATCCGTAAGTGGCATGATTTTATTTTGTAGAACTTATTAGTACATTTTGGGTGGGAAAAAAATTTTCTATTATCCGCGACACAATCATATTAGGTTAAAATATAAAATAAATATAAAATAAAATTAAAAAATTAATACATCGCGCCGGTGACCCACAATAATAAAAACTTTAAAAGCAATACGAGTATATTAAAAAAAATTCTTGACCAATTGATATATTTTGTGTTAATCTTAATTTTACGTATCAATGTAAATTGCATACATTCGTATGGAATTTACGTTGATATTATTACAGCTCAGCACTTCTTTGGATTTTTATCTGAGCGAAATAAGAATTCTGCTTAGATAAAAATCCGAAGGAGAGAAGTATCGTACGCCGAAATTATACAAATACGAACCGGAGTTCGTCGGTCGCTTCAGGAATTCGGCAAAGTATATCGGGGCGTTATTCTTTCATATAAAAATTTTAAAACGGGAGTGCCATGGACTATCGCGCGAAAGTGTTAAATAAAAAAATTAATTCTCGCGACAATTAATTAATCGGACGCGTTCGCGAGTTTCCAGTGCGCGGAAGGATGGCTCGTCACGTCCCACCTGAGAGGATGAGCAGGCCCACCAGGAGGCATCATGCATCGGCGGAGCAACTTATAGGTAAGCATGAATTTTTTAAAATAAAATCTTTATAAAAAAAAAAACTTTTACCTTTTTTTTTATTAATTTTATTAACTAATATACAGGCATGTCTACATTAATCTTTTCCATTTTATGTTACAGTCACCGGCAGAATTCTTCAACTCCGCTGAAGCTCATGCAGATTGGTGAGTCGCATGGTTTTTTTTTCGTATTTAAAATTGGGGTCCCTTAAAAAATAACGCGCGCGTAGCGCACTCGTGATTTCTTCTGGTCATTTAAAAATGTTCGTGAAAGGTTACGCGTGACTGATTCATATAAACGTGAATTTACAAATAAATTACATAAGAATTTACGGAAATTTAATTATAGTAAAAGTACAAATGGAGACACGCTTGTTTTACGCCATCCCGGGGATAAAAACGTTCGGGGAATATCGATTTTGACCGTATTCGTGGCGACAGGAACTCGTTAAAAAGTCAAGATTTACTACCAGAAAATCTTATTCGGAAGTTCCAACTTCCAACTTCTTTTCCTCTGTACACTTCCGCGTTTTCATGTTAAGAGTTTTTTTTTTTTAATGTCATTTTGCAATTCGTTACTATTTTAATACTAAGTTATTTTGACCATTAATACAAACGCTTACTCGAAAATAATAAATAATATAATAATATAATACAATAATTCTTTTAAAATATCGCTAAGAGGAATACGATAAATAGACTTTTATTTAATAATGTCCTCGTTAGAAATAAACTATTATAGACAGACTACAGGACAAAATTAATGTAATCAGTTATCGGCGTTGTACGTACGGTGCTTGATTATAAATTAAATATTTCTTGCGTTATTTTGTACCGTGCTACATCGAATCACTGATATTCGATATTGGTAGTACATTGGTACTTGCTTTACATTGGTTATGCTAGATTGTTATTGTCTGGCGTTCCTGAAGTGGAACGACGAGCAGTGATCGCTTTCAAAGTTATGAAAACTCTTACGGAGACTCTTTTCGAATCGGTAAAATGGGGAATTCCGAGACGGGGTGGAGAAAACATGCGAAAGAATTCTACGCGCGGCTCTATCGATCCACGTAGCTCCGTGACGGCAAACACAGACAGGAGAGCTGACTGGGCGCCTAATTAAATTAATACGTTCGATTAATACGTCCGTGAGATCGCAAACACCGCCGATACACGTTTGTCCCTCCTCAGCGAAGTTTAGAAATTTAGTTTGCGTGCAAACCTCGCAAGCCTTGAATGCGTTTAACCCGATTTTCTGCGAAGTTTTAATTTTCACGGAATACACATCAATATAGCGATGCGCGTCATAAAATAATCACACTGTAGGAAAAAAAAGAAAAAAAAATGTAACTACATTGAAATATTACTTACGAATACTTCTATTTTGCTTCATTCTTTTCCGTGACGGAAAACTATTTCAAAAGCGAAATTACATTCCTTCTTTATATTTATTCTCTTTATTTAGTTCACGTAACGTAGGATCGATATTACGAAGATAAAAAAGATATTGGGGTTTACGGTCGAAAGTCCATTTCGCGTTTGTCATGATAAAAGTCCGGGATTTCTCAGATTCGAAAGGTTTTCCCGATTCTCAGCGATTCTTTATGCGAGAACAGTTTAATCGAATTTCCTGTAAACATCCTTTACGCATTGCTGATTTTCGTACGCGACGTAAAATGGGCCACCACAAGCAGAGAGAGATAGGGAGAAGTAGAGAGAGAGAGAATCGTTTAGACTTCTATGCAATATCCCGGGTCTGGACTCGAAGTTGTTCCTCGCAAATCAGCTACATTGCTGCTCGACACTAGATGGTTTCGCTTGTTTAACTCCTTGCATAGAACCGGCGGAGGAAAGAGAAATGTAAGAAAGAAAAGAGAAAATAAAAGCGAAGGCGAGAGTTCGTTTAAACAAGTATTCGCTCCGATATTTATCATTCGGAAATCGATTGTAATAGAATGTCATGTTCTGACGTTTCAATTTCGGTCTAACTGCTCGAGGAGCATTGATTAGCATTTTGGAGAGCATTCGGTGCACTTTGAAAAAGAATTGCAATTGCAAAATCGTCATTTTGCCGAGAAAGGTATCATAAACGTTGGCAATGATCGAGTCGAGCTTTCGACTGGAAACATGAATATAGCGCCATTGCTGGGCTCGAGAGAGCAATAGTGCCATTTTCCCGAGCTATTTATCAAGCGCGTTGAATGACTGTTATTTATCGGTAACATTTTGAATAATTTCGATGGAAATTAAATACACGTTTAATTAAATTCAAGAACGTTCGGTATATTTTTTATTAATTAAAAGAAATAAAATAAAATAACATAAAATACTCCCATTTAGTTTTTATCTTTAATATATTCAGTTAAAAAAAAAAAAGAAGTATTTAAAACAAAAAAAAAACATTGAAAAATAAATGTAATGAAAATTTGTTTGCCCATTACTCCAGACATGTTAAAATTTAATATATTAATATTGATTCGCGAGAGAGAACGTTATAAAAACGAGCTTTCCAAATCGACGAATTCATGCATAACGACAACATGTATAATTCGACAACGGTCGGTGGAAAAAAAAAAAAATCTCAATGCATAATTTAATATAATTCCCTTTTCCCCCTCTGTCGATCGCAACTCCTGGAAAACTAACTTTTCAGCATTTGCGGTTTCTTTTTTTTTTTTTCTTCTTATTGGGAGCGTGATATTTTTTGCGTTGAGTGGATTATTGATTCTCGACCTAACCGGGCTTTATGCGAAGTGCAATACGCCGAGGTGCATAGCACCATCGTACTTGCATACGGCCGCACACAATATAAACGCGCGCAAAACTATCGACTGCTCTGCCAGCGTTCCAGCCTAATAGAAATCGACAATCGGCTCGTTGGACTCTCACCACGTATTACTCTCGTCAACCGTAACGAGAGAAAAAGAGACGTCGGTCTCTTCTTTTCTCCCGCGCTCTCCCAACGCTCCTCCTCTCTTTTGCATCTCACAATTTATCACCCCGGCACTTCGGATCGAACTTGAATATAAGGTTTTACGTCTGTAGAATCGGGTCTTAATTAGCCGCCGTGATTACAATTGGCACGCGAAACAAGATAAAAGCTCGCGAAGGTGTTAAATTAACGAGGAGAAAAAAAAAAAAAAATCTAAAGAAGGTTGAAGTCACAGTTGATAATAATGTATGTATATAGCGGGTATATAAGCTGGAATAAGCTAATTAGATATACTTTTACGAACTATTGTATTGTGCAGCGGCGATCTACACGGTTTCTATTATACGGAGTTCGCACGACTTCGAAAGCACCGATGCATTATAAATAACTTTCGATATCATCGCGTTCAGCCGCTAGGAGAACCGCCACTCGCGCGTAGTAAATCGCATCCTCTCCTCGTACGTTCTGCGTAACCAAATTATGGCTGCGCGCTAAACAAACTGACAAGGAACCAGTCAAGGGAGGGAAGAGAGAAAAGGTAGCGAGATAGAAAGATATAGGTGATCTAATTTCTAAACGGCGCTCGCTAGGATTATTTCTCCGATTTAGCAGAGCGATGATTGCACGAATTCTTTTTCGTATATAAAATAGAAGGGTCAAATAATATGCAAATGTCACACATTAAGAGAAGGTAAATCTCGGTAAAAAGAAAAATTATATTAAATATACTGAAAGCTAGACAGAAAGAGAAGAATGAAACGAGGGCACGTATTTCATCGGGACGTTATTTTCAATTAAAACGTAAAGCAGAAAACCAATTTCGTAATTACATAAACAGCATATAAAAGATTAAAGTAAAATGCGATTAAAAAATATTTTATGTAATTAATATAAAATAATGTGTAAAATAATCATGAATGTGACTTCTGAATATAATTTTTGTTTGTGACTTACGTGTACTAGCTTATCCCTTCGCGCCGATGTACTTCTGCACGATAAACGTTTAATTCCCGCAAAATTATCTCAACCGTGACACAAAGGACTGAGGCAGAATAAAAAAAAAAAGGAAAAAAAAAAGAAGAAAAAAAAAGAGGGGAAAAATGGAATTACGTAAACGCTAGAATAATTTTTAAATTCATTATTCAAACAATAAAACGCAAAAACAAGCTGCAATTTGTAATTTAAAAAATGTAAGTTCAGAAAATGATGTAATTAAAAAAATAATATTAAATGATTAAAAGTTTTTTATTATGCGCGTTACAGGTTGATGGTTTTGTAACGAAACATTGAATATCGAGTATTTAAAATTTTGCCTCTCTCTTTCTCCCTTTCTTTCGGCTCGGATTAACGTGCTTAATGTAATATCGTAAATTTTTGCGCGCTCGGCTGCGATGCGTCATATGCAAACGCGTGTAAAGCGACTGGCGCATACTTGCGAGGATATACGCGACCGCATTTCGACTGGATCAAATTGGCGCGCGTTATTTCCAATGATAATAATATTCTCGAGAAATTCCGATCCCACGGTATCTCCCTTCCTTCTCGTTCTATCTCGTTTCTATCCATCTTTTGGATCTCTCCTCTCTCCGCCCTCCGCCCTTTTCGCGGGGGCATACACGCACGTGAGGGCGCACGTGTGCGTAATACGAACGAGTAATGATTCTTTCGAGGGTCAGCACAAACATAAAATAGAATTCCAGTAAGAATTTAATTCGCCGCGCAATAATAAAATTCTGCAAGCTACATTATTTCCTGTATTCTTTTTAAAATTTAATTTTAAAACTCACTGCGATTTGAAATAATAATGCATTTTAATATACTCCGCGGACTAGAATTTTATAATAAATACGCATAACGAAAATCATTAACTGCATGTATTTCGTTTTGTTATGAAATAAAAGTTTTTTTCTTTTTTTTTTTTTTTTTTTTTAATTATCAACTTTTATTAAAATCTCAAAACAACGGATAGTAATGTATTTAATAATGAAAAAGTAATTTGATATGTTTGAGACAAAATAGAACTTTGAATGAATAAGACATCGTTCGCTGACCCGAGATAGCCTTTCGTGATTCGCCTCCACTCTTACGATGATAAAATCTATTGTTGTCATTTTCGATGCGTCGTTATAATCGTAGCTCGTCTTTTATATAATACCGTTTTAATATATTAAATTTTAATTCGTACAATTCGTTCCGTCTTCGTATTTAGTATTAAAATTTAATAATGAATATATTTTTTTCCATTTCAAACAAAAGCTATGCGCGCAATTCATACGTGGAGAAATTCCAGCAGTAAAACAATTGTCAAAAAATCACAAATAATTAGCCGTAGAGATGTGCGCAACGTGTTTTCGGAATGCTTAATGTTTTTCTCTCAAACAGCATGGAATAATATTTATTTGCGAAAGTGTACGATCGCGAGATTACGCGTAACTGGAACGTCGACAAATTTTTTTTTTTGTTCTTTGCGAAAGTTTTTGTTCGGCGCAGTACCTCACACGCGCGCGTTTGCATCGTTAAATTTAATACAGAGTTTAAAAAAAAAAAAAAAAAATACGTAAATAAAAACAGAAAATCGCAAAAATATAAATGCACGCTTCGCGTATTACGAGATATACCCGGTAGAAATACTAGAATATAAATAATCTAAAATTTAATTCAACTTTTTTAATTAACACGACGATTTTAATAATTTTGTACGGCGCGACAGCTTTTAAAATAATTTAAAGCCGTAAGTAAGAGACGTATAGTATCACAAGTTCGGGGAAAACTTACTGCTGCAGTCTCTAAGAGAAACGTGTCATTTTACGTGCCGCGTCAAATTCGCATCTCACGCCATGTGAAATAGCTGATGAAGCTAGTGATAAAGAAATTCGAGGAACGTCCGTCGGATGTTACAGACGTTTATAAATATCAAACGTATCTAACTGAAGCGAAAATCTGCACTAACGAAAAGATATAAGGAGCGTCGAATTGACGAGCGACGTCTTTCTTCGAGCGATAGACGTTACGCGCGGCAACATTATCGGCCGATTTATCAGGAAAATCACTGCGTCAGCAATACGACGTGATAGCAGATCGCTAATTAATTATTATCACGGGTAGTACGTAGTAGTCCTTACACGGATCAAGTATTTGGCAGGATTACGTCGCGCGTTATCGGAGGAAAATCACGAGGAAGAAAGAGAGAGCATCGAATTGTTTAATCAGTTAATTTTAATTAACACACAGAAACGCGCGTACACAAAGACCCCGCGCATTAATTAAACCGTCGCTCGCTATTTGCTTTTTCCCCTCTCTTTCCTGCTTTAATTACACGCCGCGGTCTCGTCTCTCGTAGGTAGATTCTCGTTCTCTCTTCTTTTTTTTTTTTTTCTCTCTTTCCGTGTTCACGCATAATCGCGACGTGCAGTAAGGATCGCGCTTTTCTTCTCTCGCGGATATAGAGAAATCGTTTAAAGATCTTCGAACTCTTAGTCCCCGGCGGCCGGTTTGTAGTCTTTTCGTTTCGGACCACGCGGAGGGCAACGCGCGCGTACATGTCTACGCACGGCACACACGTAGAGAATGCGTCATCGTCCGTTTTGTCACTTTCACGTGCGGTCGTACACGCGTGTGCGTGCGAACGATGCACCGCGACACCTGTAAGCCGCGCGGCACCACGCACGATGCAAAATGTATCGCCGACGAGAGAGGCCCTCGCGTGTGCGTTTATACGTCTCTCGCAAAAAATCGCGCGTGTAAGAGCCGCTAAACCGCTTTTGCAACGACGATACGCGTTCGCGTTCGTCTGAGAAAAGTTCCTCGATCGCGACAATACAGAAACAGATTAGTCGAGGCTGAAAATTACGGGGGAGGGGGGAGGGGGCTTAAATTAATGAGGTCATCTTCTCGAGCAACCGAACGCGCGATACAGATCTCCTTGAGAAAATGTAAAGTAACGATATCGAGGGATCTCCGCCTGCAATCGCGGCGAATGAGATCCGCGTGTGCAAATGGAAACCTCGCGTAAGATATTTCCAGAGGTATGAGCGATGAAAATAATGAATTGGATGTCACACGTAATTGTATAATTACGTTTCGCTGAAAGTAGTTATTGTACGCGTTTGACGTACGGTACTTCAGCACACGAGGCAAATTCTTGACGCTAAAAGCAAGAGATTATTCGTGCGAAATGTAGGATACGCTCTCGCTTCATGCTTTTACTTCGAAACAACATGCTTTTACTTTTATCTTCTACTAATAAGCATGCGTTCCACTTTTATTCGCACGACCCAATATCTCCCTCCGTGAAAAATAGAATAATACCGACGCGAAAAAACCCCGAAACAGCACCCACCGGGTGGGGTTCGTCGTATTGTTCGTATTAATTGGTTTTTGGGATAAACTGGGAAGATTGCAAGTTTCTGGTCCACCAGCATGAAAGGGCAATCGCGGTCCTTTATGGATTCGAGTATTTCCACGACGTGATGTAATTATCTGTACGAAACATTGGTAAAAATTTTCGAAAGCAATCCTCTCTTTCGAGCGGGGTGTGTGAAATAATATCGTTATCAAAATACAGATCGTTATTAAATTATAGTGAGAAATAACCGCTTTGGGTCTGAATAGCGAGGGTCGCCTTTTTTTCCTATTATTGTGAAACCCTCGTCGACCGCCGCCGGTGATGTTTTGTCGGCCCTACGATCGCACGGAGCGGCTTAAGCGCGGGCAATACTTGATCGGCGCGGGCAAGTACCAAGGACGGTACATAGGCGTCTGCATTAGTGGCCGCGAGCGCAGGTTTCCTCTGTTTTTCAACCGGCCATACGTGAAATCAGAAAATTCATAGATGAGAAGCTAACGGGACGCAGATTACGTTTAATTCGCACGAGAAAAGCCCGGCCCCTGGGACTTTGTCGCATTACAGAAATACACGCGTCGGAAAGAAAGGCAAATATCGGCCGGCGATCGCTCGGCTCGCGCGAGTGTAGACAATGTTTTATTTAATTTAAAAAAATAAAAAAAAAATGAAGGAAAAAAAAATGAAAAGATTGGCGAGAGAATTTTCGCAGATTCTAACTCGTTGCAGTATTATCGGCAATGGTAGAAGCGACGGAAATTGCATTTATCGATCATGGAATACCAATTGGAACACTCGTGTATTTCTGTGTATGCGCGCGCGGGTATACGCGTGTGTCTGTAAAGTCGTTACAAATGGATGAGAAGTAATGTATTTTTCAAACGACTAAAATACGTTTATCAAAATATATTATTTCGTATCGCGGGAGGTGGATTCGGTTAGACTTTCATTTCTACCGCTCTGCTGTAACACTTATAAAATACGAAAAATATGCACACCGCAGCGATGATTCATACAATACGTATATTTCGCGATAGGGAACGAGATATTCCTTTGAACGCGCGCCGTGTCGCCACTATATTTATCAGTGGCAAAGCGCAGGTACCGCGGAGATTTATTAGACGAGCTGCTTCGACACGGTTTCGAGAATCGTTAATAAGCCGATTATGGTAAATACATTTCTACGCTTTTCCGATAATAAATATTAATCGCGAAACATCTCCTGCCTCTCCGCCGGTTCTTGTTCGCGCTAACCTCGATCGATTAAAGACGGGCGATTAAAAAGTCAATACGAGTAAAAGATTGTGCAATCGTAGCATTAATAGAGGGTGAAGGCGATGTGGCGTTGATCGCCAGCGGCGAGACGTCGATTTGTAGATCGTAAAATATGCGCCGCGACGGAGAGCGTTGCCCACGCCAATGATTTTAAACAGACTGCAGCCTCGCCTGTATCACCATTGGCGTATAACGTCCCGCTAATCGTTACTCTGTTTGCCGTCGTAACACGTTACCCGTTTACCACAATCATTTCCTATCGAAATCGTTATTTTCGTTTAACTATTGTGTGCCTGTAACTAAATGTGAAATTCCAAAACTAACCGACCACGCGGTGCATAAAAATGCCGTAACGTATTTTGCTGCGTTGGCGTCTCAGTGAAGTATGTAAATAGCCTATTATGCTTTTAAAAAACACGACGTAATTTTCAAAACTAAATGCACGTCGTTAGACAACAAGGAATAATAATAAATTAAATGTTTAATTATTACCTTTTCGTTTCATCTAAAACGTTATCTGTGAAATAGAAATTGCGCGTTTCCTTACATTATTAACGATTAGAGGGGAAAAGAAAAAAGAAAAGAAAAGGAAAAAAAAAAAACTAATGCTCAGAAACTTTAATTATTACTAACAAAAAGTTTGCCATTTTGTTTTCCATTATTCTCGTATTTTTGTAGCGTGTACATTAATGTACAAAAATATTTCACGACTGCTTAATTAAATCTGCTGCGGACGAATATATGTAAATCATAAATAACATATAAAATAATATATAGAGAAATACACTCGTATTTTCGACGGAGCACTCCATATTAAGCCGCGCGGTATTTTACATTTTCCATATTTTCGTTATCATAACTGTTATCTCTTTAGCTGGCATATTTATTCTGCCTCGCACGCGCGCAAGTTATATTTCCGGCGCATAACGGACGGGTAAATTTCATAGTATTTTTAATGACGCATATACTTCGGTTGAGAATTTTTACTAAAACATGAAGAATGTTTTACCAACATCCGCCGTTGTTATGAATAAAAAAAAAAAAGGGGGTTACCGAGATAAAATGTACCGATACACGATCGAAATAGTCAATTTTTTAATACTCATTAAATATCACTATCGATAAGATAAGCTTCGCCTCGCGCACTAATGGGAGAAAAGAGAAAAACAACGTTAGATTTTATACAGTGATTTCGAATTGCAATTAATATGGAGTGAAGATCTTTATCACCGATGTAGCGTAGCCATTTTGTTGCCAAGTCATCTA